>NC_080170.1:25467032-26067032 GCF_950295315.1 Erinaceus europaeus | reverse complement strand
AGATGGATATTGATTTTTTTCAACTCTGGAAGCTATAGCTGTATCTTGTCAAGAGATCTCCCAGATTATCAGGATATTGAGTTAGCCACCTAGAAACAGACATAAAAGGGCCACTTCTGATTAGAACTGACATGGAAATTGTTCTAAAATGAGTTTCTTCCCAGCCCACTCATGCTTGCCACTTTTTTGTTTATAGAACTGCAAACACTGTTACTTAAAATAGCACAGACATGACATTTACTCTCAGCTGACAATTAATACAATTAAGACTAATTAAAAGTTCAGGTGCTAGTAATTCCCTCATAAAGCATCCTTGAATCTGATACAGTTACAAGGATTTAAAGTGATGCTAATCTCAACGCTGTTCGAGAACTGATGCCCCATGTCTGAACTGTTTTTTTTTTTTTTTTGAGGCGGTAACTGCAGAAATTGAGAGTTGTAGGGTAGACCTGTGCGTAATTGAGTGAGGAACAAGCTCAAGGCCCTTCACTAAACAATTCCAGAAGCACTAACTTCTTTTCAAACATTATTTCTACTAGTGAATTAATAAAGGCTTACAAGATTATGAGACAGCAGGATAGAGTTCTACATTACATTCTTCATTGAAGCTTTGTGTCCCCTCCATAACCACAAAGTCTTAGAGACAGTTTATTTACATCTGTTTTTGTTTTCAGGTGCAATCACTGTGCACAAGCAGGCAACCATTTAGTAATATGTTTTGTGGAGTCTTCTGCTACCCTAAGTCTGTCCCCAAGCACATGAAATATAATTTTATAATAAGTATTTAATTTCTTAGGATCACAGACTTAACAATCAGTATTTTAAGACCCTTTTATTGAGCCATTGCTATCTGAGTTATTCTTCCATTATATAATTTTACAAAATATTGGCCTAAAAGATTTTAGTCCATATGAATGCCATTTGAGGTGAGTGACTGTGTGAGTAAATGTTAGCAAGGAGCAGAGGTCTCACGAATAGATGTATGTGGTTTATGCAAAGGATGTTTGTACAATTCAGAATGTAATTTAGAGTCACTTTCCAGATTTGCATTACCTGATGCTCCTCAGATGTTCTGGTTATTTGACTATTTAAAGTCAGATGAGTTGTCATAATTTTGGATATATTTTTGCTGGCTACTGGGCAATACACAAGCCCAGAGGAGATGATGCGACTCAAGGTGAAGCTGTGCATCTCATTCTGTGTCCACTAGAGGGAGCTGAGCCACCTTGCACTAATCACTCTGCCAAGCTTTGCATCAGAGAACCTCAGAGAGGTTCAAATAATTTAGGGAGTGAATTCAGTATGGAAATACACTAAACCATGAGAATAGAAAAGGAAGTCCGGAAGTGTCTGTCATCTAGCTATTTTAATTCAAATATTAGATATTTCCTATTTTTCTCTTGAGAATGCTCTCTTGAGGCCTTCAGTCAGAATTTCAAAATAAATAAAAACAAACAAGCAAACTGAAGATTCTTTAAGCAAGGATTTCTCCTAGAAGGATATAAATGCTTCAAATTCTACTCATACGAATTTAAACTCTCTGGAGAGGTCAGAGCATACATTTATTTATTTACTTTCTGGTTAACTTGTGATTTTAATCTTTGGTATTGTGTTGGTTTTGCCATAGATTTTTTTTAAAAAATATATATCTTTATTTATTGGATAGAGACAGCCAGAAATGGATAAGAATGGGGAAAGAGAGAGAGAGAGAGAGAGAGAGAGGCAGACATCTGCAGACCTGCTTCACCTCTTGCAAAGCTTTCCCTCTGCAGGTGGGGACCAGTGGTTTGAACGCTGGTCCTTTCACATTCTAACACTATGGACTCAACCAGGTGTGCCACCACCCGACCCTGTTGTTGGCAATATTTTAAGAGTTTAACACTGCACATTGTTTGACTCTGGTACAAAAATCAAGACATCTGACACTAAGATTCAAGCTGAAGACTGGGTGGTCTGAGTATTGATATCAGTGCTGGGAATGGGTCATGGTACACAGCACTCCTGAAATCTCCAGTGATAGCTACACAAGGGTTGAAATCATGAGCCCCATACTACAGGCTATCTGTTATGGCCCTGCAGCCAGGGTGGGGATGAGTTAGTTGGTTGTAGCATCCCCCCCACACACCCCCAGTGGAGTAGTTTCTATTGCTAAATCCTAATCTGCAAATAAAAAGACAGCAATGCTTCACGCCATGTCATTCTTGTTTCTGCTGGCTTTAGCTTCCTAGAATAATACAGAATACTTAAGACTCATGACAGGCTTTGTTCTAGAAGAAAATTTGAAGAATGAGGATGCTGGAAGTGTGTGGATCTGAAGGCTTTGGACCTATCTCTGTTGCCCCCAATCCCAGCTCTTGGCTTTTGTACTCTCCTACTTCCACACTCTTTGGAAGAAAGGGGAAGTTGATCTGAGTAAGTTACTCTAGCCTCCAATTATTGTTTTGGATGGTTGTACAGTTTATTTCCTCTTTTTTTTTTCCTCCAGGGTTATTGTTGGGGCTCAGGGCTGGCACTACTAATCCAGTGCTCTGGGTAGCCATTTTTCCATTTTATTGGAAAGGATAGAGAAGGAGAGAGAGAGAAAGATAGACACCTGAAGACCTGCGTCACCACTTAAGAAGCTTCTCCCCTGCGGATAGGGAGCAGGGGCTCAAACCTGGATCCTTGTTTTTAGTACTATGTGAACTTAACTGGGGGTGCCACTGCCTGACCCCCCTAAAGTTTATTTCCTTTTCATAAAAGCTGGTGTGACCAGTTGCTTTTGTGTGACACTGTGCTGAGGGGAGTCACTCATTATGCTCTAGTGAAATAGACTCAGTATAATGACTAAATGCTCTTTTCATTCTTTCTAATCAATGAATAGTTACATGAAATTTCAGATATTTATTCTGAAAAGTGACCTTAAGATGAAGATTTTGCTATGGAAAAAAGTGTCCTAATTATTAAAGTTAGCAAGGCTCTGTATTGCAAAAGGCATGACAACTTTCAAAAACAACTTCTTCATTAATTTGAATGGGGTACTGATACTTAGAATTAAGCTTCCTAAATTTGGTCCTATTTGGAAACAAGGAAACTTTGCTTATGATCTTGAGGGTTTGTTGAAAGACAGGAGGTACCTGGAGGGTACCACCCAGAAAATGAGAGTGGTGACAGGTGTGGCTTAGAAAGATGGAGGAGGGGCTTGGGTGTTAAAAGGGAGACCTGTGGACTTCTTTCTGTTCAGACCACCATGTGAGTATTAACTCTGCCCCTCTGTCTCTGACTCTCTCTCCCCGTCTTACTCACTCTCTCTTTCTCATCCTAACGTGAAAGTTCTCTATTTTCCTGAATAAAATTTATAATTCCTGGAAATCAGACTCTCTCCTCAATTCTTTGTTGAGATAATGTGTGATGAATTTTTTAAATGTTGGGGAAACAAGCATCAGTCCTCTCTCCTCCAAAGCAGGATCTGAAGTCATATATAACTTCTAAACTATAAATATTAAAACTGTTGACACTAAATTCAAATAGAAGTTTCTCTAATTAAAATGCCAATTAGCTTTTATACCAGACTTAAAAAAAAAACCTTGAGTTCACAATGAAATAAAAGTATTACCAACTAATAATAATAAATAATAAAATTATTATTATTGTTATTATGCCACAGGGTTATCAGTGCCTTCACAGCTCTGCCACTCCCAGTGATTTTTTTTTCTATTTCTCTTTTTTCTTTTCTTTTTCTTTTTTTTCTATTTCTCTTTTTTCTTTTCTTTTTCTTTTTCTTTCTTTTTTCTTTTCTTTTTTTTTCTGATAAAGCACAAGAAATAGAAATAGAGGGGGTCGGGCGGTGGCACAGTGGGTTAAGCGCACGTGGCGCAAAGCGCAAGGACCAGCAGTAAGGATCCCGGTTCGAGCCCCTGGCTCCCCACCTGCAGGGGAGTACTTCACAGGTGGTGAAGCAGGTCTGCAGGTGTCTTTCTCTCCCCCTCTCTGTCTTCCCCTCCTCTTTCCATTTCTCTCTGTCCTATCCAACAAGGAACAACATCAACAATGGTAATAATAATAACCACAGGAGGCTACAACAACAAGGGCAACAAAAGGGGGAAAAAATGGTCTCCAGGAGCAGTGGATTCATGTCGCAGACACGGAGCCCAGCAATAACCCTGGAGGAAAAAAAAAAAAAGAAATAGAAATAGAGACAGAGGGAGAGAGATTCAGAAAGAAAGACACCAGCAGCAACAGGGCTGCAGCATTTGTGAGATTTCTCACTTGTAAGTGGGGACCAGAGGTTTGAACCCAGGTCCTTGCACCTGGTAAAATGTATAATCCTGGCCCCTAAAAGGGATAACATTTTAAAAACTCTGATGTTTTTCAAAAAATCTACAGAGCTGTTTTGACTTTCAACTTTGAACTTGATTTCTATTTGCTTTACTTTCATTTGCATACCTGACTTCCTATCTTTTCATCTGTTTTAAAGAACTGGGTACATAAATTTTTTCAATCGATACCGTACACATTCTAGATTAATTTATATGGCACTAATTCTCATAATTTTTTTTGTGGTTGTCGAGAGCTTTCTTTCTCACTGATGAATTTTGATCATGATATCTTGATTGATCTTTACAAATAAGGATTCTGCTGGTGTGTGTTTATTATTTACCTGTGATGAATCTGACAGCATCTTTGGCATCAAATAAAAGGATGAAGAGGAACTGATGGAAGATGGGAATACAACTGGGTTGTTCTGGTCAACCTCTCCTAGGCAAGTGTGACCAGAGGAGTATCCCCCACCCCAAGGTGAAGAGGGTTACAGTAGTCTTTGGAGATACTGGAACCACAAAAAGAAATAGAGTCTTCCTAACAAAGAAAAAAAAAATCTTCCTGTGGACATGGGACTCTTGCAGTAATGTATTAGAAGCGCCAGAAATATGATTTGTATACTGTTGGAGCTATTATACCATTCTAAATGCATTTGGTATTAATGCATGCTTATTTTCACAGTTTTCCATTTTCAAAATTTCCCACTTTCTTTTGCCCACCATCTTTAAATGATTTTCTTGCTCTTTCCTCAAATGTCATAACATGTTGTTTGAAGCACTTAACATTCTTCTGTTGATGTTAGTTAAAAGAGACTAGTTTTTATTTTCTATCATAGTAAATCCTTTTAGTACTAAGAGTTTATATTCTAAAAATATGGCTTAAAAGCTATCAAAATCAATTCTTGTCTTTTTCTTTAGATTCTTGAAGCACTTTAAGTAGATTAAGAATAAGAGAAAATTGTCTTATTTGAACCAAATGACATTAATTATGTTATAATTCGTTTTCTATTTTAATCACACTTGCACTTTCACATTTCATATTTGGTATACTTAATTCAGGTCTATGTGCTAAATTATGTGGTTAGTTTTTAAATACTTTTTTTAAGCCTCTTCATTTTTAACTTTTTCTGGGAAAACAAACAATCCTCCCCTATTTATTCAGCAGTTATTTGATAATTTCTAGTGGTTTTTGAATTATACTTTTGACATTTGTTTTCCATTGCAAAAATAAAGAGCTGTTTGAAGTAGTTTAGGAGAACACTGCAAACAGAGGTGAAGAGCATCTATCAGAAGAGTGTGAGGGAAATTGGACACAGGGCTGGCAAGAAAGCTCACTTGGTAGTGCATTTTCTCATAGGCACTACCAAGGTTTGAGCCAGGCCCCAGTTGTACTGAGGGAAGCTTTGGTGTTGTGACTTCCCTCTCCCTCTTTTTATTATTATTATTATTTTTTTGTATCAAGGGTTATCTTTGGGGCTCGGAGCCTGCACTAAGAATCTACTGCTCCGGGCAGCCATTTTGTCCTTTTTTGTTGTTGTTGTTGGATAGGACAGAGAGAAATTGAGAAAGGAGGGGAAGATAGAAAGACAGACACCTGCAGATCTGCTCCAGCTCTTGTGAAGAGACCCGGATGCAGATGGGGAGCTGCAGCTTGAACAGGGGTCCTAGAGCCAGTGCTTATGCTTCATATTGTGTGCGCTTAGGCCAGTGTGCTACCGCCCAGGGCCCTGAATCTCTTCTCTTTCCAGAATCTGATGGAATTGGATTTCTCTGGTCATCTTCCCTTAATATTTCTTCTCTTCTGGAGATACAGACCAAAACTCTGTTTTTTGTTTTTTTTTTTTTTCCTCCAGTGTTATCACTGGCGCTCAGAGCCCACAATATGAATACACTACTCCTGGAGGCCATTTTTACCATTTTATTGGATAGGATAGAAAGAAATTGAGAGGGCAGGGGAAGATAGAGAGGGAGAGAGAAAGATAGACACTTGCTGACCTGCTTCACCACTTGTGAATCATCCCCTGCAGGCGGGGAACCAAGGGCTCCAACTGTGGTCCTTGTGCTTCCTACTTAATGTGCATTTAACCCACCTCTCTCTCTCTCTCTCTTTCATTCTCTCTCTCCCTCCCTGTGTGTGCATTTCTAATAAATGTCAGCAAGGAGCAGTGAGATCCAAGTAATATTTCGAGAAGTATTCTAAAATACAGAGTCATCACAAATTTCAAAATTCTTTGTGAGCATCTATCATCTATTTATACACACATGCATACATACGTATGCAAAGATTTAGAGTACAACAAGCTTTCGTGGATTCAAGCTGTCATATAAATTACAGAATGTCTTACATTTTAGTATTTTCCAGAAATTCCATGATCAATTTTAGTTTATTTAAAAGTGAGGAAATTCAGTCTTGGGCTGGGGACACAACACAGTGGTTAATCAAGGTTACTAAAGCACCAAACATCCCAGGTTCAATTCCCAGCACCACCGTAAGCCAGAGCTGAGTATTGCTCTGGTAAAAAATAAATAAATAAATAAATAAATAAATGAACGTAAAAGAAAATTCAGTCATTAGAGTCTCAATTATGAATTAGATAAATAACTGAAAAGAAATTTATTAAAAAGGCAATTAATTTTCTGATGTTATAGGTTTTCATCTTAAAAATCCAGGTTTGTTTGGCTTCTAATGCATCTGGGGATTCAGAATTATGAACAGGGAGAGAGATTCTGAAATAGGAGAAGGATGTGTGTTGGAATGGTCAAGTAAGAAAAAAAAAAGAGAATTAAAAAGTGAAATAATTTAAGGGAACATGTCCTAATTAAAACCATTTTCCTATCTTTTAGAAGCTGCAAAATGCACACAGATGAAAGCAGAGCTGCTTGTTTTATTAGTTGCCTAACCAATCAATACCATCCTGGAAGCAACAACTGTATAAACACAAAGCCTCCAGCAAATGCTTTGTAGAGCCACCTGCACTCTGATCTAAACTGAACCGGAGTGACATTTCAAACATTCTCATGAGAAGTTTTCTACTTTCTCAGGACACAGCATTCCACATTGCCCAAAAGATTATTGAGATAGTTTCAATAGCACTTTTTTGTTGTTGTTGTTGTTGTTCTTAAGTCTAGTATATGCAGTTCAGGTTTTCAAATTGTGGTTGCAAAATCTTTGAGTTTGGACATAATGAAGCTCAGATATATGCCATTACTATTTTAAAGGAATGCACCAAGAGTTACAATGTGTTTCTGATAATTCGCTATTGCATGCATTCCTGGCCACTATTAGTATTTCTTTCGTCTTCTTTCCAAATTAGAATAGTGAAAACAAAGTTCTGTTTGTAATAAAGCTCATTGTCTTGTATTCTATCACAATCATTCCAAATAGGCCTTTTAATAAACCCAAAATGTGCTCAAAATATTTATTCCAGTCTTTTTATAGTTTTCTTTTGAATAAATAAAAATATACACATTTTCTACTGCCAACTAGATTAGCTAGACTGAAACTGTTAGTTTAAATGTATGGTTTAAAAAATAGAACCAAATAGCTAGAATTAATAAGTATTTGCTTTTTGCAAAGTATTACGGTAAGATCTTATGTGTGGACTTACTTAATGTTTACCACAACAATGTAAGTTAAGTATTATTATAATTTCATATGAATAATAGGAATTAGGAAAAAAATCAAACTTTTCTCAAGTCCTATAATTAGTAGGTGTTTGAGCTGACACTTAAACCCAATCCTAAACTAAAACTGAAACTTGATTCCAGCATGAATTTGAAGAGAAATATTTTTCTATTGTGTTACTCTTAATATGTACACATGAACAATCAATCCCATGGTCTATTTACTGAATATTTTTTTGTATAAGGTGATTTGTGTGACAAATTGTCTGCCTGTGGTGATAAAAAAATATCTTCTGTACCATTAATTAAAATCAAGCCCACAATTTCAATATGTACTGATTGATAATTGTACAAATTTAAATATTTTCACCTCTTTATAAAGATTCATGTGAGGACTCTAAGACTTCCTCAAATGTAAGATTCACTGCCCTAGTCAGTTTGAAAAAAAAATACTAACAAGACATTTTTGTTGTTATCTTGCATTTTCCCTTACATAAGAGTAGTGGTATACACTGATGAAAGTAGTTACTTATACTTACTGGGCGCTAATATCAGTTAAGTGATCACTACTCTATTAATGATGGACGAATTTATTAATCTACTTATTTCTAGGGGATATATGTAGATTTATATCTCTTTTGTAATTTACTTTCTATCTTAAGTTACATGCATAGAGATAATTAATTACTGAAATAATCTTTATAATTTGTTTTCAACAAGTACAAATGTCATGTGTTTGGAGTGAATTGAACTTTGCTTACCCAGGGTGAAAAGCTATTCTGAGGAATTCATTTTAGCTAAGGAGGAATCTGTTGATAAAGGGTAAAAGGAACCAGAAAGAGATTTATTCTACCCTTTTCACAAACATGTTCAGATTAGTATCATGGAAGCACCAGATTTTGTGGGAAAGACAAAATATACTACATTTGAGAAAGGAATTCTTTCAGTAAAAGACAAAATTACCTCTTATAAAGTTTCATAGAGGGAGTCGGTGATAGCGCAGTGGGTTAAGCACACGTGGCGCAAAGCGCAAGGACCAGTATAAGGATCCAGGTTGGAGCCCCGGCTCCCCACCTGCAGGGGAGTCGCTTCACAGGCGGTGAAGCCGGTCTGTAGGTGTCTTTCTTTCCCCATCTCTGTCTTCCCCTCCTCTCTTCACTTCTCTCTGTCCTATCTAACAACAATGTCATTAACAACAACAACAATAATAACGACAACAACAATGGAAAACAACAGGGGCAACAAAACGGAAAATAAATAAATAAAAGGTTTCATAGAAATAAAAGCCCTGGGGGTCAGGCGGTAGCGCAGAGGGTTAAGGAAGCACAGGACTTGAAGTGCAAGGATGAGAGTAAAGATCCAGGTTCGAGATCCAGGCTCTCTACCTGAAGGGGGGGTTGCTTCATCAAGCAGTGAAGGTCAGCAGGTGTTTTCTCTCCCTCTCTGTCTTCCCCTCCTCTGCTGATATCTCTCTGTCCTATCCAACAACAACGACAACAATAACAACAACAATAATAATCACAACAATGATAAACAACCAGGTCAACAAAAGGAAAAAAGATAGCCTCCAGGAGCCGTGGATACATAGTGCAGGCACTGAGCCCCACCAATAACCCTGGATGGAAAAAAAAAAAAGAAATAAAAGCCTTTAGTACTGTGCCATTAGGGGCCAGGCAGTAGGATACTTGGTTGAGCGCATATGTTACCATGTGGAAAGACCTGTGTTCAAGCGGTTAGTTTCCACTTGCATCGCGGGAAGTTTCAGAATTGCTGAGGCTTCCGGTTTCTTTCTGTTTCCCTTATCCCTCTCAGTTTCTGTTTCTATCCAAAGGTCCAAGAAATCGGGACATCTAATGGCTTTAGACCTAGCTCTGCTTGCTCAAAATCCAGTTCTTAACTTTTCAGCCTTTCCCTGACTACCTTTGATGTTGGAGATGCCAATTTGAGTAATATACTCCGGCCCTCAAGGGTTCAAATGGCAATAAACCTTTCCTCCTTTTAGCAAATGCTGCTGTGACAGAGTTTGACTTTAAGTGTACTTCAGTCGTACAAGCACATTCAGAAGGCCTCCTACAAGGTCTTCAGAATGAGGTATCCTGAAGCTTATCATTGTCTTATGGTGAGTCTCCTTTCATACATGAGGAAACTTAGGGGAGCAAATGACGGAGCCAGTGTCTTATGTGTAGGTCTTTGTGGTTCTAAAACTGTGATGAATTCTGATTCTTTTGTAGTCTCTTCTCAATACTGGGAATCCTCAACCACTCTCATTTTAGCATGCTCAGCATATTTGTTATTTTTGTGTTCATGTTTATTAGTCATGTAATATCTACCCTTAGGAAGTGTCTATTCAGATCTGCTACATATTAGTTTGTTGTTTCCAGTCTCTTCCCCTTAAGCTTTTTGTTTGTTTGTTTTTGGATCTCTAAAAAGAAACAAATGAACAAACAAACAAAAACACTCTTGTCATAGATAAGTGTTAAATTCTTTTCTCTCATCCTTACCTCTTTACATTATTTTTTAAATTTAATTTATTTATTATTGGAAACAGACAGAGAGAAATTGAAAGGGAGAGACACAGAGAGACACCTGCAGCCCGGCTTCACTGCTCCTGAAGCTTTCTCCCGGCAGGTGGGGACCAGGGGCTTGAACCCGGTTCTTGTGCACTGTGTACCTGGCCCCCCCTTTACATTCTTACTAGTAGTTTTGATAAACAACTTTTAACTCCAGTGAATCTATCTTGTTCCTGATAAATTTAAATGCATTACTTTTATTTGTGCTCTGGCTAGTAATCATAAAGCATTAGTCAGAAAAGTGTTTGCAAATCTCTTGCATTCAGTGTCTGTGTATGAAGTTACTTCTTCTTCTAGCGTTTGTCCTTCTTCAGTAGCCAGTCAACAGGTCAGGTTGAAAGCTGTCAGGAGCTGCTTGTTCCTGGCTTTGAAAGTGACTGGGATCCATGTGGATTCAGTCGGCTAGGAAGGATCCTCAGTTTCCCCAATGAAGTCACTTGGGACTGGGATTTGATTTTAATGCAAGTAAACATGTCTCCTTTATGGTCTGCTTTGTACCTTTTGAAATTTAATTTACATTTGTTTGGACTCCATTCTAGTGGTTATTTTGTAGGAATTCTTTTGGCAAGCATTAAGCTATCTTAATTTACATAGCTTCATAGACCCTTGCAGATCAACTTCCTGCTCATGAAACTTCCCCCCCTCCCCTGCAGGTGGGGATCAGGGACTTGGACCCAGGACCTTGCACATACTAATCAACCTGACATCCTAGTGCCTAGGATGGCCCTTCTTTTAATTTTCATATATATATAAATATATATATTTCAGAACTCAGTTTTCACACACTTGTACACATGGTGGAATTCTGATTAAGATTTTGGTAAACAGTCCACATATATTTGAAAATTATGTATTTCTTTTATGTTTATTTATTTTATTTTGAGAAAGACACAGAGATACAGAAACACCAAAGCAATGCTTAGCTCTGGCTGAGGCTGGTGGTGGTGGGGGGGTTGAATCTGGGACTTTGGAGCCTCAGGCATGAGAGTCTCTTTGCATAACCATTATGCTGTCCCCACCCCAACCCCACCACACACACACTTTTCTTTTTCTTTATTGCCACTAGGGTTATCACTGGGGCTCAGTGCTTGCAGGACAAATCTACTGCTCTGCTCCCAGTGCCATTTTCTTTCTTTCTTTCTTTCTTTCTTTCTTTCTTTCTTTCTTTCTTTCTTTCTTCCTTCCTTCCTTCCTTCCTTCCTTCCTCCTTCCTTCCTTCCTTCCTTCCTTCTACCTTACTTTCTTTTTTTCTACCTCTATTTTATTTGATAGAAAAGAGAGAAATTGAGAGAGATGGGGGAAATAGAGACAGAGAAAGAGAGGCACCTGAAACACTGCTTCATGCCTCATAAAGTTTCCTCCTTATAGGTGGGAACTGAAGGCTTGAACTTGCATCCTTGTACATGAAACCATGTGTGCTCAACAGGTGCATTACCTCCTGGCCCTTAAAGTCATGTATTTCTATAGTTACAGTGTACATATAGGCCACGAGGTCAAATTTTTAAATCTCATTGAAAGCTTTTATATTTTTGTATTACTGAGTTTAGTGAGGTTTTTATATATTTTGGCTATTAGCCTTCATCTGATGTATGAAATAAAAAAAAAAAAAAAACTCCCATTCTGTGAGGAGTCTCTCTGTTTGGACATTGGTTTCAAGATCAGACAAGATCAGACATGTTCAGTGTGGTATGGCCAAAGGGATAGTGGTTCCTTTTGCCAAGCAGAAGCTTTTCACTTTGTTTTTGTTCCTTTGGTTTATTTTATTTTATTTTATTTATTTTTTATTTTTTATGTTTATTTTCCCTTTTGTTGCCCTTGTTGCTTTTCATTGTTGTTGTAGTTATTATTGTTTTTGATGTTGTTGTTGTTAGATAGGACAGACAGAAATGGAGAGAGGAGGGGAAGACAGAGAGGGGGAGAGAAAGACAGACACCTGCAGACCCGCTTCACTGCCTGTGAAGCGACTTCCCTGCAGGTGGGAAGCCGGGGCTCGAACCAGGATCCTTAGGTTGGTCCTTGAGCTTTGTGCCACGTGCGCTTAACCCACTGCGCTACCTCCCGACTCCCTTGGTTTATTTTATTTTAATATTTCTTTTGTTGTTGTTGCTATTTACCAGAGCGCTGCTCAACTCTGGCTTATGGTAGTTCTGGGGAATTGACTCTGGGACCTTTGGTGCCTAAGGCTCTTTGCATAAATATTGTGCTGTCTCCTTAGCCCCAATTGACTTAATTCTCTTGTCTATTTCCTTGTGATTGGACTTGAGCCATTGAAGATGCCTCTAAAACTCACATCAAGAAGAGTTCTGTCAATATTTTACTCTAAATATTTGATTGTTTCTGGTCTCACATCCAAATCCTTGATCTACTTGGACTTTGCTTTTATGAGTGGTTCATTTTCATTCTTCTGCATGATTTAACCCAATTTTTCCAACTCCACTAGTTGAAGAGACTCTCCTTTCTCCATTTAATATTTTGTGTCCCCTTGTAAAAAATATAATTGTCCATATTTTTGGGGATTTATTTTTGTGCTCTCAATTCTATTCCACTGGTCAGTGTGTCTATTATTACACCATTACCAGGCAGTTTTGATTGCAATGCTTCTATAATATAGATTGAGATCTGGGAGTGCTATGCCTCTATCCAAAAGAGGAGGAGAGTATATAGGCAGAATATTCACCAAAGAGAAGATCCAAAAAGCAACAGGCATATGAAAAAATGCTCAAAGTAATTGATTACTGGAGAAATGCAAATAATGACAACAATGAAATACTACTTTACTCCTGTGAGAATATCATATATCAGAAATGACAGTAACAACAAATGTTGGCGATGTTGCCAGGGTAAGGGAACCCTTCTGCATTACCAGTGGGAATGTAAATTGGTCCAACCCATATGGAGATCGATCTGGAGAATTCCCGGAAGGGCAGAAGTTATGCGATGGCCCAACAATTCCTTTTCTTGGGATATATCTTAAGGAAACAAATGCACTATCTATAGAGACTGATGTAAACCTGTACTCATAGGGGCGTAATTTCCAATAGCACACATTTTGAAGCAAACTAAGTGTCCAACAGCAGAAAAGTGTATTAAGTTGTGGGACACATATAAAATAGACTACCACTCAGCTATTATGAATGATGAAGTCACCTTATTCACTTCATCTTAGATGGAGCTTGAAGGAATCATGTTAAATGAAATAAGCCAGTAGGAAAAGAATGAATATGGGATGATCTTCAAAGATGGAACTTAAGAGAGAAGATCAGAAAGGGGAACCACAAAGTAAAACTTGGGGGGGTCAGGCAGTAGCCAGCAGGTTAAACACACATGGAAGGAAAGAGCAAGGACTGGCTTAAGAATCCTGGTTCCAGCCCTCCCCCACCTGCAGGGGGGTCGCTTCACAAGGGGTAAAGCAGGTTTGCATGTGTCTATCTTTCCCCTTCTCTGTCTTTCCCTCCTCTCTTCATTTCTCTGTCCTATCCAACAACAATGACAGCAATAACAACAATAACAACAGCAACAGTAAACAAGGACAACAAAAGGGAAAAAAAAATAGATGCCTCCAGGAGTAGTGGATTTGTAGTGCAGGCGCTGAGTCCCAGCAATAACCCTAGAGGCAAAGAAAAAGAGAGAGAGAGAGAAAAAAAAAAGAAATAAACCTTGTACTGGGTTTGCTGTATTGCACCAAAGCAAAGGATTTTGTAGAGCAAGGGGAAGGAGTGGGTTGGGGGGAGGGAATAAAAACTTCTGTAATTACTTAACTATTCATTATTGACAGGTACTGTCAGATAAGGTTGGTTTTGTCCAGTTTTCCTGCCAATTTTGTTTCTCTCCTTCTCTCTCACTCTTTCTTCTTCCTTTCCTCCCTCCTTCCCTCTGTCCCTCTTCTCTTTCTTTCCCTTCCCTTTCCTTCCCTTCCTTTCCCTTCCCTTCCCTTCCCTTCCCTTCCCTTCCCTTCCCTTCCCTTCCCTTCCCTTCCCTTCCCTTCCCTTCCCTTCCCTTCCCTTCCCTTCCCTTCCCTTCCCTTCCCTTCCCTTCCCTTCCCTTCCCTTCCCTTCCCTTCCCTTCCCTTTCCATTCTTTTTCTTCCCATTCCTTTCCTTTTCTTTTTCTTCCCATTCCTTTCCTTTTCTTTTATTTTCTTTGTTTCTTTTTAATTTATTTGTACCAAAGCACTGCCCAGTTCTGCCTTATGGCTTGGTGATTGTGCTGATGGAACCTGTGACCTAGTAGCCTCAGGCATGAAAGTCCTTTGCATAACCACTTTGCTCTCTCTCCCAGATCTAGTTTTGATAGTTTGTGCTTTGCATGCTTTTAAGTCAGACTATTTAGTGTATAAAAATTTGTGATTTTTAGATCTTTGTGTTGAATTGACTTCTGTCATTATGAAATGTCCCCTTATTTCTTAAATAAACTTTGGCTTTAAAGTCCTTTCCTGTTAGATCATAACTATTTTTAGATAGTGTGCACACAGGGTATATTTTCATGTCTTTTAATGTATTTTAAGTTTTTTTTTTTTTTTACTGGGTGATTAACTTTATTTTTTTTTTACTGGGTGAAAATACAGCTGTTGATATATGTATAAAATATAAAATTTCCCAATTTTCTGTAAAACATTCTCACCTCCAGTCCAGGTCCCCCTCCACCATCATGCACCAGGACTTGAATGCTCCCCACCTCCCAGATTCCTTTACTTTTTTGGTGCAATACATCAAACCCAGTCCAAGTTCTACTTTGTATTTCCTCTTTCTGTTCTTATTCCTCAACTTATCCTTTATTTCACTTAACATTCTTTCAAGTTCCATCCAAGATGAGGTGGAGAAAGTGAATTCATCATTCTTAATAGCTGAGTAGAGTATTCCATTGTGTATATACACCACCATTTTCTTAGCCACTCATCTGTTATTGGACAGCTAGGTTGCTCCCAGGTTTTGGCTACTACAAATTATGTTTCTATTTTTATGTCTTTTAATTGCATAATTTCAAATTCAAGATTTATCTCTTTTAAGCAAAATGTATATTTTTTTTAGAAATTGATGTCAAGCTCATAGACCTTTTAGGGACTATCCTTTTAAATTTAATGCTGCTTATGTACTATTTGAATTGTAATATACTACCTTACAATTTATTTTATTGTTGTTTCATTTGTCCTTCATTGTTCATTTCTCTGTTGTTATCTCATTATAGATATAACATGAATGAATGATGATCTTTTAACTTTCATTAATTTAATAATCTATTTTTTACCCTCTCCACTCCCGCCTTGAGCGTTCTGACTCTTAGTGTCTGCATGACAGCACCACTGCTCCAAGTGGTCTTTAATTTCCTTCCTTTTTTCTATTTCTTATAGAAACAGAAAGTAGAAAGGGAGGGAGAGGGAAAGAGAAACAGAGACATCTGCAGCACTACTTCACTGCTCATGAAACTTTCCAGTCTCCAGAGAAGAAGTTTGAGCCTTGGTCTTTGAGCTCATTTGTACTCTACAGCGTGGGCTAACACCTCACCCCTTCACCTAGTACTGCTTATTAAGGAGATATTTCCTTTCCTTAAACATCATGAACCAGCCTCTACGAATGTCCACATTTTTTCTGACTCTTCCTCTCTCTCTTATCACTTATATCAGTCTCTGTAAGATTAAACAATACTGAAAATGCTTAGAATATTATATTTATAATATTGAAACACTAGGTATTAGCTATTATTTGTGTGATTTATTATTGTTATGGATCCTAATTCTGAGTAAAATATTTTAAGACCCTTCACTATACTGAAGCAGATTTTGTTGAAGTGGCCAAGAAGAAGGGTTGTAATTTGTTAAAAAAGAAAGAAAGAAAGAAAACATTCAACGACAAATCATATAAATGTCAAATACTTGAAATACACTAACCTCAAAGAACATATAGTTCAGTTTTTTTCATAGAAATAGACACTGTGCTGTTAAGTCATAGAATCATCCAGATGAAGTTGAGTCAACTAGAGAATCACTTTCAAATGAAGGGAGCGGAGGAAGGGAGTTTTCCTTATAAGATGTCCAAAATTGCATACTTAATGACAAGGAATTCACTGTACTTCTCACTTTGGATGTTTCATCCAAAATGGGAAAATTGAGTTTCCACAGCAAATGCAACAGACAGTACTAACCAAAGAGTAAGAAATTGTCAGACTCTAATTTCTTCCAATTTAAAATTTGGCTGTTTTAAATCAAATTGTTGATGGGAGCAAGTATTAGGAGTGCTGTGAGGGAGGAGTCATAAGTAAAGGAATTCAAGCTGCTTCTAGAAGCAAGAAAATGTGTTAGGGTTGGGGGTGGTGGTGGAGAGGAAGAATGATAAAAGCACCTTAGAGGCTCCAGAAGGAAATGTCCCTTGTCAACACCTTGATTTTTGCCCAGTGAAATTGATTGCAGACTCCTGACATCAAGAGCAAAAAAAAAAAAAATGTTATTTTTGCTCTGAGTCCCTATATTGCCTGTAGTTTGTTATGATAGCAATACAAAGCCAGTATGTTTAATGAGTTTTTGTTTGAAATTAATTTTATTAATAGCTTGTAATCTAAACATTTATTTTAATAGCTTTGAGAAACAGACACTATTGTAACCACCTTTGGAGAACTAGTTCCTGGAAATATATTGTAAATTGTGTTCATCTGGAAAACAGTCTTACATTCTTAAAGTGATTCATTCCTCTTTCTTTTTCTCTAGACTACAAATCAGTTGTTCGGTTTTGTATGAATGTTCTGTTTCATAGTCATCCAAAGACTTCCTATTTAACAGCCCCATGTGTCTTGAATTTAATATCTGTATTTGACAATGTGTATTTATCTAGAAACAAGTTTCATCTATTTATAATATATATGTATATATATGTATTTGAAAGAATTTAAGACATAGATAGGATTATGTATTCAAGTCAGCTTAAAAATGAATCTCTTATATCTATTTCATAGTCAAGAAATGTGAGATTCAGAAAATATTTTATTTCATTGATGACAGAGTTGACTAAGCAGTTAGCTATGGAAGTTACAGTGTACAGAAGCCTTTGTTTTTGTTATTTCCTTTATAAAACCAGTTTCATTATCTTATAACTGATAATGTTATCTTCCTTTGTCTTTTGTAATATGCTTTACCTTACAAGAATATAAAGATTTTTGTAGCTCCTGGACTTTGTGCATGTGTAATTCTACTGCTATTTGTCTAACTTTTTCATTCTTTTCTAAATTTCGGAGAGAGAAAGAGAGGGAGAGGCATCACATCATTGTTTAATCAGCTATAGAACTGTCTCAGGTAAAATGGGGCTCTCAAGTAACAATCAGTATTTTTTGTGTTTTTATTTAAAATTATCATTTTATTGTTTATGGCCAGCCTGTTATTCAATGATTTCTCAAAAAAAATTTATAGAAGAATGAAGTAATGAAAAGGTTGTGGTTGGACTCATGATTCAACTCTCAGTTCAGTCCTTTAAAGTTAGTATGTGATTTTTGGAAAAGTATTCCACTTCTGCATTTAAGTTGTCCTACCTCTCAAAATAGGTAGCAATAAACTTTACCAAATAAAGTTGCAGCTAAGATGCAAAATGGTTGTTATTGTTAAGACTGAAACCTTCTACATCTTTTATAACAAAGTAATGATATCTTAGGGAAGTATAGCCAGTATTACACTGTAGGTATCATCCCACGGCATACTCATCTTTAAAATATTTATCTCTAAATGTTCAATGTCTGAGGGCCTGGTGGTAGCACACCTGGTGAGAGCACATGATACAATGCACAAGAACCTGTGTTCAAGCCTCAGGTCCTTGCCTGCAGGGGGAAAGCTTCACAAGTGGTAAAGCAGGGCTGCAGTGTCACTCTGTCTCTCTAGCTCTCTCTCTATTTTTATTTAGATATTTTATCTAAATAAAAATATCAACAAAAAATCTAACCAAAAAATCTGAGGGGCTAGGAGAAAGTATAGCAGCTTACAAAACACATTTTTGTGCCTAAATTTCAGAGATCCCAACTTTAATACTGGGCTCACCATAAGCCAGAGCTGAGCAGTGCCCTAAAAAGAGAGAGAGAGAGAGAGAGAGAGAGAGAGAGAGAGAGAGAGAGAGGAAAGAAAAAAAATCTGGGGTAAATGGGGGGATCTCGGTGGTGGCTCACCTGGTTGAATGTACATGTTACCATAGGTAAGTACCTGAGTTCAAGCCCTTGTTCCCTCCTGCAAGGGGGAAACATCATGAATGGTAGTCAGCGCAGCAGGTGTCTCTCTGCCTCTCTGCTTTCCCCACCCTTTCAAATTTTTCTGTCTTATCTATCAAATAAAAGGAAAAAAAATGGCCATAGGGAGGGATGGTTTCAGCATGCAGTGTCTGTCCACATACTCCTTTTTGTTTCCTCTTCATTTGTCATTGCCAAAGCTTCACCTCTCTTGACCAACTTTTCCAGTTAGAGATTCTGGGGTTGGGGGAGCAACACCACAGCACAAAAGCTTCCCCCATTTCAGAGACGGCAATGTGCAATTTGCACTTGGCAAAATGGGTAAACAATCCAAGTGAGCTGTTTGGCCAGCCTCACCCACTTCTCTTTTTTATTATGAGAGAGAGAGAGAAACATCATCAGTCTGGCACTGTGCTATTGGGGGTTGAACTCAAGGTCTCATGACTGAAAGTTTATCCACTGCACTATCTCCTGGCCCCTCCCTCATACCTCTCAAGCTTGGCATTTCTTTCTTCTCCTTCGCAGCATTCATAGACCCAATCATGTAATTTACCATGAACATTTTTTACAGTTTTTTTTTCTTGCATGATACTACTTATATCAGTAGATGTTTGATCAGGAGAACAATTCATATTTTAGAGTTAAAAGGTTTTAATGCAATAGAGACTTTCCTGTTTTATTCTGTCAGTGGGGGAAGAAATAGCTTAAGAGAAATTTGAAACTTAGGTCAGATTTTCAAAGGTCAGTGTGCAGCAAAGATCTGAATGTTTGCTTGGGTTCTCAAAACTCTCTGAGCTTTTCTCAGCCAGAAGAACTGATGTGAGAGGATTCTTAATAAATTCACCTGGAAGGTACTTTGAAACTCACAGGTTTCAAAAGGTCTCTTCCTCCCTATAAATTACATGGGAATAGTTCTCATTAGAGGCCTCTAGCTCAGACACATACAGGAAGGCAATTTGACAGAAGGAGACCTTGAAAGTGAGAACTGGTGTTACTCAGATAATCCAGTAAGCTTTTCTTTTTGTCTCTCTGTAAAACTATTTTGTGGGCCAGGAATATGGTTTAGTGGTAAAACATATGACTTAAATGTTTGGGGCCCTGAACCTAATCACTCTTACTAAACAAAAGTAGCAAAGACATAAATAAGAAGAGGTACTTAGATGGTGAGAGAAGCTTTGCGTTCTCTGGACTCTGTCTCCCTCTCTCTCTCTCTCTCTCTCTCTCTCTCTCCCTCCTTTCTTCCTCCCTCACATGCATCTTCTCATAGAAAAAATTATTTGGGAAAAAGCATGTTTTGACCACAAGCTATATTCAAATTATATTGATTTATTGGGGATGTAAACATGTGTTATATAGCTTTTAGTGAAAATGATCTAAAACCACTTCACAAAATTGAAATATTTATGATAATGGACTGAATTAGATGAGTGTTTTTTTAAAAAAAATCTATGAATAGGTAACTGACCTATTTGATTAGCATTTAGTGTGGAGGACAGCCAGTGTGATTTACACAGCAGGGAAGAAAATTTATCAAATTATGGAGAAATTTATGACACTGGCTATGTGTAATATTAATGACTCATAAAAATAATAGTAAATTAATCATTAAATAATAATTTCTTGGCTGGACGATCAAGATTAGAGGTGATAATGAATTCACCTACTGTGTCTAAAAGCTGAGAAGAAAACACTATGATAAACCAATATACCTGGAGGCAAAATTCATTAATTTTGTTTGAAGTTCAGAAGTTATTCCCCACAAGTTCAAGGAATAACCTTGAGAAATTAGCTACGACACTGCGATTTGAATAGGATTCAAAGTCTTTGAAGAACAAATTGCTTTCTTTTTAAGAATTAACTTATTTTTATCAAGAAAATCAAGGCTGTGTGGTCATAGGGATACAGTTTCTCATCTCACCAAATACATGCCATGCCAGAACACCTCACCCAGTACCAAAATGCTGGCACCCTCCACCATGGGGCACTGATTTTTTAAACACTCTTATTTTGTGATATCCCTTTATTCTGAAGGAAAACTCAGTTTAGTTTTCCCATTCGACTTGTAAGATCCAATCAACTTTGGTGCAAAACTGCCTTCAATAGGTTAGGTTGTAAAAATCAACAAAGGCAAGGATAACACCTCTTATGTTCATGATTTTATGTCCAGAACTCAGTACAAAGCCCAATGAGAAGTTTAAGATAATTAGTTTTTTATCGAGAGCATAGCTTGTTTTCATTTTATTTGATTGTGAATGGGTTTGGGGATAAATTTTCCTTGTAAGGTATTTATTTCTCTTTATTTATGGGTTTAGCTTTATATAGATTATTGCAATGACTTAGCCACTAAGTATTTCAAATAGTTTTCTTTCTACTTTTCCTTTTGTTCAGTAATTTTCTATGAAACTGAATAACTGATGGACTGGCAAAATAACTCACTTGGATAGTAAGCTGTTTTGCCATTGCTTGTTGCAAGCTTCAGCCTGACCACTACCACATTGAAGGAAACTGGTGCTGTGGTCTCTTTCACTCTGTCTCAATCTAAAAAACAAACAAACAAAAACAAATAAAATAAATAAATCTGGGTTTCTTTTATTTCTATTCATATATACGTTCAGACTATCGTCTTTTGGGTAATAACATTCAGACCACTGAAAATTCTCTCTGCAATTTCAATGTAAAGGATTTTTTCTTTTTTCTATTTCCTCCACTAAAGTTCTTTTCTTGTATGTGCCTGGGACATAGTGACAATTCTATCCTATCTGAAAGGTGACATATCATTTCTGAGTCCATGTAACCTATTCACTCCTGATAAGATGAGACCTGTCTCTTGCTGCTATGTAAAAGGATGTAGATTATTTCATTGCCATTAGCACTGCAGTGATACTATCATTGTGTTTAAGCCCTAAGGTGAGATGCAACTACAAGAAAGGGGAATGTATGCGTCTAGATGAATGGCATTTTCTGCCATTTTTCCCACTGAGGAAGATAATCTCCATCCCTTATGGATGTCTGCTAGCTAATGCACTGGAGTCTTGCTTTTGCTTAATGCTGAGTGGGGGAGACATTAAAATAGCAGTGAGTATTTTTAATGCACTCTCAGTCTTTCTAACATTCAACATGAGGAGCTGTATCACTACAAGCAATTATAAAAGTGCTTCTAAATACCCAATTCTAAAGATATGACTGTCATCTGTGCTACTTTGCCCAGACTAAATGACCCCAATTAAATACATGCTAGTGTTTGTATGACATCTCTGAGCATAGAGAGTTTTTAAATAAGATTTATTACTGTACACCTTCTTTATAGTATAATGTACTCATAATAGTGTATAATTCTGAGAATATAGGCACATTGTATGATTGTTACTAAAATCAAGATATAGAATAATTTCATCTCACCAAATCTTTTCTCATGATTATTTGTAATTTGTAATCAATCTTCCATTCCATTCCACTTTTAGCTCCTAACAGCCACCGATACTCTTTTTTTTTTTTTTTTGGTCCCTATAGTTTTGGCTTCTGGATGATATCATATAAAAGGGCTTATGTTTATTTAACCAATTGAGCCTGCCTTCTTTCACATAACATACTACATTTAATATTCATCTATATTGAAGCATCAATAGTTCTTCCCTGTTAGCCTAAATTTTAAGTGATAAAATAATAAGCAGTTATCTCTTGCTCAAGTTCTTTTGAAGCTGATTTCAAAGTTGGGAGAATATGAATATCTTCTCTCAAATCCTTAGAGATAGGGTCTTCTGTTCCACAGACAATTCACGAATCTGTAAAAGTTTAGGAAAAGCAATAAAATCAACTAAACAAACTCCACCTGAATTATCTAAATGCATATACTGGGTTTCTTTAGGTTAATATTAATGCTTTTATAGAGCTAGGCTGGTGAAAATACAATCCATGAGCATCTAAGTGTATCAGAAATCTCTGTACTCTCTATACATCTTCTGGAAAAAAAATTGAGCTCAGTGATTGAAAAGTAAGCCTTGATTAGAAAACTGTTGCTTTAATAAATATGAAAAAAATGACATGTTCACCAATCTTCACAAAATATTACCCTGATTTTTATTCCTCAGTTTCTTATTATCTGGTTGTTTGAAGGTATAATACAATCTCAGTTGTATGATAATACCACATTAAAATTCAATTTGCCTTTACCTTTAGTTAGACAAATTGGCAATGGGGTTTCCAACTGTCATCCCATGAATGCTAACATTCCTCTAACTTTGTTTTATTTTGGTGGAATTCATCAAGTTTGTGATACTATATTGTATTTTATCCTTACTATTTATAATGGGGTTCTTCACATATTAACAATGATGTCTTTACATATTACATTTTAGCTAAAAGTGAACATTGTTTTACATTTTAATGAAATTTTAGAATTTTTATACTCTGTTGCAGTGGCTTATATAACTATAAACTTTTCACCCTCTAAAACAAGATCTTACCATTTAATTCATTAACCTAAAGAGTTCAAGTGGAAAGCAACTGAATATTTTATCAATAAATGGAAATATCTATAAAAGACTTTTGCAACCATGATGAGAAAGACTCAAAAGTAACCCCCTTTATAGTAAGTGCATCATACAGTAGCATCAAACTGTCTCCTAAAAGCTGCTTTCCTTTTTGTCCCCTTCCCTGACAAGTATTGTATATTTTGTTTGTATGCAAGTGAATGGCAGTTTATTGTGTCCCAAAGGATAGGGCATTAATGATCATTTGTTTCCTGCTGCGAGACTGTCATAATTTTGTAGCCAAAAGAGTGACGGAAGTAAGGACCAATCAGTATGCTAATACTGCCCAAGAATGGGTAGTTTAGTCCATTTTAACTCAGTTTTTTCCCCTCAAATCCTTAGGTAATTTTCATTAAAAATGCAATTTTGATAGCCTTGCAAATTGCTAGACAGACCAAGTTGAAGAAATCATATATTTCTTCTGTGTGGTAGTCAGACTCTGTCTCAGCAGGTGTTTGCTAGGAGAAAAAGACAGACTTCTAATATGAAAGCCCATTTTGGTCAGCAAGAATTGATCACTAAAACATTCAGCAATTTGTTAAATCAATATCTTAGCATGGAGAATTCTATGCCACATAGAAAATTAGATCTAGTCTCTGACATGTAAATAGAAGGCAGCATTAAAAAATGTTGAAAGCCAAATGTGAAAAATCCTGCAGATTGATTCAGTATGATGTCATTCATTTTTCTTTTTCCTCGCCTATTTGTTTCTTTAATTTTCATGGTATGATTGTTTTAGTCTGAAAAAATATAAATATGTGCCTGAAAATGATCCATTCAATGCCAGTTTATAAACAACTAGTTTATTAGTCATTTATAAACATACAGCCTATATGTAGTAGTAAGTGTTGTTTTGGCAAAGGCAAAAATAAAAGGAGTTTCTTAAAATTATTTCTGAGTGTTTGCACAGCACGTGAGCACATGATTACAGAGAGGATTAGTGGATTAAGGTATTGACAGTTGGTGGTGGCCTTAAGGCTACACATGAAAAGAATTCTACTTTCTCTCCATAAAATCACATTTTGTTTGTATCCACATACAGACAGACAATGCCAGCTATGTAAACTATAGACAGAATTTTTTGAGAACACGATTGCCACTTAAATGTATTCATCATAGGAAACAAAACCATAACAGAAACAGAAGCGACAATTTCACATATGTATATCTGCACAAAAGCCAAGGTAGTATCATTTAACATCACAAATATGTTTGAAGAGCTCTGATTTACCCCTGGGGCTGGAGAAAGAGTTCTTTTGTATATATCAAAGTTCGAACTTGGTTATTTCACAATGTAAACTTGTTAGACTATCGTAATGATCAATGTTATTGCCAGAAAAATATCTAAGACACTTTAATAAAAATTAAGTTGCTATTAAATCACATGCAATTTTACTTTTTGGAAAACAGGGAAACAACATTGTTTGCTGCCTGCTGTTTTTTTATATATGCAAATCTTTATACATTACAAAGCAACCTAGCTGCCTTCCACAATCCCATAAACGTTTTACTGTTTTATGAGATGTTTGTAATAAATATGATTGATGATATTTCTTTTACAATTGCCTATTAGAAATACACTACTTTGTGATTACTTAGGGATACTTAGGGATAACTCAACTCAAAGTCAGGAGATTACAAGTTCAAAATTGACATGAATGACTAAATACATACTTAATTTACTATGTAAATGCACTTTCAATTTTATTTTGGATGATATATATTTTTTAATTTATAGATATTTTACATTTCAAACAGTTGCAGATCTATCTAAACATACTGCTAGTGTGACTTGGGGCAGGGAAATAGCTTTAAGCTATACACATATAGTCACAAGGGTGAATAGCTAGAATTATTTTGGAGAGTATCCAAGAAATCAGCTATTCTGTTTACACCTACTGCCTCTTCAAATTTATGTGCATGTCAAGCAAACATACTGTCAATGGGTTTTAATATAAAATATTTTGGACCTTGATAGTGCATTTTATTGACGTTTTCTTTTAAAATTCCAAGACAACGGCTAAATATTGATCACAATTCGCTGTATTTTGAAGTTACAACTTTCTGTTTTAAGACCTAAAAAGTTTGTTGGCATAGCATAGTCAAAGATGGTTTATGACAATATGGAAATAAAGTCTCATTCCAGAGTCCTTGAAAACAAGAATTGGTCTATCACAGACTAAAATTAGAATTGACTACTGGGACATCCTTTGCACTAGCCTGGTGTCAGGGCTGGCTTTTGTCCACGCATACACTCTTCCTTAAAGCTGTAAGAAAATGAATGAAGGACATTTTGAACTACTTTGCTTTCAGGTTGTAGAGAATGAAATGTCATATTTATCCAAGAATTTGAGAAATTCTAATCTTACCATTTGGTTTATAAGGTATTTCAATGTTTCTTCTCCTTTCACTTTATATCATAAAGGGGTCATGGTTAAAAATTAACAGCCAATGATACAGTTTTTGTTCAAATTACATTTCCTCAGAATTTTATATCCTAGTGTGATAGGGCAATGAAGAAATGCCCTGTTTTTTAGGCTTGTGTTCCAACCAGAGAACCAAATTGGGAGCCTGAGAAGAGGAGGGACTAGCAAAGAAGCTAGGTGTTAGTCTCTGCAGAAAGCTTTATGTAGCTTTATTTTATTTTGTTTTTATTGCCATCACTGTTGTTGCTGGGAATTGGTGAATCCACTGCTCCTGGTAGCCATTTTTTTCTTTTCCTTCCTTCCTCCCTTCCTCCCTTCCTTCCTTCCTTCCTTCCTTCCTTCCTTCCTTCCTTCCTCCCATCCTTTCTGTCTCTCTCTCTCTCTCTCTCTTTCTCTCTCTCTCTCTTTCTTGTCTTCTAGGGCTATTGCTGTGGCCTGGTGCCTGCACTATGAATCCACTACTCCTGGAAGCTATTTTTTCCCTTTTGTTGCCCTTGTTGCTATTATTGTTGTCATTGTTGCTGGATAGGACAGAGAGAAGACAGAGAGGGAGAGAGAAAGACACCTGCAGACCTGCTTCACTGCTTGTAATCTGACCCCAGGGGCTCGAACCGGGATCCTTGCTCAGGTCCTAGCACTTTGCGCCCATGTGCCTAAACCACTGCGCTAATGCCTGTCCCCTTCTTCTTCTTCTTCTTCTTCTTCTTCTTCTTCTTCTTCTTCTTCTTCTTCTTCTTCTTCTTCTTCTTCTTCTCCTTCTCCTTCTCCTTCTCCTTCTCCTTCTCCTTCTCCTTCTCCTTCTCCTTCTCCTTCCTCCTTCCTCCTCCTCCTCCTCCTCCTCCTCCTCCTCCTCTTCTTCTTCTTCTTCTTCTTTTTGATAGATAGGACAGAGAGAAACTGAAAGCGAAGCGGGAGAGAGAAAGATACCTGCAACACTGTTTCACCATTTGTGGAGCTTCCCCCTTGCATATGGGGGTTAGAGGCTTGAACCCGGATCCTGAGAATATTAATGTGTGTGCTCAACTGGGTGCATCACCTCTTAGCCACTTGTATAGCATTTGAACTCAATATCTTTCACCAGGTGTGAAGACCTTTGGATGCCATGGCCATATGTAGTAATGTTCCCTGCTCCAGCTATATTGAGGTGTCATTGACATAAGACAGTGTGAAAGTTTAAGGTGTACAAAGTTTAAGGTGTACAATGCGAAGATTTGTTATGCATTATACTGAATTCTCAATATATTGAGCAGTGTTATCATAATGAGATTTGTTAACTCATCTCTTACCTAACATAACTGCTGCCATTTTGTTGCTGTTATGGTGAGAGCATTAAGCAAAGTTCAAGTGCACAATTCAGTCTGGCAGTAGTAAATTATACTTCTCACTGAATTCAGATGTTTTACATCAATCTTTTCAGATACTGTGCTGGAAGGTCAACAGCAATAGCAGGTATTTGAAAAAGAAAAGTCATGTTAAATACCTTCCATTTATTTATAGATAACAGAAGATTATGTCCCCTATTTTTATATTTGCTAAGAGAATGTCCCAGCATACTGCCAATCACTGAATAAGTCTTTTACTCACTGCAATCATATATTCCATATAATTTAATGCTAAAGAGACATTTACTCTGCTTGGATTTCATATCTATTCTGCCATTAACTAGGTAAGTGACAAGGACAAGTCATTTAACCTCTATTGATATCAGGATCATCAATTAGAATTCAGTATAAAAGTATACAATCTACATTATATGACTCTTCTAATGATTAATGCCACAATGCATGTGTAGAACTTAACATATAATGTGCTATAGATATTTGCTATTGATATTAATATTTTGATATATAACTCATTTACCCCCACTAATCCATTCATTCACTCAATCTACCTAATTTCCTAACAAAATTAATTAATTCTGGCACAAAGAAAATGATTCTGCAGTTGTATTCATCACTGGATGATTTATAAATCATGTTTTATATCACTGATGAATCAGTTATATAGTGGAAGATTTAATATAAATGCCAACCTGTAATGCATGATTAAAAGTGGGAGGGATAGGAGGCTGGGTGGTGGTGCACCTGGTTGAGCTCACATCTTATAATGCATAAGGACCAGGGTTCAAGTCCCCAGTCCTCACCTGTAGGGGGAAAGTTTTGTGAGTGGTGAAGCAGTGTTGCAGGTGTCTGTCTCCCTTCCTATCTGTCACCTCCTTCCCTATCAATTTCTGGCTGTCTCTATCCAATAAGTAAATAGAGATAATTTAAAAAGTGGGAGGTATGTAATATTATTGTGATTGTTCAAAAAGGTAAAAATTAACAGAAAGGTTAATTATCTCATAATGTGGGCACTATTTATATCTACACACATATGTATATATTCATTAAGCAAACTCTTAGATCAAAAAGATAATTTAGTGCAGTATATAGTTACAGGGGTAAATAATGAGGCAATAGTTGTATCTAACTTAAGAAGAAGTACACTGAGGAAATCATTCCATTCAGGAGATGCACAATGAATGCAGTTAGATTCAGATGGTCTGAAACCCATTGGTTCTAATGTGTGAAAAAAGAAAGTGTGTGGAAGGAACATTTGTTCTGCCATCACCCCAGGGCCTTATATCCTAATGCAAAGAGATCTGAATGTGTCTGTTATATCAAATGAGTTGACATATGGGAGATATGACAGTTAATAGATATCTAAATAGTGACACAGATCACAGATTTACTATTTATTTATTTACCAGAGCACTGCTCAGCTCTGCCTTATGGTGGAATAGGGGATTGAACCTGGAACTTTGGAACCTCAGACATGAGAGTCTCTCTGCATAAGCATTATGCTATCTACCTCTGCCCATTACAGAGATCTTTTATTTTTAATTTATTTATTTATAAAATGGAAATACTGACAGGACCATAGGATAGAAGTGGTACAATTCCCACTACCAGAGCTCTGTATCCCATCCCCTCCCCTGATAGCTTTCCTGTTCTTCTTCTTTTTTTTTTAAGAGATAATATGATTTTATTAAAGTGTAAACATTTAAAATAAAGATAACATAGATAAAGATATTTACTACAAAATAAATCAAATAGTTAAGAGCATCACTCTAATATATGTGCTACCAAGAATCAAACCTTGTACTTAACAGGTGCAAAATAATTTTTAAAATTTTATTTATTTATAAAATGGAAACACTGACAAGACCATGGGATAAAAGTTCCCGCCACCAGAGCTCCATATCCCATCCCCTCCCCTGATAACTTTCCTATTCTTTATCCCTCTGGGAGTATTGACCTAAGGTCATTGTGGGATGCAGAAGGTGGAAGGTCTGACTTCTGTAATTGCTTCCCCGCTGAACATGGGCGTTGACAGGTTGATCCATACTCCCAGCCTGTATTTCTCTTTCCCTAGTGGGGCGAGGCTCTGGGGAAGCAGAGATCTAGGACACATTGGTGGGGTCATCTGTCCAGGGAAGTCCGGTTGGCATCATGGTAACATCTGGAAACTGGTGGCTGAAAAAGTTAACATATAAAGCCCAAAAAAATGTTGATTAATCATGAACCTAAA
This sequence comes from Erinaceus europaeus, assembly GCF_950295315.1. Taxonomy (NCBI): domain Eukaryota; kingdom Metazoa; phylum Chordata; class Mammalia; order Eulipotyphla; family Erinaceidae; genus Erinaceus; species Erinaceus europaeus. The sequence continues at coordinate 26,037,823 of NC_080170.1, read as the reverse complement.
GGCTGGAATATTGCAGATGAAGATTTGGGGGTCTCCCTTTTTGGAAATAGCTAGCAGGTCTATTTTAGGTATATTCCAAAGGGCCCATGATTTAATTAGTTTTTGCCTAAGCTTGACATCTGATATGCAGGTGGATCCAAGTTATTGTCTGGGGGGATGATGTCATGGCTGGAAAAAGGGCTAGAAAACTGAGTTAGGGAAGAGATTAGCTCCCAAATATGGGAAAAGTGTATAAATATTGTTGACTGTAAATCCTACTGATTTGATCTAGGGCCCATATTCAGCACAGGAGCTTATGTAACCTCTGCATCCCTGTAGGTCTGAACTTGCGTTCTGTGGTGACAGACATCTTTTTATGTAGTGTATTTTCTTATAAGTATTTCCTGATAACTAAGTAGTGGACATTTTATAAAACTTTTTTTTTTTTTTGCCTCCAGGGTTATCACTAGGGCTTGTTGATGGTACTACATCCAATGCTCCTGGAGGCCTTTTTTTTTTTAAATTTTATTGGATAGGACAGAGAGAAATTGAGAGAAGAGGGGGAGACAAAGAGGGAGAGAGACACCTGCAGACCTGCTTCACTACTTGTGAAGCAACCCGTTTGAAGATGAGGAGCAGAAGTTTTAAACTGCTATCCTTGTGCTTCATACTGTGTGTGCTTAACCTGCTGTGCCATTGCCCAGCCCCCATAACAGTTTAAAATTTTGTTTTCGTTATTGTGAGGAGAAAGTATCCTTTAATATTCCTTATTTGTGCATTGCCAGCACCCTCTAAAGTAACCCACTAAAAATATGGGCATAATATCTGAATAGACTCTTCTTTAAAGAAGGCATATTGATGACACATAGACACCTGATGATTCATCTCATTGAAAGCAGACATTCATCAGAGGAAAATTATGTTCTCAGAGTTCTGGAATTTTAAAGTTGTCCTGCTTTTCAGGCTCCTTACCAAGGACTTTCAACTTTTTATAATGCTTTTAAAACAACATGATTTTCATAAGCAGGGGGAACTTGTATCTCTTTTGCTTATGGGTGGCAGAAGCAGTGCAGCAAATCTAAACTAAAGAAACTGTCTGAGGGGCCAAGGCACACCTAGTTGAGCCCATACATTACAGTACACAAGGACCCAGGTTCAAGACCAAGTCCTCACCTGCATGGGGGGCGGGGAGGGTTTAATGAATGTAGAAGTAGTGCTGCAAGTGTCTCTCTCATTCCTTATTTATCTCTCCCTTTCCTCTTGAACTCTTTCTTTTTGTATGCAAAGTAAATAATTAAAAAAATCCTATCTGAGAAAGTCTAAGAACAAAAAGGCAATGTTAGTATAAAGAATGGAAAAATGAAACCACAGAGAACCATGGGTAGGTGACCCTCTGTGAATGGTCAATAAAGAAAAAGTTCCAAGGTGCAAAAACTCTTTAATAGAAAGAGATGGGTGTTGGAAAAAGGAAAGAGTGGTATGTTGATGTAGGAGGGGAGGTAGTTACATGGTTATGTCTCCGTGGCAACTGGTCCTTGTATTAAATCCAACCAGATAAAAAGGTCAAGTTAGGCTATTATCATTGTGTAAAGCTTGTAGCTGGAGTCTCCACACTAACCATCAGAGATACTGAAAGAGATCTCGTCTGATCTCTATGACCCCTGGTTTTTCAGACGCATGCTCAGTGGAAATATCCTTTCTAGCTGCTTTAGTAAAGATAGTTTCACACATAAAGAATGAAGTTCATTGAAGACGATCAAAAAGTTGTAAGTGAAAATGGAGCTTTTTTCGTGTGCTTACAGTAGGAATCATACATAGGAATCATATATAGGAAACAAAAACCATCTTCCCAGACTTGAACTTCCCAAGGGTATGTCTATGCCTATGCCTATGCATATGTCTATATTGTATTTCACAACTCATTGATAGGGGTTTGTTCTTAAGGAGGTGCCAGTCATACATAATGCACCAAATATTTTTTTAAACTTTTGTAAGAAATTCTCATTTTCTATACAATCAACACACTGAACTGATTATTTTTTTCTTTTAAATCATCAAAAATGAAATAAAATAAGGTACCTTATATATGAAGACAATAAATAATGCATTTCTATGTAATCCTTATTGTCTTTAAGATTAATTTGTCCCTATTAAAAATAAGTCTATTTAGACTTAATATATTAATTTGAGAACACATCAAATCAAATTTACTAGGTTCATTAAGCTTAGGGAATTAAGTTTCAGAAATCTGTATTTCTTACTAATAGACTATATGAGGTAATTTTTGGCAACCAGTCAAAATATGTGCTGATTTATCATGTAAATTGACATTACAACCACAAAGAACAACTTGTTTTAAATAGTTTTCTTTCTTTCTTTCATTCATTCTTTCTTTGGCAGATCCATCAAGTGTTTGTAACCTAAAATTTTAATGATAAATTAGTATGGTGCCAAGCTTAAACCATTTATAGGATTAACTGTTTGAGAACCTCAGGCTTTCAGTGAGTTGCTCTTATATCATTCTTCATCTTCTGGCTTTATCTCTATTTTATTTATTTACTTAATTATTTTTGCCACTAGCATTATCACTGGGACTCAGTGCCAGCACTATGAATGCACTGTTTCTAGCAGTCTTCCCCCCCTTGTTTCTTTTCTTTATATTTTATAGGACAGAGAGAAATTGAGGGGGGGGGGAAGGAGATACAGAGGGAGAAAGATAGACATCTGCAAACCTGCTTCACCATTCTTGAAGCTCTCCCTCTACAGGAGGGGTGCAGGAGCTTGAATCTGCCTTCTTGCTTCCGGTAATGTGTATGATGAATGGGGTCACTAGCTGTGTCTTAACTGGGTTAGCTACTACAAGATGGCTTCACTTACCAAGAAGTTACAAATATTTGTGTAATTTGGCTTCTCCTGTTAGAGATCAGGATTCCCTGTGAATTTTTTTTTTGTTGTTGTTGTTGCCTGGATGTTGTGACATTTTTTTTCCCCAGAAATATCTTAATGTCCATTTAAGACATCGAGATATTGCAATGAATGAAAGCAGCAAGCTGATAAAAATTGTCACTGTGGTTATATATGAAAAGAAATAGAAAATATAGCTGCAAACTTTCCGTAATTTGTCACAATAGATGAAAAGTACCAGGAGATAATAGATTCGATCATAAGATTTCAAACTTTAGACTTAGTTCTTTCAGTTGTTTATTTGCTGTTGTTTTCTTTGGGGTTTCATGGATCCTGGCTAATTTTTTTTTCCTTTGGATTAAAAAAAGGAAGGAAGGGAGGAACGAAGGAAGGAAGGAAGAGAAAGAATGAGGAGAGAGAAAGCTACCAAAACACTGAGGCTTCTCCCAGTGTAAAAGGGGTTTGAGCTTTGCAGCTTGGTCATGCCTGTATCAGAGCAGATACTCTATCCAAGGGAGATGTCTTACTGGTCTTAGTTGTTACTTATTTGACCACATTCTCATACTGAATCTGATTGACTTCCCTATTTTCCTTGTAAACAGTTGTTTTGACTTTATACTGACATTGTCTCTCTTTCACTTACTTTTTCTTTCATTCTTTGATTAGTCATTGCTTCTATCTAAAATAATTAGAGTTTACTGCCTACTAAATATAGGCACATTTTCATTTACAATGCCAGAATCAATGCATTTCAAACAACAATCAGTCTGAAGACAACATAATTTAAAAAACAGTAACAGATTTCATAATGGTATGACCAATCAGGATATATAATTTGAGCTGGTAAACACAGCTCAAAATAGCAAACACAACTTTTAATCATAGATTTTTTTTTTCAAGCACCCATTCTCATCCATGATTTTGTGTCAATAGGGAACATCTGATTGTTGTTTTTTTATCCTTCACCAGATGAACTATGGTAAAGTGAATCAGTGCAGAAAGTTTAGGAACTATATGCATATGTAATAAGATAGAATTATAAAAAATTGTTTATATATTAATATTTCCTTTGGCATGTGATTAAATATTATCAGACTTTGAAGGCAAATGAAGAATGAGACTCAGTGGAGAATGTTCAATAGTAGTAAGATCATTAATAGTCAAACACTACTTTTCTTCTTTGATAGATGCCCAGGGTTGACGTGAGATTGGCTTTTCCTCAACCTTGAAAACTACCAAGAAGTGTGTGTGTGTGTGTGTGTGTGTGTGTGTGTGTGTGTGTGTGTATGGAAAGGAACTAAATCTTGCAATGTGTGCTTTGTAACTTTCATGTAATATTCTCCCATATCTTGCTCCTTGGAAATTATGCTGTAGGAAACAAGAATTTGAGAATAACATAAATTACTAGTCAAGTTGACATGTTGTTGACACTACCCAAGTGTTCTGGACATGTCTTGGGTCTGGTTTTAGTTAGATACAGATGCAGTTTTATACATACAGTCATTATTAGAGCACTCCAATTGATTAATATTTTGAAAACACTTTAAATTTTTTACTATATTTATTTATGTATTGGATAGAGACAGCCAGAAATTGAGAAGGGGGAGATAGAGAGGGAGAGTAGCAAAGAGACACCTGCAGCACTGCCTCACCACTTATGAAGCTTTCCCCTGACAGGTGGGGAAAGGGGGCTTGAACCTAGGTCCCTGTGCATTGTAATTGTAAAATGTGCGCTCAACTAGGTGTGCCACCACCTGGCCCTTTGATTATATTCTGTAGGACATTGCACACAGTAGAAATATCACAACATTTGATTTGACCCTACATTAAGACTTAGATTCAATTACTACCTAATTGTATGAATTTAGATTTGTCATTTATCTCCTTTAGTCAAGGATGCCCCATCTATAAAGTAGGGATTAATAATTATTCTCTTCAATCTGTAGTAAGGTTTAATAACAAAAAAAGAAGAAGAATTAACTATGCTATTTACTACTTGAAAACAAAAGGCCATGTGTTTGTGTGGCTCTTGAAAGACTGTTACATTGTTTTTTTTGTTTGTTTGTTTGTTTTTTTAGCTTGGCATACATTTACTTATGTTTCTCACAGATTTGGTTTTTTGCTTTCTTTTTTTAAAATTAAATTTCTTTACTGAGGAATTAATATTTTGTTTTCTTTTTTCTTTTTTATATATTATTTATTTATTTATTCCTTTTTGTTGCCCTTATTTTATTGTTGTAGTTATTATCACTGTTGTTACTGATGTCATCATTGCTGGATAGGACAGAGAGAAATGGAGAGAGGAGGGGAAGACAGAGAGGGGGACAGAAAGATAGACACCTGTAGACCTGCTTCACCGCCTGTGAAGCAACTCCCCTGCAGGGGGGAGCCGGGGGCTCGAACCGGGATCCTTACCCTGGTCCTTGCGCTTTGTTCCGCATGCACTTAACCCACTGGGGGTATTAATGTTTTACATTCGACAGTAAGTATAATAGTTTGTACATGCATAACATTTCCCACTTTTCCATATAACAATACAACCCCCACTAGGTCCTCTGGCATCCTTTTAGGACCTCTATTCTCCCCCTTACCAACCCCAGGGTCTTTTACTTTGGTGCAACATGCCAATTCCAGTTCAGGTTCTACTTCTGTTTTCTCTTCTGATCTTGTTTTTCAACTTTTGCCTGAGAGTGAGAGCATCCCATATTCATCCTTCTGTATCTGACCTATTTCACTTAACATGAATTTTTCAAGGCCCATCCAAGATCGGCTAAAAATGGTGAAGTCACCATTTTTTACAGCTGAGTAGTATTCCATTGTGTATATAGACCACAACTTGCTCAGTCACTCATCTGTTGTTGGAAACCTGGGGTGCTTCCAGGTTTTGGCTATTACAAATTGTGCTGCTAAGAACATATGTGTACACAGATCTTTTGGGATGAGTGTGTTGGGTTCCTTAGGATATATCCCAAGGAGAGGAATTGCAGGTTCATAGGGTAGGTCCATTTCTAGCTTTCTGAGAGTTCTCCAGACTGCTTTCCACAGAGATTGGACCAATTTACATTCCCACCAGCAGTGCAGGAGGGTTCCTTTGACCCCACACCCTCTCCAGCATTTGCCGCTGTTACCTTTTCTGATGTATGACATTCTCACAGGAGTGAAATAGTACCTCATTGTTGTCAAGATTGTTACTTTGATTGCAGTTGTACTCTTACTTATTGCCACTACTTTCGTTCCATGAACTATTAAAAATATTTATGGCTTGTGTAACAGTTATTACCATAGCAGAGTCCATTTATTATCTTTGTTTATATGCATGAGTGTGTAGGCATATTCAACAGTATCTTATTAATATTTTTTTTACTCAACTGGAGAAAGTTCAGTACAAAAATCTAGCTGTATATTGATGTAACAGATGTTTTTGTGGGAAGGGAAGATAAAGTGATCCATGAAAATGCACTAGGAGCCTATCTTGAATCTTTTTTAACTAATCTTTTTTGAAATATTTATTTTATTTATTTATTCCCTTTTGTTGCCCTTGTTGTTTTATTGTTGTAGTTATTATTGTTGTTGTCGTTGTTGGAAAAGACAGAGAGAAGTGGAGAGAGGAGGGGAAGACAGAGAGGAAGAGAGAAAGATAGACATCTGCAGACCTGCTTCACCGCCTGTGAAGCGACTCCCCTGCAGGTGGGGAGCCGGGGTTCGAACGGGCATCCTTATGCCGGTCCTTGTGCTTTGTACCACCTGCGCTTAACCCACTGCGCTACAGCCCGACTCCCCCTATCTTGAATCTTAATGTTTAAATTCTGAGATTTTCATATTTAAATTCATCTTTTCTATCTTTTCTGGTCTGTTATTCTCAAATATCTTCTTGTTTGTACTTAACATACTATCTCTGCACTGTTTTCATTAAAATGACCTTGAACATGATTATGTTAGAGAAGAAATAAAATTGATGTAATCAGAAATGTATCAGGATACTTGTTATGCCAACCAAGCTTTCTCTTGACATCAACATAGATCTCTAAAAATATTTATTTATTTATTTCATTTAAGTATTTAAATGGAAGAGAGAGAACCAGAACATCAGGTCTGCATATATGCTGGAGGGCAAACTCAGGACTCTGCATGCAAATGTAGCACTCTACCCACTGCATACCTTACATATGTGCCTTATGTATTACAGAGGTAAACAGTTTGTAGGAAGTCACAAACATTAGATGATTTTATTTGCAAACATGTGAATTCAACTCGCAGGAAAGATGAATGTTTCTGATGTTTATTAGAAAGTCACGTGTACATAGTAACTCTTTGGGGTATGTGGAATTTGACAACCAGTAAATATTTGACTTCCATACTTAAATTTTATTTTATTTATTTTCTTTATCATTATTTTGTGAAAGGACAGACGGAAATTGGGAGGGAAATGGTAGTTAGAGGGAAAGGAGAGATATCTGCAGCACTGCTTCACTGTTCATGAGGCTTCCCCCTGCAGGTGGGGACTGGTGGCTTAAACCCAGGTCCTTGTGCATTGTAATGGATACACTCAACTGAGTGCACCATTGCTGGACCCCAGCTTTCTTACTTTTCACACTATTGAATGAAGCACTGTATCATCCATCTTTATCCAGTGGTATACTTTATTAAGGTGCAAACTTATAGGAATAACTTAATGTTTTAATGAAAATATATCCCCAATTACCTGCATGTAACTTGGTTACATGTAACTCAGTTCTTCTTTTATGGCGCTTACTTCGTCATATAATCTTGACTTCTGTGATTTCCATTTTAGCATCATCCTTTATTCAAATTCTCAATCTTGAAAGGTCCTGTTGTTCTGCCCATGGTATTTTTCTGTTCTATAACTAACCTCTTTTTGTCATCATCAGGAATTCACTGCTCCAAATCAACCTTTTCAGAGAGGAGAGGCAGAGAGATAGAGGGAAAGACGAACAGCTTTCAAGTTTCCTCCAGGGCAGTAGATGCTAAACTTGAAACCAGGTATATAAAAAAGCAGAACTATCCAGGTGAGATATCATACTAGTTCAAAACCCCCCTTTTCTTGAGGGAAGTTCTTCTTTTCAAAAGATTTTATTTATTTATTAATGAGAAAGGTAGGAGGAAAGAAAGAATCAGACATCACTCTGGTACATGTGCTGCCGGGGATTGAACTCAGGACGTCATGCTTGAAAGTCTAGTGCCTTAGCCACAGCACCACCTCTTGGACCACAGGAAATTCTTTATTTTTTTCAGTTTTTTTTTTAAAGAGTTTATTTATTTATTAATGAGGAAGATAGGAGGAGAGAGAAAGAACCAGACATCTCTCTGGCACATGTGTTGTTGGGGATCGAACTTAGGACCTCATGTTTGAGAGTCAAAAGCTTTATCACTGCGCCACCTCCCAGACCACAGAAATTCTTTATTTTTAAATACTATCTATACTCTATAATAATTCTACACAACTGGCTTCCTGACTCATGTATTTAATATTCTACTTAGCATCTTCACTGGGATATCAGATGGAGAAATCAAAGCCAAGAGGTTTATAGGAGAGGCTGATATTTGTATTTCTCACTTAATTTTCCTACTATCCATTGTTGGCAGTTTTATCTGACAGAAGTTCATGCCAAAATCCTACATCAGTATTTAACCTCTCCCCCGCAACTTCACTTCACTTCACATCAACAAGAGTCTAGTAGAACATCTGGTATCCTTGATTCCAAATATGTCATGGTGTTCATCTCCACTTTCTATTTCCAATCATACAATTCAATTTCAGTTTACCATATCCCTGCTTACACTCTTCCCCACACTGAATTCATTATCTACAATACAATCTTGAAACAAACAGGAAAACAAAGCAGTGGCTAGGGAAACAGTTCAGCTGATAGAGCACAAAGGTTGCATTCCTGAGTTCCCAGTAATGGTTCAAGAGGGCACAGCAGCACCAAAAGGTCGCTCTGTAGGCCAAATGCAACTTTTTTTTCTGGGTGGGATGTGTGAGGGTGAACTGAGCTTCAGGCACAGACTTGAAGTGACCCATCTGTCTCTGAGAGTGGGGCTGGGGAGAACTGAGGATTCCAGTTAGGGTGCTTGAGTGGGAGAGCCCCAGGGTAGGGCCATCATATAAACTGAGCATCCAAGTGTGGATGGAAGGCCACCCAGCAGACTCAAAGGGTCTGGTTAGCAGGAAAGATTACTGGTATACATTTGGTTGCTTTAGTTTGGCAAAGACTTCAAAGGGCTGCTCTTGTTTTCATTAGCCCTGTGGCTTTGGTGCAAGGGTGCTAAATCCTGGTGAAGAGGGATCTGTACCTTTACATTGCTCTTGTCTCCTCTCCTGGGTTCCATATGCTTTTCTTCCTCTTTGTCTTTCTGTGTCTCAAGGATTATTTTTTGCATTTTTTAGTTGATGTAATTCATATATGTGTAGCTTTTGTTCCTCAGTTTTGTAGAAAGCAATCCTGGGATTTCCTCACAGATTTTAAAGATCTTTTATTAATGACAGAGGGAGGGAAACAAGAGTATCCTTCTGCTACTTGCAATGGCATGGATCAAACTTGGGACTTTATGCTTGTAAGTCCAGCTCTCAAGCCACTGTATCACCATCCAAGCCACTCTGCCACATGTAATTATCAGTGTATTAATATATCTCACATCTTTATTTCCTAGTAAAATGTAGAAAAAGGTGAAATTACCTTATTTGTGTTACATGCACTGAAGAAAATAGATAATATACTTATTAATGGTAAAATCCACTAAAAGCACTTATTTTCACAGTTGAAATCAGATGATTTATCCTCAGCTTGAAAGCTTTTAGCTAATCAGACCATTGAATGTGTAGAAAAACAAATAGGACTAAACATGAATCTCTGTTCTTTTTTTTAAAAATCATTTCCTTTATTTTGGAGACAGAAATTGAGAGGGAAATGTGAGATGAAGAGGAAGAGAAAAGAAAGACAGTTACAGACCTGCTTCACTGCTCAAGCAGGTGGGGAGTGAGGGCTTGAACTGTGGTCCTTGCTCATGGTAACAGGTGCTCAACTGAGTGAACCTCCACCTGGCGCATTCTGTGTTCTTTACACCATGGTTTTACTTGTACAAATAGCATCTTTACAGTTAAGATAGTCAAAACCGTGCAGGATTGATCTCCCTCAGATACAAGTATTCCCTGTACCATTTCTAAAGGTCTCTCAGTGTTTTTGACACTTTTCCTTTGCATATTAAGTCTATTACTTAGTGTTGACCGATTCACGTAACTAGAGTGGAACTCTGCTGAGTCTCCTTGTGGTGATGATACTCTTTGAATCTTGTGTTCAGAAACTGGCTTCTTAACTCTTGACCAAATCTGATACATTGTCTTAACATGGCCATGTCATTTCCATTCCTTCTGTTAGTAGCAATGACCTTGGGAAACAAGGTGGCCACTGGAGGAAATCATGTGACAAAGGAGAGAATCTAAATTCTGACAGCTTGCTTTCATTTGAATTTTCTTTTTATGACACCTATGATGACGGAGGTGAAATAGAAGTGTGGCCTGATAAGAAGATGCTCAAACTGCAGTGTAATTTTAGAAAAGCTATATCATGTTGATGACCAGAGTCATCAGCTGTAAGAGTCATGCATCCAGTAGTAATGGCCCAGTGCTAATAGCCCTGCTGTGCTCAGACAAGCTGGAAGCAGCCTGTGGGAAGCCTGGCTTCTATCAATGGTGCACTAGGTCTAAGGGGGCACACAGATGGTTTTGAAAAATTCTGTTTGCAAGCTTACCACCTGTAGATTATTTTAGTGTTTGCTTCCTGAGTAAATACTAAAAAATAGCTGAATGGTTTTCTTTTTCCTGATGAAAGTTAAATTTTTGACTGCTTAACAGTTCATTCCAAATATAAATATGTCTCATCCTGACTTGACTGATACTCCCTAGACAACCCTGCTTGATTTATCAAAGAGTGAAGTTGTTGTGTCTTAAGAAAGTTACAGGGAGTCAGGCGGTAGCTCAGCGGGTTAAGTGCACATGGTACAAAGTGCCAAGGACTGGGGTAAGGATCCGGTTTGAGCCCCCGGCTCCCCACCTACAGGGGGGTTGCTTCGCAAGCGGTGAAGCAGGTCTGCAGGTGTCTGTCTTTCTCTCCCCCTCTCTGTCTTCCCCTCCTCTTTCCATTTCTCTCTGTCCCATTTAATAACAATGATATCAATAACAACAGCAATAATAAGTACAACAATAAAACAACAAGGGCAACAAAAGGGAATAAATAAATAAATAAAAATTTTTTTAAAGTTACGCATTGATTCTCAAAGGTCATGTAAAATTGTTTTCTGAAATAGTTGAACCAATTTTCCGCTGTCCTTTCTTTTGTCATTGCTGGGATGTCACCTTTACAGGGTGACCTTTTCAGAGGGAAAAAGAAGGCACCATTGTACTGAAGCTTTCTGTTATATTGTGGGGATCAGCCTCACACTCAGGTCTCAGAGATGGTAGAGCAGGAGCCCTCCCAGGTGAGCTATCTTGCTATGCTTCAATGTCTCTTCTATCCAGCTATCTGGAGAATTTCCACTTATACCACAGGTCTGACAATGCTTGGTATATTTTATCTTTGAAATGTAAAAATATTATAGAGTGTGTGTAGTGATGTTCCATTAACTTTTCAGACTGGTCAATTTCCATAATAAATAGTGAAACAGAGTACCTTTTAATACTTTTTCTTTCTTTTTAAAAACATATTTTATTTATTTACTTATTTATTTATTGGATAGAGACAAAGAGAAATTCAGAGGGAAGGAGGAGATAGAGAAGGGGAGAGACAAAGAGACACCTGCAGCACTACTTTATCACTCATGAAACTTTCCCCCTGCAGGTGGGGACCAGAGACTTGAACTCAGGTCTTTGCTTACTATAATGTGAGCGCTTAACTGAATGCATCCCTGTTTGGCCTCTGTTTCATACTTTTTCTTACTCAGATACTTCACTTGGTAAAATGACTAGCTATTTGCAAGAATTTTAATTCACTTTCCTTTATTATATCTATTATATAATTTCTTAACTGTCTTTTAACTATGGATTCTGTTAAATATATGTATTTGAACTGATTTGAGAGTTTTCTAGGTTCTGATAATAAATACTTTGTTGGACACATGCATTGGGTACAACTTTCACTCTATGCAGGTTGCTTCTTTATTTAAAATTAAGGGTAATTTTAGGCTCACATCAAAATTGACGGGAAAGTACATAAATAATTCATATACCCTTTTTCTCCACAAATGCGAAAGCTCTCTCAATGCTATTGTCTCCTCACCAGAGTGCTACAATTTTTACAACTGATAAGCCTTATCATAATAATCACAATCACTTAATAACCCATCATCATCCCTTAAAGTCCACAGTTTACATTAGGGTTTGCTCTTGGTGCTCTAAAGTCTAAAGGTTTGTATATAGCTTCCATCATCACAGTATCCTACAAAGTACTTTCTATGCCCCTAAAAATTCCTTTGTGGTCCATTTAGTCATCCATTCTTTCCTGCTTCAACTCCTGGGTGCCACTGACTTTTTTCAGCTTCAATAGTTTTGTCTTTTCCAGAAGGTCATATAATTGAAATTATAGAGTATGTATCCTGAAAGATCTGATTTTTCACTTAATAATGTGTGGTAGGATATCAGGGCTTATAGCTTATTTCATGCCTTGATATCTTATTTCATTTTAAAGTGCAATAGTATTTGATTGTCTGGGTGTGCCATAGTCTTATAAACATATCACCTACAGAAGGCCAACTTGGTTGCTTCCAATTTTCACCACAATTGACAAGGAAGTTATAAATATCCGGGTATAGGCTGAATGGACAACTTCTTAGCTCTATGGGAAAATTCCAGTGAGATTGCTGGATTAAGTAATAAGAGTATGCTTAGCATTTTAGAAATCACCAAACTATTTTCCAGAGTGACTGTGCCATCTTACATTTCCTTGTTGCATTCTGGGCCTGGATTTTGAATGATCTAATTGTGGTGTAGTTATATCTTGTCGTGTTTTAGTTTCATTTCCTTGATAACATATGTTATGGAGCATCTTTTCATGTGATTATCCTTCATCTACTTATATTCTTTGGTTAGGTGTACATTAAGGTCTCTGTCTCACTTAATAATCTAGTTATTCATCTTCTTATTGTTGAGATTTTTTTCCCCCTGGAATTGAAATTAGAGGTTTATTAAATACATACAGGAGGGAAAAAGTGGGACATTAAGAGTGAAATAACTGACTTTTGTATGTTTTTTTTTAATTTTTATTTATAAAAGGGAAACACTGACAAAAAACATAGGATAAGAGGTGTACAACTCCACACAATTCCCACCACCAGAACTCCATATGCCATCCCTTCCCCTGATAGCTTTCCTATTCTTTATCCCTTTGGGAGTATGGACCCAGGGTCATTATGGAGTGCAGAAGGTGGAAGGTTTGGCTTTTGTAATTGCGTCCCCACTGAACATGGGCGTTGACAGGTCTATCCATACTCCCAGCCTATCTCTGTCTTCCCTGCTGGGAAGCGGGGCTCCATTGGTGGAGTCCTCTGCCAAGGGAAGTCTGGTGGGCATCATGTTAGCATCTGGAACCTGGTGGCTGAAAGAAGAGTTAACATATAAAGCCAAGCAAATTTTTGACTAATCATGAACCTAAAGGCTGGAATAGTTCATATGAAGAGTTGGGAGTGGGGGTCTCTGTTTTGTAGATAGTAGGCCTATTTTTGTATGTTAACATTGTAGCTGGCTACTTTACTATACTGTTCAATAATTTCCAAGAATTTTCCAATGCATTCTTTAGGATTTTTTTATTTTTATTTTTTTAAATTACCACCAGGGTTATCCCTGAGGTTTGGTGTCTGTCTGATGAATCCACCACTCCTGGCAACCATTATTTTTCCCCTCTCTCTCTCTGCTTTTTTTTATTTGATAGGATGGAGAGGATTTGAGAGTTGGAGGAGATAGAGAGAGAGGGAGACACCTGCAGTACTGCTTCACAGCTTGTGGAGCTTGCTGGTATGTGTGTGTGTGTGTGTGCATGTGTGTGTGCATGTGCGTGTGCGTGTGCATGTGTGTGTAGGTGGGTGGGCTCTAAACCCCCACCCTTGCACATAGTACTGTGTGTGTGTATGTGTGCTTAACCAGGGGCGCCTCTGCCGTGTGTGTGTGTGTGTGTGTGTGTAAGGTGGATGGGCTCAAAACCCCTACCCTTCCACATGGTAGTGTGTATGTGCTTAACCAGGGGCACCTCTTCTCAGTCGCTGGATTTTCTATATATGCTATCATACCATTTGAAAATGGTACCATTTTTAGCATACCATTTTTCTCTTCCAATTTGTATCCCTTTATTTCCTTTCTATTGCCTATTGCTAGAACCATATTACTTTTCTTTAATATCTATGTATCTAAGACAGTGATTCATAGGAAGTTAATTTTTGTTTGATAGAGGAAGATATCCATCAAGATATAATTTTTCCTGTATGAATAGACTGCTTTTCAAGAAACCATTTATGTTTTCATACCACTGCAAATGAGTATTTGTCATATATTAGGCATAGCATATTTATCTGTATCTAATTTTGTACTCTTCCACTAATTTTTAGTCTGGTAAAAAAATGCACCCATCTAAGTTACAGTAACTTAAGTATGGATCTCTTTCCTTTTCATATTGCTGTTTGGGGAATGTCTTGACCTCTTGTATTTTCATATGAAACTTGGAATCATTTTCTATGGAAAAAATAATCCACATCTTTGTAAATTTTATTACCTTTTCATTGAATCTATAGATTACTTGGCAGTGAGGAATCTTGTAATATTATCTTAGTAGACGGAAATATGAACCCTTTTCACAGCATGAGGGTCTCATTCATATACTATTCCTCTGTTTTCATATTATTTTTCACTTCAGATAGATAGATAGATAGATAGATAGATAGATAGATAGGTAGATAGATAGACAGATAGATCAAACAGATAGGCCACAGCACTGCTCTACAATCTGTGAAGTTTTCTTGGAGTGCTGTAATGTTCCCATACTGTGTGAGGAATTCAAGCTGGTAAAGTATACACTCTACTGGGTGAGCTCTCTAGTGTTTTGTGAAACATTTTTTTTCCATTGATTTATGCCTATTGGTTTATTTCAATGATGCTTTAAAATAATCTTATTGAAGCCATACTGCCTTACAACATTCTAAATTTTAGATGTGAATCTTTATAAATCAAAGAGTGTATACACTCCATTAAGTTTACATCTAAAATCTCAATTCTATTCCACACTAGACAGTTGATTCATTTTTACCATACTTATGGATTCTTCATTCTATCTTCATCCCTCAAATCATTTGCCTACTTTGGGAGGAAAGCTATATCTTTCAAAACAATTTGTCTCATTCGTTGTTAAAGGAATTAACTCTGGATCTTTGAAAATTTCATTGCCCTATATAAATGTTTTAGGGCCTCAGAAACAAAAAGATCCAGGCCTATGAGAAGTGTAATGAGTCCCAGTATGGCCATTTGTGATGAGGATTTAAGTGCTTTGTTTGTGAGTTTCAGCTAAGGAAATAGATTACCTTCATCATATGCTAATACCCCAGAGTCGATCTAAACTCTGTTTCACTATGAAAAAACATCCTGGGATGCCTACAAATACTCTAATGCTAGTCCTGTAAATCTGTCAACTGGGAAAAAATATTATTACTGATTCCAAACTTTCACTCAACATTCTTTTATTATACAAACTTGAAACTAATCCGTAGATCATCCTGAATGCATTTAAAAATCAAAATCCTATTTCTACAATAATTGAAATGCTTTTCTAGAAATTACTCTCTACTGGATGTCTAAGACTTTAAGGGAAATAGAGATATGATTTAAAATATTATTTTAAACATACAACTTGTTAATTTGTTATTTTGTCACAAATGTTAAAAAAACATTATTTAGTTAGTGTTGCACCATCACCCAAATTTTCAGTGGCTCTTTATGTTTCCTATAAATCTTCACTGTGTTTAATTTGAAAAAAAATTTTTTAACAATCTTTTTTTTTAATATTTATTTTATTTATTCCCTTTTGTTGCCCTTGTTGTTTTATTGTAGTTATTGTTGTTGTTGTTGGATAGGACAGAGAGAAATGGAGAGAGAAGGGGAAGACAGAGAGGAGGAGAGAAAGATAGACACCTGCAGACCTGCTTCACCGCCTGTGAAGCGACTCCCCTGCAGGTGGGGAGCCGGGGTTTGAACCGGGATCCTTATGCCGGTCCTTGTGCTTTGTGCCACCTGCGCTTAACCCGCTGTGCTACAGCCCGACTCCCCTTAATTTGAAAATTTACTGGCCATTATTAAGTGGTGTTAATCTTTCTGCTACAAGTTTTGAAAAGTGGAAGTATTTACTTAAATATTTGGGAAATATATTTCACTTCTCTCTCTACTACCAACACATTATGAAGTGTATAACAGTAAAAAAGTGTATATTAAAAGCTAGTAGAAGTGAATGATTATGCTATGTAGAAATACAAGCTATATATCAAATACTTAAACCTTAATTTTTTTCATGCTTATTCCAACATATTTTTTGAAATAATTTCCTTGAAGCTAAGCAATTTAGTTTTTATTTTCAAATTACTCTTAGTGGTTATAAACTTAATTAGTTTTGCATTTTTCACATTTATCTACACTCATGATACATTTAATCTTTCATTAGCAAGACTTTTTGAAATAAAAATATTAACTAAAAAGATTTAAGTTTTATTAGTGGAACCACAACAATAGCAAATAATCATAGGAATGAAATTAAATGTTAATTGGTGTTTGGATGGTTTAATTCACAGAACAGTGGTATCAAATATCTTGCCTCTTACTACTCAGATATATTTTTCCAGATCACTTATAATTATAATGCCAGAGATGTATTAGCTTTATAACTGTATAATAAGAAATATAATAAAAATGGTGGGAGGGCAGACAGTGGCACCCTTTTTGAGTGCACATACTGTAATTCTCTGAGCTTCAGATTTCAGCCACTTGTCTCTTCCTGCAGTAGGAAGGCTTTACAAGTGGTGAAGCACTATTGCAGGAGTCTCCTCATGCTCTGTTTCTTCCTCTTCTACTTTCCTTTCTTCTCTCAATTTCTGTTTCTATCCAAAATAAATGAACAAATTAATTAATTAATTAAAAATATTTTTCAGCAAAGATGCAGTATTCAGGTTGTTAACATTTTGCCTTTTACATTTATTTCTAACTTTAAACTTAGAACATATTGAGTGTTCTAACTTCTTTAACACCTTATTCAGGTATACCAGCATTTAGAAATTAATACATTTTGTGAATAAGGAACACATAAATCAAAAAGTGCATGTATTTTCTTTTTATAGAAATCACCTTGGATAATTATATGTGGAGCAGTATTCTAGATACATATGTTCAGAAGGAAGTTTTGATTTGCTTGTTTGTGTGTCAAAGTGAAACCTGGACTGGACCCAGTGTATTGCACCAAAGCAAAGGACTTTGGGAAAGGAAGAGGGGTGGAGGATAGGAAGAAAACTCTGGGGGCCTATTACATAGTAAAATTGTATGCATATGTCAGTGATTTCACTGTAAAGCATTAACCCCTTCAATAAAAAAATATGCCACTATAAAAAAACTCAGTAGATACTGTTAGCATATCAAATCTATCTTAAAGTAAAACAAAGTTGGTCATAGTCTGTGGTTTATATTTCTGTAACAGCAAACTTGGTTTCAAAGTGGATGGGATATGAAAACATTTGCAGGCAGATTTATTTGATTTAACTGCCTGTGTAATTTTAATTCCTCAGGTTAATGGTAAATTATTATGCATGTCTAGTGACTTTATAATTCTGTACTAACTCTGTTAAGAATACATGGAGAAAACCCATTAGAAATAAATAATCCTAGTTCAGAAACTATTTAATAAAAGGTGATATTCATTTTCTCAAAATATTAATTGCAATTATAATTTGAGTTTTTCTGATCTACGCTTATTTATGATGATACTTGAAATGATAATTCTAACTTTACATTTGGTAACATCATTTTAGCTTTTGTAACAATACTATAGTCACCATCATAGTTACTATTTATGGAATACTTTCTATATTTTAAGCACAAAACAAGGCAATTTAAGTACATTATCCCATATAATTCTCTCCAAGACACCAAAGAAGTTTTATTTCTGATTTTAAAGATTATAGAACTAAAGCTTAAAGAAAAATAGCTTGTCTAATATTTCATTGAGAATCTATGTGAAAAATGGGATTTTACTAAAAGCCAAAACTTATATTCTTTATAAAATAACTTAAATAATTTCTGAATTTATACTAAATTTTCACAAACAAATGTAAAAATCAGTAAAATATTTAATCACTGGGAAACAACCACTGTTAGCAACCATATATATATATATATATATATATATATATATATATATATATACACACATATATATATATACACACATACATATATACCATATACCATATATATATGTATATACATATACCATATATATATGTATATACATATACCATATATATAACCAGGTAGTGACGCATCTGGTTAAGTGCACACATTACAGTGTGCAAAGACCTGGGTTCAAGCACCTGCAGAGGACAGGCTTCATGAATTGTGAAGCAGGACTGCGGGTGCTTTTCTATCTCTTTCCCTCTCTGTCTCTTTCCCTCTCTTTCTCTCCCCGTCTCCTCTCAATTTATCTCTGTCTCTATCCAATAATAAATAAACAAAAAGACTAAAGAGAGAGTGAAGGAGAGGAACAGTAACACTGAGGCTTTGTCCAATACAGCAGAGGCCAAGCTTAAATCTGGTTCACATGACATATCAGACACACTATGCAGATGAGCTGTTTTGTCAATCCATTAAAATATTTCTATTATAATACATTGTGTGGTGCTTGTAATATGTGCTAAAGCATATAAGACTTATTTTGATTACCTTTTTTGAATGTACAGATTACTTTGTGTTTACTCTTGGCAACTTAATAAAATATAATCAAAGATTATACTCTTAATCAAAGCTTACTTATTTAATTTCTCTATATTTTCTTTAATCATTTTATGGGCCCATCCCTAAACTTAAGTCCTTTTTCTCTATCATGAACTAGGATCCCAATGCCCTTGTTACTGCCTCATTTCCCCTCCTTTCCAAGAGTTCTTTGATTTGGTCTACTATGTCACATACAGTTCAAAACAAAACAAACAAAAAAAATTCTTTCCTTCTTGAAATGATTAATTCCTCTCTCTTTTTCCCAAGACTACAAATCAGTTTAACAGAGCTAGGACTCTCTGCTAAGACCTCATCTTAGTTAATTATATGTGTAATGACCTGGCTTCCAAATAAGGTTGCATTTGGAGTCTGATTTGTAGTCTTGGGAAAAAGAGAGAGGAATAAATCATTTCAAGAAGGTAAGAATTTTTTTTTTCCAGATGACTGTTCTGTTTCATAGTCAAAAGGTTGTAGTTTATGTTCAGTATTCAATTCCTAGTTCATTTAAATAGTGTAGTCTTTGGAAAAGTAAACTCTGTGTTTTACTTCTGTATTGGAAAAAATTGCAAGTAACTACTATTACCTACATTTTGTTAATATTTGAAATTATAAATATCACTAAGATTGAAAATGCCTAGAACCTTTATTTAAATATAGTGCTGTCTTGCCTGTGTGTGTATACACACACACACACACACACACACACACACACACTTTAAAAAATTTTTCTCCTTCTCTGTTATCACTAGAGTTCAGTGCCTGCATTACTCCACATATCAAGATGGTTACATTTTCCTTTTACTTTATTTGAGATAACGGGTGAGAGAGGGAAAGATAAAGAGGTAGGAGGAGATAGGACAGAGTGGAGAAGAGATCCTTGCAGCATTGCTCCCATTTGTGAAGCTTCCCCCGCGAGTAGGGCCGGAATTCAACTTCATTTACATGGTAATATAAACTTTTCCAGCTGTACCACTACCCGGTCCCTTTAAAGTTCTTTGGCTTATACATAATCTTTATCTGTTTATATCTGTATCTACCTCTGCATGCCAGGATTAAATTATTTAAGGGAAAATATTATCAAACAAGGTGTTAAAATTAGATTAGAGATAAATTGGACTTATTCCAGGAAATTTGAGGTTGGTTTAATATGGTAAAATCATCCAGTACAAATCTTCATAGTAACAAAGTGAGGAAGAAAATGTAAACTCTCCAGTAAATGCAGAAAGAGCATTTCATAAAAGTAAACATCTCTTTATGATAAAAAAATATTTTTAGTCTTTAACCTTCTGGGAGTATGGACTCAAGGTTATTGTGGGATGCAGAAGGTTCAAGGTCTGGGTTCTGTAATTGCTTTTCTGCTGAACATTGATATTGACAGTTTGATCTATACTCCCAGCCTGCTTCTCTCTTTCCCTAGTGGGGCGAGGCTCTGGGGAAACAGAGCTCTAGGACACATTGGTGGGGTTGTTTGTCTAGGGAAGTCTGGTTGGCATCATGCTAGCATCTGGAATCTGGTGGCTGAAAAGAGAGTTAACATTTATAAATCCAAACAACATGTTGACTAATCATGAACCTAACGGCTGGAATAGTGCAGATGAACATTTGGGGTCTCTGTTTTGTAGACAGCTAATAGGCAAATTTTAGTTACATTCCAAAGGGCCTGTGGCTATACTAATTTTTTTTAATGTTTCAAATTACTTAAAGATATATAAAAATCTACATGACCTTTCCAGTGGTTACAAATATTAAACAGTTTCACCCCAAAACTGAGAACAAGGCATGTCACCTAGACTTATGTTGTTTATTACATTGTCCTGAATATTATAGACACTTAGGAGGTAATAATCGTACCAAGCTTAGAGTAGAAGAAACGAAGCTATATAGCTGTTCAAGCTGCTCATACAAAGCATGATCTGTAGAAAGATTCTAAATATATATAAACATAAATTACCATTAGATTGAAAGATGATATGCAATGGAAATAAAGTCAGTTGAAAGCTGAGCTAATATGTAGATAATTCAAACGATATATTTTCAGTAGCATACATATACACAGATATGGGAAAAAGCCTGGGATAATAAAGAATATAGCAATATGTAGTCTGAGCCAGCAGAAAACTAATTGGTTAATTTTCTTCAGATGATTTTGTAGAACATACTAGAATAGTAGTTTGATGCTCATTTTGTTCATACGGTTTATAACTTTTTACTTTCAAATAAGAGTGTATGTTGCATGTATATTTTCATATGATATGTCAGATATAAAGATTTAAATTTTGAAAATGCTAGGCGTATATTGCAAATGTCATAGAATAATGGCAAGATATTTAATAAATAAGATTACATTGTAAAATTAATTCACATAAATCAAATAATGAATGAACAGAAAACTATGTTAATGGCTAAATGAAACATTGTACAAACATGATTACATGCATTTCAAAAGGATAGTAACCACATTTATTTATTTTATATTTTTATTTTATTAGATATGTAGAGAGAGAAATTGACAGGAGAAGGGGAAGTAAAGGGGAGGGGGAAAGACCTACAGCTCTTCCTCATCACTCATGAAGGTTTCCCCATGCAGGTGAGCATCAGGGGCTTGAAAATGGGCCCTTGTTCTTGACAAATTGTACATTCAACCTGGCATGTCACCACCACGTGACAAATATTGACATTTAACTGAAAAATACACTATATAAGGTGTCATACAGAATTCAGTGGGTACAATGATATTTCCACAGTATGAGCCTAAGGTATAATGGGACAAGAGCGAGCTTATATATTTAAAAGAACTGTAACCTTTGATTTACAAATTGGTTAACCAGAATATTATACTAAACCATAGTTAAGATAGGAAATAACTTGTTATGCATCTTTCTGTTGAAAACAATTTCAGTGAAGCTATAGTTTCTTTACATTGACATTTATAAAGAAAAAGTAAAGGGGAGTCGGGCTGTAGCACAGCGGGTTAAGCGCAGGTGGCGCAAAGCACAAGGACCGGCATCAGGATCCTGGTTCGAACCCCGGCTCCCCACCTTCAGGGGAGTCGCTTCACAGGCGGTGAAGCAGGTCTGCAGGTGTCTATCTTTCTCTCCTCCTCTCTGTCTTCCCCTCCTCTCTCCATTTCTCTCTGTCCTATCCAACAACGACGACAACAACAATAATAACTACAACAATAAAACAACAAGGGCAACAAAAGGGAATAAATAAATAAAATAAAATATTTAAAAAAAAGAAAAAGTAAGTATTAGGCTAAATTATGATTTAGTAGAAAATTGCCCACTTAATTTAGAAAAGTGTAAGGAAGCTCCCAAGCTAACCAAATTAGATGGCATGTTTGAAATGGTCTTTAGGATTTACTAATATGTCATAGTATTGATGGGAATTTATTGAGAGGTTCCCTTCAAAATGTCCATATTGTAATGATGAACTAGCAGGACTCATTGACTAATAGGAGAAAACTCATTATTAGGAATTTGTGGAAATTAGGGAAAGATATTTACTTCTTTTATGAGGAATGAAGCAGAAACCTTAGAAGTGAAATACATAATGATAATTGAGGGGTATTTAAGCCTTTGCTCAATCAACAAATACTGACCCAGTAACTAGTATACCAGGTTCCGTATGTACCGAAAAGTGAGCCATCTTTCTGCACAGAGTAGAAAAGTATGAAAGGTGATTGTGGTGAGAATTCTCTCTTGGTTTCAGAAGTAAGGCATTTTTGTCATAGTGTCTTTAATCATGAGGTATCCTCACAAAATTAAATAAATAGAGTTAGTTTTAATGGAAGTGTCATGTTCAGGCTTATGGATTTATTACCTCAAGAATCTATCACTTTGGTGAATACACTGAGTTTTGTGCACTGATAATATCTAGCTCTTAGTTCTTTTAGACTCTGAATCCCAAGTTTTATAGGACTTCAAAAGCAGACTCTCAATGGCAGATTCATATTAACTAGTCTCTCAGTAAAAATGTCTCAAATCAGATTGCCAATATAATTTAGAAGGAAAAGTATCTTTCCCAGTGATTTGAATACTCATGCCAGCATGATCAGTACAGTTTTTCTTTGTAGTCAGAACTTCTTGGAAAGTCAAATCACTCGAAGGGTCGCTGGGTGAATATTAAACCAGAAGAAGAAAAATTATATTGATGGATTGCATAATAGAGGTCTAAACTGCATGATGCATGTAGGACACACAGTAGCATGCGTGCCATATATGCCTTGGAGGTTATTGGTGGAAAGTCTTTACATTTGTATGTATCCTTAAGCAAAAACCTCTTAGGGAGTCTGGGAATCAAAGTTGGGACTTAGGAATCCTTCTCTACTCCTGTACTTAAATGTTTTATTTGTTGTCCACAGATATATAATTATTTCTCAATGTAGCAACTTCAAAAAATGGCCATTTGTTAAAAACAAATGGCCATTTTTTGAAGTTGCTACACACACACACACACACACACACACACACACATATTTGGAGAGAGAGACATCGAAAAACTGAAAACGGAGGGGGGATATAGAGAGATACAGAGAGACACCTGCAGACCTGATTCACCACTTCTGAAGCTTCCCCTCTACAAGTAGGGACCAGGGCCTTGAACCCAGGTCCTTGTGCACTGTAATGTGTGCACTTAACCAGGTGTACCACCACCCAGGCCCTTATCTCACAGTTTTCTGATAACCAAGTCTGATGAGTCAAGTTATTTGTTAGAACTGTGGTCCCAGAGCACTTAATGGCTGCAGTAAAGTAGAGAATCTATTTTATTTAGGCATCAGTGTGACCTCACCATCTCAGGCTCACTTTTTCAGATTTTCTGACAGAAAGGCACTAACTACAGCACCGAAGCTTCCTTTAGTGTGGTGGGTTCCAGGCTGGATCCTGGGTTTTGTTTCTGACAAAGCAAGCACACTATCCAAGTAAATTAGTGAGTTTCTAAGCTTACATAAATAGCTAGTCAGAGGAGCCTTCAGTACCTTGTATCACATGACTTTTCCACAAGACTGATTGAACCAAGACTTCCTTAGATTCAAGAGGTACACAGAGAGAAAGAAGCCTCAGCTTTTTACAAGTCAAATCATTTCCTTACTTTCTGTTGATCATTTTGACCAATACTGTTACTACGTTGTAGGGATTATGCAAGGACTTGAATGCCAGGAACCAGGGATTTGGGGGAAATTGACTGAAGGCTGTATCACAGATGAGCATAAGTTTTTATACTTGTTTCTAGATCAACCAAACTGGCTTGTGTGCATTATGCCTTATACTTTTTAATTCGATTAATACGAAGTCTTATGTCTAGGACCAGGTGGTGGCGTACCTGTTTGAGTACACATGTTATAATGCACTAAGACCCATGCTTGAACCTCCACTCCTCACCTGCAGGGGGAAAGTTTTGCGAGGGGTGAAGCAGAGTTGCAGGTGTCTCTTTGTCTCTCTCCCTTTTTATCTCCTCCATTCTCTCATTTTTTTTCTGGCTGTTTCTATACAATAAATAAAGATAATTTTTTTAAAAATCTTGTGTCTTGATTTTCCTACACCTATGAGAAGATTTTTATTGTGTTATTCTTGAAGTTTAGTTTTTTTTAATTTTTTTATATATATGTATTTTATTTATTTATTCCCTTTTGTTGCCCTTGTTGTTTTATTGTTGTAGTTATTATTGTTGTCGTCGTTGTTGGATAGGACAGAGAGAAATGGAGAGAGGAGGGGAAGACAGAGAGGAGGAGAGAAAGATAGACACCTGCAGACCTGCTTCACCGCCTGTGAAGCGACTCCCCTGCAGGTGGGGAGCCGGGGTTCGAACCGGGATCCTTATGCCGGTTATTGTGCTTTGCGCCACATGTGCTTAGCCCGCTGGAAGTTTAGTTTTTGAAAGAAAATAGTACTTATTTCTAAGTTCTTGGGAGACCAGTTAATTTTTTGTTTTCATTGTTTTTGTTGTTTGTTTTGCCACAACAGTTGTCACTAGGGCACTAGGGCTCTATGCTGTGTGACTGCATGACAGCTGCATCACTGCTGGATGCAATTTTCTTTTCTTTCCTTTCCCTTCCTTCCTTCCTTCCTTCCTTCCTTCCTTCCTTCCTTCCTTCCTTCCTTCCTTCCTTCCTTCCTTCCTTACATTTCTTCCTACCGCCAGAGAGAAATTAAGAAGGAATGGGGAGATAAAAGAAATGAGAAAGGGAGATATCTGTAGTATTACTTTGCTGCCAGGGAAACTTGCCTCCTGCAGATAGGACCAGGGTTTGAACTTGGATCCTTGCTCATGGTAATGTGTACACTCTATGCAGGGCACCTATTGCTAACTCCTGAGACAAGTTTTATT
Source organism: Erinaceus europaeus (assembly GCF_950295315.1). NCBI lineage: Eukaryota > Metazoa > Chordata > Mammalia > Eulipotyphla > Erinaceidae > Erinaceus > Erinaceus europaeus. The sequence continues at coordinate 26,012,592 of NC_080170.1, read as the reverse complement.
TTGTTAGACACATATGAGAATATAATTAGATATGTGCAGAAATGACCCAGCTTTATAGGTTACTTATCAACACGTCACATTTTAATTTGACTATTCACTTCATATTTAGCCCTCTTCATTTCTCTTGTGCTTACTTAACACTGTTGAAGATATTAAGCCAGTTTTTCTCATTGATATATTTTTGGGCAGGGGGAGGAAGAGCATAACAGAGAAGTCATTTTAAATCAACCACTGAAACCTTACAAAAATATCAAGAAATGGATGCTTTAACTGTGACTTTAGTATAAAAGTTCATAATAACAAAAAGGTTATGTTTAGATCTAATGTTTTATTTAGAATCATATACATACAGAATTGTATACCTTTAAAACAACTCATATTATGCAGCAACTGAATGTTAATCTGTAATTTGGGCAATATTATGTTCTGATAGCATTACATTACAGGGAAATGTTATGAAAAATTTGGAACAAAGGGTTGCTTTGGTAAAAGACTCTTTGATGATCTGTTGTTAAACCTTGACTTTAATAGGGCCTGTGGAACTCAATCACAAGACAATATAGACACTGTGAATGAAACCTACTACATGATGAAGTGAATTAAACATAAATTAATGATTTATTTTAAAATATAACTTTTCAATTAAAAAGAAAACATTATTCACATAGCCACTATGTGATAAAATATCTTATGTATTTTCTATAAATCACTTTATATTTTTTAATATATTACATACATTGGAAAATATATGTGAACATTTTTGTATTCAATACTTCAGATTCTTAGGAAAATACTCCATTTTGATCAGTTAGATATACATATGATTATATTATGATTGATGTATATTGGCATATTGAACTTCAAAAAACCTGAAAAATTACACATGAGCCAAAGCATAGAAATAGAAGGGAAATAATCCCTTAACTTAATAAAAATTTAGCAATTTGGTCAGTTTTTTTTAGAAAATATGAAGCTTTTTTTTTACCCTGGTATTTTGATAATTATTGAACTAGAAAGTGAGAGTCCCCAAAAGGGAGTGAAATATGGCTCATAACCTACAGTAGTTATAATAGAATTTATCATGTGGCATTATTTATTTTATTCTTATTTTTCATGAAAGGCTGGAATCACTGTCCTTAAAGATGATTTCAGTGAAATAATATTTGTGAGACTTTCATGTATATTGTAATAAATCCGATCAGGTTATTTTGGGGGGCTGTTCTTTTACTATGCAGTAAAATATCTTAGTTCAAAGAGCTTGAGGGTTGATACATGTGCCGCCATCTTAGTTACACTCTTCTGATGAGGCAAAACTGAGCACTTGCTTCTTCTTCTTCTAGCGTTTGCCCTTCTTCCGTAGCCAGTCAACAGCGTCAGGTTGAGCCTGATGTAAAGTTTCGAGACCTCCTTTGAATCTGGAGAGGTGGCAGTCGTTGACTATGTGGGTCATAGTCTGTCTGGAGCCGCAGGGGCAGTTCGGGTCGTCTCTGGCTCCCCAGCGATGGAACATAGCGGTGCACCGGCCATGGCCTGTTCGATAGCGATTGAGGAGGGCCCAATCATAACGTGCTAGGTCAAAGCCCGGTTGACGCTTGCAGGGGTCTGTGAGGAGGTGTTTGTTCTTTACCTCAGCTGACTGCCAGCTCTGTTTCCAAGAGTCTGGAACAAAGTTCAGTGTAGGCACACTTGCTACAAGTGAATAAATAAACCACAAAGCATTTGTGTGTGTGTGTGTGTGTGTGTGTGTGTGTGTGTGTGTGTGAAGTATGAACTACACAGATGCCAGAGCACTTGTAGTTTTGATAGTATGTTAGTTTTTTTTTTTTTTTTAAGGTGACCTCTGGAGGGATTGTTCATTTGGCAGAGCACAGGCTTCACTATACTTGGCCCTGAGTTTGAGCTCAGTAGTATATGGGAGAACCAGAGATGAACATTGGGCTTATTCTATAGGTGGTTATTCTAGGGTGCTACTGTGGTGTTTCTCCTCTTTGTCTCTACATTTTACCCATTTTCCTCCTTCTCTCTCAGTCTCTCTCTCTCTTTCTCTTCCCCTCTTTTTCTCTTTTCCTCCCTCCCGCACTCACTCTTTTCTCTTTCCCTAAAATATAGAATGGAAAAAAAATAGTTAAAAAAAAACTTTTTGGGGAGTCAGGCAGTAGCACAGCAGGCTAAGCGCACGTGGCACAAAGCACAAGGACCGGCATAAGGATCCAGGTTCGAGCCCCCGGCTCCCCACCTGCAGGTGAGTCGCATCACAGGCGGTGAAGCGGGTCTGCAGGTGTCTATCTTTCTCTCCCCCTCTCTGTCTTCCCCTCCTCTCTTCATTTCTCTCTGTCCTATTCGACAACAACGACCGCAATAATAACTACAACAATAAAACAACAAGGACAACAGAAGGGAATAAATAAATACATAAATAAATATAAACAAAAGTTAAAAAAAACTTTTCAGAGGTGTCAACATACATGCTGAAAGGTCTGTTGCTGCCTTTTATTTTTAAAGGGAATCTCTGTTTGCAAATTCTGCGACATTCACCCTGTTTCATCTCTAACACCTTGTGATGTGCGTGTCTTCACGTGCAGAGCAGAGTAAACCACACACAGCCTGTGTATGAATCCTTTTACTTAGATCACAATCACTGTAGTCACACATGGGGTCCTCACAAGGACCTTGGCTTGATCCTTTTAATTATAGTTCTTAAGTTAGTTGGCAGTTGTAAAGGACAGAGAGTGAATGTACTAGCGATTTCTCCAGTTGAGGAAAGAAAATTCCCTTCTTGCCCCTTTATATTATTTTTTATTAACAATTTTTTTTCCTAAAGAATGAGAACAAGGTTTTGCATTTTGTCCCAATCTCTTTGTCAGTGAAGTGGTAAATAGAGAAGAACCAGGTGGCAAAGCACTTTTTCATTCCTCCCTTCACTTCTCTTCTGGTCCAGGATTTTTCTTTTCCCTCTAACATGAGGTAGTTATTATCAGACATTGGCAATAGTTCCACTAACACCTTCTTGAAACAACATTTAAATTTTAGTGCCATTTTTCTGAGTTACATAAGCCTTTAAAACCCAAAGAAGAGGTTGAGACTGTAAATTCCCATGATGTGAGACTCTTCCTTTCTCCATGATTAATACTCGTGGCAGGAAGGCTGGAATAAAGAATATGGTGCTTGCCAGAATTTTATAGCCACTCAGGATACCCTAGGGGTGGAAGATGCAAGGAAGTTCAGATTCCTGCTCTCCTTATTTATACATCAATTTTTTAAAAAAGTTCAAGAGGTTCAAGAAGAGATCACTGAGTCTGTTCGGTCCTGCTGGTGAGTGCCTGCTGAGATGGGGTTGAGGGTTACACAGCTATCCTTGCCAAGCTCCAAGGAGGAAGCCTGCTGTGGCTAAAGCATGTGTTCTTATTAAATATATATCATAATGCACCTCTGTTGATACTGCTAAACTCCTACCATAGACAAATTGCATATGAACAATATAGCTAAGTTAATGTTTCCGTAGGGAACCTAAGTAGTAAAAACTTACCTAATGTAACATTAACCTAAGGGGTAGTTGTTTGGGGGTTCAGACACAAACATACTCTATATATATACATGTGATATTTTTAGGTATTTATAAAATCCTATCAAACCATGTTGAGAATATACAATTTTATACTGTCAATTGTACTGGCCAAAGCTTGGTTTCCTTATGTACAACAGCTGAAATTCTGTCTCGGTTCATTTGCAGGTGTGTGTTTATTCCTCTATTGAGACTGCATTTCCTATGAAGGGACTACAAGACCAGTTTACCTGATTATATGTTGCAGATAAGAGACTCATGGGGTTAGCAAAAATAGTTCTGTAGGATCATGCAGGCACTTGCTTTGTCATGTACAAGACCCAGGTTTGAGTCAGGTCCCCACTGCACTGAAAGATTTGATGCTGTGGTATCTTTCCCTCTTTCTCTATTTTTATTTCAAATAGAAAGGAAAAAAGTCATCCTGGAGAAGTGAAGACCCGTGACATTTAAAAAACAAACAGGAAAACAAACTCATGCAATACATTCAAATGTGTTGGCTTACTTTGATTTAAGAACGCACATTTACAGTGGTATTATTGATTTTTTTTTTTTTGTCTAGGCAAATAAATCTGTGGTGCTGAAGCTATTTTGAATGGAAATTTATCTGAGGCAGAACATAGCATTGACTTACTACAGAAATACTTTAATTCTAGTCTCAAGAATTAGTATATTTAAAAGTTTCTACAAAGCTCTAAGGAACTCTCCTGTCAATCACTATTGTGTTACTACAGTCTACAGTGCTTGCATATCAAATGGTTTGCTATTGTGAGATTTAAAGAAATCACTCTTTTTTTATCAACTTACTAAAAATTTCACTTCTTTGTTTTACTTGACTATGTATTTATTTATTAATGGTTTTATTTGTGAAGAATTTTTAGAAATATGCTAAATGTATCTAATAAGGATAATATCTTCATGTATAGAAGGATATAATCATTGTAGAAACCTGTATATTTAAACTCTTTATAGTTTTTAACCTCAAGAGAAAAATACTGAATCATTAAAGGTCAACATTATCAACAGAATAAAGTGCATGGGTTAATGCTATCTACAAGTTCTGTGACTTGTTTATAATGCCAGTATTTAAACCAATCCTTAAAAAAATCAGCATTCAGTATTATGGTCAAGGTTAAATCTTGCTTAGATGGTAGTGTTTTTTTTTTTTCCCCATCTTGTAATATAAACAATTTATTCTTAAGATGAAGCTATTTTACCCCTTGTCATCACATAGCCATAAAAATCGCAGGCAGGCAGGAGTTAGCAGTGGCTGCTTCACAGACCCACAGCACTACTTAGTAACAGATTTTCAAAGCAGTTCAAAGAGTCCAGTTTCCATCTGTGTTTGGTGAAGGGTGCACAAACCTTGAGGCCATCTGAAAATTCAGCTTCATCTCGAACACTTGGAATAACAAAGGTGTTATTTTTCAAAGCTTCCAGCTCCCCTCCTGGGGTGGCTCTGCAGATTCAGTTTAGGGAAGGTGGGAAACTTCAGAGCAGGTATGCTCCTTCTCGAATCTGCTTCCTTCAGGGAGTTCCTTTGAGGGTGTCACAGTCGTGGCCTCCTGAATGTGGGTTATTGCCAATAGGGGCCAGGAGTTAATGAACCTTATAGACAAGTCCCCTCTGATTTTCTGAGGAAAATACCCATGTAAAACCAGGCTCTTCTTTTTTCCAGACTAGGGATGTTATTTAATCAGGAGAAAGTAGAGGGTGCTCTTATCCACATTACACCGAGGGATGCGAAATTACCATCAAGTCTCCATTTCCTTTAGCTGCATTTCTAAAACGAAGGCAGCAAATTGTTGAGAAAGAAATGGTTGAAGAACCTTGTCTTTGGTTTGTTATAAAATAGTGTAAGATTTTAATGGCATGCATATACAGATGTGTATGGTATGTGTGTGTGTATAAATGTATATATATCCTAATTAATTTACTTATTATCATGTATAAGGTACACGTTTATGTAGTGTTTTTACTAAGACAGTTCTTAGCGTAATTTACACAAATACATAGCAGGATAATAGTGGTACAAGATATTTGTTGTTTTAAGGACACGTTTCTTGTAATTCTAAGATGGAAATGTGAGCAGTTCACTCAGATTTACTTTTTCATTTTTTGACTGTCTGGATTATTCTAAGATATTAAAATTTACCATTATTTACATTCTAAATTTCTCTGAGCTGATTCAAAAAATCTCAAATTATTTTTTCATTGTCTATGAATTTGAGACACTAGTGGCCTTATTTAAAACTATGTCATCTGAGAAACTCATACATCTATCATAAAACTACTGGTTAGCACATGATCATGGTGCTAGGAAATAAATTTTATATTTTCACGGGTTGAAGAAAACATACCTTAATGTGAGAAAGTGAGGTTTATAGATATAATGGAATTTATATAAAAAGATTATATTCTCATATCAAGATTGAGTCTTATTTAAAAAAAAAAAACTGCTTACAAATCAAGCCTTTAGTTAATAAATAATTGCTTATTTACTTATAAGCAAAGTAAATAACAAAAACCTGTACTATAAAAGAGTGTTTTGGATCTCACAATGATGAAGCATTTTTGATATCACAAAGTATTTTATCTCAACACAGACGGTTTTTCCATGCTAACGATTTAACCATATGGTATCAATAAAAATGAATGGATTGGCATTAGACAATGATGAGTGTCGAAAAAGAGCAATCCATTTTTGGAGAAGAGTGAGTTTGCAAGGGGGTCAGCAAGACTTGTCTGCTCCGAGATTGCTATTTCTATCCCCGTAATTCTAAAGGCAAGGTAGAAGGGGCAATAGTCTCAAATGCATACCAGTACAGAAAGGAACAAGACCTCTAGATGGAGAGAGCCAGCATGAAATTAACCATTATCGATCTCTGCACAGAGAATTTTAAAATAAAGTAGAAAACACAGACACCAGAAAACATCCTGGGCAAATAATATATAAAGAAGGGCTTCACTGCAACAATGCAAGACTCTTCATCATCACAGATCTAAGTCTGCCTACCCTCTCAACACTAAGGAAGAAAACTATCTTGTAACTCTTATTTTTATGAATAATCAGAGTAGAAATACTAAGGATGCATATACCAAGGGTATCTCAGCAAAAAACATCTTGGACAATGTGTTTACAGAAAGCAGCTTGTCATCTGAGACTCTAGCTTTCAATTTGTGCTCAATTGGTGGGTTCAAATTTATGGTTTTATATCTCCTTTTTCTGTCATATTTCTGAGTTTTATTTTCCTAAAGTTCTAATCTCTACTCATAGTTCACTCTTGAAGAAATTATCCTAGTATGAAAGGCATAGTGCCAGATACTTTATTATCCCTTTAAGGTAACATATGTTTAGAGCCCCTTTCAAGACTGGGGCCCTGGTGAGGGTACATATTGGTGATCATTTTGCCTCTGTGTGTGGATATAGCTCCTAGTAAAATCATGACTGTATTCACCAATGAGTCTGTAAGTCAATTAGCATTGGAATTTCATTAGCCTAATTTTGAAGACTTAGAAAAGTAATGTGATGCAGAGAGAATGAAGCAAAGTGAGATCTAAGGTTGTAGGTGGGGGCTGGTGGGGTAAGTGATTCAAATAAACATGAAACTCAAGTACTAATTGTACTTTTGGATGATAAGTATACATATTTTTCTTGGTATGTGGCTTTGACTCCAAAATTGTGAATAAAATGTTAGCCTGAGAGTTATTTTGAAACTTGAACACCTTTTTAACATTATAGAGACTGCTTATGGCAAACTTATTCATAAATAAAGTCAGTCGATTTTCTTTCTTTCATCGACAGGGTCATCTTTGAACACTGGTTCTCACCCTTTGAAGATGAAAATAGAAACTTTTTTTTCTTTTGTCTCACCTGAACTTGGAATCTCAAGTTCCATTGTTTCTTGAAAATAGGTTGATAGGTATATAGGTTGTATATATTCTTCTTCTTTTTTTTTTCCTCCAGGGTTATTACTGGGGCTTGTTGTCAACACTATAAATCCACTGCTCCTGGAGGCTGTTTTTTCCATTTTGTTGCCCTTGTTGTGGTTGTTATTGTTATTGTTCTTATAGCTGTTGTTGTTGAATAGGACAGAGAGAAATCGAGAGAGGAGTGGAAGACAGAGGGGGAGAGAAAGAGACACCTGCAGACCTGCTTCACCCTTTGCGAAGCGACCCCTCTGCAGGTGGGGAGCCAGGGGTTTGAACCAGGATCCTTACCCAGTTTTTGTGCTTTGCGCCATGTGCGCTTAACTTGCTGTGCTACTGGCCAGCCCCCTAATTGTCTATATACTGCATATGAGTGAAACCATTCTGTAGTTGACCTTCACCTTCTTACTTGCTTCACTGAGCATAATCGCCTCCAATTCCACCCACTTTATCCCAAAGGACACAATATTGTCCTTTTTTATTGCTGCATAATACTCTGTTGAGTATATGTCCCATAACTTTTTTATCCAGTCATTTTATGAAGGACATTTTGGTTGTTTCTAGGTTTCTGTTATTGTAAATAAAGCTGTTATAAACATGGATATCAGTGTTAGTCTATCTTTTGGGTATATCCTAGCAGTGGAATTGCTGGGTCATATGGCATTTAAGATATAGACATCTTCATGATTATACAGGAAAATAATGATTCACTACTCCTGGAATACTTTTCCATGTAGATTGAAACATAGGGACAATATAGCGAGTGACAAAGAGGTACCAGAGTTTCCCCTGGCATTATGCCACCTCCTACGCGATGCCAGGATTTACACCTGAATCACACACATGCCAAGGTATGCATACTACTTGGTGAGCTACCCTTTCCCAAGATATTTAGAAATAGTGAGAATTATTATTGTTATTTATTGCAGTGACCGAAGCATGCTAATGGCATTTGGTTAACAGAAATCAAGAATGTTATGTCTTTCATTTTCTGAGCTAGCCCTTGCATCCATCATATCACAAAGAATACCAGTTGTTTCTCAGAAGAAATGCTTTCAAATGACTTTCTTCTTATCTAGCTGGTGTGAATAATATGTATCTCTTGTCATCTCTGGGACTTCACTGTTCTATACTAACTTTTTCAGATAGAAAGAGACAGCCAGGCACAGAGAGAAGGAAAGATACTATAGCAGTGAAACTTTCTCCTTGATAAGCTATTTTGCTGGCAACACAACAGATATAATGATAAGCTACTACAAAGTAAAAAGAATAATAAAAAATAGAGAAAAGAGAAAATGGGGAGAAAAGAGACAGGAAAGGAAGGGAAACAGAAAAAAGAGAGGAGAGAGAAAGAAGAGAGAGAAAGAGATAAAGTCTGTGTGGGGGGGGGAGAGGAGAGGGAGAGAGAAAGGGAGAGGGAGAGGGAAAGAAAGAGGGAGAGGGAGAGGGAGCGTGAGAGTTAGAGATATATAGAGAGGACTTTTAAGATATTATTCACAATAGCCAAAGAGTAAGCAGCCTTAATACACATTGACTGGTAACTTACTAAAGAAATTAAGGTATATTTACTCCATGTAATATTACTTTACAGTGATAAAAATGACAAATTTGTGTCTTTTGGGACAAAATAGGTGGAATTGGAGGTGATTATGCTTAGAAAAGTAAATGAAGAGATAGATGACAACTACCAGATGGTTTCATTCAGATGTGGAATCTAGAGAACTGATACTGATCTACAAACAAACAAAACAAAATAACAACACAACAACAAAAACAACAGAAGCAAACAAACTGTTTCTAAGACTTTGGGAGAACTATAGTTGTTATCTTTGGGATGTGGGAGGGTGTGGACACAGAATTTTGGTGGTGGGTGTGGTGGGGGAATATACACTGTAATATTACAATTGTGTAATCCACTATTAATCACAAATTAAATAATGAAAAATATATTTTTCTATTTTCTTCATTTTGCTTCTTTTTAGGAGAGTAAAACTATTAAAATATTGGTTTACTCTGATTTGTATCACTAGCCCCTGCTTTGCAATGTAACTATTCAACTGGATGCAAATAAAGAGTGGTGTTTTAAAAGATAAGGGATTTGGAAATTCATGACTTGGAGTTGAAGGTGGGGGCATTAGATTAGATAGTTGAGACTTTGGGTTCTGGCTAAGGATCTCTGCGTCCACTTTTTGTTTCTTCTGTGGAAGATTTCACTCAAGAGAGATTAAGAATTTGATAAAAATTCAGTGACAGCAAGTAAGGTTAGAATGAGAATCTTGGGGGCTGGGGCTGGGTGGTGATGCACCGAGTTAAGTGCACATAGTACGAAGCACAAGGACCAGTGTAAGTATCATGATTTGGGCTCTGGCTCCCCGCCTACAAGGGTGTAGCTTCACAAACTGTGAAGCAGGTCTGCAGGTGTCTTTCTCTCATCCTCTCTATATCCCCCTCCCCTCTCAATTTTTCTCTGTCCTGTCTAATAAAAACGGGAAAAATGGCCACCAGGAGCAGGGTATTTGTAGTGCTGGCACTGAACCCCAGCAATAACCCTGGAGGCTGAAATGGAAGAATAAGAAGGAAGAGGAGAATCTCTTAGCGATAGCATTAGGTTTGCAAGCATGAAGTTGTGTGTTCAGTCCCTACCATCACATGTGCCAGAATGATATCTGGTTCTCTTTCTCTCTCTCTTACAATCTCATTAATGAATAAATGTATCTTTAGAAAGGAGTTGTGTGATAATCCCATTTTACCACTAATTTACTTTATGAGACTATGCAATATCTAGATTGTTTCTTGAATTTATACTTCCTCTGCAACTAAACAGATTAAATGAGATCTTTCTGGTTCTAAAAACCTTATGAATATAATATTTTCAATGATGTGATGTGAACAATTTGGATACTGCAGTCTTCCTTTTACAGAACTTACTTGATTGTAAAAGAAAGAAAGAAAGAAAGAAAGAAATGCAGAAAGAAAGAAATGCAGAAAGAAAGAAAGAAAGAAAGAAAGAAAGAAAGAAAGAAAGAAAGAAAGAAAGAAAGAAAGAAAAGCAAAATGTCTCTCTATGAGAAATGTCTTTGGGACTCTGGTAACTGATGAGTCTACTTCTTTAAAATCATCTGGCTTCCATAAGAGACAAGGGATTATCAGAACACCCAAACCATGTTCACCTATCTATGAATGTCTTTATGACAAAGACAAATAATGCTCATTAAATAGCCATGTGCTGTTCTATTTTTTCCCCCCCAGCATCTGTTGCAGCTGTGTTGTGACCATGTGACTGTGCTCTGGCAGACAGGAAGGTAAGTGGAAGCGATGAGTTACTTCTCTTACATATTTGTTAGAGACAATGTTTCTCCTTGATCCTTTTCCTGTCAAGGGAGAGTAAATTTCAAATTGCCATGAAGGTTGGACTAGATCTTTATATCCTCAGATCATTATCTGCCAATAATGGATTTTTGTCTGAGTGAGAACTTAATTCTAGTTGTGCTTAAGTGAGTTTTAAAAGAATATTTGCTACAGAGAATGACATAGCTCATCTTGACTAATATGATATTATATTCTGGCTTTCTTGACATGTCATTTTGCAGAAAACAGACATAAATTTAGTGATAGCAATAAACTGTAGATGGGTAGAACAGTATTGAAAATATGAATGATCATGTTTATTTGTTTATGCTTATCTGATTAATCTTACACATATGGCACATTGTTTCAAGTTTTTAACAAGTTTACTTGACTCCAAACTATTTGTATTCTCCTTAATATCAAACCTCATAGGAGTGGTTGAACAGAAAAGAAGAGATGTGTTAGTTAAGTGTCAAAGGATGTATTTCCATGTGCATGTTTTTAATGAGTACTTGTTGCTGGTTGCCATACTAGGAGACTCACAACCTGAAATGTCATAGGAGGGGAAAATATTTTACTTTGGGGAATAGATACATAATTTTGACTAGAGATTGTGGCAAAAAGAATAGTGAAATGTCTTTTGGAATTTCAGCATGCAAAAGTTACTGGTTGGAAATTGTTTAGACAATTTCACACAATAGGGAAGCTATATGGAGTTTGGAGCTAAGCATATATGTTTTGTATAATAATACATTTTTCATTAGTTTCTTGAAAAGACACAGAAAATTTGCAAGTCACAGGATTTCTGAACACAGTCTAAGGGATGCAGATGAACTGGAGAGATTCTGGGTGAGAACATGTTTGAAGCACCAAGCAGTGATGGGTTCTTATGTGAACTAATGCAATGGGGGCCATAAAATAAAGCTTTTTGAATATGTGACAGCACTAAAATTCACTGTGACAGCACAAGCTTAAGGGGAAAAGAACGTCATATTCAAATTATTTAAATTTGATGCTAGTTCATCTTTGGAGAGTGTATGTTTTAAGTCTTCAAAGTAACTGGGTATCACCACATCAGAGTTAACCTTCAAAAGCCCTTATAAAGACAAGCTGTGGAGTTCAGTAGTCATTCTTACTATGTTTACAATATAACTCTTATCCTCACATGAGGAAGCACTTCTGTTTCTTCACTTGCACTCAAGGAAACAAATATCTTTATTACAGACCATTTTGTACAGAAAAAAATTAGACTAACACCTTAGAATTTCTACAGAAGAAAAAACTTGATTTATGTCTAAAGTTTTATACTCACAGTGGCATAAGTACTCACTGAATAAAGTGCTGGGATAAATTTACTAGTTAAATTGTTTTTTCTGGTATTCCCCCTCTTTCAATAAAATGCCTATTTTTAGGGCATTCACTATGTATAAGATTTATGACGTGATTATTTGTGTCCTTATTATCTTTTGACTTATGTGGCAAAGCCCATGATATATGTATATGTATGTGTATGTGTGTATATATATATATATGTATATATATATATATACATATATATACATATACATATATATATGTATATATATGTATATATATATATACATATATATATATATATATTTTAACCACAACACTGCTTAATTCTGGCTGATGGTGGTATGAGGGATTGATCCAGGGACTTTGGAGCCTCAGGCATGAGAGTCTTTTTGCATAACCATTATGCTATCTACCCTCCATTCCACCAAATTCTTGTAAAAATACATTTAGCCCATTTACCAGAGATCCTTAATTAAAAGATCTTGATTATGAGAAAGGTAGTAATATATCCTTTAAGCCAAGAAAGTCAAAGAACACTAGTTCAATCACATTCTCTTGGATTGAAAGAGTACTTCAACTACTTAAATATTTTTAATAAGAACATTTTTGCTATCTGGAAGTAATAAAATAATTTTATCAAATTAATTTATGATGTTAAAATTTTATTTAAACAGAGATAAACCTACACCTTCAAAGAAAAAGAGCTGATATTTAATAATAATAATCTAATATGTTCCAAGCTCAAGGCATACTTATTCACTCTAGTCTTTTATTTAATTTTAATTCACATTCAGAGAATTTTTAAAATTTTATTTATTTCCCCTTTTGTTGCCCTTGTTGTCTTTTATTATTATTGTAGTTATTAATTGTTGTTGTTATTGATGTCGTCATTGTTGGATAGGACAGAGAGAAATGAAGAGAGGAAGACAGAGAGGGGGAGAGAAAGACACCTGCAGACCTGCTTCACCACCTGTGAAGGGACTCTCCTCAGGTGGGGATCCGGGGGCTCAAACCGGGATCCTTACACTGGTCCTTGCGCTTTGGGCCATGTGTGCTTAAATCACTGCGCTACTGCCCGACTCCCGCATTCAGAAAGTTTTTACCTAATACTACTTTCAGTAAATTATTTAATTCTAAGCTAGTTAGGCAATTATTTTATTCTTTTTTTTTAAATTTTTTATTTAAGAAAGGATTAATGAACAAAAACATAAGGTAGGAGGGGTACAACTCCACACAATTCCCACCACCCAATCTCCATATCCCACCCCCTCCCATGATAGCTTTCCCATTCTCTAGCCCTCTGGGAGCATGGACCCAGGGTCGTTGCGGGTTGCAGAAGGTAGAAGGTCTGGCTTCTGTAATTGCTTCCCTGCTGAACATGGGTGTTGACTGGTCGGTCCATACTCCCAGTCTGCCTCTCTCTTTCCCTAGTAAGGTGTGTCTCTGGGGAAGCTGAGCTCCAGGACACATTGGTGGGGTCTTCAATCCAGGGAAGCCTGGCCAGCATCCTGGTGGCATCTGGAACCTGGTGACTGAAAAGAGAGTTAACATACGAAGCCAAACAATTTGTTGAGCAATCATGAATCCCAAGCTTGGAATAGTGGAGAGGAAATGTTAGGGAGGTACTCACTGCAAACTCTAGTGTACTACTGCTTTCAGGTATATATTTTGCAGTAGTTTATGGATGGATACGTGTGCACATAAGCTCTCTCTCACAGAAACAGGTGTATATCTAGGTTATGGGACTTTGTTAGAAAGTGAACTACCTGAGATGAAATTAGAGTGTACTATAAAAGGAAAGGTCTCACCCGAGTAATGAAGCTGAAGGGTTGTCATTCCACATGTGAAGTCTCTGGACACAGTCTGAGGTGAAGCATGTTGAGGTGGCAATCGTTGCGTTGGTTAGGTTGTGATCGGCGGATGCAATATTATTTGGTTTGGATTGGGAGATGCATACGGGAAAGTGGGCCCTATCCAAGGGTTCCAGGACTGGGGGAAGTAGGGGCTCTATAGTGGAGATGTGAGGTTCCTGCTGTCTTAGGGTTCAAAAAGACAATTGATAGTTAATGTTATCATCACATTATTTGTTAATTGGGTTAACTTTGAAAAGTCCTTTTGTTATGGTTTGCTGTACAGTATCCAGTATCTTGTATATAGCTGTGCTATTGGATGCTTCTAATCTACTTGGTCTAGGCTTTTGAGAGAGTCCACATATCAAATATACAGCCTATATATTAAAGGGATTCAGTTTGTGTTTTGAGAAACTTTGAGACATACAATTGATTTTCCCCCTCTCATATTAATTAACTACTGATTTATATGTCTACATTTTGCTAGGAGTGTATGTAAACACCATTCCCACCACCAAAGGACTGTGACCCATCCCTCCCGCCCACTCCCACCCCCCACTGGCCCAGGAAGCTGGGTGTCTACCCCTCACCACTGGGTTTTTACTTTGGTGCCCTACTTTCAATTTGATCAGGTCCTGCTTTTAGTTTCCCTTTCAGATTTTCTTAATCAGCTTCTGTTGATGAGTGGGATCATCCCATACTCATCTTTATCGTTTTGACATTGCTGGTGGGAATGTAAATTGGTACAGCCTCTGTGGAGAGCAGTCTGGAAAACTCTCAGAAGGCTAGACATGGACCTTCCATATGATCCAGTAATTCCTCTCCTGGGGTTATACCCCAAGGACTCCATAACACCCAACCAAAAAGAGGTGTGTACTCCTATGTTCATAGCAGCACAATTCATAATAGCTAAAACCTGGAAGCAACCCAGGTGCCCAACAACAGATGAGTGGCTGAGAAAGCTGTGGTATATATACACAATGGAATACTATGCAGCTATCAAGAACAATGAACCCACCTTCTCTGACCCATCTTGGACAGAGCTAAAAGGAATTATGTTAAGTGAACTAAGTCAGAAAGATTTTATTCTTTTAATAATAAGCTCTCTAGAAAAGGAGAAAAAAGAAAAAATGAGAGTACTGTTTTAGTAATTTAAAACATGACAATCATTTCCAATTTTTAAGACAGGAACCACATGTAGAAACTCAAGGCCATATGTATATATATGACATACTATGATATAATATTAATCAAGCTTCTTTTATTTTAAATATTTAAAATTATTATTTACAAAATTATAAGATAACAGGGGTATAATTATACACTTTTCCCACCACCAGAGTTCTGTGTCCCCATTCCCTCCATTGGAAACTGATGTGAAATCACAGAAAGGGGTTGACTATTAATTTTATAACTGTCTATCTCTATATATTTGCCCATTTTTTTCTTTTTTTAATTTATTTATTTAAGAAAGGAGACATTAACAAAATCATAGGATGGGGCTGGGGTATAACTCCACACAGTTCCCGCCACCCAATCTCCATATCCCATCCCCTCCTCAATAGCTTTCCCATTCTCTATCCCTCTGGGAGCATGGACCCAGGGTCCTTGTGGGTTGCAAAAGGTGGGAGGTCTGGCTTCTGTAGTTGCTTCTCTGCTGAACATGGGCGTTGACTGGTGGATCCATACTCCCAGTCTGCCTCTCTCTTACCCTAGTAGGGTGAGTCTCTGGGGAAGCTGACCTCCAGGATGCATTGGTGGGGTCTTCAGTCCAGGGAAGCCTGGCCGGCATCCCGATTTGCCCATTTTTCCTATGGTCCTGCCTTTTCTTTCTTTATAAATCACACCTAGTATTTCTGAGTGTCCTCTTTATTTATTTATTTTTCTCTTCTCTTTGGATCCTGATGAATTGGAGTTTAGAGAACCCTTTGGTCATCTACCCTTAACATTTACCTTTCTCAGGGTCGGGTGGTGGCACACCTGGTTGAGTGCACATGTTACAATGCTCAGGGACACGGGTTTGAGCTCCCCGTCCCCACCTGCAGGCGGAAAGCTTTGCAAGTGGTAAAGCAGGGCTGCAGGTGTCTCTCTGTCTCTTTTCCTCTCTGTCTCCCTCTTCCTCTTGACTTCTGGCTGTCTCTATCCAATAAGTAAGTAAAAGATATAAAAAAAAATAACTACCTTTCTGGGAGCATGGACTAAAATTTTATAGGGTGTGGAAGGTAGCAGGTCTGGCTTCTGTAATTGCTTCTCTGCAGGACATGGACTTTGTCAGGTTGAGCCGTACCTCCAGCCTGTTTCTGACTTTCCCAAATAGGGTAAGCCTCTGAAGAGGTGAGGTTCTGGTACACATTAGTGAGGTCATTTGTCCACAGAGTTCAGGATGAAATCATGGTAACATCTGCAATTTGGTGGCTATGGCTTGGTGAGTTTCTGAAGGAATCTTTATATTTTGTTAGGTTTTCAGATGATTTTTCACTGTATTTTTCTAGGTTATCTGAAGTGTGCTCTGAAAAGGCTCCTACTCTATAGCAAGTATTGTGTATATATTGAATTTGAATCCACAATATCCTTTGTAAACAATATCCTTAAAATATGGCTTGTGTTTTCTCTTGTCATCACTGGGGTGTTATGGCTCCATACTGATAGAGGGAAGGAGGAAAGGAGGGAGGGAGGGAAGGAGGGAGGGAGGGGAGGAAGGTAGGGAGAGAAAGAGAGAGAGAGAGAGAGAGAGAGAGGTTGAGAGAGAGAGAGAGACTGAGAGAGAGAGATTAGAGTGAGTTTACAGCATGGAAGCTTTTTGCAATAGAGTGGATCCAGCCTCCAACCTGGGATACTTTTATGGCAAAACAGATACACTATCCAAGCCAGCAATCTTGCCAATCTGACTTGTATTTTTAAAGAACTTTCTAAAACTTTTTAGACAATCTTTAAGAAGTTATTCCCATGTGGATTAATCAAAAAGAGATGAACAATCACATCCCTAGCCTAATTTAAATGGCTATTTGAAAGGGCTCACATCTTGATTCCTACTTCTGAGATGTTATGAGGCCATTTCAATCACAATGAGATGAAAACAAGACTATGATTTAACCTTTAACTTTTGTTGACAGTGACATTTCAGGAGCAACAATATATTTTAGAGCATTTTGAGAAAATGAGAACATTTAGAGCTTTATGAAGAAGAGCTTAAGGGTAGGAAAAAGGAGTTTCTTTTAGGAGTTTATCCCATACAGATGCGATGTGGTGACAAGATATGGCTGTGTAGTCACAGGTTTTTGTTTTTTTCTGTTTAAATCAAAGCCTTAGGTATGAGGATCAGTGTTCATTGCTGGGAAATTGTGCATATGCAGCCACATCTGCCATGTTGCCCCCTCAGGCTACTGCTAGTTCCCTCGAGAGTTGGGACATTCTCGAAGTGCCTGTTTCACCATGTTGTGCTCTCAGGGCATTGTCTATTTCCCCACAATATCTGGAGTGCTTTGGTCACTCCTCCCCCCTCCCATTCTCATAAGAGTTATTATCCTATCCTGGAGTGCTATGGTTACTCCTCCCCCTTCCCATTCTCTCGAAAGCTGCTCCTATAAAAGCCCTTCTTCTTCCGCACCTTGCTCTTCTGCCAGCGCTTCACTTCGGTGTTCAGACGCAGGAAAGGTTACTGCGTGAGGCGGCCATTTTTGCTACCTCCACCCAACCTGCTTCTCTAGCACCCAACTCTGAGGTGCCAGCACAAATAAAGATTTGTGTTCCCTCTTCGCTCCGGACCTCCTCTCTCTCTTCTCCGCAGCCTGCACAACGACAGTTCATCCTCATCACTTATCCCTGTGGCCAGCATGTGCCACAGAGAAGACAATAAAGGACTCTGAGGGGGAGGAAGATAGGAGGAGCAAGCAGTTGAGTGAGAGAAAACACTCACTGAATATACTTTCCTATGTATTGTTTCAGAGGGCTAGACCTGCATGTCCAACTGAATATGGGAATTTATTGAAACTTTTATTTAGAGGAAACTAACCTAACACAATTTAAAAAATGCTATGAAGTGACTTCCGTAATGGAGAGAGACAAAAAAAATAGGTTAAAATCTTCAAGGTTGGGGCCAGGTGGTGGCACACCTGGTTAAGTACACATGTTACAATGTGCAAGGTCCAAGGTTCATGTCCCCGGTTCCTACCTGCAGACGGAAAGCTTCATAAACAGTGAAGCAGGGCTGCAGGTGTCTTTCTGTCTCTTCATCTCTACTCCCCTCCCCTCTCAATTTCTGGCTGTCTCTGTCCAATAATAAATAAAGGTAATTCTTTTTAAATTATCAAAAGGCTATCTGAAATGTTGGCTTGTATATTTTAGTGTTAGCATCATAAAACATCGACATTATCTTTTGTGTATTATTTTTGTTGGTAGATGATATGCAAAGATAAAAATCACTTTATTGTTCACATGGTTACCAAGTATAGAAAAAAAATAAATCCTTTACAGCACAACATCATCTAAAGTTAAAATCTTAGCTTGCCTGTAAGGATACTACATACGCTCCAGTTTTTATCTTGTCTTATTTCTTGTGAGACCAGAAACAATTCTCAGTTATGCAATACCATGTAAATGCTGTATCACATATTTATTTCTGGGCTTAAATATGCCATTCCTCTTGCCTAAAATACTTATATTACCCCACCTTCCATAGCTATCTCTTGATTAATCCTTATGTGGTCTATAGGAGTCAGCTTTGATGTCACTTTTTTCAAAAAATTCAACTCCTGTTATTTTCAAAGCAACCTTACTTTCATTTTTCTCTTAATTCTATCATAAATACTTTGCATGGATTTTAATTCATTTCTGCAATTCATGGGCTTTGTTTCTATAATTTTATAAGAAATATTAAACCGCATTGCATTAGTACACTTTTTTGGTTCTACCCCCATTACTTTAAAAATTATGTGTTTCATCTTTCATCACATAATTCTTATAACATAGTACAGTGCCTGATATATAATCAATAATTTCATATTGAATTAGGAGACTAGGGCAGAATAAGATTGCTCTGCTGAATTTACACATGTCAACCAAACCTCTCCACTACGTTGATTTAATTGTACATTAACTGCTGTGGAATTTGCTATCATGAATGCACTGCTGAAAGCAAATAGACAACCATACATTAGGAAGAGCAATGGACACTGTAGGGTGGGTGGTGGGGCACCTGGTATAGCAGACATGTTATGTGCAAGGATGCAGGTTCAAGACCCTTGTCCCCACCTGTAGAGGGGAGAAGCTTCACAAGGAGTGGCAGATCATTGTTACAAGTTCTCTCACCCCCCATGTCTCTCTTTATCTCATCCTCTATCAAAAAAAAAAAAAAAGGAAAAGGAAAAGAAAGGAAGGAAGGAAGGAAGGAAAGAAGGAAGGAAAGAAAAAAAAATGTCCCCCTAGGAATTGGTGGTGGAGTCATGCAGGCACTGAGCCATGGTGATTAAAAAAATAGTCCCTGGTATGAAACTTGTGCAAAAACATGATTTCCTCCCACTTCAAATTACTCAAAAAATAGTGCTAAGAAATAGGATTTTCTAAAAATCGAATCTAGTTAAAGGAGCTATGGACTGTAGGTACCTTCTCTGTTCCCCTCTCAAGTCTGAAAGTGGGTTGAGAAACAAGGACACAGGGAAGATGGAAGTCATGTGCACTGTTTTCTACTGTAAGGAGTAGCCTCAGAGTTAAGTCTCAGTCAGGAGGAGGTGGCAGGGCACCAGGAGTTATGTAGTCAAATTTCTGCATTTGCTATGAAGTTAGAGGAAGTGGTAATGTTTCTACAAATCTAGTGGTGACACAGAGGAAGCTGGAGAGAGCATCATCTCAGCAGGACAAGGAGGCATGCAACACATGAATGCTAAAAGCAATCCTTTATGTGGGATTCCTTCACTAGCTTCCTGACACAAATGGCTTTGGGACCAATTCACCTTCAGACTAGAAGCCGGGTCAGGAAGGGGGTAAAGAAAACACCTGCAAGAGGGAAAAGTTTGAACATTGGAAGAGATAGATTGGTTAATGAACTTTTCATTGTATCTAAAAATTATTGAATTTTATGGCTTACCTGAACAAGATTACATGTCTAAAACCAAAGTGAAATGAGAGCTTGTGAACACATATGACATCACTTACTCTTGTGGATTTATTTCTCAATTTCTCACTAATATTTACAAACAAGACATTTAGCTTATAAATGGAGCCAAAGATTTTAAAAGAAACCTGACTCATTATTTTAAAACTTAATTTTTCAAGTCCTGTGGGTTGAAAACAGCAGGTAAGCTAGGATTTCTTAAAACTTGTTTTTTCTCTCTATTTCTTTTACACACACACACACACACACACACACACACACACACACACACACACACACTTATCTTTTTAAGTTAATGTCAGAAATGTTGACACACATTTTGGGAAAATTTTGATAACTCCAAACAAAGTTGTATAAAAATTTTTTTAGGGGGAGAACTGCTTAATCCACATATACTTTTACTTACACCAAATTAGTTGAGACAGAAAATTTCCTTTAAACCTGGACATTAGTACCTGCATTTATTTACATTTTAAAGTAGCGTAACAGCTAAAATGATTGGTTTACTTCCATCTTCAACTGTTCCGATTGAAGTAACATTGAAATAATAAAATGCACATTACAAGTATGCAACGAGCTCCTTAAAGGTTGTATTTCATTTTGATTATCAAACTCAGAAGTCTAAAATTGATCCTTTTGAAGCTTGTAAGTGAAGATTAAAGCATTCTAACATGTTATCTACAGGTGTGCCATAAGGAATTATGATCCTGGCATACTCCATGGAAAGAAAAGGATAGAGCAGTAACATACTGCTAATCAGGGCAGTGGCACACAAGATCAATCTTTGATTCTTATATTCACAAACACTGTTTATTTGGTCATATTAGAGAGCGGGCTGGGGTGTTGGAATGGATTCCTAGAAATGATGGATGTAATTGTCAAAACTGCCAAAGTCAATGTATAATGTTCATAAAAGAACCAACCAATTCAAGCACCTTCCATTTATCATTCAAGCAATTTGACCCCTAGTTCTCTTTATAATAACATACAAAGAAGGAACAACTGCTGTGTTCGCTCCAATGGAATCTCAAGCACTTTTCACCATCATTCAGTGTTTTGCAGGCTAGGATCATTTATACTTAACTTTCCCTTCTTTGAGGATGTTGAAACTATTAGTGAGATGATGCATTTTAAAGAAGAAGCTGATTAATGAATTTGTACATGATTGTGATGTAGAGAGCTTAGAAAGTCTGATTCAGTATGATTTAGATGATTCTGCACAATCACCAGATTTCTTTTAGCAGAAATATTCTTGATTTGCCATTGACAATATTAAGTTGAATTTTTTTCCCATGGCAGCATTTCACAGACAGTCTTTCTAATGAAAGTTTGCAGACGTAAGGTTTTGTGTGTATTCAAATTGAAGATAATTCAGAAGTTCATGATAGACACTGTTTGCTGGAAAATAATGAAAGAAAACATGCTTATTTTTGTTTGAAAAACAGACATTTTATTATAATTAATCAGTTCATACACATTCTATATAGACTCCTGCAGTTTAAACCTACTTTCTGCATAGTCATAACAAAAATCTGTTTGAAATTACAATTTTTTCTTGATTTTTAGATGTATATTTGCAATGCCACCAGAGAAAACACTTGGGGCTCAGTGCTGGCACTACAGATTACTTCTGGTGGCCATTATTTCCTTTTTGTTTTCCCTTTCTATTTTATTTGATAGGACACAGAGAGATTATAAGCAGAGGAGGAGATAGAGAACAAGAAATACAGAAACCTGCAGACATGTTTTAATGCTCCTGAAGCTTCCCCCCTGCTGGTAGGGAGCTGGGCATCAAACCTGGGTCCTTGTGCAAGGTAAAATGTGCTCTAAACTAGGTACACCACTACATGAATCTTGTAATAATTTTGTCAAAGTGGGTAAATAGTTGACATTATATTATTATTAGAATTTAAGCTCCAGGAAGATAAGGATTGTTTGTAGGGAAATCATTTTTTTGGACTTCGCTGAATTTTGGTCAGTGATAGACCACATGGAAGACTATAGGCTGTACCATATAGGCCAGATATATGAATATATATATCTTTGTGCAATGATGCTCTATAGCAATCACACAATGGCAAAATTAACTACTTATGCATTATTCAGAAGCTATCTTTGTCATTAAACAATACACAACTGTTTCTCAGATTCCAAGAAAAATGTAGAGTTTTCTAAATTTTTTAATGAATTAAAAAAGGGAAAAAAAAGAGACAGCTATATGAACAGAAAAAATATAATGTATTAGTATTTTAATAGCATATAAGGATTAGAAAATAAAAACTGGTATAATTTGACAGTATGACCAATAAGACTATATTTCTATTATGAACATTTAAAAAAATAAATCACATTATTGTCTTAATTAGAATACATATCTCTTCAAAGTAAGAACTAAAATAATCTAATCATCTTGCAACTACATGGAAAAAAAAGAAGCAATCACAAATAAGATGATATAAAAGAACACTGATATCTAAGTAGTTTTCGTTTCCATTTCAGTAAGCATATATTCATAAAATACACATTGTCGAATTATTAGTGAGGAAAGGGGCTCCCCCAACCCAGGCACTAAATAGAATAATAAAGAACCCAGAATAGATATATGTGAAAACATTACAAACTATCAACAAGTCATTGAAATGTCAAGGTAGACTTGGGACATTGTATGCTTCCTGTGTAAATGTGTCCATATCCTCAACAAGCATGTGGGTAGAGAGAAAAATGAGAAATAACAATAAAGGCTGGTTGGGAATGTGTCTTGTCATGGGTGTTGTCCAGGTTAGGGCCTTGCCATCAAGCGGCAGGATCGAGGATACTAGAGAACATCTGTAGTGTCTCTTTGTTTCTTTGTGTACTTTTCTCTCTTTCTTTTTTTTTTTTTATTACAGCAGAAATTTATTAAAATTCATTTACATAGTGTTTTGCAGACAAAAAAAAGTCCTCAAGTCCTCAACATTCAGGCAATCAGTTCTCAGAAGTGTTTTAAAAGACAAGATTTCTTTACTTTCCCAGCAAACAGATACTTCTCTTTATGCTCCTAAAAATGCATTTTATTACTCCATGTCTTAAGAACAATCCTAGAGTGATTCCCACTGTAACCTCTAACCTCTGTGGAGAGTGAAGAGATACTAGCCAAGAACCTTCTCCAGAATGCAGTGCCTCACCCTAGAGGTATAGTGCAAGAGATACAGAAAATAGCGGCTGCTTCATAGGAGTGTGCGCACAACACCTGGTAGCTGGACCATGCGAGCAGCCTTGAACTGTGAAATTACCCATGAAGGAGGCCTTGGCTATGCAAAACAAACTAACAAAAACCTGAGAGAAAATAATTTTTGATTTTATTGAATTCTTTCCTTCTTCGTTCCTGCATAAAAAATGCTCTGTTTCACTGTCTGGGATGATCATAAGGAGACGTGCAAACAGATCTGATTTGTATTCCTGACCTTTGGCTTTCTTATTTATGAAACAGCATTTAAAAATTCATTGGAAGGTCAAAGGAGAATATTTGATATCTCTGTGTAAACTGTAAAGTGTTAGATAAATGTTAGTTGTTACATAATTATCTCTAGCATGTGTGTGTCACATGGTTAGTGAGGAATTCTTACAATGGAATCTTTGAAAATATATGAGTTCAATTCAAATATTATAAATGATTTTAGTTATTATTATAATATGCTATTTGAAGGGCAATTACCTTTTTAAAACGTAAAGACCAAGTAGAATACAATAAAATAATTTTAATTATTTAAAGGCTAAATCTCAAAGTATTACTTGGCACTATATAATTTTAGTTTTAGATATAAAGCATGCAATATTTGCATGAACTTGGGAGATGATCGTTGCTTTAAATCTATTTACTATAATTTCTTTGCAAGCTTAAGACTTTCAGTTTTATATTACATATTATTGTCATCATACTGTACTTCTTATCTCCTTGATTTATTTTGTAACTGTTACTTTATTTGACTTGATTTTTCACCAGAGCACTGTTTAGCTCTGACTTAACACTGGTGTTGGAATTTGAACATGGGAACTTTGAACCTTGAGCATATAATTCCAATGCACAAACCACTGTGCTATCTTTGCAGCCCCTGAAAGTTTGCATCTTTGATCTTCTGTATCCATTTCATCTATTTTCCCCAGCTTCCAACCTTGCATAACTACCAGTTTATTTATTTCAGTTAGTTTTGTTTATTTAGATTCCATGCCTAAGTGAAATCATAGTTTGTTTTTTAAAAAAAATCTTTTCATTAGTGTGATACCCACAACTTCCATTCATGTTGTTGCAAATGGCTAGGTTTTATTATGTTTTTTGTTTTATATATTTTAAATATATATATATTAAAAGATGCCATTTTTTTAAAAAAGATGCCATTTCCTTTTATAAAAAATTATTATCTTTATTTACTAATTGGATAGAGACAGAGAGACACTTGCAACACTCCACCATTTGCAAAACTTTACCAATGCAGTTGAGAACCACAGGCTCAATCCAATGTCCTTGAACATTGTAACTGTGTGCTCAACCAGGTGCACCACCACCCAGCCTGTGTAATGTAGAAAATGAAAGGATCTTTGAATGGATAAAGATATAAGATGTATAGATTTCTTTCTTCCTTGTCTACTGTAAATAATGATGCAATAAACATGAGGGTGCATATATTTTCAAATTAGTATTTTTGTATTTTCCAGGCATGAAATTTGTAGACTATGTAGGTATACCTATTTTAACTTTTTAATCATTTTTATTTGATGGGATTAATGGTTTGAAGTACAGTTGTTGACACATAGATAGTTTCTTTTATATTTATTTATTCATTTTTATTTGAAAGGACAGAGAGAAATTAAGAGTGAAAGGGAGATAGAGAAAGAGAGAAACGGAGATATCAGCCGACTTGCTTCACTGCTTATGAAGCATCCTCCCTGCCATTGGGGAGAAGAGACTTGAGCCTGGATCCTTTCCTTAATAATTATTGATGTCATTCTTCATTCATGTGGACCATCTGTATGTCTTTTTATCTCTATTTAGAAAATTCCTATTTACTTATTTGTTTGCTTTGGAACCAAGGTCTTGTCCAAGTGTGGTTTCACTGTCTTTGTGTCACTTTTTCATTCAGCTAGCTAGAGAGAGACATCATCGGAGTGGAACTTCTCCCAGAGTCATTGTATATTTTGGTTAGTAAGCCAATACTGTCAAATGTATGATTTGTGAATATATTTTCTATTTCAGTAGGCTGCATTTTCCTTTTTTGTTTATGGTTTTCTTTGCTACTTTTGCTTTTGTTGCCCTTGCCTTCAGGGTCAAGCTCTGTAATATGTCACGAAAACTAATGTCAAGGAATTGTTACCTGTTCTAGGAATTTTATGGCTTCAGGTCTTATATGTAATCCTTTCAAGTTAATCTTTTTTCTGTGTGTGTGGTAAGATAGTGGTCAAGTTTAATTCTGTTCTATGATGTCCATTTTCCCAACTGTTTCTAAAAAGAAATCATGTTTTCCACATTATATTTTATTGCTTCTTGGTCATAAATTAATTTACCATATATGTGTGGATTTATTTCAGATATTTCTATTCCATTTTATTGATATGTCTTTTATGCCAATCTCATACTGATGTTATTACTTTTGTTTTAACTAGAGCTTAGTTATGACTTATAATGGTACCAAGGATTAAACGTGAAAGCTATGGTGCCTAGGCATTACTGTCACTTTTAAGTATAGTTTGAATTAAAAATGATGATATCATCAACTTTGTTCTTTTTCAGAATGACTGGCTATTCATGATCTTTTACAACTTTGTAAAAAATGGTTGTTTGCTTTATTTCTCCCTTTTAGAATTTTGATAAAGTTTGAGTTGACTTGGTAGATTGTCTTAGGTTATGTTACATTGAACAATAGTCTTCCAATTCATTAATATAGAATATCTTCCCATTTTTTGTCTTCTTTATTTCACATATTTCAGTGGGATTTTTTGTGATTAAGATTGATTTTTTCATAATATATAGGTTTTAGGTAAATAAAGGATTTTTAGAGGTGAACAAGATATAGCATATATAGTTATTGCTTTATAATTTGCACTTCAGTACCTCATGTAACTTTGTGAACATGTCTTGAATTTCCATGATCAAATTTATACTTAGATGTGCTTCATTATTCATGATGTGATTACATAAGGGATTATTTTATTAATTTCCTGATTTAATTGTTGGTGTTTTGTGTATTGTTATACTGAAAAATTTTAAGTGTTGTCCACTTGAAAGGGCTATACAACCTTGTGTAAATTAGAATTAACTTTAATGATAAAGCGCAAAGATATATTGGTTTCTATATGATAAAGTAATAAAATAGAATTTATAGTGCCATTTTATCTTACCAGAAATCATCATAATATTTTAATTATGTGCAGTGTTAGGTAAATTACTTTTAACATCCCACATTTGATATGATGTTTATTTACTAGTACATCTTTCTATTGATCCTGTATGATAAATTATTACCCTTACATTCTTAACATAAATATCTTTCAGTTTCTGATCCGTCCCAAAAAACAGTTATTGTTCTGCTCACATTTTTACAACCTGTGTCAGAAAATAAATCCTATATTACTGCAGAAATCAGATACATAAATCAAGAGATGTTACTATTGGGTAGAAGAAAATAATTCTCTGAGAATATATTAAGAACTCAATGCTCATTGTAAAATCAAAGAGTGGTTGTATTTAATTCTATGTCAGATAATGCTGAAGTATGAGACAAAAAAATAGAAAGTTGAGATAGCCAGTTTAATGGTACAGCCCCCGTTGAGCTTCTGCATCACATGAGAATGCCATGGTACAGATGGATGCTGCAATGTTATGGTGTCTCTCCATCTTTCTCTCCCTATATATCTCTATCTGAATGAAAATTTCAGTCCTGGCAGCAGTAAAATCTCCTATGTGCCATTCTTTGATCCTTAAAAGAAAACAATTGTTCAAAATTATTTTTTTATGTAAGTAATGTTAGTGACTTTAACTCACTAAAACAAGAGATTCCAGTAGTTAGTGAATATACAGCCCCCCCATCAATAATACTATCTCAACAACCAAAAATGTTACAAGAAGGCAAAATACTAGAATTTCTCAGTCTCAAGTATCATATCAAGACTGTTAATTTTATAAAGCATTATTTAATGCTTTACTTACTTTTAAATAATTAACAACTTAAAAGTAAGTCATAAACTCTAATTTTGCCAATAATGTTAGTCTACTAGTGATTACTTTAGAGTGCATACTTTTAAAAATATTTATTTACTTATTCCTTTTTCTTGCCCTTGTTGAAAATATTTTTATGTATTTATTTACTTATTCCATTTTTTGCCCTTATTATTTTATTGTTGTAGTCGTTGTTGATAGGACAGAGAGAAATTGAGAGAGGAGGGGAAGACAGAGAGGGGGAGACAAAGATAGACATCTGCACACCTGCTTCACCGCCTATAAAGCTACTCCCCTGCAGATGGGGAGCAGGGGGCTCGAACTGGAATCCTTATGCCTAACCCGCTGCGCTACCACCCAACTTAGACTTTTTTCTTAACAATGTCAAAGTAGTGTTTTTTTCAAAGCGGGCTCATCAAGGAGTAGGGAGAGATGGGGGTGGGCGGGATGTGGGAAACCAGGGCGTTCCTTTGGCATATGCAATACCAAGTGTCAAACTTGAGACCTCATATGCACAGGTTAATGCTCTAATTCATGTTCCAGCTTATGGATGGTAATCCACATACTTTTAAAAACACTGAAGTTGTGGTTCAGGAGGTGGCGCAGTGGCTAAGGCACTAGCCTCTCAAGCATTGGTCCTGAGTTCAATCCTGGCAGCACATGTACCAGAGTGATGTCTGATTCTTTCTCTCTCTCCTATCTTTCTCATAAACAAACAAACAAACACAAATTTATAGGGACCAGGTGGTGGCACACCTGGTTAAGCGTACATATTACAGTGCAGAAAGACCCAGGTTCAAGCCCCAGGTCCATGTTTGCATGGGGAAAGCTTTACGAGTGGTGAAATTACTTCAGGTGTCTCTGTCTCATTCCCACTCTATCCCTCCCTCCCTACTCAATTTCTCTCCATCTCTATTTAACAAATATATACAAATTTTAAAAAGAATCTTTAAAAATAAAATAAACTGAAATGTATTTCATGGGCTAATTGGTTTTTGAGAAATCACACTTCTGTATTCTAATGATACCTACTTTAGTTTTCTCATCATAATATATTTCTCCTATATTGCAAGTGTTATTGTTTTCTCTGCCATAAGCAGTATGATGTAGTTTTCTTGTAACCATCTATATCTTGTCATATCTGCCTCCAAATAATAAGAGTTCAAGAAGAAGGGGAAGAAATATGACAAGATTTTAGGAAAAGATGTAGTAAAGTGGAAGAATTATTTCTTACTTTCCTATCTTAGGGTTTATTGATGTGGTCATATTTAATCTGTACACGTGATTGCAGATGAACAGTTAGCCGATATGTAGATAGTATTTGTGTATGGTGCCACTTAAAACGTATGTGAAATAATTATTGAATGACTCAATTTTTTTTTTTGTACATTTTAGGAAAGGGACTGCCTTTTCAGTACTCATTTTGACATAAAGCCAGAAAAAATCTCTATCAATATTTATTTTACTTAATCCAGTACCATTAACTACCGACTGCTTCGCTCCCTCCATTCCTTGTTAGCCACCTGAAAGGCAATTCTCACTGTAGCTCCATTCCCTCCCAGGGTGCCATCCACAAGAGATTGTCACCTGGCTGAGCACTGTGACCTCTGACCCCACCACTTATTTCCTGTAACAGTACTACTTTTGCACATTTAATGAACTTTATCCACAGTTAAAAAGATGTCAGCACAGAGAAATGTCACAGCCTGCTGCGAAAAGTTCTATTGTTTCTATACATTGAACTGACCTTCCACTTATAAAGGAGATGAGGGGGGAAAAAATATCTATATGAATTTTAGTAGCTAGTCCAATGCAAAACATCACTTTCAGGGCATCACTTTATTATTAATATGCAAAACATCACTTTCAGGGCATTGACACCTCAACACCACTAGAAGTATCAAAATGACTTCTCATTAATAACCATTATATTAATCACTGTTGCCCAGAACTAGAATCTGACTGCGAAATCCCCTGGTGGAAATTGCTGTAATCGTTCAAACTACAGGAACGAATATTTTTCAGCGTAATTACTGCTGTCTTCTTATTGAAAAATATCCCATTAGATGGCAGCTTTTAGTTACGTAAATCGTGTTGATTAATTTTTAATTTCCAGCATTTATATGACATTGCACAAGTAAAGATCTTTGATAATTTAAATGGTTAGCTGAGCAATTATTAAAATAACTCACAGCAATTCAAACATTCATTTACTTACTAGAAGTGCCATACATCATTAACTCCTGATTAAAATAAAGTTTGGGAAATTGCAAGTGCTGAATTGATCACTAACATATGTATTACAGGGGGGCTTTCATAAAGATATTCAAGCCATGTAGGATGCCTCAGCTGCAATGATAAAGCTATAATATAAATGTTTCAAAGCAAAGGAATCTAAATTATACTGGCAATATGGCATCCCAGCCGTGTGCTCTACCACGCGTTGGTGCCTCTAGGCAGACAATTTAAATGCCCTAGAATGCTACAATTTTTACCCACCCCACTCCCTATTTTATTTTTTAAGCAGAGTTTCTATAAGTATGAGCAGAGAATGGAACCTCGGTCACTTGTGTATGTCTCCTTTTTATGGACTTTTAAAAATCTTTTCTGTTTTTATTTATTTATTAGTGAATAGAGACAGAGAGAAATAGACCGGGGAGGGGGGAACAGAGAGGAAAAGAGACAGAGAGACACCTGTAGCTCCGCTTCACCACTGGTGATGCTTTCCCCCTGCAGGTGGGGAGCAGGGGATGAGCCTGGGTCCTTGTGCGTTGTAATGTGTGCGCTTAACCACGTGTGCCATCACCTGGCCCTTGTTTGAATCTTCATTATCAGTCAGTTTCATAGATAACCTTTGGTTTCTTATCTCTGACCTGGAAAAGTGACTGACTGTGCTTATCTCATATTATGTACCCGGGGTAGCCTTACTTAAGGCATGGAATATGTAGGGAGTGAAATACAGTCTTCATGTTGTATTTCACGCTGTACTATTTCATTTATATTGCTCCTATACAAAAAGAAGTGCTTTGTCATGCACAAATGAATGTCTTTTTGATTCTTACTATCTCTATATTGGTTCCCGTAAATTAAAAACACCTGTGAATTTAACTTTCAGCTGATATGCCTGTCGATTCTAATAATTTAAGTAAAAGGAATAAAGACTCAAAGTAGATGGCAAGATGTAAGAAACCATGTTTCATCACTGATAAGTTATTACTTCCAAGTCCGATTGGAACTGTAGACACACTTGAAGGAAAAAAGCAGATTTAATATATTGCAATATTACAAAACCTAAAATTGGTGTTTTGCTGTGTTTGTCAGAAAATTTGTATAATTGCTCCAAAATATAGATAGGCTTTATAGTTGAGAAATTCAAGAACGAATCGTCAGGGGGCAGAGTTGTTTGCCACAACTTTTATTTTGCAAAATTGGGATAAATTTACTCAAACTTTACAAATAGTTGAAGCTTTTGTAAAATAAAACTGAAAAAGATTGAAGAGTTTTTTTTTTTTTTTACAAGAGTGCATATGATCTTTCTTGCCATGTCTAGAGAAGATTTGGGGTCGTCCTCAATAATTTTTTTTGGTGAAATGAACCAATGAATGGACAAACGGATAAAAGCAGTGTAGTAAATGGATGAAATAACAAAGGCATCTTCAGAAGGAAAATTAAGCCTTTATAATTTGGTCTCTCCCCATCTCCCGCCTCCATTCTGGGCTTTTTTTTTTTTTCTTTCTATTTCATGAACTTTGTTTAATTCATTAGATTCTCTCAAAAATGTTATCCATAATGTTTTCTGTGTTCTTTTCTCTTCTAGCCCCCCTGGTCATACGCTCATTTCTGATATTCCTTTGTGTGGCCTTCTAGTTATGTATTCAGATATATCCTTGGATTCTCTCTCTCCCTGCTCTATATTTTACAGCTGTAATGGGCCGTCATGCCAATTACTTCCTGGTTAAATTCAGCCAGCAGAGGACACTAGGAGAGATCAAGATGTGAGAAACATCCATGACTCCCCTCTTTTTGGCCGGGGCTGTACCTCCATGTGATTCCAGTACCTACCAGAAAGCCTCACTCTGCCTTATGTGCTGACCTACCTAGGTGGGGCTCCAGTGATGTCCCTCTTACTGGTGGTTGTCTTTAGAGGATTTGAGACTAATTTTAGAGATTTAAATATAAAATTCTTACTTAGTTCAATTACCATATATATCATATGCAAGGTAGAATTGGAATACAGATTACTAAATTACTTCTTTTTGTTGTTACTGCTTACATATTTATTTTAAATGATGTAAAATAAAAGGTAGTAAATACCTTGCAGTTGTGTATGCTAATGCTCAAAGCACAAGGCAGAAAGCCAGAGGGGAATAGGGCCATGAAGAACTGTCTGCTGGTTTGAGGAACTGGCATTTGATACAGGTGGGTCTTTGGGCACTTGGGGGGATTTTAAAATGAACCTGACCTTTTTGACCTAGGTCCCATTTTACTGTTCCACTAAGTGTACTAATAACTATAAAACAATGACAAAGAAAAGGAGAGTATAAGAATGTTATCTCAGATTATAGAGCTGTAGTAATTGATAAAACTTGTTTCTTATTATTTCCCTGGTGATTCTACAATAGAAGGAACTTTATCTGCTTCAATAAAGTAATAAAACTACTGTAAGAGTAAAAAAAAATAAAACCTGTGTAATACACATAGTAGAATTTGTGTAAAGAACACATAGGGCTTTTAGCAGTTAAAAAAATAAAAGAAGTATGTCAATTCCACAACTTTTGTAGTCATAAAGAGAATGTAATGTTATCTAGGGAAACTCTGTTTTCAAATTCTGGAGGAGTTTAGCTTAAATTTTCTTTGATATCAACAAGTTTCTCATCTGAATTAATAATCCTGAAATATTTATAGTATGGTTTTGAGAGAATAAGAGAGATTATTTTTTTAGTATGAGTTATTCTGGCTTTAGTATTGCTAACTCTACTATCCTTCCCATTTAGAAAACTCAAAAGATTTATTTTTCATCTTCATCTTGCAAGAGTTAAATTGTATGTTTTCAATTAATACACAGGTTTCAGTAAAGACTAAGTTTAAAAAGCCAAATTATATAAGCACACCATCATGTTTCTTCTCTCCCTCCACCTATCAACCTCAGATGAACTTGTAGTTTGCATCCATTGTTCAAAATCTGTATTTTACCCAAGTCTGATTATAGATGAACATTTTTATTTATTTTTCCCAAAAGTTAATTAATTAATTAATTATTGGCTAAAGACAGAGAGAAATCAATAGGAAATGGGAGATAGAGAGAGAGATAGAGAGAGACAGTATTGTTTCACTGCTAGCAAAATCCTTCAAGTGCCTTGAACCAGGGCCTCGAACCCCATCCGAGTACATTAGAACATGTGTTCTCTATCAGGTACATGTCCTGTGCTCTATAACTGTGAGATCTCCTCAACCACTAGATGACCATATTAGTTAGTGGGCTTAAGATACAGGAGAGATTTTTCCATTTGCTTATTGAAAAGTAGTTTATCGACACCCCACAATCCTGCATATCGTTCCTTTATGTCGCATATCATGACTTCATTACACATGTAAAACAAGAGGGAAAAAGGAAGAGGAAGAAATAACAGAAATTCCCCGTTTTTCTAAACATAAGTAACCTGAACACATTGGATTGATTTATAGGCACAGATTCTGCTTCTTGAGAATACAGAAGAGGACCAACAACTATTTCAAGGCACACTCAGAAATAATGATTCCCATGGCCTCTTTCTGCCCTCTTCCTCTTTGGTGGTCTTGAGACATTCTTTTTTTGTTAATCGCTCCAGAAGTAGTAGGGGGTAAGAAGAAGGGGTAGACAAGGAGATTTTGTGTACAGTTATAGATATGGGCTTTTGTAGTTTAATTTTTGAAACTGCAGACTTTGGTTCTTTGAATCTGTTTACACAGATGTTGGGGAAAACGGCATGTAACCATCTACCACTGGCCTTGTGGTCACCTTTGCCTTAGAGCAATCTCTGGGAGGTACATAAAAATGATTGTACTAAACACCCATTTCTGAGATACCATGTTTTTAATTCCACGTTGTCCTCTTGGAATGTAACCTAACCCATATTCTTTAGACAAGGCATGTTGACTTAGTATTATATTATTAGTTCATTTGGAGACCTGTGGTTTTCTCATGCTAATATCAGTAATCTACACAACATATATGGGGTAGGCTAACACATACCTATTATGCTACTTAAATGAATATCTAAAAAATGCTGTAATTGAATTTAGATGTATAATGTCAACAATTGACAGTAGAGAGAAAATAAAGCATCCCTAACTTGTATGTTTCAAACTTTGATATTAAGGAAAATATTTTCAGAAGGTCACAGTGAACAAAATAACATAACTGAAATTTATAACTGAAATATAAAAAGACATGAAAACATAATAATTCAACAATGCTGTTAAAATTAGCAGGGGGTTTTTGTTCCTCTTTTTTTTTTTTTAATCACTTTGCTATGTTACCCGCTACTCTCAAGGCATTTTATGAGGATGCAAAGAAACATACTTCGGTGTTGTCTTTTAAATACTGTTTTTTATTTTATCTTACTTTTTTCTTTTCAAAACCGCTTTGTCCCATTCTCAAAATGTGGAACAAAATGAGTTAAGTTCTTCCTTTCCACTGGTGTTTTCTGTCCTCCAGATTTTCTAAGAGTGTGTTCCCTGCTGCTTTGCCAAATGCTTCATGGCTCTGGGAGATTTTTACCTGGCCAGGTGTCCTGGCTGCCATGCTGAGGGCATAACACTGAGATAACCCTTCAGTGATATGTGTGCAGTGTGATTTTCTACACGCAGTGTTATCTATTCATTTATTTATTTACTTTCCTATCTGGTGGCACCCAAGAGGCTGCAACAGTGACAAAGCAGTTTCTCTACTTTAGCAAATTCTTAGTTTGTTCCCCAAATGGTCATAAGGACCTCATGCAGCTCTGCCTAATAACTGCAGCTAGGATGCCTACATCTTTTCTCACCTTTTTACCAAGGAAGGAAGCATTGTCTTTGATTGTCCATCAGGACTAATCCTTTCTCAGCATGATGCTTGTTAGCATAATTGCAGAGAAGGAACCAAAAAAAAGTGCATTAGGAGAGTTGTTCCTTTTTAAAAGAGATATGTGATTTGGATGGAAAAAGGCACTGTGTATCTTTCACTAATTCTAGTAAAGATTCCTTCTATTATCATGTTTTTCAATCTTTATAGTTTTATTATTTGTATATTCTTAGAAACCCTTTTCTCATCTCCAAGAAAATTTAACAATGATCTCTTATTAGCATTATCATAATTCAGAGATGCTTCAGATTTTTAAAAACCCTTAGCTTCAAGTGAAGATGAATAATGAGTAATTCCAGAAGTTAAATTTGTATCACCTTTAGTCATACAGTTGAGTTAATCATGACTTGTTGAACAATGCAAGAAATAAGTTTGAGATCCCCCCTCCCCCCGCCAAAAAGTCATGAAGTCACCAAAGCCCCTTTCCGTCAGTCTGCATTAAATAAATCTAGAAGGGGAAGTACATTTGTTCATAAAAAGGAATATGTTGCCTATAGAGAATAAGAGAAAATAAGCAGCAAACAATAGTTTCAACAGGTATGATTTCAATTTACTGTGACAATGATATGCTTAAGCTTTTAAAAACAAAAATGGCTTCAAAGGTGTTTACTAATAGAATGGAAAGAAACTATAGCTTCAAAAAATGTTTAATGTCAGAAACAACTGTTGTTAAAGAAGATAGCAATAATGGAGAATGAAATGTATTATGTTTATCCACATATGTTTCAGGTTAACTGCAAGTGTCATTTTGTTTTTATGGTTCTGCACAATGTTCAGAAATAACACAATGTCAAGATAGTGACTGAAGTTGTATGAGACTTTGACAGGCCCAACTTACAAGTAGAGAAAAAGATATAAAAGAATTGTAGAAACTGAAATTGTGGCCTAGGACATATCTTGACAAGTGTCAAAAATACAATTACAATTTTTCTAGTATTATTGAAGTGAGGGGTTGCTACTTTTATTTTCATAGTCTATCAAAAATGTGATAGTATTTTTGGTACTACTACTCTTGTTCAATTATAGTAATTTTTATGGTATTTATAGGTTCTTAATGTTTATAGATATATTCTTGTGATTGTTAAAACCACTTGTTCTAAAGGTTGAAAACCTAATGCAAGCATTCTCTTATTAGCTTTGCAGTGTTTTCCATTTAAATAGTATGTTCATGGCAGCAGAGTGCCAATTTCAAGGAAATCCTGGTTTAATTTTATTTATGAGAGAGAAGGAGAAAAAGAGAGAGAGAGAGAGGAGCTAGAGCAATAATTCTGATACATATAGTGCTAGGGATCAAACCAGGATCATTAGACATGGAAGCCCAATGCTTATCTTAATATCTTAATATTAAACAAGTGTGACAGAATTAACACTTGTTTATCCCAAGTTAAATGTTTTGTTGACATAAAATAATTTAGCAATTTAGGTTATTCTGAAATTATTAGTGAAGAAAAACAGTTGGAAACAATGTTTTTTACTTAATCCATATGCAAGCATGTTTCTCCAATAATTCTAGGGATCTCTTATAGGCTTACTATATGCCTTAGCCAGGAAGTCTAGCATGAGGTCACTTTCCATTTGGCTGCAGACCATTTATTGCTATCTTGAAACCAGATTCTCCAGACAGCTACTGCACTTGTTCTCCCCATCTAGGTGTATAAGATAAGGAAATGATGTTGAAGATACAAATGTAGTATTAGGTAACATGAAGGTTTTACAGGATAGATCATAAATTGGGCCAAAATACTGAACTTTTCTTTGCTTAGATTTACTTATAATAATTTTTTTAGTTCCATTATTATAAGTGTAGATACAGGAAGCCCTCTCTCTCTCCCTCTCTCTCTCTCTCTCTCTCTCTCTCTCTCTCTTGTGCTGAATCATCTTATAATCCAAAGTCCCTGTCTCATGATTGACTATGTATGAGTTCTCATGCCTTTTATGTACAAATATTATGGGCTTTATAAATATATGTAGTTACAATAGCCAATAATAATTTGTGGACATAATCTATATTGAAAAACAAACCCCTTCAACATAAGAAATAATATGTAGAAATATAGAGAAATCACACTTTAGGCAAAACTTAACATGATTATACTGAGTTGTTTTCCTTGAAGTCCTTTGCCCTTGATATAAATGTGATTTTTTTTTAACCATCTCAGAGAAAAATGGTCTGGAAGGGAATATATTCCCAAATAAAGTGTTTAAGAATCAATCATTATTGGAAAAACTAACTTCCTATAGGCTTCAAAATTACCAAAAGTTCACAAGAATAATTGTTAGAGTTCAGGTTCAAACTCTAATGATGCATTCTCTAAAGATGTCTTTATATTTGTCGGTAGAATTTAACCGATATGTAAGTCTCAGTAGATGTGCTTTTTTTCCCCATAACTTTTGTCATGACTTTTCTTTTAAAAAGATTCATTTATTTATGGGTTGGGGGGATAAGAAGAAAGAACTCAAATATCCCTCTGGCACATGCAATGCCAGGATTAAACTCAGGACCTCATGTGTAAGAAAGGGTCTAACACTTTATTTACTGTGCTACCTCCCAGGGTGCATGACTCTGTCTCTGTTATAAAGATAAAGGCTGTTTTTTCATCTTTATATCCAGATGGGTGGAAAATAAAAACTAGTATATTCAGAAAAATGTAGCCAATTTCTATCAAGATTGGCCACTTTAACTATATAAGTTTAATTACAAAAGAAGTCTATGCAATAAAAATAATTTGAACACATAACTTAATGATGTCCTAAGGGTCTTAGTAAATGATCACCCATTGAATGATAACTTCAACTTTAATGAAATCATAGACTAAAATTTTTTAAATTGGGAACACATACACATTAGATGACCTCCCAGTTGTACTATTTCTTTAGTATGTGTGTATTTCTATGTGATTTTAAATATATCTATTAGATGAGAGCACACAATTTGAAGGTAAAAAAATTATTTTTAAATGAAAGGAAGATGAGGATTATTTTTAGATGAATTTACATCAACAGGAAAACTGGATAAAGATGTCTTTATTTCAGGGAAAAAAAAAGATGTATAGCACTTTTCAAAAAGTGTTCTCTCCCTAGTAGCCCACTGTTGGTCTTTAATTCAGGAATAGATTTGTTTTGGTAGACTGCTGTAGCCAACTACCTGCAGAGAAAAGGGAATCTTAGTAGAGATTTCTTAATACAATGGTTAAATATTCTTTCGTTGGGGTGAAGCTTGCCCATATGGCATCCTCTTATTTTGAGCATGATTTCTAGAATTTTAATTTCAAAATACTTCATTTCAGAGTAGATTTAAATAGTAATATCAATAGTATTGGGAAAACTGTATATCCTCCACAGAAGAGTTTTAGCATATTCAAATCTAGCACCGCCCTTCTGAAAGAATTGATAACAAGATGTAAAATGAACAAGAAAAGAAAATACAGCAAAATGCACCAGGTGTTTTTCATGTGCTGGCTGTACATACATCATTCTTTGTAAGCTTTTAGTTACAGTCTGAATGCCCAGCACATAACTTTATTCACACTAGACAGCAATGCATCATATATCCACATATGGATATCATCTCTCTCAAGATTTATTGAAATAGAAAGATAGGGAAACACACCTTGGCATATATGCTGACTTCTACATAGACAAGTGTGAATTATATAGATAGATGCTCTCTTCAAGGGTTTCTTATCACTATCTCACTGGGTAGTGTAAGGATTAATTAGTTAAAGTTTGTAGGCTCTTTGAAGATTTAAAACACTGTGCAAGTGCTAAGCATTATCATGGTAACTTGAGAGTGAGGCATAAGTGATTTGCAACCTCATCAGCTCTTTGAAATGTGTGTCTAGCCTGATTCACAGTTTTCTCTACAGTGTTTTATGTATTGGAAACTTCTTAGGAGATTTTGAAGATGAAACATGTTTTATTGCAATCATGCTAATCTGTACAATCAATCGTTTTTTTTCCTATGTACTTAGTAAAGTGATGTTTCTCAAAATAGAAAGTCTTGAGGCTTAATTCCAGAACTAATTTAATAACATAACTTTGACATATACTATAACTTACATGTTATCATTTGATTGACTAAGCTGTAGTCCTCTTAATTAGTGCAACTAAAGTCAAGTTAATTAGCCTGAAGGGTAGAAATGCCTAGACAATCAGGCAAGTGTTCATTGTGTTCATACAATTTATGCACATCTTACTAGCATGTTTCAGTCTTTTCTCACTTTAATCAAGTCCATCTTTTTTGTTTCTTTTTCTGTGTCAGATAACAACCTGCAACCCAGGACCTCTGGTACTGATTCTGAAATGTTATGTCTCTTAAGATATTTTAGGGGTTTAACATGTATTTATCTTCATGGTACAATGCATGCTTATCATGTATGAGACCCTAGTAATATAAATAGACAGGTGATATGTAAACATATATTTTAAGCAACTAAGCTTAAGGTTTTGTTCTTTTTTTTCTGTAATTTTTTAAATATTTTATTTTATTTTATTTATTCCCTTTTGTTGCCCTTGTTGTTTTATTGTTGTAGTTATTACTGATGTCGTTGTTGTTGGATAGGACAGAGAGAAATGGAGAGAGGAGGGGAAGACAGAGAGGGGGAGAGAGAGACAGACACCTGCAGACCTGCTTCACCGCCTGTGAAGGGACCTGCCTGCAGGTGGGGAGCTGGGGGCTCGAACCGGGATCCTTATGCCGGTCCTTGAGCTTAGCGCCACCTGCGCTTAACCTGTTGTGCTACAGCCCGACTCCCAGGTTTTGTTCTTGATTCATCAAATTCTGTGTATATGCTTCTCATTTCATGTTGTAACAGTATATATAAGGACAATGACTCAAAGGTTGCATATTTTAAATTTATATTTACAATAAGCTTCTCTTTGATGAGAATCCTTTCATTTTCCAATTTTTAAACTTTATTAGTGATTTAATATTGATTTACAAAATTATAGGATAACAGGGGTTATCCTATAACCATTTCCATCAACTGAGTTCTGTATGCCCATTCCCTCCATTGGAAGGTATGGTAATTCTCCCAAGGTTGTAGATATGGGTTGACTATTAGTTATATGAATACCTATCTACATCTCTATATATTTGCCCATTTTTTTTTTTTCTGTGGTCCTACCTTCTCTTCCTTTCTAAATACAACTGTACCTATTATTACATACAAATGTCTTTTTTTCCTCTTCTCTCTCTGGGTTCTGATGGACTCGGAGTTGAGAGCCCTCTGGTTATCTTCCCTTATCATTTTCCCCTCTCTGTGAGTATGGATCAAAGTTCTTTATGGGTTGCAGAAAGTGGGAGTTCTGGCTTCTGTAATTGCTTCTCCACTGGACATGGTCATATGGCATACACCCAGTCTGTTTCTAGCTTTCCCTAGTGGGGTAGGGTCTAGAGATGTTTGGTTTTGGTACATATTGGTAAGGTTGTCTGTCCAAAGAAAGCAGGATGGAATCATGATAGCACCTGCAACTTGGTGACTGAAAGGTGGTAAGCTATAAAGTAGGACAAAATGATTAATGAACAGGAACCAGAAAGTACAAATTGAGCAAATGACAATAGGGATCTTAGGGTGGAAAGAAGCAAGGGAAGTCTATTTTAGGTATGTTCCTAGGATCCCATGATTTTTGTAATTTTTGCTTGAGTTTTATAGCTAACATGGGGGTGGACAAAAATATTGTCTGAGGGGATGGCGTCAGACTTGGGAACAGGGCTAGAAAGTTGGATTAGGGCATAGAGTAGCTCCTAATATTGAAGAATACCTATGAGTAAAATTAACTGTTTACCCCATCAACCTGACCCAGGGTCCATATATACTCATATTTAGCATATAAACT
Source organism: Erinaceus europaeus (assembly GCF_950295315.1). Classification (NCBI taxonomy): domain Eukaryota; kingdom Metazoa; phylum Chordata; class Mammalia; order Eulipotyphla; family Erinaceidae; genus Erinaceus; species Erinaceus europaeus. The sequence continues at coordinate 25,972,350 of NC_080170.1, read as the reverse complement.
TATGTAACCACTGAGTTTCTGTCAGTCTGAGCTTACAGTTCATGGTCACAGCTGGGAACATTCTAGGCTACACTCATTTTAGGACCAGTCTTCCTCGAGTGGCAGCATGATTGTGGTAGCATGATTCAGCCTCTGTTTGGAGCATGGGGCAGTCTCTGCCATTGCTACTTTGTAGGGAGGACAAGTTCCTGGAGTGGCCCACAAGATGGCTTATGATGACATTCCTGATGGAAGTGACCAATGATGGTGGAGAAAGGGATTTATCTATTAGATGTCTAGGTCCATCATATCTGTGTGGGAACCTAAGGATTCACGAACTAGGGCCCTAGATGATTCATTTTCCAATTTTTCACTCCTGAGAGGTAGCAGTGGAAATAAGATTTTAAAAAGAAAGCAAATGTGTAATAAGATGACTTTTGAGGTAAATCAGTTATCAATCGTTTTGAAATTAATCTGTTGAATGAAATTTGAAATATACAAAAATGTCTTCCATCATCCAGAAATAGCGACTATCAATGCGTGTTCAATTTATATTACAATTACCTTCTCAAATTGTTTTCCTATACTTTGACATTACCTTCCTGGTTTTTTTTCAGTTTTACTTGAATATATAATTTTATAAGCAGTAGAGTTGTTAGTGTGTTGTAAGGTTGTAAAGCTTATATGAATATTATGAGAATTATTATTTCCTTATTTTTTTCTTTGGACATTCTTGTTGAGATCTATCCGTATTTAGACTATATATTTCAGTATGTAGTATTCCATCATGTTCCATAGTATGTTTATCCAGATGCTAATATGTAAATTCTTTAAACTGTTCTGGATTTTTAATGAAATATTATTTTAAGTTTCATTGATTAAAAACTAGCATGGACCTACTATGAGTTCATTTCATCTAATACTTCCAACTTTAATCATTGTTTCTATTCAAGTATAAAAAAAATGACAGATTTTTTAAAAGCCATCACTTTTATTTATTTTTAAAGTTTTTAAAATTTATTTATAAAATAAAAATAGAAAATATTGACAAAACCATAGGATAAGAGCAGTACAATTCCACACATTTCCCACCACCAGAGTTCCATGTCCTATCCTTTCCACTGGAAGTTTTCCTGTTCTATATCTCTCTGGAAGTATGGACCCAGGATCATTATGGGGCACAGGAGGTGGAAGGTCTGGTTTCTGTAATTGCTTCTCCACTGAATATAGGTATTGGCAGATCAGTCCATACTCCCAGCCTGTTTCTATCTTTCCCTAGTGGGGCAGGTCTCCAAGGAGAAGTTGTTCCAGGGTACACTGGTGAAGTCGTGTGCCTAGGAAAGTGGGTTTGGTGTCATGGTAACATTTGCAACTTGGTGTCTGAAAAAACGTTAAGATGTAAAGAAGAAAAATTATTTAATAATCTGGAACCTAAAGGCATGGATATAGCAGGTAAGATTTGGGGTCTCCATTTTGGAAAGAGTAAGTAGTCTATTTTAGGTATATTCTAGGGGGCCCATGACTTTGCTAGTTTTTACCCAAGCCGGATAGCTAACACGCAGGTGGGTCAATGCTGTTATCTGGGGAGATGGTGTCAGTGTTGGAAATAGGACTAGAAAGCTGAATCAGGGAAGAGAGTAGCTCCCAAATCTGGGAAAAGTATATAAATATCTTTAGTTGTAAACTCCATCAATTTGATCTGATGCATATATTCAGTGCAGGATTCTGTGTAACCTCTGAGCCCCTATAGGTCTGAGCTCACATTCTGTGGTCATAGCTAGGAACATTCTAGGCTGCATCCATTGCCAGCAGCATCTTCCTTGGGTGGTAGAGGATTTTGGTCTAACCTCCCTTCCGAGTATGGGACATTTCCTACTATTGTTGATCCGCATTGATTGCAAGGTCCTATAGGGGCCCACAAAGGGGTTTATTATGTTGTTCCTAAGGGTGATGACCAGTGACAGTGGAGAGAAGGATCTATAAGTGGTCTAGGCCCATCATGTCTGTGTGGGAATCCAAGGATTCCCCCAGCTAGTACCCTGGGATGATAAGGTGGCCTAATAATAAGTTAAAGATCCATCATTAAAGTATGATGGTCTCTTGCCCTTATCCAGCTTTTGTAGTCTTTAGTTTGTCTGACAAAGTTAGCCTTGGAGTGATATGGGGAGTGAAATAGGAAGTAGGTGACAAGAGTATCTAGGTCTAAGTAAAAACTATTTGATTAAGTACTTTATGTTGAAATGACAGAATTCTAACCTCAATAGGAGATTAAACCTGAAATTGACTTATTTGTCCTGATTCATTGCAAGCAAAGTGTGGCTGTTATGTGCTTTTCAAGAATAGTTCGGGAAGTCGGGCAGTAGTGCACACAGAAGTAAAATATAAACTACACCTTTCAGGAAAGTTTGTGGCACACACTAGAACTCGTTCAGTTTATTTGTTGGTGTTTTCTGTCCATTGCTAGGTGGTAAGAATAATACTGATGTCACTAAACTCAGAAGATAAAAAGAGGGAAAAACTATCTGCTATTGCAAAGTTAACACTCACATGCATAAAGCAAACTGCCAAAGAAGTCATTCTTACAGGCTTGACATGTAAATTTAGAGACAGTGTATAAAAATATGACTGAGAACTGTGACTTTACATTTAGATCAAATTGAAGTTTTTCTTTATTTTGTTTTGTTGACTTTTGAATTTTAATATGTTTTGTAAGTGATTAAATAATAAATTACAAGATTATAGAGGTACAGTTCTATATTGCACTCACTACCAAAGTTCTGTGTCCTCTTTTTTATAAGTATCATAGTCCTCACAAACTCTTGGAGATAGTTTGGCTACTTCTTTTAGTCCTAAAATGAATAGACATGGAAATTCCTTATGGTCCATCAATACCATTTTTGGGGAAATATAAAAAGGACATGAAAACACGAATTCAAATGGACATATGCACTCCTATGTTCAAAAATATATTATTCACAATAGGAAAGGGTGGGAGCAACCTAAATTTCTCCTGATGGACAACTAAATAAGGGAGTCATAGATTATATACTCAGTACAGTATTAATCTGCAACTATAAAAGATGATAGTGTATCTTTTGGAAACAAATGAATGGAATTGGAAGTATTTATGTGAAGAGATAAATACTGGATGGTTTCACTCACACATAGAATATAGATAACTGAAATGCATGAACTTAAACAAATTACTGTTTTTCATAAGTACATTTGTTTGATTCTAAATTTTGTCTGAGATTACAAAATATGCAGCAAAGCTGATTCAGTTGATTATCCAGTTAGTGATTCAGCTGTGTATCTATTCAGCTGAGTATCTATCTAATTATCTATGGATTAAAATAAAGTCATTTGGGGGGAAGACAAGCACATTGATTGCCTTTTTGTGCTTGATGTCACAAGGTCCATGATTTAATCCTCAAAACCACCACAAACCAGAACTGATCAGTCTTTTTTTTTTTTTTAAGGGAAAAGTAAAGAATTAACAAAATAAAACTCTTAGAATTTTATTCTGTTAAACAAAATGAAATATTTGATAATATTTAGAGTACTTTAAAATTCATTTAAAAACTTAACACTGATGATAATTCTTTTTAGTGACAACATGTATCAGTTTTGGAAAAGTTGGGACATTTCACAGAAATCATTAATAAACTATATTAATATGTTTTCTTTCTTTTCATCTCTTTCCTTTTCTTTTCTTTGTCCTTTCTTTTCTTTTCTTTTTCTTTTTTTCTTCTCTTTCTTTTTTTTAAACCAGAGCACTGGTCAACTCTGGCTTATGCTGGTGCAGGAAATTGAACCTGGGACTTCGGAGCCTCAGGCATGAGAGTCTGTTTCCAAAACCATTATGCTATCTACCCCTGCCCTATATTAATATGCTTTCAGAAAAGAACAAAAAAATGATAGCCCCAATTTTTCTTTAAGTATGTAAACATATGCCAATAATTATTCTGCTTGCAACTTTGGTGTTTACATACATAACATAAATAATTTATTTTTTAATTCTTCTAAGTTAGTCCATTATTATTTTATTATTTTATTTATTTTTGCCTTCAGGATTATTGTTAGGGCTCAGTGCTATGAATCTACAGCTCCTGGTGGCCATTCCCCTCCAATTTTATTGGAAAGGAAAGAAAAAAATTAGAGAGGAGGGGAGATAGAGAGGGAGAGAGAAAGATAACACCTGCTTCACTGCTTGTTAAGCAATGCCACTGTAGGTGAGGAGCAGAGGCTCTAACCAGAATCCTTGTGTGGGTCCTTGTGCTTCACACTATGTGAGCTTAACCTGGTAAGCCACCACCAGGCCCCCTCTATTATGATTTTAGACCTTTGAAGAACTTCAATTTCAAAAAAGTTACACAGTAATTCTTTACTATATAAAGATTCACCATCCAGTGAATACATACATCAAATGTGACATGATTTTTTTGATAGTTTAGTGTATTGTTTTACTCATAAGCAATCACATTTTGACAATCTCTGTAACTTCCTGCATTTTATCAAATTGCTTTGTAGATTGTTGCAACAATTTTACTGCCCCTTACATTCTTACATTCAGCTGGTACTGTAATTTTAGAAATTGTCAAACTTATGAATGAAACATGGCATTTCATGTGGTTGAGTTGTATCTCCCTAGCTCTAGGGAGCATGAGGATAATCATTCTTTAGCTTTTTATTCCTCTTGTTATTCTTATATCTTCACAAGAAGTATTTTTATTTTTTATATTACTTTTTAAAAAATTCATTTATTTATTTATTATTGAGTAGAAGTGAGAGAATTTGAGAAGGGAATGGGAGATAGGGAGAGAGACAGAGACACCTGCAGTTCTATTTCAGCACTTGTGAGGCTTTCCCCCTCCAGGTGGAACTGGAGGCTTGAACCTGGGTCCTTGAGCACTGTAATGTGAGTGCTTAACTGTTGGTGTGCTTCTAAATTCTGCTTATAAGACCTTCTGTTTTGATCATCACATTAGGTTCGCTTGTATTACTTAAGATGTGGTCTATTTAGGGAGTCGGGCTGTAGTGCAGCGGGCTAAGCGCAGGTGGTGCAAAGCACAAGGACTGGCATAAGGATCCTGGTTCGAACCCCGGCTCCCCACCTGCAGGGGAGTCCCTTCACAGGCGGTGAAGCAGGTCTGCAGGTGTCTATCTTTCTCTCCTCCTCTCTGTCTTCCCCTCCCTCTCTCCATTTCTCTCTGTCCTATCCAACAACGACAACAACAATAATAACTACAACAATAAAACAACAAGGGCAACAAAGGGGAATAAATAAATAAAATAAATATTTAAAAAATTAAAAAAAAAAGATGTGGTCTATTTACATAATCACTGTTTTACCTGGGTCCCTCCCTGCCTGCAGGGTGTTGGTTTAATCCCCACTGGTTAGATGGAAGCTTTCTATGTTCTGTTCACCCTCTTTTTTTGCTCCGACCCCTCTCCTACTCATTTCCTTTCCCTTGCCACTTCTGGTGAAGAGATGCATAAAAGGTGATGTATCTGATTAATAAATGAGATACTGCTTCCCAGCTCAGCCATGAGTCCCTGGTCGTCTGTCTCCCGCCCGCAAAGCTAGACGGGCAACTGGCGCCCCAAACTGGGACTGGCACATAACCAGGTGTGCCACTGCTTAGCCCTTTTGATATTTCTTTTTCATGTAAATAATATATTTAACAACATATAGCAATATATATGCATTTAATTACTTTTAATATATAAAGGTGAATATGTACATATTTAATAGTGTCTATGTAATAATCTATTTCATGAATCCTAAGATAAATTTTGGAGATTATTATCTGAAGGAGTCCAGAAAGTCAACACTGAAATATATCAGAGAGGGTCTAGTGCTAATGTCAAATAAATTAAAATATCTCACTTCATGAACAATATATTTAAACATGTTCATTAAAATGTTCTTACATACAGTCCCCTTAATAAATTCTACAGTAATGGATTCTTTGATTAATTAATCTTCAGATATAAAGAGAGAAAGGGAGAGTGGCAAATATATACCACAGCACTGAAGCTTTCTCCAATGCAGTAGGAGCTGGACTCAAACTTGAGCCATGTTACAAAGCACTACCCAACTAGGTTCTCCACCTAACCCAACAAATGCTGAACTTAAATTTAAAATTCAAGCAACACTCCTTCTATTATAGAACCGACTGATTAAATGTTAGTCACCAAACTCCTGGGTGGCTGATTAAATACTTTTCTTTTTGGTAATAACCCTAAATAGTTTTATTAGCTATGTAAGTTCACCAATTTCCATTTGAGATTAAGACACAATTTCTAAGGAAAATTCTTAAGTTTAAATATTTAAAAAGATCCTAAGACATTTTAATCTTTGGGAGCATTTGGAAGACACTTCCCTGAAATTGATAAATACACACACACACACACACACACACACACACACACACACACACACACACACACACCAATAAACAAACAATAGAAAACAAGTTGGAGTAAAAAAAGAAATAGTTTATCTTCTTTGCACCTGTTCCTTTCCATATCACCTTCCTTCATTTTCTTTCTCAATTTTGGTTAATAGTACTTCAGAAGTCACCCAGACTTTCAAAGGAGTCAGAGATCTGCTGGTATGTAATTTCGCAGAGAGTAAGAAACCTATTTCTCAACATTTTCCTTGGGAATATAAAATTCCTGTTTTCACACCCATGTGTCAGTTAATGCTTATTTCCTGCTATAAAATAACCATATTTAACAAAAATGGTTCACCACTGTGAAAAAATAACCTCTGCAAATGTTCCACTACAACTAAAAAGATAATACGGAGAATTTGGAGACGGTTACTTTGAATTTCAGATAAGCTTGGTCTGTGGGAAAGCAGTCTGAGATGTCAGAGGCAATAATGAGAAGAATTCTTCTTAACTTCTACATTGTTTCTGTGTAAAAATAAAGGTGCGGTGGTAGATGAAGAGATAGGTCAATAAAAGGTAACTGTGGTTGACATTGTAACATCTTTGGTGAGATTGCACATGGAATGATCCCAATAGGAGATTTAGACCTTCACTCAGCTGAGAGATTCTGACAAGAAGGATGTTTGTGATTCTTCACTGATTCCCAGGTAGATTCTAAAGAGGCCAGTTTTGCAGTCAAGACAACAGACTTCAAGAAGTTAGCTAACTATTCTAAGTCTTTAATTCCATGTTTGTGAAATAGGGTTAAAAGTCTACTGTCTGACAAGGTGATCATATAAAGTACATAATAAAATAATTATAGCTGGTTATATCTGCCTGGTACTCCCACCCCCCCCAAAAAAAACAGATTCCCAAGTTAATGTAGTTACTCTGTATAGCTTCTTGTGGGTGTTTATTTATTTTTTAAACATTTTTTCTTTTTATTTATTTAAAAATAGGAAATACTGACAAAATCATAGGATAAGGGAGTACAACTCCACACAATTCCCACACCACCAGAACACTGTATCCCATCCGCTTCCTTGATAGCTTTCCTATTCTTTAACCCTCTAGGAATATGGACCCAATGTCAGTGTGGAATGCAGAAGGTAGAATATCTGGCTTCTCTACTTGTTTCCTGCTGAACATGGGCATTGACAGGTCAATCCATACTCCCAGCCTGCCTCTCTGTTTCCCTAGTGGGGCGGGGTTCTGGGGAATCAGAGCTCCAGGACACATTGGTGGGGTGGTCTGTGCAGGGAAGTCTGGTTGGCATCCTGCTAGCATCTGTAGCCTGGTGGCTGAAAAGAGAGTTAACATATAATGCCAAACAAGTTGTTGACTAATCATGAACCTAAAGGCTGGAGTAGTGTAGAAGAAGAGTGGGGGGAGGGGTCTATAGATAGCTAGTAGGCATATTTTAGTTATATTACAAAGGACCTGAGGCTATACTAGTTTTTTTTTTTTCTTTTCCCCCTAAGCCTGAAATCTGATATGCAGGTGGATCCTAGTTATTGTCTGGGGAGATGATGTCATGGCTGGAAAAAGGACCAGAAAGCTGGATCAGGGAAGAGAGTAGCTCCCAAATATGGGAAAGGTATAAAAATGTTGCTAACTGTAAACCCTATCAATTTGATCTGATCTGGGGCCCATATTCAGCTTAGGAGCCTATGTGACCTCTGCATCCCTGTAGATCCAAGTTCATATTCTGTGGTCATCAGTAGGAGCATTCCAAGCTGCCCCAATATCAGATCCATCTTCCTCAGGTGTAGCATAGAGTATGTTGTCTCGCTTCCCTTCAGAGGATGGAACATTCTCTACCATTGTTGATCCAAGTTGGGGGCAAGGTCCTATGGGGGTCCACAAAGGGGTCTATTTTGTTGTTCCTAATATAGATGGCCAGTAACAATGGAGAGAGGGATTTATTTGAGGTCTAGGCCCATCATGTCTGTTTGGGAATCTCAGAACTCCCCGACTAGGCCCTCCAGCTGATGGGGTGACCTGATAGTGACTAAAGAGTCATTGTTAAAAGTATGCCAGTCTCTTGCCCTTATTCAGCTTTTGCAGTCCTTGCTTTGATGAGGATAGCTTGGGATTGAGTGAGGGAAGCATAATAGGAAATAGGTGAGGAGGGTATCTAAATCTAAGTAGACACTATTTCATTTTGAACTTCATACTGACTCACTGTAGACTATTGTGTACTTTTGCTTTCATGTATATATTTTTATGGATACATGTGAAAATATGCCCTATCTCATGGGACCTGGTCTATATCTAGGTTTTGAGACTTTGTTGGGAAGTGAACCACCTGGAATGGAATTTGAGAATACTATGAAAGGAGAGGTCTCACCTGAGAAGTGAGGGTGAAGGGTTGACATTCCATGCCTGACATCTCTGGACACAGTCTGAAGTGAAGCACACCGAGGTCATACTCATTGCATTCATTAGTTTGGGATCAGCGGATGCAATATCATTTGGTATAAATTGAGAAAAGCATGCAGGAAAGTGAGCCCCACCCTAGAGGTTCCAGGACTGGGGAAAAATAGGCTCTAAAGAGGAAGTGGGAGGTTCCTGCTGTCTTAGGGTTTAAGAAGGCAATAGATAGTTATTGCTATAATCATATTATTTGACAATTGGGTTAACTTTGAAAAATATCTTTGTTAGGATTTGCTGTATCATACACAACATCGCCATAATTTATGTCCTTTGATATTATTTGTATATAGCTGTGCCACCAGTTGCTTCTGTTCTCCCTGGTCTAAGCTTTTAAAAGAGTCAACATATCAAAGACTCAGCCTATGGTCTTTGCATTAAAAAGTTTGAGACATTCAATCAATTTCCCTCCTCTCATATTAATTAAATAGTGATTCATATGACTACAGATTAATAAGAGTGTACATAAACTTTCCCACCACCAAAAAAAGATTGTGTCCCATCCCATCCACCCCCCCACCTGCCCCATGAAGCCAAACATACACCCTCACCCTTAACCCAGGGTTTTTACTTTGGTGCCCTACTCCAAATTCAGTCAAATACTGCTTTGAGTTTCCCTCTCTGTTCTTCTTTCCCAACTTCTATTTATGAGTGAGATCATCCTATACTAATCTTTATCTTTCTGACTTAGCTCACTTAAAATAATTCCTTCTAGCTCTGTCCAAGATGGGTCAGAGAAGGTGGGTTCATACTTCTTAGTAGCTGCATAGTATTCCATTGTGTATATATAGCACAGCTTTCTCAGCCACTCATCTGTTGTTGGGCACCTGGGTTGCCTCCAGGTTTTAGCTATTATGAATTGTGCTGCTATGAACATAGGAGTACACATATCTTTTTGGTTGGGTGTTATGGGGTCCTTGGGGTATATCCCTAGGAGAGGAATTACTGGGTCATAAGGAAGGTCTAAGTTCAGCCTTGTGAGAGTTCTCCAGAATGCTCTCCACAGAGGCTGGACCAGTTTACATTCCCACCAGCAGTGCAGAAGGGTTCCTCTGTCCCCACAGCTTCTCCAGCATTTGTTGCTGCTGTCCTTTTTGATGTATGCCATTCTCACAGGTGTGAGGTGGAATCTCAATGTTGTCTTAATTTGCATTTCTCTGACAATCAGTGACCTGGAGCAATTTTTCATGTGTTTTTTTTAGCCTTTTGGATCTCTTCTGTAGTGAATATTCTGTTCATAGTCTCTGCCCATTTTTGGATGGGGTCATTTACTTTTGTGTTGCTGAGTTCTTTGTGTATTTTGGTTATTAGTCTTTTGTCTGATGTATGTCATGTGAAGATCTCCCATTCTGTGAGAGGTCTCTTAGTTTATATGATAGTTTCTTTGGCTGTGCAGAAGCTTTTCAGTTTGATGTAGTCCCATTGATTTGTTTCTACTATAGTCTTATTTACTTATTTATTTATTTATTATTTATATAACATTTTTAGAAATGCCTTCCTGGTGATGAAGGAAAGAAAAGTAGGGTGCTTAGTCCAACACAGAATTTTCAGATACTCCAGCTATTCTGGAAAAAAAAAACTGGTGTGATTTGAAAAAGGATATAACTGTAGGCTATGTAGGAGGTAGTCATTACTTACTCTGCCTGTATGATTCTCAGGCAGGACACACTCTACTAAAGAATGTGATTTTAGGAAAATTGATGGATAAAAGTTGATAGAAGGATATGCTATCTCAAGGATGAGTTGTCTCAGGAGCCTGGCAATAATGTACCCAGTAGAGCACATGTTATAATCTGTAAAGGATTCGGGTTCAATCTCCTGACCCCACCTGCAAAGATGGAAGCTTCACAGGTGGTAAAGCAGATCACAGAGTCTCTCTTCTCTCTCTCTCTCTCTCTCTCTCTCCGTCTTTCATTAACCCTCCAATTTCTCTCTGTCTATATACAAATTAAATAAGTAAATAAATAAATAACTATTATCATAGATTATTTACATCAACCAAGTATCCGATTATAAAATTAAGGAGTTGTGCTTCTGAGAGGTTAAAATTCCAGAGGGTATTATCAAACAGCTTGAAGTAAAGAAACTATGGCTAATAAAGATAAATTAGAAACCGCAGTAAATACAATATTTGACTATAAATAATTATTGTATAAATAATACAACAATTGACTGTAAAACATTAATCCCCCAATACATAAATTAAAAAAAAAAGACTCTGGAGTGAGTGGAGGGGGGAGAGTACAGGTCGTGGAAAAAGATGACAGAGGACCTAGCGGGAGTTGTATTGTTATGTGGAAAACTGAGAAATGTTATGCATGTACAAACTACTGTATTTACTGTCAACTCTAAAACATTAATGACCCAACAAAGAAATAAAAGTAAAATAAAATAAAAATGACAAAAAGAGCATTCTGTTTTGACCATCGGAAAATATAATGGATATGGACTGGGGATATATCATAATGGTTATGCAAGAGACTGAGTTCCCACTTTCAGTCTCCAGTACCATCATACGCCGGAGCTGAGTAATACTCTGGTCTCTCTCTCTGTCTCTATCTCTCTTTCCCTCAACCCCCCCCATTCAAATAAAATAAGAAAAACCAAATTGCCTTAGAATAAGTTGAGTTTTAAGCTTGGTATTATAGACACGTAATTTCCTAGCTAGAGAAATAAATAGTACAGGAAAGCCTTTTTTTCTTTTTCTTTTTTTTCTTTTTTTTTTTTTAGCAAAGGGGTAGGTCTCATTTTGATATGCAGAGCTGCCAACTAGATAATTAGATATGTGAAGTATGGTGATTAAAGCAAAAATTTAATCTGGAAATATATATGTATATATTACTACTCAGCCTAGAAATGGTTGGCGTTTAGGGGCCTGTGATATTGTGCCTTATAGAGTGCATATGCGACTATGTGTGTGACTGAGTTTCAAGCCTCTAGTTCCCTTCTGCAGGGGAGAAGCGCAATAAATGGTGAAACAACTTCTTTCTCCCATTCTCTCCTTTATTTCTCTCTCTCTCTAATAGAAAAGTAAGAAAAAGCAAATAGGTCACTGAAAACAAAGGAGTTGTCATGTAGGCAGTGAGTTCTAGTGCTAACTCTAGTGACTAAATAAATAAATAAGTAAAATGGTAGTTCAAGCCCTGAGAATGCTTACACTTAAGAACAACAAAGAGGTGAGTGATTAAGACCTGAATAATCCTAACACCAGAGCTTTGGTAAAGGAACCAATGATACAGAAATTTCATACTACATCTTATGGGGCAAATAATTACTTAGTAAGTGTTACTGAGATGATTATTAACTAGCAAAATTGAGGACTAAGAAAATAGAGACTATCAGACCGGGTATCTAAATAAAAAAAATTCATATGTTAGAAGTAAATATGCAGTGACACACTTGGTTAAGCACACATGTTACCTTGGGCAAGGACCCGGGTTCAAGCCTCTGGTTCCCACTGGCATGGGGAAGTTTCAGCAGTGGTGAAGCAGTGCTGTAGGTCTCTCTCTTGTGTGCACTAACCCCTCTCTCTTTCTCCATCCTCTCTCAATTTTCTCTGTCGCTATCCAATAAAATAAGAATAAATAAATGAAATAAAAAGGAGTCACTCTAAGTAAATTACGCAAAACTAAATTAATTATAATAACAATTTTATAGGTAAAATTAGTGATTTACAGTTTGCTGAGATTTTTGATAGCTCTCACTTGATTTTATTTTTTTGTCTATTCATATGTCGTTTTACTTCATTAGTTTCTTCTCCTAGTTTAATTATTTTCTTACTTCGTGAGCTCTACTTTGAATGCATGCTATATCACATTTCTCAGTAGAGAAGAAATGCAGAATTGGAGCTGGTGTTGAAAATACTTTTACTTTTTAAGAGTTGGGCTGCTGAAACATGGTTTATTTAGGGATTCTCATCAGGCCTTGATTTTTCAGGTTTCTGTGATTGCTTCTCCAAAATAATCAGTGTCTGAAGGTGATGACTACAATAAAACTAAAATTATGCAGGCTTTTAAGAAAATTATGTGTAACAGAATTCAAACTCTTACATTTGAGTCTTTTTAATAATGTTGCTTTCATCCAAGTGAGTTAGCTACTCACTTGCTGTAAAATGTCATATTTTCCCCCCTCCGACATTGTTAAGTGTGTGCCTCATCTAAAGAAAGAAAAGCTGTGGACAATGTATTTCTCTGTTTTGAGAGATAAGAGTCTCAGGCCTAACAGGTCAACAAATTAAAACCATTTTATAATGCTGCCTCTTTCCAAGTGTCTTGCATTTCTTGAGCCCATGGAAATGACTAGGTTAATTGAGGGAGAGAAGTTTTTCTGTCATATAGTGACTAGTCAGTCATTGCATAGTAATTCTTCCGATATTGTGCTGTGGAAATGACTCAGCAGTAGAGTGTATACTTCAATCTCTCTATTTACTTAGGTTATTTTTATTATTTTTTTAAAAAAAAATTTAATGATTTTCCAAGAAAGTCATGTTTATTTTTGCTAGATATCCTCTGACGTGTTTGATAATTTGCTCATTCTTGTAAATAGTGTCAACTAAAATGTGCACTTTCTGATTACTTCTTGATTATTCTAAATAATTACAACAACCTTTTGCTGTTAACCTTAGTCAACTTCACTAAACTTTTCAAATTCACAATTTATCTTAGAGATCTGTCATTAAGGGGCAGGGTTTTATATATGATTGTGGTGGGTATATTTTCTGGTTAAGGCAATTCTCCTCTAGTTCTTTACTAAGATTATGTGTTTGCATTGATCCCATTATTGTTGTCCTTATCATCATCAAGAATGAAGTTGTTTTTTTTTTGCAGGATTTTTTTTCCTTTTTTTTAAATTTCAAGGTCAATGGTTTACAGTACAGTTGTTGGCACTGGGGTGCAGTTTCTCATTACACCAATACAGGTGCCTGCAAAATGTTCATCCCCCAAATCAGGCCAATCATCCTGTAGTAGGATATGGAAGATCCCCCTCCCTCCACCCGTCCTTAAACAACTTCACCTAAAAGTGAGGAAGAGGATACAGACAGCAAAATCACCAGCATAGAGATCCAAAGGACCAGCAGACATTTTAAAAAATGCTCAAAATCATAATCAGAGAAAGTAATTTTTAAAATTTTTGGTCGTTTATTTTTAATATATATATATATATATATATATATTACTTTGTGACTAATAGTAGGTTTCAAGATTGTAAGATTGTGTATCACCACCTTCCCAGCTCCCAAAGATAACCACTATAATTCTAACAAGTCTTAGAAGCAGTTTGCTTGCTTCTGGGTATTTGTTGTTGTTTTTGCAAGTTCATGTATATATCAGATCTCTAGATTCCACATGTGAATGAATCCATCTGGTAGTTGTCTTTCATCTCTTTACTTATTTCACGAAGCATAATCACTTTCAGTTTCATCAATTTTATTCCAAAGGACACAATTTCATATTTTTTGAATGCAGAGTAGTAATCCTTGGAATATATACCCCATAATTTCTTTAGCCAGTCATCTGTTGACAAATGAAATGCATTTTTGACAAAAAATGCATTTTTTAACAAAAATAAGCTTTTTGTTTGTAGGAGTTGAAATGCTCAATGACTTTTACATTTTTTAAAATTATTTATTTACTATTCCCTTTTGTTGTCCTTGATGTTTTATTGTTGTAGTTATTATTGTTGTTGTCGTTGTTGGATAAGACAGAGAGAAATGGAGAGAGGAGGTGAAGACAGAGGGGGGAGAGAAAGATAGACACCTGCAGACCTGCTTCACCGCTTGTGAAGCGACTTCCCTGTAGGTGGCGAGCTGGGGGCTCAACTAGTATCCTTACACCAGTCCTTGTGCTTTGCCACCTGCGCTTAGCCGGCTCCGTTACCGCCAGACTTCTGACTTTTACAATTTTAATGTAGTTAAATACATGGTTGCATTTTCTAATGTCTCAATACAACTTTTCCATTGACTATTGAGAGAGACATTTAATATAGGAGACCATGTGTTCCACTTGTGCTTAGTTTGTAACTGAGGAGTTTTAGATGAGAGATTTTTTTTTTTTCTGGTTTGATTTTCTTATGTTTATGTACACACTTGGAAAACAATACTTTCTGAAGTCATTTCAATGAAGTTAGAACTTTTCAGCTTTAATAATAGTAGTTCCAACTTTATAATAGTATATTTTTAAGATATAAAATAATTTTATAATTTGAAGTTATAAAACTTTTGTTTAATTTGCTTTCCTTTTATAACTTTGTATACCTTCGTATGAGAAGTATCTATTATTAGTTTTTCCAAAGATACAACTCTGGTTCTACTGATTCTTTTTTTCCCTCATATATCTGTCTTAAACTATCAGTATTTTCTGTTTTCAGGTTTGATCTTTTATAAATACATTTTGTCACATTTTTCTTTCCAGTATGTTTTTTTTACATCTTCAAAATGGATTCTAATGACTGCTTTTCTTTATTACATCAGTTTAGCAGAGAGTGGATTTTTTTTTTCACTTTTTACTTTTATCTTTACACTCCTTCAAGTTTTTTATTAATCGTAGTTTGGTACTCTGTTTAGGTACTGCTCTGTGTTTGACTATTAATGAAACTTTATATTTTTACCAATCCCAGTAAATTCTCGGGATTGTTTACTTTAGCTTGACTTCTCATCTAGCTTCTAGAATTCTCATTTAATAGGTTATATTTGTAAATATTCATTCATATAATTGTTAATCTCTTGCTCATTTTTTTCTTTTTAAAATATTATTTATTTGCTATTGGATAGAGACCAAGAGAAATAGAGAGAGGGGGAGAGATAGAGATGGAAAGAGTCAGAGACACCTGCAGTTCCACTTCACTACTTGTGAAGCTTCCCCCACTGCAGGTGGGGACTAAGGGCTTAAACCCAGATCCTTGCACCGTATAGTGTGTGTGCTTAACCAGGTGCACCACCACCTGGCCCAGATCTTTTTTTCCTTTCTCTGCAAACTCTAATGTAATCTAAGAGTTTTTATCATTTATACTCTTAATTTTTTTTTTTTACTGCTGTCCTGCTGTCTTTATACTTGTCTAGTATTATCTACTTCCAATCCTTGGTACCTTTGAACATATTTTTTTGTTTATTTAATTTTTATTTTGATGATTTTACTTTTAAAATGTCATTCTTTCCCACTGTATCATTTATTTTAATTTATTTTATGTAATGATAGAGAGACATAGAAAGCATGAAAGACAGCACAGCACTAAGGCTTCCTTCGATGTAGTGGGGGCCAGGTTCAAACCTGCATCATCTACATGGCAAAACAGCACAAGTGAGCTATTTTGTCAGCTCTTTTTATTATATATTTTGTTTTTATGCCAGTTAATTTAAAATGGGATGAGGGACAGCACACCAGGAAAGTGCCTTACCATGTGCAAAGCCCTGGATTTGATTTCTGGAACTGTATGAGAGCACCAAGTACAACATCAAGGATGCTAGAGCATCAGTGTTTGTCGGGGTCTCTGGCAGGGTGATCTCCAGGGGAAAGGTAAAGGACTGGTTCTTTCTCGCTCGCGCAAGAGCCGACATTAAGCAAAGACACTGGGAAGACCTGCAGCATGCTCAGATCTCAGATCTCGTTTATTAGCAGGTGGACATGAGTTAAATAGAAAACCAAACAAAGGGAATTATTGAAATATGTCAGGAATTACAGGTTTCTTAAAGATCAGCTTGCCCTTATGGTAGGGGGCTGGCATGACAGGAATTGGTGAGATACAAGACAGTTATTCTCCATGACGCAAGCAACTTAATTATCCAAAGGTATTTGAGAGAAGCATAGGGGTTAAACCAGTAGGGTGAGACAGAGAGAAGATGGATATCAAAAGGCCATATAGTTTGAAATTTCTCTTTTCTGGGGTCTGAGGTGTATGATGGAGTGTGTGATAAGGTGTGTTCTTCTGTGATCAGAAAGTAAGGTGAATTTGAGTAAGTGAATCTTAAAGTGGGCGACCATGTGGCCTGCAGTTAATGAGGAGAAGTATTGGGGTTTCTGTGGGCCTGAGAGTCAAGAAGGAAAGAACTAAGTCTGAGTTTCTCCCCTATTGCTCACCTCGGTTGAGAGAGACTAACCAAGAGGGTATCTTCTCAGACCTCCAACCAAGGATGGGGGGAGTTCTCCCTAAGCTCTATCAAGCTTATACATAGTCCCAACAAGTGTTGTGATTCTCCTCTCTCTAAAACAGAAAATGAGGGGCTGGACAGTGGTGCACTGGGATAATCATGCATAGCAGAAAGCTAAAGACCCTTGCAAGGATGGGGTTGGAGCCACACCAGCAGGGGGATAACTTCCCAAGTGGTGAAACAGGTCTGCAGGTCTCTATCCTTCTCTCTCCTTCTCTACTTTCCCATCCTCTCTCAATTTCTCTTTGTCCTATCCTATAAAATGGAAAAAAAAGTAGCCAACAGGAGCAGTGCAGGGACCAAGCCCCAGTGATAACCCTGTAGGAAAAAGAAAAGAAAGAAGAATGTATTAAAAATAAATAAATGAAAACCCAACTATAGTATCACAATGCTCAAAACACTAGGATCGTTCATTCCTGAGTCGCCAAAAATTTTCAATTTTGTTCCTATTAGTTGTATTGTCTTTCTAGTTGAGAGATAGTGAAATCAAATTGCTTCTTGGTCATTTTCTGTGGTGTCACATATCAAAGTCTCATGAACACAAGATATGTCTATCATTGAGTTATCTCAATGATACAGTTATCTTAACATCCCAACAGCCAGTGTACTTGGTATTCTAATTGGCTGTTAACTCCTTTGACTTTATTTTTATTATTGACTTGCATATTTTATCAAATCTAAAATGGAATTAAGTTTAGAAGATAACCTTTTTCCTTATAGATTTAAGGAAAGAAGGAAATCAGTTGCTTATTATAAGTTTGATATTCTATGCCCTCCCTGGATTTGTTTGCAGGTGTGTGGATACATGGCAGTCACAAGTATCTGCTTTGTGGGAACATTTTTTTCCAGAGTAGTTTTGCATATACTTACACCCAAATCTCTTGGAGCAGTGCTGTCTAGAGAGCACTTTTTACATAAATTTCTGTACCTGAAAGTTCCTGGATCATCTAAGTGAAATAAATTTGATCTTAAACTCATAGGAGGCCCAGAACTATGACTTGTTTGAAATTCTCAGATTCTCTATTTTCTTTTCCCCCAGAGAACCAAAAGCAATGATAAGCAAAATTACTTATGGTCTGTCTTCATGGAGTTTCTAAAACCATCTCTTCTCTCTTCTGTGAAACTTGAAATCCATGCTCATTAATTTCTTAAAAGCAACAAACCCCCCTGCTGCCTAGAACACCTCACAAATTCAATTCCTCCAACTCCAGGCTCTGAGGATTTTCTTTTCTTATCAAGTTGTTCAAGACTATTTAAAATATTATGATTTTTGCCATCCTTTGTAACTGTTGTGTTTTTAGGTAATTTAGCTCACAACACCAAAATGGTTTGTTTACTTACTGTGCAGTGCTTACAAGTAAGAGCTGTAGTATTGAGACATTCTATGTATGAAAATGCCAGTCTTTATGTGAAGCAGTGGAAAAATTATTTTGAAAGGATTTTTAGAACATTCCTCCAGGGTTGAATTTTTGCTCTACATTCTTTTGGAATCAAACTTTTTTACCTTTCAATACTTTTTTGAATATTTGAATATTATTTTGCTTACTCTATTTTCTTATCATGGGTAATCATTATATATATAATCATTATATATTGTATATATAATATATACATAATATATAATGTTATATATACTATATATATATTTCCATTTGTTTTTATTTTCTGAACATTTTTCCTTTTCTCTTTTTTTAAATTTTTTTATATTTATTTTATTTATTTATTCCCTTTGTTGCCCTTGTTTTTTTATTGTTGTAGTTATTATTGTTGTTGTCGTTGTTGGATAGGACAGAGAGAAATGGAGAGAGGAGGGGAAGACAGAGAGGGGGAGTGAAAGACAGACACCTGAAAACCTGCTTCACCGCCTGTGAAGCGACTCCCCTGCAGGTGGGGAGCCGGGGCTCGAATCGGGATCCTTATGCCGGTCCTTGTGCTTTGCGCCACCTGCGCTTAACCCGCTGCGCTACAGCCCGACTCCCACATTTTTCCTTTTCAACAAGCTTTTTTATTAGTATAAATTTTCTCCTGGACCCTTATTGTCTTTCTGTTTCATAATGCCTTTTATGTGACTCTCACCTCACAACACTTTTTATTTCCATTTCTTTCGTAAGATAGTTCCCAGCTCTCTATCTCCTACCTTTCCTTTGAGGTACTGCACCTTATTTTGAATTTTGTTTCAGAGAGGTCATATTTTTCTTAGGATGGATTTTGTAGTGAAATAGTTGCCCTTTTTAAAATTAATTAATTTATATTATAAATTATTAACTTTATTTATTATATAAAAATAACAAGAAATTGAGAGGGTGGGGGAGACAGATAGGGAGAAAGACAGAGACACATGCAGCCCTGCTTCACCACTCACAAAGCTTTCCTTCTGCAGATAAGGACCAGGGCCTTGAACCCACTTCCCTGTGCATTGTACTGTATGAAAATTAACTGTGAGGGCTGTGTGGTGGTGTACCTGGTTGAGCACACATGTTACAAATGTGCCCCCTGGTCCCTACCTGTAGTGGGAAAGCTTTGCAAGTGATGAAGCGATGTTGTAGGCCTTTCTCTTTTTCTATCACACCCTTCTCTCTATTTCAGGCTGTCTCTATCCAATTAATAAGTCAAGAATAAAAATAATTTAAAAAAAGAAAGAAAATAAACTGAGAGAATGCCTTCTGTCCTAGAAATTAGTTGTTTCTTGTGGTAGGAAGGATGATTACATGCTCTATCAGTGAAATTCCTAATTCAGGTGTTTTTTGGAATTAATTCTCTCCAAAAATCTTAAATTACTTGGGGAGCTGACCTGGGTCAATTGTATGACTTACTTTCAAAAACCAGTTACTCATTCCTGTAAGCATGTCAGCCCTACACTATCCCTCGTTCAATATAAAGTTGTCTGCTCTACTTCAGAATTCCACAAGATTTAGGAATGCAATCAATGCACTCTAAATTCCAACCCCAAGTCCTGATTGCACCAGGAAGAATAATAGTCTATATATGATTCAAAGAATAAAGAAAATGTAGTATACAAGCAATAGAATACTACTCAACTATAAAAAAGGTGACACTCTTGGGGCTAGGCAGTGGTGCACCAGCTTAAGCGCACATAGTAGGCATCACAAGGATTTGCTCAAGGATCCAGGTTTGAGCCCCCAGTTCCCCTCCTGCAGGGGGTGTCACTTCACAAGTGGTGAAGCAGGTCTGCAGGTATCTATCTTTATTTATCCCTCTCTATCTCCCCCTCCTCTCTGAATTTCTCTCTGCCCTATCCAATAAAAATGGAAATAATGGCTACCAGGAGCAGTGCAGGCACTGAGCTCCAGCAATAATCCTATAGGGAGAGAGAGATTGAGAGAAACAACAACAACAACAAAACCCAGGAGAGAGAGAGAGAGAGAGAGAGAGAGAGAGAGAGAAACAACAATAACAACAACAAAACCCAGGACACTGTCATTTTAATGCATTTCATATGACTCTCAGTCTCCCAGTGATGTTTCCTTTCATGAGACTTCTTTAGCTCTCTGTTTCCTTATTAAAACTTGTCCTTTGAGCCTCCTTTGTCCCCACTGGAGAAATTGGTGTGAAGTCACAAGCTCATCAACAATACCCAAAAAATGTCTTACCTCCACATTATTGAATATCTCTTTGCTCCAGTTTCTTTAGCCAATTACATCATGTAAACAACAACAAAAAATGCAAGGTATATTAAAAGGTAAACAAGTTTGAAGGGATGCGATCAGTCATAAGAAACCAGAGTCAGATATGGCAGAAATGATGGGGTTTTCATACCAGGAATTTAAATATACAAAGATGATTGATTCACCAAGGGCTTTTGTGGAAGAAATAGACAGCATGTAAGAACAGATGAGTAATGAGGCAGAGAAACGTGAATTCTAAGAAGGGACCTGAAAGAAGTGCAGGAGATAAAAAGGGAAGAATTCCTTAGGTAGCCTATACTCAACTGAGGGGTGGGGGGATAGATCTGAACTTGAAGATTGTGACAGTGAAAATAACAAAACTGAGGAAGAATGTTGAAGAGATTTCAAAGTACACAGTATTCAGTATCCCAAGAATTATGAAATATTCAAAAGGTGCAACCTATGCGTAGTGAGAATACGGGAATGTTAGTTAAAGATACAGAAAGCAGTAATGTCTAAAAATTTTCCTCAGATTAATGTCAGCTACCAACTCATAGACCCAGGAAACTAGAGAACAGCAAACAGCATAAAAGCAACTCCCGTTCTGCTCCCCTCCCCATTCATATATTTTTAAAAGTTAAGATTAGAAATTTCCTTTTCGGGAGTCGGGCTGTAGTGCAGCGGTCTAAGCGCAGGTGGCGCAAAGCACAAGGACCGGCATAAGGCTCCTGGTTCGAACCCCGGCTCCCCACCTGCAGGGGAGTCGCTTCACAGGCGGTTCTTCTTCTTCTAGCGTTTGCCCTTCTTCCGTAGCCAGTCAACAGCATCAAGTTGAGCCTGATGTAAAGTTTTGAGACCTCCTTTGAATCTGGAGAGGTGGCAGTCGTTGACTATGTGGGTCATAGTCTGTCTGTTGCTGCAGGGGCAGTTCGGGTCATATCACAGGCGGTGAAGCAGGTCTGCAGGTGTCTATCTTTCTCTCCTCCTCTCTGTCTTCCCCTCCCTCTCTCCATTTCTCTCTGTCCTATCCAACAACGACAACAACAATAATAACTACAACAATAAAACAACAAGGGCAACAAAAGGGAATAAATAAATAAATAAAATAAATATAAAAAAAGAAATTTCCTTTTAAAATATTTTTATTTATGTGTTATTATTATTGGATAGAGACAGAGAAATTGAGAGGGGAGGGGAGAGGAAAACAGACAGGAAGAGAGACTCCAAAATTTCCCCCAGTTCAGTGGGGAGGCAGACTAGAATCTGATTTATGTATATGACAAAGCAAGGGAACTTAACCGCATGATCCATCTTGCTGCACTTGTACACAGTGTTTATAGAAGCTTTATTCATATTTACTGAAACCTGAAGTCAACCAAGAGGCTCTTCAGTAAAAAGTTAATAAAAACTGATATCTATATCTAATAATATTTGTTATTAGCAAGAGAAAAGCTACCAAGTCATGACAAGATATACAGGAAAGGAACATTAACTGCAGAACACTAAGATAAGGAAGTCAATAGGAAAAGGCTCTGTACTGGAAAATTATAATTTAATAAGCCTGGGCTCGACAGCAGGAAACTGGTGCTGGATGCCATGGTTTCTTCACTACAATAAACTCCTCCTTGCCCCCACTGCACCCCCATTTACCTCTCTGTCTCTCAGTTTGAAAAAGTCAGTCTGAATGGTGACGCCCTGGAGCAGACAAAGTATCTAATTTTAGAACACTCTAGAAAAGGTAAAACTCTAGAGAAAGGACCAGTGATCATCAGGAATTGAGGAGAGATGAACAGACAGAACACAGAGAAATGCGCTAAGGCTTTGAAATGATACTGAGTGAGAAGTGAGTGGTGGATACTTGCCATTATATATTTTTCAAAATTTGTAGAATGTGCAACATAGAGAATGAATGCTAACATAAGGTATGATCTTTGGATGATAATGATATCAATGTAGGTCCATATATTGCAATAAAGATGGTAGAAGCAGTGGTTATGAATGTGGGAAGGCAGGTGTATATGGAGCTTTCTGTGTTTTCTATTCATGTTTTTGCTCTTTGAACCAAAAACGGCTCTTAGAAGATAAAGTTTATTGAGGTTGGGTGATGGTGCACCCAGTCAAGTGCACACATCATCATGTGCATGAACCCAAGTTCAAGTCCCTAGTTCCCACCTGTTAGGGGGCAAGCTTCATAAGTGGCAAAGTGGTGCTACAGGTGTCTCTCTTTATCTTTCCTTAATCTCCTTTCCCCTCTCAACTGAAATAAAAACAGTCATCCAAAGACATCTATGGACACTATGTCCAAAGCAGCACATATCATAGTAGTCAAACTTGAAAGCAACCCAGATGCCCAAGGACAGATGAGTAGCTGAGAAAGTCATGGCATATATACATAGCAGAATAATGTTCAACTCTTAAAAAGGATGAAGTCATCTCCTTTACCTCAATTTAGATGGATCTTGTGTCCTATCAAATAAAAAAGGGGGGGAGGGAAAAATGGTTGCTAGGAGTGGTGAATTTGTCATGCAGGCAACCAAATCTCAGTGTTAAGCTTGGTGACAATAAATAAATAAAGAAAGTTTATTAATTTTAAAAGAGTAACTTGATAAACTATCTGGTTCTTTAGCATAACTGTTCCCAGTAAATTAGGTATTGCAAATGATCTCATTTTCATGTCTTCTTCTTTCTCTTGACTGACATTTGGCTAAATTAGGCATTCTCTAAGTCAGTAATTTGCATCAGAATAAGCCAAAGACATGGTGTAATTGGGCTGCTATTTTAAACCAAAATATAGAGCTAAGGTACTACCCAAAATAAAATAAAAACTAATGTAACTGAAAGCTTTCCCTCCACATCCACTATGTTCCTGTATATTACATTAAAGTAGGAAGCCAGTACACTTTGAAAGAAGTCTGGAATAGTAGTGGACTTTTGTTATTCATGCATTGTCTCACTTGACCAATCCAAGGAGACCCAACTCACTAACTATGACATAGCTGACTGTATACTTCTAGCTTCTGAAACATGCTTCACTCTTCTGTGTATGGACTTGATTTACTCAGTGACATGTAGACAATATAATCAATCCCAGTTCATGCACAGCCTCTTAAGGTACTTTTGGTAGAAAATCAGTCTTTTCTGAAACACTGTTAGAGGGGAGCAAATACTGTGGCTAGAATTTCCTTTTGTTTTACACTTTGACTCCAAGGCTGATTTTGAACTCTGAGTTTTTGTCTTTATAATTAGTACACTCTATGATTTGAGCCCAATCACCCATCCAAAGCTTATAAAACACTTCCATATATCTTCACTCACCTTACTTTCTCATTCTGCTGACTACTTCCCCCCACGCCAACTCATTTTATCAAGAAGGTTAATGGCTTACTTACAGTGCAGTTATTGACACAAAGGTAGAGTTTCTCATCTCCCTGTGATAAGTGTCTATAAAACACTTTTACCCTTAACTTTTTTTCCCACAATCATGCACCAGTATACTCCACCCCCAACTCTCTTCCTTCCCCAGAGTCCATTGCTTAGGTGAAATACACCATGCCTAGTCTAAGTTCTACCTTGGGTTTTTCCTTTCTGTCCTTGTTTCTTAGATACCACCTGTGAGATCATGCGGTATTTGCCCTCTTTTTAGCATATCTCACTTAGCATAATTTCTTCAAGATCCATCCAAATTGAGGTAAAGGAGATGACTTCATCATTTTTAAGAGCTGAACAGTATTCTACTATGTACATATACCACAACTTTCTCAGCTACTTATCTGTCCTTGGGCATCTGGGTTGCTTTCAAGTTTTGACTGTTATGAATTGTGCTGCTTTGGAAATAGGTGTCCATAGATATCTTTGGATAACTGTTTTGTTTCATTTGGCTAAATCTCTAGGAGAGAAATTCAGTCTCTAGAATAGCAATAAATAGAATCTCTAGACTGTTCAGGGGTTAGATCAATAGCAATAGAATAGCAATCTCTAGACTGTTCAGGGGTTAGAGAAATTTGCATTTCTCCCAGTAAACATACACCCCTCCAAACACACACACACACACACACACACACACACTCACTGCTAGTATTGCCAATATTTATTTCTGTTCTTGGCTTTCACATCTTATACTTTTCTTACTTGGCTCTAATTTTGCCTTCTTGTTTAGAAACTTTTTTTTTTCCTTTTGGTTATCTTGGGAAAATAAAAGTGGAAAGGAATGCCTGGTTCTTTAATTGCACTTTGAATTAAAAAAAAAAAAAGGAAAAACAAGTGAACATCATGTTACCTCTTAATTATCAGAACTCCTGAAGCTCATGCACACTGGCTTCAAACCACAGTGTCACGCTCCATCACTTCTCCTTGGATAATAGTCCTTTAACCCCCAGAAGGTGCTTCTGTGAGATAGGTCCCTGTACTCTTGTGTGTGAGTGTAGAAAGACTGGTGGTTCTGCATCAGCAGTTACAGTAACTAGGGGGAGAATTATTGCTTCCTTAACTTTGTGGCGCTGTCTGCGGACAGAACAAAATAGCTAGGGCAGAAAAAAAAAAAAAATCAAAGCCAGATGGCTCTAGAGGAAATGCTTCTAATGCTTCCACTGTTGTTAAGACACCCTGGGAGCAGCTCTTTTATGGCTGGTCACCATGGTCCTGCTTTACTGGCCCATCTGTTCCCTAGATCTTGTATAAGAGCACTTGTGACCTAGGTTAACTTTAATTAAGCAGTGATGTACCTTGTTCTGGCTTCACAGCACCTAACAAAAAACCTTGGAGACCAAACTGTGGAAAGACTAGACAAGGTAATATGATGAGTAGAGTCATAGGCTAATACAAGCACAGTTAAAGAAGGGGAACCTATCAGACACGTTGATCCATTTTTTTTTTTTAAATCTTGTAGGATGGCTTCCTATTTCTTCCTAAGATGTGGTCTGTTGGCAACAGAGCAAAGTTAGGAAAATCAATTTGCTTCTCCAGTAACAACCTAGCAATCATATTTATAATCAATTGTAGTTAGTTGGTTGTAGAAGAAAGACAAGGCATATTACTAACAAGAGAGGGAGAATCTGAATATGATCAACACATTAATGAAGCTCCCCGGAAAAGTCAGTGGCAAGCAGATAAGCCAGCTAAGGGAAAAACCTTCATTGGTTTATCCTGTAACTAGTAGCCCATTTCCACCCACTTTAAGAACAAGAGCACAAAATTCCTGAATACTCAAAACTAAAATATAAATACTCAAATATAAAATATAAAATACTCAAAGTCTAAAATACTCCATCTCTTCTCCGGCTGTGAATAACCTGTAATTTGTGCTTGATTGCTGACATGCTTTGAGATGGAGCATATTGCCCGCTATGCCATGCTAGGAAGGAAACTAATACAAGAAGAAGCATGACACTCCCTGGAGTGGTTTTACACACACACACACACACACACACACACACACACACACACACACACACACACACAAATGGAGTTTGGTTCATCGGCTTTTACTTTTTGAAAACTAGTAAGAGCATTGTTGGTTTAAGTTACAAGGGAACTTTCTTGTGCTTTTTCTTTTCTTTTCTTTCTTTCTTTCTTTCTTTCTTTCTTTCTTTCTTTCTTTCTTTCTCCATCTCTCCCTTCCTTCTTTCTTTTCTTTTCTTTTCTTTCTTTCTTTCTTTCTTTCTTTCTTTCTTTCTTTCTTTCTTTCTTTCATTTTCTCTTTCTTTCTTTTTCTCTCTCTTTCTTACACACTATAGTGTGTGCACTTAACCAGGCATGCCACTGACTGGCCTCCCTCCTGTGAAATTTTAATTTGGGAAAGACTAGAAAATTTAGGCAAAATTGAAGTATGGAGATGGTGGTCAGTTTTAGCCAACAAAACAAGGCAAAAATCCACTATGTACTCCTAGCATATAGTAGTCAAATCATTCTAAGAAAGGAGGGAATCTTTTAACTAGTCTGAAATATTTTGCAATGTATTTGCTCTATCTTTTTGTTCTTTTCTTTAACTCATTGAAATCATCATTCTTCTAAAAACAATGGGTGGTTAAATCAATAAAAACTGTACCCTAAGGGGCAGGGTGGTAGTGCATCTGGTTGAGCACACATGTTACAATGTATAAGGACCTAGGTTTGAGCCTCCAGTCCCCACCTGCAGGAAGAAACTTTACAAGTGGTGAAGCAGGACTGCAGGTGTCTATCTTTCTCCCTATCCCCCCCTACTCTCGATTTCTGGCTCGCTCTGTCCAATAAATAAATATAAAATAAATTTTAAAAAACTGTACCCTATAACTGGATTTCCTGGGCTCAATCTTGGTCCCTTGGCATGTATTTTAAAGTGTATTTGCACATCATTTACCATATCTGTAAATTTGCGTAAACAGTAATATTTACTCCATGCATAGTTGTTACAAAGATTAATTGGGCATATACACAAAGATGCCATACCATAAATATTCTTCTGGAATTTGCTCTTCTGTCATAGTAGTATAATTTATTCATTTTTCTTGCCATTCTGATTCTTTGTAAAAGTTTCCCAATAACAGGTATTTAAAGTAAGATCTCCAAAATTTCCATTTGGGCAATATTGAAAAGAGTATACAATTTAGTTTGTTTGATATTCACTTTATAGTTCCTTATATAGTAAGAGCCAATTACCAATTAACAAATGCTTCAAAACACTACCAATAAAGGGGGCATACAGTAAGTGGTAAATGCTAAACTTGCATACACTAGGATTTCAAGATTTTAAATCTATTTTCAATTATCAAGAAATGCAATAAGCACTCTTTGAAGTGAGTTCTTTTGGATGTGTTTTGGAGAATTAAATATGTGATATCTGGAATGTTTGTGTTTTCTCTGTGTCATGGAAAGATGGCCTATCCCCACCTGCAGGGGAAGCTACAAGAGTGGTGAAGCAGGGCTGCAGGTGTCTCTCCCCCTCTCTGTATCTCCCATACTCACTCAATTTCTCCCTGTCCTGTCCAATACAATGAAAAAAAAAAGATGGCCTACACTTATACTAACCCACAGTTTTATAAATAAAATAAGTAAAACGAGTATCCACATTACCCATGAAAGAATCATTTCCTCATACAATCTACTGACCCATTTCATTCCTGGGAAATTATCCCAAACCTTTAGAACTACTATAACTCTTTAAAAAAAAAAAAAAAAAAAAAACGTTCTGATTTGGGGTCCCTGGATCTCCAGTTTCTGTTCTCACTGTGAATTACTGAATGAATTCTTTGGTGAGAAGTCTTCTGTTTGGTGACGGTATATACTGAATGGTCTTGTAAAGGAAAACTAGTGAGCTGTCTGGGATGAAAAGTATTAGGAATAGGAAAATTGCCAAAAGGGTCTGCTTTTAACAACGGGAGAAGAAACTAACACGTGCATATGTTGAAGTCATACATACAGAGACTCTTTGTGGTTTCACAGGAAAAGGTGGCAACCCGACCTCAGCATGATAGCAATTATGTATAAAGAATAATGCATTCTCAACTTCAGTGTGATAGTGTTTATATTTTTAGGTACAGTGTGATTTTTTTTAACTTTGTGGGGCTGGTAATTAAAATTAAGGTAGGTGCATGAATAATTCATGATGAATGAAAATGGCTTCTATAAAATGATACTCCACTTTGGGTATTTAGGAATTAAATTTGTTCATCTTTCCTCTCAAAGATTAATCATCCCCATGGAAAGTAGGAAGGAGCAACTTTTTAAAGCAAACATAAATATGTTTCCTCAAACATTTCAGTATAGTTGGAATTCATTGATTACTTTATTTGTAAGTTCTTCTAATGGAGAACTTGGTGAATCACAAATCAAAATCCAACCTTGAAATAATTTTCTGTCACTAATAAGAATTTTCAAGGTGTCTACAGTTATTTTCATGTCCACTGACTGATCTTAACTTAGAATAAATGTTTTTATTTCTTTGTAATATTTAAAGAAATAAAAAAGAATCTTTGTATTGAAATTTAAATCTTGAATTACAACTGATTTCAGCATTTAGTATAAGATCAGCTATGTTTAAGTAATGATTTCAATGGAAAGATCACATTTTAGCAGGTGGAGGTAGATAGCATAATGGTTACGCAAACAGACTCTCATGCCTGAGACTCTGAAGTCCTAGGTTCAAGGCCTCACACCACCATAAACCAGAACTAAAAAAAAAAATTTTAAAAAAAATCAAAGGGCAATCTGCCAATTATCAGCATTTTAATTTACCTTCTAATAGATCATATTGCATTTCAAATAAATGTGGGTTTCTACCCTTTTGTCCTATATATACTTATAAGGCTTTATTTCAAAACCTTGGTGCCTCACTGCAACTCACATTTGAGTGGGGCACAGTTTGCAACAGGAAACAAATGTCTACCTGAAGCCCTAGCAAAGCATTAATCATAATATCTTATTCAATGCCCTTGTACCACATTATTCTACTAATCCTGCTAAGCATAGTTTAGTATTTGAAATCCTCTTGAATGAGGCCTTTGTTAGTAATTTTCCATGGTAACTTACTTGATCTCAGATCTGGGAAATATATTCCTCTCATTTGGGATATTTAATTCTCTAACTCTATGATGTGTTGATTAATTCCTGGCTCTTTAGCTACAATGAACTCTATACAACATCTATTCAAAATCAGTACAGGCTCAAGAATCTTCTCTTTCCTAAATATCATGTATTGTCATTTAAAGGACATTAAGCCTACTTATAAAAATGAAACCATAATAACAACACTTAAAAAAGCACATTTAATTTAATTTTCTGGATCATTATTAAAAATAGTCCAAGAAGGTGCAAAACAGATTAAGCTACCTTGTGTATTTTTGTTAATAATAGATAGTAATTTTTAGAATCAGAAGACAAAGTCAATTTTTTTCATATGGTATTAGGATGATATTACATATTAATCCTTCTAGCAAGTGTTCATGGACAAAGAGAGATAAAATTCCCCAGAAGTAGGAAATAAATTATCACAAAAAAAATCTTAACAGGTCAAATTACCTTACATTTAACCAGAAATATTTGTTACTTTTGTTAATTGACTTTAAGTTTTTATCTTATTGGAATTTTAATATTAGTTAATTGATATTTTAATATGAATTAATCCATACATGTAGTTTAATTATGTATATGCACATGAACATAGAAATGAATATATATATATGAATTGTGCTCCAATATATCATGAATTTTAATAATATGTATAGTGATATTTATTTATTGGATAAAAGCAGTCAGAACTTGGGAGGGAAGGGGGTGATAGAGAGGGATAGAGACAGAGAGACACCTGAAACACTGCTGTACCATTTGTAAAGCTTTCTCCCTGCAGGTGGGGGTTGGAGGCTTGAACCTGGGTCCTTGCACACTGTGATATGTGTATTCAACCAGGTGCACCACCACCCATCCCCTTGTATAGTGACATTTAAAGTTTTATAACTGCATGATACAAGAAAAACAAACCTATGTACAACCAAGACATGATTCTTTTTGACCCTTAACTAGATTAGAAGTGAAGAAGCTAGGAACAAAATCTCAGAGGGGTATATCTCAGAGAATGAAATATGTGAAAATAAATTGTAATCTCAGTACACACAAGTTACTTTTTTTTGTTATCATCAAACAAAATTATGGTGATAATCCTATTGTTTGGCAAAAATTCTCCTTTTTCTGGGAAAATTATATTACCCAGTTCCTTGACTTTGGGTAGGACCCAGTAGGATACTAGCACATAGGGCTAAAATAGGAAATTAAAAATGTCTTTGGCAATTCATGTTACCCTCTTTCTTTCTGATTCATAACAACAGCAAAAAACCTGTTTATTTGACTTAAACCCCACATAGAAACCAATTTCCGCTAAGCCCAGTTTAGACGGATACAATTTCAGGTGATTTGTAGATGTAAGACAGGTAATGGTTATTTATTTTTTTTTATAAAAGACCAAAGATTTAAGTGATCTGAAGAGAAAACAGAGTACATAAGTGCCTTCTGTAAAACACTTGTGTGCTCTGTGATAACTATGCACCATTATTGTGGTTATATTATTTTATTCAGCAAATGAGTTAGTTTAACCATACAAAAGGACTGGGTAGGATAGTTTTAGAGTAAGGTTATATGGAGGAGTCCAAAGTAAGTAGCACTAAACAAAAATGTGATGGAGAGTCAGGAGGTAGCAGCGGGTTAAGGGCACATGGTGCAGAATGCAAGGACCTGCCTGAGGCAGTGAAGCAGGTCTGCAGGTGTCTATCTTTCTCTCCCCCTCTCTGTCTTCCCCTCCTCTCTCCATTTCTCTCTGTCCTATCTAACAATGATGTCATCAACAATAACAACAATAACTAGAACAATAAAACAAGAGCAACAGAAAGGAAAATAAATAAATAAATATTTTTTTTTAATGTTATGACTTCGGAGTCAGTCATAATGAAAACAGAAGTGTTTTATTTATATTTCTTCTATTACATAAGATGTAATTTTCTTTTTTATTTATTTTCCCTTTTGTTGCCCTTGTTTTTTTATTGTTGCTGTAGTTATTATTGTTGTTATTATCGATCTCGTCATTGTTGTTGGATAGAACAGAGAGAAATTGAGAGAGGAGGGGAAGACAGAGGGAGAAAGATAGACACCTGCAGACCTGCTTCACCACCTGTGAAGCGACTTCCCTGCAGGTGGGGAGCTGGGGGCTTGAACCGGGATCCTTACACCAGTCCTTGCGCTTTGCACCACCTGTGCTTAACCCGCTGTGCTACCATCTGACTCCCATAAAATGTTATTTCCATAATCTAAATGCTGTACACTTTAACACTTTGGCTTCACTAATTTGGAAATGTCATAATTCTTGGAGAATAGACCTTACATTTCCTAATCAAATTACTTTGTCTTCTTTTTATTATAGTTGAACTATACTCATGAAATAGATAACAAAAACTAAACCTATGTGACTATGCCTCTGTGACTCTCTTATCAGTTCTCTTACTATTTTGGTTGAGCAATCCTTAAATCTGAAGCAGGAAAATTATCTTAGAGAATAATATATGGCCTTATATTTGTACTGGCGTATAACTCAATCTGCTCAAATGTTATAGAGTGGGAGAGGCAACTCCATCTGCCTGCCTGCCTGCCTGTCTGTCTGTCTGTCTGTGTGTCTGTCTGTCTGTCTGTCTATCTGTCTATTTGCTTGGAGGAACAGAGAAGGGCGGAAGAGGAGAAATGGAAACAAAGGATTAATTTTAGCTAGAGTTAAGAAATCTTCAAGGACAAGGAATGGTTTCTGTATTTTAAGCATATTAACATGTAATGATGTGAAAGAAGAGTTTATCAACATCTTAGCAGTGAGAAGTAGATTTTCAGAGCCGTGTCTCTCTCTGGTCCACTGGTGAACAGTGGGGAAGATGGTTAAAATTAAAAATGAGATTAAAACATCTGTGTCTATAGCAAGGAACATGGGGCTGTTGAAGTGAGGAGAAGAGAGAGGTACAGGTGAGGTGCATGTAGGGAAAGTTAACAGTTGGAATTTATTTCAGATACTTTTTTTTAAAACCCCAGGATTATCACTGGGCTCAGTGGATGCACTATGAATCCATGGCCCTAGTGGGCATTTTCTGTCTTTTTTTTCCCCCCCTCTCTATTGTATTCAATAGAACAGAGAGAAATTGTGAGGGAAAGGGAAACAAAGAAGGAGAGATAAAGATAGACAACTACAGACCTGCTTCACTTTTTATGAAGCAAGCCTGCTGCTGGTGGGGAGCAGGACCTGAAGCCCAGGTCTTTACGTGAGTCCTTACGCATAGTGTTTTGTGTGCCTAACCAGGTGCACCAAAATTTTCATTTACTTTGAAATTAGATATTTGTTAGTCAACCGATGTTTAGTTTTAGATAAGAAGTAAAATTTAAGTGTGTCTATGTGAGAGAGAGAGAGAGAGAGAGAGCAGAACTTTCAGGACTTTGTGCATATGCAATTTCACCACGAGGCATTTTTTTCTCAATTCCAATAGAGAGACAGAGGACAGAGAGACACCACAGTACTGGCAATTTACCTGGTGTTATAGTACATTCCACGTGGTTCTGTGGTTCAAACCTGGGTCTCACTTGGCAAAGACCAACCCTACTTGGTGAGCTATCTTTCTGGTCCAGATTTGATTTCTTTTTTTTATTTTAATAAAGATTTTATTATTATTTTCCCTTTTGTTGTAGTTATTATTGTTGTTTTTTTTTGTTCATGTCATTGTTGTTGGATAGGACAAAGAAATGGAGAGAGGAGGGGTGAAGACAGAAAGATAGACACCTGCAGACCTGCTTCACCACTTGTGAAGCGACTCCTCTGAAGGTGGGAAGCGGGGGGGCTCAAACCAGGATCCTTATTCCGGTCCTTGCTCTTCACGCCACATACACTTAACACACTGCACTACCGCCTGACCCAGATTTGATTCTATCAGTTTCAGAAAATGTATTCTGATGTGAATGTTGAAAGGAGAGGGGTTGGGAGAAGCTCTAGGCAGAGACCAGTTAGGAAGAGGAGACAGAACTTGATATGGAGCTGTGAGCATAGGTGGGGTAGAGGCGTGAATTTGAAAGATCCAAGAAGGAAGAAGAAATTTCAGAACTTAATACTTTAGCTGACTCCCTGTCTGTGATCCTCACTCCATGTTAATATTCAAGTCCAGATCCCTGACCTTTGTGATGCTTGGCTACATGGAATGAAAGTGAAAAATGCAGTAATGAAGTGTGAACAAGATTTGCAGTTTAAAACAACAACAACAGCAATGACAACAACAAGAAAAAAGGGGGGGGAAGGGGGATATTGTAGTCTGTAGTCTGATTTTTATTTAACTGACTATATATTTTTAAATTTTCTTTATTGGGGGATTAATGTGATACAGTTGACAGTAAATACAATAGTTTGTACATCTATAATATTTCCCAGTTCCACACAACAATACAACCCCGACTAGGTACTCTGCCATCATATTCCAGGACCTGAACCTTCCCCTCACCCACCCCAGACTCTTTTACTTCTGTGCAATATACCAACTCCGGTGCATGTTCTGCTTAGTATTTTCTCTTCTGATCTTGTTTTTCAACTTTTGCCTATGAGTGAGATCATTCCATATTCATCCTTCTGTTTCTGACTTATCTCACTTAACATGATTCCTTCAAGCTTCATCCAAGATGGGCTGAAAAATGGTGAAATCACCATTTTTAATAGCTGAGTAGTATTCCATTGTGTTTATATACCACAACTTGCTCAGCCACTCATTTGTTGTTGGACACCTGTGTTGCTTCCAGGTTGGTACTATCACAAATTGTGCTCCTGTGAACATAGGTATACACAAATCTTTTTGGATGGGTGTGTTTGGTTCCTTAGGATATATCTCCAGGAGAGGAATTCAAGATCATAGGGCTAGTCCATTTCTAGCCTTCTGAGAGTTCTCCAGACTGCTCTCCACAGCGGTTGGACCAATTAACATTCCCACCAGCAGTGCAGGAGGGTTCCTTGTGCCCTCAACCTCTCCAGCACATATTGTTGCTACCTTTTCTGATGTATGACGTTCTCACAGGAGTGAAGTAGTATCTCATTGTTGTCTTTATTTGCATTTTCTGACAATCAATGACTTGGAGCATTTTTTCATATGTTTGTCAACCTTTTGGATATCTTCTATGATGAATATTTTGTTCATGTTCTCTCCCCATTTTTGGATGGGGTCATTTGTTTTCTTGTTGTTGAGTTTGGCGAGCTCTTTATATATTTTGTTTATTAGCCTCTTGTCTGATGTGTGGCATGTAAAAATCTCCCATTATGTGAGGGATCTTTTTGTTTTTGTAAAAGTTTCTTTTTGCTGTGCAGAAGTTTTTTAATGTGATGTAGTCCACTGGTTTATTTTTGCTTTACTTTTCTTTGTAATTGGATTTCTTTCATTGAAGATGTCTTTGAGATTTATATGGAAAAGAGTTCTGCCAATATTTTCCTCTAAGTATTTGATAGGTTCTGGTCTAACATCCAAATCCTTGATCCACTTGGAATTTACTTTTGTGTCTGGTGGAATATAGTAGTTCAGTTTCATTCTTCTGCATGTTTCAAGTCATTTTTTCCAACACCATTTGTTGAAGAGACTCTCCTTTCCCCATTTAATAGTCTGGGCACCTTTGTCAAAGTTTAGATAACTTAACAGGCTATTTATTAAGAAAGCTAATGATTTATCAACAAAGACATATCAGTTATATATGATTTTGATCCATTCAAAATATTTGAATATTTTAAGAAATATTTGTTTGAAAATAAGGGCTTTCCACAGCTGGGGAGCTGCATCAGTGGGTAGATCTTAGGATTGCATGTGTGACATTCTGAGTTTGAGAGCCAGAACCACATTTGTCCAAACAGTGCACTGCCCTCCCCCAATAAATAAATGAAATAAATAGATTTTTTTCTATCTGGAAGTAGAATGTTTGCATTTATCATGGTGTGACAGGTTAATTTTTGTATTTGGGAATGTTAGAAAAACTTTCCATATAAGTTAATGATAATGACACTCCCAGATCCAAAGATTACTACACAAAACCACAACAAATAGGAGTAGGCTATGCTCATTTATTTTTTGTTTTTAAATACGTATTGATTTGTTTTAGTGAGAGAAAGAAAGAAAGTGAGTGAGAAAGGAAGAGTGTGAGAGAACATGTGCGACCTGAGCACTGCTCAGCTCCAGTTTGTGATGGTGCTGGGGATTGAACATGGGACTTCAGAGCTTCAGGGATAAAACTCTTTTGCATAATCATGAAGCTCTGTGGCCAACACAGTATATTAAGATAGCAGAGGCAACCTGTGTTCTGTGGTTGGGTGTATTTGAAATAAAAATGAAAATCAAATTGCATCTTACACTCATTTTTATATTGAAAATTATTTGGTATAAAGATCATAGTATCAGGTCAGAGCACATGCATTACCATGTACAGGTCCTCGGTTCCAGGTCCAGGCTGCTACATGGAAGCATCATGCAAATGCAAAGGGGGAAGTGTCACTGGTGGTAAAGGAGTATTGTGGCATTTCTCTATCAGTCTGCCTCCCTCTCTATCCCTGTACCTCACCTTCTATTTAAAACAAACAAACAAACAGTCCACTGGGAGCAAAGGAATAGCACAGATGCAAATCCCCAGCGATAACCCTGGTAGCAAAGAGGAAAAACAAATAAATTATTAGTAAAAATTATACTGTCTGCTGGGAAGGTAACTCAGAGTAGAGCATAGGACTTGGCACCATATAAGTCAGGACTGAGTGGTACTCTGGCCTCTCTCTCTCATAAAAATAAAATCTTTAATAAAATTTACATGATCATTTAGCTATAAGTAGCTCTGAAAGATGAATCTCAGAAGGAGGAAGAATGAGGTCCTACAAAGCATAGTTCTGAGAGTGTTTTACTCTTGCATTGTTAATCACATGCAAATATGTATTAGAACTGTTGATCTATTCATCTTCATAATGTCTTTCCAGCTTGTTAAAGTGAAGTTTAAGAAGCTCCTGGAGGAGTAATAGTCTGCATATAATGGAACGGGGAGTAAAAAGTTTGGTTCTATATGCTTAATTAGTTTCTAATTTCTCTGTAATCTCATCATGAGCCTCTAACAGAAAATAATATTGACCACACATATAGTCGATGTGGGTGCTGGCATTTTAGATCATTCCCACGGGGTCTAACTAAATTATTTACTAAGCCTAATGCAATACTAATTCAAATTAACATTCATCTCCAGTGTAATTTTAATTTTAATGAGTAACTAGCACCCTATGAACATCTTAAGCTTATTGTTCAAAGGAAGGAAAATGAGGTGCCCTGTGTAATGTCTAGTAAGAAAAAGCCTGGACACCTTGCCCTGTTTCATTTCAAGAATAAGAGCCGACAACATACTCAAAGTCAGGGAAAGAGAAATATTTTTTTATATTAGCATTACTTATTGGGTAGACACAGCCAGAAATCAAGAGGGAAAGGGGAACTAGAGACAGAAAGAAACAGAGAGACACCTGCAGCACTGCTTCACCACTTGCAAAGTTTTCCTTCTGCAGGTAAGGGCTGGGGGCTTGAACCCAGGACCTCACACATTATAACAAGTGCACTCAACCAGGTTCCCCACCATCTAGAACCTGAGAAAAAATTTCCACCATGAAGAAAACAAACATCAATCATTCCTAGATTAAACCAGATGTTTAGTTTTTCTTTTAAGTTACTGACTGTGTGAGCAAAAGATAAAGATAAAAATATTTTTTGCTTTATTTTTTAAATTTTTCTTCTTATATTTGAAAGGACAGAGAAAAATAGAGAGGGGAGCAGTAGAGAAAAAGAGAGATACTTGCAGCAACTGCATTACTGCTGGTGAAGTTTCCCATTTGCAGGTGGGTACTAGCCTCTTGAACCCAGGTCCTTGTGCATAGTGACATGTGTGCTCAACCAATACCACTCCTGCCTGGCCTCCCAAATGGAAATGTGATTTGTGTCTTTACTGTGACAAATCATTTTTCTTTTAAAGATGATGAAAGTAGGGTGCTGATTTTCTGTTTATACATGCTCTACAAATTTGATTGCTTAAATATTTTGTCTTCTTTCCCTTTTAAGAATGAGTTCTGCTAAAATCTACACTTCCAAACTTTCTATTGAACTGATCTTTCCCATATTCTTTTATTTCTCTCTACCTTTGTTATCTTATTTTTCATCAGTGTTCAGTAAGTTATGGCTACTATTACTACTGCCTATCATGGGGAGACGAGAGAAACTGTACCTATGTATCAAAAGCTACTGTAAGCCATAACCCTCCTGTTGGGCATTACGCCAGCTACTCCCTGCTAAATTGCTTAATGCTGTGGTCTATTTACATAATTGTTGTTTTGTCTGAGACCTGCCCTGCCTGCAGGGCATTGGTTTAATCCCCACTGGTTAGATGGAAACTTGCTACTTTCGTGCTCTTTTCTCCTCTCCACCTCCTATCCTACCGATTTCTTTTTCTGACCTGCCACTTCTGCTTCAGAAGGTATAAAGGCAGTTCTTTTCTGATCAATAAAGGCAGAATTGCATTGCATTCCCACTCAGCCAAGAGTTCCTGGTTCCTCTCCTGCGTCGCTGAGTAAGAAGCAGCCTTGGTTGGCTCTGGCCGAGTTTTCTTCAACCCAGAGAGCACATACCCAGGAAGAAACACCCTCAGGCTAGCCCAGCACCCTCCCAATAAAATTATATTAAAAAAAGAAATTATTATAGGCATCGTCAAAACACTCACATCCCCAACTTAGGTTCTTCTCTACCATTGGGTACCAGTACCACAAAGCTCTTTACCTTACCCCCTTCCTTAATCTTATTGCCCAGATTTCTTTGCTTTGGTGCAGGATATTAGATCCAGTTCATTTTACATAGTGTTTTCCCTTTCTGTCTGTGTTTAAGTCCTGCCTGAGAGTAAGGATATCTGGTATTCATCCTTCTCTTTTTGGTTTATCCCACTTAACATGATAAACTTCTAGACTGAAATATAATAGTGGGAGATCTTAACACACCACTCACAGCAAGAGACTGATCATCAGGACAAAAAAAAAAAAATCAACAGGGAAATAGCGATTTTAAATGAAACCATAGACGTTATGGACCTAACAGATACACACACACACACACACACACACACACACACACACACACACACATATATAATCTTCCATCCCAAAGGAAATGAATACATATTCTTCTCAAGTACAGACAGATCATTCACAAGGATTGACCATATGCTGGGACAGCTAAACAACTATGTGTATATGAAAATCATCATAAAATGTATCTTCTCAGACCATGATGAGATGATGCTTGAAATCAACCACACTCAAAAAAAAGAAAAAAAGAAAAAAAAGAAAAGAAAATCCCCCAAAGTCTGGAGACTAAACAACATGCTTTTGAATAACACATGGGTCACTGAAGAAATCAGAAATGAAATTAAGGATTTCCTTGATATCAATGAAATTGATGAAACCAGTTACCAGACCCTATAGCACATAGTAAGACTGATATGATGTCTGTATAGGAAAGTTCTAGCCCTGGTACATACTCCATAAAAAGCAAGTTCCATTTATATGATGAAACTCATGCACATGCTACCCTTGATTTTCTACTAACCACCAATAAAAAAAAAAAAGTCCAAACTTTAGCCAGATGCTGCACTTCAGGATTTCCCTGTTCGGGGGGACGTTTTCTGGAGACAGCCACTCAGGGCACAGAATTGCTTACAACAGAATTTATGAGTCTATTTCTTTTCACATTAGGTTCATGTGGTTTTATGTAATCAGTTTTATGTAATCTATTCTACTGAATACACAAACATCTTGTGATTCAATAAAATCTTGCCTGTTAATTTATCCATATCACCTCTGGCTAAGGTTTTAAAAATGTTAATGTATTCTGAATCTGCTACTCCACCCCTCGCCCCCGCTACCCATATGCATGACTCAGGTTCAAGCACAGCTTCCACACTGAAGGAAGATTCAATGCTGTGGCTTCTCTCTCTCTCTCTCTCTTTCTCTCTCTCCTGTCTGCCTTTCTATCTCTACCTAAAATAAATAGCAGTTCAGGTCTTGGTGCACTGGATAAAATATTGGACTCTTAAGCATGAGGTACTAAGTTTGATCTCTGGCACCACATGTGCTGAATGCTATCTGGTTCCCTTTCAATCTTTACTCCCATCTCTCTCATTAGCAAATAAACATTTTAAATAACAGTGGATTTACAACCAAATAAATCAAAAATTTTAAGACACTCAATCCTCATAGTGTGTGTGTGTGTGTGTGTGTATTTATTTTCTGCCTGGATTATCACTGAGGTTTGGTGCCTGCACAGCTACTCCACCATTCACCTGGGGGCTATTTAGTTCTAATCAATAGAGGGTTTGAGACAGACAGAGAGAGAGAGAGAGAGAGAGAGAAGAAAGAGAGGAAAGAAAACCATAGCACTACTTCAGTGCTTGTTAAACTTCCTCTCTGCAGGCGAGGACCAGGGATTTGAACCTGGATCCTTGAGCATGTTAATGTTCTATAGGGTATGCCACCACCTAGCCCCTACTACAATGAAAGAAACATTGGTGCTGTAGCCACTTTGAATCCCTCTCTGTCTCTATCTAAAAAATTAAAATAAATAATAGAGTTAGCCAGTGTTTATAGTATTAGTGAGTCTCCTCTTTGGTATTTCATTCAGAGAAAATTGTGTATAAGAAAGGAATCAGGGGCCAGATGGTAGCTCAGTGAGTTAAGCGCATATGGTGCAAAATGCAAGAACCAGCGTAAGGATCCCGGTTTGAGACCCTGGCTCCCCACCTGTAGGGGGGTCACTTCACAGGTAGTGAAGCAGGTCTGCAGGTGTCTTTTTCTTTTCCTTTCTGTCTTCCTGTCCTCTCTCGATTTCTCTATGTCCTATCCTACAACAACAACAATAATATTAACAACAACAGTGATAAACAATAAGAGCAACAAAGGGAAAAAAAATAGCCTCCAGGAGCAGTGGATTCATAGTGCAGGCACTGAGTCACAGCAATAACCCTGGGGTCAAAAAAAGAAAGGAGTGAAGGAAGGAAGGAAGAAAGGAAGGAAGGAAGGAAGGAAGGAAGGAAGGAAGGAAGGAAAAAAGAAAAGAAAGGAAGAAAGAAAGAAAGAAAGAAAGAAAGAAAGAAAGAAAGAAAGAAAGAAAGAAAGAAAGAAAGAAAATGAATTTGCTGGAGTTAGGAGATAGCTCACCTGACAGTATGCATTCCTTACCATGCACGAGATCCTGATTTAGAGCCTTGCCATCATAATGAATCGTCATGAACCATTTCCAGGGGTGTTCCATGGCTGGGGAGAGGTCCTGTGGTATTTTGTCTTCTCTTCTCTTTTCCCCTAAGTGAAAAGGGAGCTCAGGATTTTGGGAGCATCACCTATAAGGAAGGCCTCAAGTTCATTCCCCAGCACAGCATAAAAATAAATGCATTTCCTCTTCAGTTTTTCACAAGGACAAACTTAAACAGAATCTAATTAAACTTTCTCTAACTTAACATTTAGCTAATGATATTAACTAGTTATTGTATCTGACATGGAGATTGTGTTTACAATGAATTATTTGAATACAAAAATTCATTAGTGCTTTAATGTTAACAATTAAGTTTTGTGGTAATGGCTTGTGCCACAGTGAACACTGCTAATTAACTAAATATTGCATTTAGCTTCCTTCATCCATCAGTCTGTTCAGGTAGAGTTTGTTGAGCAAATTTTGTACGTTTGGAACGTGGAGCTCAGCTTAACGATGAAAAAAAGAATGAAAATTATAGGGGCGGGGATAGATAGCATAATGGATATGCAAAGAGACTCTCAAGCTTGAGGCTTCAAAGTCCCAGGTTTAATCCCCTGTACCACTATAAACCAGAGCTAAGAAGTGTTCTGGTAAAAAAAAAAAAAAATAGAAAGAAAAAAATCATCATGCCTGACATAAAATATATGACCTCTTTAAGAAACATGCTATACTAAAGTGTGAAATACAAGTGTATTACTTTTGTGTGTGTGGTGGCAAGGTCTCATGTATGTGTAATTCCACTGCTGTAGCACTTTCTCATTCAAAGGGAGACAGAGACATACACAAAGAGGTAGCGAGAGATGTTAGTACCAGAGCTTCTGATCCATTGAGACCTTCCAGCTATTGTCATATCCATGATGAAACACATCCCCCTACCCAGTGAACTCTCATTCTGACCCTCAAGAGACGTTTAAATAATTCTTTAAAAAATATTTTATACTAGTTAGAAAGAGATACAGAGAGAAAGTATAGAGAGTGATAGTAGAGCACTGATCATGTCTAGCTTATGGTGGTGCTAGGAATTGAACCTGGCATCTCAGAGCCTCTGGAATGAAATTTTTTTGCATGATCATTATGCCATCTTCCTAGCACATAAATAACAATTTAGGGCCCAGAGTCACCTTACATTGTCATTCAAATCCCTTGGTGATGGAGCACTCAGATACTTTTAATGTCTTTCCTTTTATGTATTGCCTTTCAAATAAGTATTTTAATTCCCAATCTGCTCAGTGTCATTTAGTCCTTCATATTATTTTATTCATTCAAGAGGAAGTAAAGTTATATGAGGAACTATGAAGAAGACCACAGAGGAAGCAAAACACAGTTTCATTCTCAAAGAGAATGGAGCTCCAACCAAGTGCAAAAAGCTTTTTTTGACTGTCAGGCAAAGGAGCTTAACCTTGATTTGATGAACCCCTCAGGGCCTCTGTTTGTGCTTTGGCAGTCTTGTTTTTGTTGTTGTTGTTTGTTTGTTTGTTTTGCTTTTAGGCAAATCCTTCCTCTGTTTTGAGGACTTGAATTCTGTTATATTGCTTTAGAGGCCGCTCTGAAATTACAAAAGAGTTTCAGCTCAGTGGTTAGTAGATAGAAAATAAGAAAGATAGAATATAAATATGAGAACAGCAGCCAAGACTTCTTTTTTTTTTCATGTAATTTTGTGAAAAACTTCAGCTTTAAGAAATCAGATCCTTTCTCTAGGCCAAAATTATGCTTTCAGGTTTAGACTTAAGTAGAAAATCAAGCATCACGTCCCCTCTTGCTTCAAACAAAGGAAAACAAACCTTCTAGCCAGGACAGCAGGAACCTGGCTTTGTAAAACTGCAATCAAAGCTGCTCTGTTGATCAGTCAGCGATGGAGCTCAAGTGGTAATCTGGGAGCATGCCACCACCATGATGCTTTCAATCCTAGTTAGCAAATACCCCCCTCTAAGAGGAAATCTGTCTCCGATGAGTAACCATCAGGACCATAAGGTCGATAAACCCAAAAGAAAGGATATTTTCTCATCCAAATCTCAATATCAATTAGGCACATTTTTGAAATAAATATTGTTTCAAGTACCTATTTTTTTTTCACCAAATACCAAAAGTTATAGGTTCACGATTATCTATGTTCTGGGGTAGGTGCACCACCATAAAGTGTTTCATGGTTAATTTGCCATAATTTCAAAGGTGAAGTGAACATGCAGTTTTTGTGCCATGCAACATAACCTTCAGAAGTAGACATACAACTAAGCCTTATTACAAGACTATAAAGAAATGACAAGAGAGTGATCACAGGCTACAGCAATAGACATTAATATTTGCTTTATTTTCTTTATCCTTACAAAAAGTCAACAATATGTTGCTTTTTGAGTATCTGAAAATGTGAGACCATTTCCTTTAATAAACATTTTTATGTTTTCATAGAACCTCATTTAACCAACCAAACTGACACTTTACTGAGCAGGACCTTGATATAAGTGAAAATTTTTTGGTGTATGTCACTTTGGAATTTAAGGGTATAGCTTTTAAATTATAAATTAAGTTTCGTTCAGATAAAACAAAAGTTAGTAAAAAATTTGAAGAATAATTAATTCTTATAAAAGAGTCAAGCTTCAGGGGATGTCATCTAAAATATCTTTAAAAATATTTCCTGGGTAACAGCACAAAATTAAGGAAAACAACATTTCTATCTTTAAGAAAAAGTGATTAGTGTTGTAGTCTATATTACATCTAGGGGAATCAATAAAAAAGTCTTTGGGGTTTTTACCTTTCCTTTTATGTGATGGAGTTTAAAAAGATGAAAGGCAAGCTTTTGTGTTTACATCTGGAGTATAGAAGCAGCTCAGTATGAGAAAAGGACATTCCATGCAATACTGTGTCAGAAACATTCTCAGTCAGAATTCCAGAAATAGCAAGATATTAAATAGATGATTAAAATGTCTTCAAGGTTTAAACTATAGGGACTTCAAGTTTTAATCATGTAGTGTATATCCATCAGAAGTTTTTGCTTTTTATCTTGATCAGATTTTGGTGCTGTCTTTGGAGGGAGGAAGACCAAGCTCAGTGCTTCTGAAATGCTTTGGTCTGATAGGATCTGATATTAGCATGCTTAACTCAAAATAGCTATCATTTTATTAGGTGCCTGGCAGAAGCCTTCAGCAATGCTGTCTTGCAGAAACATAATGGCCTCTTCCATTTCTGATGAAATTGGAAAGCTGTGGGAACTTCTGTGTCATGGCAAAGGAATTGCATTACCCACGGTGTATGATTTTTATTTTCAGAGGGAGAAGCAAACAATGTTGTAACCAAACTTGGTTTAATATAAAGAGGTTTTTTTCCAAGTATTTTTATTGTAATGCAAATATAAGAGCATTGGTTTGGCAGCAGATTCTTAGTAAGTAAAAAGGTAAACATCTTCAACCTTTTAAATCCTCAAAGATGTGCAGCTTAAAAGTTTATCTACTTCTATCTCTTGACATGTATCCATTTTTCTACTTTCTTCTGCATCTGAAAGGAAGAAAAAAAAAACATAAACACACTTGACAATTCTGAGCATTTAAGTTTGTAAGTAGGCAAAAAAAAAAAAAAAAAAAAAGACCTGTAAACCACTATTTCCCCAAAACAATGGTTTGAAAAAAAAAACCTTTAATTGACTAGGTCTTTAAAACATTGAAAAAATAAATGTAAAAGAAGGAGGGGTACACAGGAAAATGTTCACTGCACTGACACACTATTAATTTCATGTTGAAAATATATTTTCTAAAGTCAGAGTTAATACAATATGAACTAAAGCAGTATACACCACTGGTATTTTACAAAAAGCACAAATCGATAAATATTTTTCAGTGCCAATTCCCAGGTCAATCCTTTTATTTCACTAAAACAAAGGTATAAGTGAGTTGATTTGTTTTGATTCCTGTTTCTCTTAGTTTAAAAACAAAGCAGATAATTCTCCAAATTGTAGCAAATGAAGACATTGTTAATAATATTTAGATAAAC
This sequence comes from Erinaceus europaeus, assembly GCF_950295315.1. Lineage (NCBI taxonomy): Eukaryota > Metazoa > Chordata > Mammalia > Eulipotyphla > Erinaceidae > Erinaceus > Erinaceus europaeus. Next base: position 25,927,937 of record NC_080170.1, on the reverse strand, counting down.
TTTTGTATTCTTGATAGTGAAAAGGAAATTAAAACCTTTAAAGAACAAGTTGTTTCAAGTAACAAGTGTTTAAAATGCCCCATTGTGCTTTACATAGAATAAAGAAATTGATTGGTCGCACTTAGCTGATGCATTTGAATGAAAAAGTGGTAGGAATAGACACAGAGTTCAAATCTGGAAATAGGTTTATTCATAAATACACTTTTAGGCAGTAGAGCTTCAAATGCTGTTTATACTTTAATAGCAGGAATGTACACATGCAGAAAATGCCAATGTGTATATTGGAGTTACTGGTTTTTGTGTTGAATTACATGCCACTTTAAGGGAAGAAAATATCGATTAGCATCAGTTCATTGAAGAAAACATAAACAATGCCCACAAAATATCATCCGCAGATGGAAACTGATTTCTAAAATTTAATAATAAGGATAAATTCTAAAACCTTTTAAATAGTAGATTTCATAGCATAGAATTGTTTTAGTCTATAGTACTTTTTATACATAGTTATATTCTATGCAATATTCTTTATATATAGCCTGTAAAATATAGTGTATGTAGGATGGTACTTTGGGTTTAAACTTAAACTTACTTTGAACTTCTAAAACATCTGAGTATCTGAAGTAACTAATTTTTTGTGTTGAATATACTATCTTAGAGGTTTAGTACTTTATGAATAACTTAGTGAAGTTGGAGTGAATTTTATATTACCTCTGTGGACATTATTAAATGCCATACCAGAAACATCAAGTTAGAATTGAGGGTTTATGTTGTAGGGTAATTACTGAATAGTTAAAGTCCATGACAGAAAAATGGAAAAAAAAAAACATTATAAAAATGGAAAAGTTATCAGACAAAATTTAAATATGTTCAATATTTATGATCTTGATATTTCTAGGATTAACTGTCTAATTGTATTGTTGGAATCTGTCAACATTATGTTATTTTCTTTTCATTCAGGGTACTACTAGCAATTGGATAAATTAAAGCAACTCTTCCTACCACCAAAAGCCCTAGCATCCTTTATCTGTCAAGTACCAGTCTATAAATTGCATCTGTATCCAAAGATGCTAATCAATTTGTCTATTTCTATCAAAAATTCCTAGATTTGTTTTAAGCTTCTTATAAAATCTCACTCAGGATACAATCTATTTGAATATTAAAATATTATAGGAAAGCAATACCATTTAGAGATTTAAATGAAAATTTGGAGTTAACAATGACAATGCAAAATAAGTTAAATATGTTATTGTATTTTAATTTCATTGAATTATAGGACTCATATGTTCAAGAGTGCCTAAACAGATCTAAAGCACTATGGAGACTTAAAACTGTGAGTCAGATACCGGAATTTTTATTTATTCAAAGTAATTATTGGACTAAATGTTCTACTTATATTTTAGCAGAGTAATTTTTATATAAATAAACTACAAAATATTTTTCTTAACATTTTATTCAAACATCACTTTATAATAGCAATATACCCATCATAGCAAACATTTTATCTTTTAGTTAATATTAATGAAAAATAAAATTGGCTTATTAGCGACTAACATTTCTAATCTCAAGTCAAGGATTTTAAATAACTAAGCTTGAATATTTAAACCATGCACTCACTCATATTAATCAGACATAATTTTTATTTTGCCTTTTTGAAAAATGATATTAATACTCAATCATTTAGGAAGGGGGACTATAATTAAAACATTATGCAATTTAATATTAATCAGAAATTACATGATACACAGTAGCAGCTAAAAAAAGAAAAAAAAGAGTCTAATGGCATCTGAATAACAGAAGTAGAGCTTAGAACAGTCTTTTAATAAAGACCATTTTGCCTAGTAGGAAAAGATTGTTAGTTGTAAAAAGAAACCTTTTACACTAATATGATGAGATGCATGTAAAAATTAATATTATGCTCTAATGTTCTCTCTCTAGCGAGTAGCCTAGGTTGATTTATTCATTTAGGTAATTATGTTCAGCAATATTAGTAATTCACTGTTAAATTGAATTTGGAGAATGCACAATAAATTGAAACTGTAGTCATATTTCTTTCTCACTGTGTAACAAACAGAGATGTATTGATGTAAGTTCTGAGTGTACTACATAAGTTAAATTCCCCAGATTGCAATTTGATCAAAAAGCTTGAGACGTTTACTTGAGCTATATTAGTAGGCTGCCATTGGATGGCAGTAAAATTCTACATCAATCACTTCAAGCAAAGTGTAGCTGTGAAAATAATGGACTTTTATTATTATTATTATTTAACAGCAGAATGTCGATTTAAAAGGCAAAGCTCAGGGGGTTGTGTATATTGTAGCAACTCAGAGTAATTTTTTAAAACTGTTTTATTCATCTATGTAAGGGAGATGCAATTTTGGAGGGTTCATTTATAGTATTTCATGATTCAAGGATTTCTGTTATTTTCAGTACTAAAATTTCATTTTATAATTTTAAAAGAAATAAATACAAGGAAATTGACAAATACAAAATTTGAACTCCATGCATAATATTAATGCCTAACCTAATTTTTTTTCTGGTTTAAAGCACACATTTTTCTTAAATTTAGTATGAAAAGACTGATTCCTTAAAAGAAATAAACCCATTCTAATGCTTAAAATGTCTAAATAGAACAAATTTTAATTGCCATGATAAACACTGCTGAAGATAATATTACAGAAAAGATTCCTCTTTCCAAGGAGACTACATTTTGTGCTTGCAAGTCATGGAGGTTCGTAAATATTTTACAGGCAAATGTTGAATATAATTGACTTAATTTTACTTCAGAGTTATCCGAGAAAGATTCAGAAAGGACCGGTCTAAACAAAACAATCAAATACCACCAGCATCACAAGCCTGTTGTGTTTATTACATGAAGTCAATAGAATAAATAGTGTAGAGAAGAACAAATAAAATGCATCGTGGAAAATATCTCACACAGAGAAATAAAGGTTACTCCGTCCCTTTCCCTAGATTTAAATTTTATTTGGCTCAACAATGTTAAGTATAATGACAATTTATTTGGCAATAAAATCACGCAATTGTTTTCCAAAAGTATTCATGGTGGTCTGACACAATCAGACGACTGCTAGTCAGGATTTCCTGGGATAAACCACAGACCTGCCTGCTATTTGTCTCCTCCTTCACTTGATGTTTAAAGTCTATTAAAAGTTTATAGTCTTGCAAAGATCATATTAAGCATTAAAATTCAGGAATCTCATTCTTGCTGCAAAGACTGTTAGAAGAAGAAAAGAAAATAAATAGGTTATCACCAATCCATTCTCATCATGAGAAGTGTAAAAAGCATGCACAGTGGAACAATATTCATTTATTTTTACGACAGTGCTTGAGAAGAAAAGAAAGGAAGTGAAATAAACCCAGGAATACGTAGTATTATTACTTCCATGCACTGGGATTTAGAAAGACTGGAATGAAATACCTCAGCAGGCAGAAAAGAGTATATTTAATTTTGCATGTGAGTGCATATTGAAGGGTGTGATTTCTGCAGGTCTCTGTGTTGAGTTAATGACATTGTTCCTGGCATAAGAAAATTGTTTTAACATTTATTTACATTGGTATACAGCAATATTTTATCCCTACAGAATTTTTGCTACAACAAAAAAGGTGTTAACATGTTTTTCTATATGTGTCACTTACAAGCAAAACATGATAAAAACATAATGAATCTCAACTATTCATAGACATAGCATTTTTAATAATAGATTTAAAAATTTTTAGATGTTGTACAGCATTCAATATGAAAATATTTCAGCAGAGTACACAATTTGATGTTGGAATTTTAATCTGTATTTGTTTATTTGTGCCCACATGTACAAGGAACAAACTAATTTTGTCCTGAAATTTAAGAGAATATCTGCAGGATGCTGAAATAGTTCACTTGGCTAATGTGCTGCTTTGCCACCTGTACCACTCAGGTTTGAGCCTGGCCTCTACCACAAGGAGGGAAACTGGTACTGTGGTCTCTTTCATTTTTTTTCTCAAAAATAAATGAGTAAATGCATAAATGCATAAATAAATGCCAAATCTAAATGTTTTATTGATCTACAAATTAGTAATTAATTCTAAACTTACAGAATTGTACAGATTTTCTTAAATTGAATACTTAAGATGATTGCAGACAGCTACTTACTACACAGATCTTTGAAGAAATCATGTGACAAAATCCTATTCACCTTCACAAAGACAGCTTTTTATCTTAAATATTGTAATGAGGACATTAAAATAGCTTTGAAACGGTGCCTCTCTGAGCGTTTACATTATACTTTACACTGATACATATTTGTTAGATCAGGACTGTTTTAGTCTGTACTTAAATACAGTAAAAACTGCACTCTCTCTGGAGCTGAACTCTCTGGGTTTGAATGTTATTTCTGACATGAGTAGCTGTGTGACTTTGGAGGATTTACTTCGTTTCTGTGTACCTTCTCTCTGTATTTTCTCTCTCCAACATGAACATGGGGAATGATATTACATATCTCACAGGTTTGTTTTAATGAGGAGGTGAAGATGGATACATACAATTATTACTATAGAGGCACGATTGTATGGCATAAATATTGCAATGATAACCATTATGTGTCAGAGAAACAATGGGAAAAAAGCCAAAGTCCTGGCTCTCAAGGAGCTCATTTAACAAGCTTGGGAGATAATTGCGTGTTTGGGAAGTATTAGCACATAGTAGGCACTGGAGATACAGATATGTGCATTTCAAGACGCTCACAGGCATGGATGGGAGACTTAGGATGTGGTGCAGTAAATGAAATGATAGGGCTTTGCCCTGGCAAGCATACAGCTCATGGAAGGGGACCCAGTCTAGCCTGAAGATTGCACAGTTGGGAGAGGTTGGGCAATAGGAGTTTATTCCATGAGGACAGATGTCATTAGTGGGTTTTGAAGAAAGTTATGAGTCAGTCAGGAAAGGGGGGAAATGAGATCTTGGAGCTTTTATATCTGAGGTAAAAGCATCGAGCATCAAATGAAAGAAAATATTTACTGAATCTGATGGTTTCTCATTAATTTTATGTATAGTAAAGGTAAATAACACATATGAAAATTAGAAGCAATCTTTTCTTTAAAAGAAGTTTAAATTTTACAAGAAAGAATGAAATGATTTTCTTTTTTGGATTTATCTAAGTTTTTTTATTTTTAATGATGGAAAGCTACATATGGAGAGATACATGGAGAAAGACTGCATAGCCCTGGATTATGGTGGTGCTGGGGAATGAACCTGGGAACTCAGAACCTCAGGCATGAAAGTGATTTGCAAAACCATTATGCTATCTCCCCAGCCCCCAAATTATTTTCATATATATAATCCTACACTGCAGAAAATTTCCCTCTTATTTAGCTTGTAGACTACCTAGTGAGAAAATAAGGCTAAACTTCTGTCATAGATTACATCTATATTTTAATCTGTAAATATAAACAATAAGATGTCAGAAGTTGCCCAATTCTTTTTTATCAACCAATATCAATTATTTCAGGTAAAAAGATTCTATGTGATTTAAAATAACTTACTAATTCAAATATTATTTCAGTTTTGCCTTTGATTCATCATATTGTCATTAGTGATTACAATTAAAATAACTATTATTGCAGTAAAATATATAAAATGTATGTATGTAAATGACTATATTAATAGTTTCATAGGAACAAATTCATCTCAATTACTGATAAAATCTTGTATACTAGTAAAATTTTCAAAAATGTAAACCATTATAAAGCTATAACAATTTTATATAATTGAATTTTAAATCTTGACTTTATACAAAGAATCATGCATCAATTTATCAGTAAAAAAACATATGAGATCTAAATAATCTATTAAATTTTTCCCCTTTCTTTTGTTTTTTTCTCACCAGTGGCAGCAATTAAACCTGGGACTTCCAAGCTGCAGGCATAAAGTTCTGTAATGTGAACTATTTCCCTGACACTAAGATAGAATTACTTAAAAGTTGCAGTCATAGTAATCTCTGCATAAGTGTATGTGTGTGTGTGTGTGTGTGTGTGTGTGTGTGTGTGTGTGTGTGTGTGTATTATATACATAGACATGTAGGGAAGTTCACTGGAGTAATCAGTGACTCCCAAAGTTAAAAAAACTGTACATAACTATGTGTTCATCTTTAATTTTTGATACATAGTAATAAGGAGTATAACAGAAGAATAAAACCATTAAATAAATCAAATCTATTTAAATTTTTAGTTGTTTAAAACTTTTCATAACACATAAAAATACAGAAATATTGTACTTTATATAATCTGACTTATAAATAAATATGTGTAAGCTTATAAAATGCATATATGTGTTAAATAATTTATCAGGATAATCATTAATCTGTCACTGGAAATAAATTTTGGTAGTAGAGTATATGAAAAATCCCATTTTTTATAGTTCGGTGTTGACTGAGTCTTCAAATGTATGATTATATATTTCAATATTGTTTTCTTAAGGAAAATATTTAGAGGGAAAGTTGCATAATATAATTTATTGGCAAAATTTTGTTGAAGCATTATTTTTGTTCCATGTAGTGCTACTTGGAACAATCTAACAGGTCTAGGAGATCTACTTTCAAAATGACCTCACTTACTTGGTTGTCAAGTTGGTTCTTATTCTCAGCTGGGAACTCAGCTAGAACTTTTGGCCTGGGCTCCTTATTTTCCTTTAAACCACCCCTCCATCTGGCAAGATTAATCATATCAGAGTGAAAAAGCCTCAGGCTAGTTGACTTCTGAGATGATAATTGGCATCTCCCAGAGTGAAATAAAGCCCAAATTATTACCTGGACTTGGAGAGGCTAAAGCATCACTTTTCCCATATATTATTTGTCAAAGTAGTAACACAACCAGTATAGATAAAAATAGTATAATCCACTAGACGCCATCGATACTGTAAAGTACTACAGATTGGTCAAATGATGGAGAATAGAACTCCCAGAACACCTGGAAAAATTGAATGAGGCTTGGCCTTAGAAGAGAGAAAACCAAGGGCAGAAGGGTACTATATCTACATGGAATTTCCCATTGAATCATTTCCATCGAAACTGAACATGTTTAAAAATTCTCAAAGGGGAGTCGGGCGGTAGCACAGTGGGTTAGGCGCACGTGGTGCAAAGCGCAAAAAGTGGTTCGAGCCCTGGCTCCCCACCTGCAGGGGCATCCCTTCACAGACGGTGAAGCAGGTCTGCAGGTGTCTTTCTCTCCTTCTCTCTGTCTTCCTTTCTCTCCATTTCTCTCTGTCCTATCCAACAACGACATCAACAACAATAATAATAACTACAACAGCAAAAACAAGGGCAACAAAAGGAAATAATAAATATCAAAAATAAATAAATAAACTTTAAAAAATTCTCAAAGACAGGAATAACTTCCAATAGAAAAGGGATAATAATAATAATAATTAATGTTAGGCAGAAGTACAGTTATTATTCACTTTCAGGGAGAAACAAATTGAAGTTTGAGTTTCATCAAGTTAGAGAGGTTTGGTAAAGACTTCAGGTTTTCTAACAAAGTCCCAGAAACCCAAATCTTAGGAGAAAAATTATCTATGCAAGCAATAAAGAGTTACACTTACGAATAAGGGTGAAACCCAGTCTCATCTTAAAAAACAGTAAAAAAAAAAAGACAAAACACAGAAGTTACACAAAATCAGTGTGATTAATAATTAGTTTTAATAAGTTTTTACTGCCTGCTGAAATGCATTTCAACACTCTTCAGAAGAATATAAAGGAACCAAGGATGTCTAAAAATACTACTGAAGTATAATATTACTCAATCTAGAGAAACACAGCTATTAACAATAAAAGATCCCAACATGATCTGAATATTGAAATTTGCAGAAAAGAATTTTAAAGCAGTTCTTAAAATTATCCTCAAAAGTTTAAAGGAAAATACTAATAGGGAAAATACAGCCTATTAAATAAAAATTCTGTTGGATAGTTTCTCAGGTGATTGAAGAAGTCATGAAATAAGGTCAGTGACCAGGTATTGGTTAGCAAAAGAGTGGTCCTCAGATGTATTAACAACCTAATCTCCAGAACCTGTGAAAATGTTACCTTAAATGTGAGAAGGAACTTTGCAAATATGATTAAACTAAGCATCACAAAATTGGCGAATATTCCAAGTGATCTGGTTGGGCCCAATATAGTTATACTATGATAGTAGTTCTTAAACAAGGAACTACTTTGTACAAAGGTCAAAGCTGGTGAAAGATTGGAAAAAGGCAAACTATAAGATTTAAAAATGGGAGGTGATGGGAAAAAAACAAACAAACAAAGACAAAACTGGACAAGGGCAAAGAGTGGAGTCTCTGAAATGCAGCCTTTGCCTAAACCCAGATTTTTTACCCATGAAAATTCATTTCCTATGTCTAACCTCTTTTATTTTGAAGGAGTAAAATTTATAAACTGAAGATTAAGAAAATCCAGTTATGAGAAAAGTGAAAGGAAAATACTTTCGGGAGTCAGGTGGTAGCGCAGCGGGTTAAACGCAGTTGGTGCAAAGCGCAAGAACCACCTAAGAATCCCAGTTCGCGCCCCTGGCCCCTCCCTTCACAAGCAGTGAAGCAGGCCTGCAGGTGTCTGTCTCTTCCCCTCTCTGTCTTCCCCTTTTCTCTCCATTTCTCTCTGTCATATCCAACAACGACATCAATAACAGCAATAATAACTACAACAATTAAGCAACAAGGGCAACAAAAGGAAATAGATATTCTTCTTCTAGTGTTTGCCAGATAAATATTTAAAAAAATACTTTCATGTATAGGGGCAAGATCTTGAAATAAAGAACTTGTTATACTTGAGAGACTTAAGAATAGCCATATTTACTTTTGACTAGTGGGTTAGTTTGAGACATGAGACCAGTGTTTAAAGCAGAAACTAGAGCATGAAGGAATTTACAAATCATGGTGAAGAATGTTTATTATTATTTTATTTTATTTATTTTTTTATCAGAGCACTGATCAACTATATGTTTTATGGTTGTGTGAGGAATTGAACTTGGGACTTTAAAGCATTAGGCATGAGAGTCTCTTTGCATAACCATTATGCTATGCCCCCATCTCATGTTTATTTTTTTATGATGTATTATCCATGAGGATGTATATACAAGTGACATTAATTTGTAAGAACAGCATGTAGAGGATTAACTTCTTATCTAATATTTATTTACAAGACAGTTGTCCTATGAGTACAATTTATTTCTTTCACTTTTTTATTTTTAAAATATATTTATTTATTTCCTTTTGTTGCCCTTGCTGTTTCATTGTTGTAGTTATTATTGTTGTCATCATTGTTGGATAGGACAGAGAGAAATGGACAGACGATGGGAAGACAGAGAGGAGGAGAGAAAGACAGAGGCAAACCTGCTTCACCATTTGTGGGGTGCTCAACCGGTATTCCTGTGCAGGACTGTTGGGTAGTATGCCAGCTCCCCCTGGCTTCTGCTTAACCAAGCACCTGTATGCCTATATAAGGATTGGTTTGATCCCATTCAAAGTGGTCTATTTACATAAATCACTTTTACATTTACATAAAGCACCACACTCCCTCCAGGGCATTAGTGGTTTAGTGGTAAAATTCTCACCTGCTCCGCCCCCTCTCCTTGTCACACCCTGATCCTCTCCTTGTCACACCCTGATCTTCCACCAGTCACTTTTTGCTCCACCCTCTCTATGTCACATCCTGTTTCCACCCTACTTGGAGAGTATAAAAACAGCTGCTCTTCTGATTAAACACACTTGGAAATTGCTTTCTGGTTCCGAGAGTTCCAGAGTGTATCTCCAGCAAAGTTAGTGAGGCATGAGTTCCTGATCCCTCTCCCACGCAGCAGCCTGGATCAGCTCCAGTTGAGTTCTCTCCAACCCAGAGAGCACTAGCTCCAGAAGAAGCACCCTCAGGCTATCCTGGCACAGGTCCTTGAGCTTTGCACCATGTGCGCTTAAGCTGCTATGCTACCGCCCTACCGCCTGAGTACAATTTCTTATTTCCTCATGATAAATGTCTGCACATCACTTCTACCAACAACTTATATACTCTCACTACTGTGCATTGAGCCCCAATGCCCTTTTGAGCCCCTCCACCTTTTTACTTTTCAGCAAGTCCTTGGATTTGTTGTAACAGGACAATTTTCACATTTCGTTTTCCCTTTCTTTTCTTATTAAGTTCCACCTATAAATGACATCATCCAGTATCCATCCTTCTCCTTCTTGAACATGATTCCTTAGCGTTCATAAAAAATGAGGCAATAAAGATTATTTTCTAATTGCTTACTGTTGAATAACATTTCATTGTGTATATATGCCACAATTTTCTTAACCAATCATCTCTATACTGAAATTTGAAAATTAGGAGTATGTGATTTGCTTCCAATTGTACTCTATTAAAAATAGTGCTGCTGTGCACACAGTTGTGCACAGATCATCTCATATGGGTCCTTTTGTTTTCTTTAGGTAAATTCCTAGGAGAGGAATTGCCTACTGTTGGTGGGAAAGTAAATTCATTCAGCTCCTTTAGAGAAAAAAGTTTGGATATTCCTCAGAAAATTAGAAATGGAGCTACCCTATATGACCCAAAAATTCTTCCCATAGGGATGTATTATTTTATCAATTTCTTCTTGAAATTCTCACATTTTTATTCTTCTCTCAACTTTGAGACATTTTATTGATTTAAAGTGTTTTTAGTTCATTAGAATGTGTTGTGTTTTTTTTTTTCTTTTGCTCTATAATTAGCTGTAATCTCTTTACTAGAAACAGTGATCATAAAACCTGGAGACATTTAAATTATTATTTTATAAGCCAAACCTATAGCAAATAGAATAGTAGAAATAATGGCATTATGTGTCAGAGATTGTTTGAAATAAATGTGGAACAAAAAAACATAAACTTCTGTCATGCGAGAAGAACTGATGGATAGGTGACATTAGTCAACCTGGAATATGTCAAACTAAAGGAGCATCCACAGTATTTTTAGTACTTTAATTATTTTAGTGATTTAATATTAATTTACAAAACTATAAGATAACAGGTATATTTCTGTACCACTCCTATCACTAGAATTCTGTATCCACATCCCTCCATTGGAAGCTACAGTAGTTTTCCCAAGGTTGCAGATATAGGTTAACTATTATTTCTACAACTATCTATCTATATTTGTATATATTTGTCCATTGTCCTATCTTCCAAGTCACACCTACACCTATTACTACTTCTGAATGTCATTCCTCTTCTCTCTCTGGATCCTGATGGAGTTGGGAGTTCAGAGGCCTCTGGTCATCTTGCTCTTATTATTTTTTTCCTTCTGGTAGTATGGACCAAAATTCTTGTGGGGATGCAGAAGGTGGGAGTTGTGGCTTTTCTAATTGCTTCTCCACTGGACATGAGCATTGGTAGGTCTATCCATACCCCTAGCCTGTTTCTCTTTCCCTGGTGGGGTAGAACTCTGGAGAAGTGAGTTTCCGGGATACACTGAAGAGGTCATCTGCCCAGAGAAGTCAGGATGAAATCATAGCATTTGCAACTTGCACCCACAGTTTACTGAAAGTTTATCTTAATTACATGGGTAATTCATTCTTTTAATGGCACTGTAAGATACATACAACAGTGAAAATTGACTAGATCTCTTTACATTTGTGGTGAAGGAAATTTGTGTTCTATATTTTTGGAGAAGTCATTTTTGGACCTGAACTAAGAAATTCCTCCCGGGACTCTTCCTGCAGCTGGTGCTCAGTCAATGTAAAGCTATAGAGGAGCCTGGGGGCTATTTCACACTTTTCTCCTTCATGAGCAGTAGAGTATTGTTTGGGACCTGGGATTTGTAAAGACTCTCACTCATCTCCCAATGTAAGTAGATGGGAATATTCCTAGGTCATATTGGAGTCTGAGATTCCCCTCAGGAGAGCAGGCCCTGAGAACTTCTAACCACAGTGATGAAAAAGTGAAGTGCTGTATGGTTCTCCTTCATGGTCCAGATGGGTGCAGGGACCTGTGTCATCAGCAGTGAGATTTAACTTTGAGTCTCCTGTGACCTCCCTGAGGATTGGGGATGAGAATTGGGAGGCAATGCTGGACCATTTTCTGGCTGTTCTGAAACTTTCCCTTGACTCTCAGGGAGTCAGCCTTCACTTGGGCACAGATCTTTGCACTGTTCAGTCTTAAATGAAATTCCATTAAAATGAAACATAAACTCTTCTTCCCTAGAAAGATGTATTTTTGAAAGATTTCTTTTGTTTATTTAAGAGAGAGTTCAGAGCACTGCTCAACTCTAGCATATGGTGGTGCTCGTGATTGAAACTGTGACCACTGGGACCTCAGACATGCAATCTTGTACACCTTTGTGCTATCTCCTTAGTCCAGAAAAAAAAAAATGGAGTAAAGGAAAGCAATAAAGTATTGCTTTAAAGTTTAGTATGAGAATCAAGAATAGTGTGAGTAAGGTTAAAAATGAGTTAGGGTAGTCAGGCGGTAGCACAGTGGGTTAATCGTAGGTGGCGCAAAGAACTAGAACCAGCTTAAGGATCCAGGTTCGACCCCTGGCTCCCCACCTGCAGGGGAGTCACTTCACAAGCAGTGAAGCAGGTCTGCAGGTGTCTTTCTCTTCCCCTCTCTGTCTTTCCCTCCTCTCTCCATTTCTCTCTGTCCTATCCAACAACAATGACAGCAATAGCAATAACAATAATAACTACAACAATAAAACAAGGACAACAAAAGGAAATAAATAAATAAATAATTTTAAAAAACACACAAAAATGAATTAGGATTGGCCTGCAGGTGGTGCAGTGGATAAAACACTAGACCCTCAAGTATTAGGATCTGAATTTGATCACTGGCATCACATTTTTGGCCCTCTCTCTCTCTCTCTCTCTCTCTCTCTCTCTCTCTCTCTCTTTCTCTCTCTCAGATGCACATGCATTCTCATTAAAATAAATATTAAAAAATATATGGGGATTTGAGTAGCAGGAGATAACTCATCCAGCAGAACGAATACTTTGTTGTGTTTAAGGTCCTGAATTCAAGCCATAGCACCTCATGGGTATGGCATGGGCAACATCAGGGACGTTACATGGATTATGGAGTAGTGCTGTAGTGTCTCTTCTTTCTCTCACTCTGCTCTTGCTTACCCCCTCCCAAAATACAAATTAATGTGGGTTGCCATTTTATTGAACAATGGCAAGAAAATCCCCAAGTACACTGGGTGTTTAATCTACTGAACTATCCAGATGGTAGGGTTGGACTGAATGTTAGACAACAGACACTGATGCTTCATGACAACAGTGAGTGAATGGTGTGAAATGTGAAAATATAAACAAGAGGAGCCCCTCTCTCCTAGTCTGCTCTGCCTCTTCTTCCCCCAACTCCATCTATTCTGACATTTAACAGTTGGCAGACACTTCATCACTGGACACAGAGTCAATTATTTGATTTGAATACTCACACAGAATATGTCTCATTCTAATGCCCATGACCACATTGTTTGTCTATTTCTTGGACTATGTGCAAAATGTTCATTAAAAATGTAAGTTTGTGTGGGCTAGTATTATGTTTTCAATGAGTAGCATGATATTTTCTTGGATTTTTCACACAGCTAAAGACCACATACTTTAGTTCATTTCTTTCAGTGCTTTTTTTTCTTTCTTTCTTTTCTTTTCTTTCTTTCTTTCTTTTTTTTTTTTTTTTTTTGGAATTATACCTTGAGAGTTTTTGCCTTGTTTATGTGTGGCTTTTGGAGAAACATTCAAAAAAATTTTTAGAGCTTCCAGCTTGACAGAATTGGACAGTTGGTAGACAGAGCTGTGATTACTTATATTCCTTGGATTCTTGAGTGTGCTTGGTGTTGGAAATAATGCTTATCTTTGAGAGTAGAATAGAGTAGAAATTTGTGATTTATGGTAAAGTAGTTTAACTCTGTTCGTTTAGGCAAATAATAGTCATTTTAGAATGAGAGGAAGCTGTTTTCTGAGGATTTATTGATTAAAAAGACATGAAAAGAATGAGTGAAGGAAATAGTGTGTGTTGCCTTGGGTTTCAGCATATTAGGTCTCGACTCACTCTTAAGAGTAAATAAGGCACATTGTTTTGTATCTGATGTTATAAAAATGAGTTCAAATAAAAAGTAAACTTACTTTGAGAGAATTTATTATTTACTCAGTAGAAGGTATGTTTGTTTGTTTGTTGTTATTTGTGATGGTTTGGTTTTTTTGTTTTAGTGATCCAAGGCCTCACTTATACATTGGTTTACTGCTCCTGGGTCATTTTCTCATTTATATAGGAGCATATAGAGGGAAGGACGCCACAGAACCTGCTGCCATGTGGACTAGAACTTGAACCTGGGCCCTATGTATCGTAATGCAGGCACCCTGTCCAGTGAACTGGCCTATCAGTTCCAAAGCATGTTTTACCCATCTGTCCCATATACTTGTTATTATTGAATCATAAAAAGAATGCAAGAGTTTTTAGTGCCCTGATTCATTTGTTTTAATATGATGCCTTTTTTCCTTCTTATCACTGTTCCATAAACCCACGAGGAATGACATTTAGAAAGAAAATGCCAACAAATCAGTATTTTAACTGATTAGTTTTTTTTTGTCCTATCCAACAAGGATGACATCAATAACAACAACAATAATAACTACAACAACAATAAAACAACAAGGGTAACAAAAAGGAAATAAATATTAAAATCTTTTTTTTTTTAAAAAGGACATATCATTGGTTTTTTAGGACGCAGCTTATCCGGGATGTTATCATTAAAAAGCTTCATCTCAAAAGTCCAGGTGGTGGCTCACCTGGTAGAACACAAGCACAGAAATCCAGGTTTAAGTCTCTGGCCCCTGCTTGTAGGGGGAAAGTTTCAGAAGCACAGGGCACTGCTTCAGGTGTCTTTCTTCTCTCTCTCTCTCTCTCTCTCTCCCTCTCTCCCTCCCTCCCTCTCTCTCTCTCTCTGTTTCCCTCCTTCCTTCCTTCCTTCTCTCTATCTTCCTCTCTCCCTCTCTCTCTCTGTCCTTCTCTCCCTCTCTCTCCCTCTATCAGAAAGAAACAATAGAGGGGGCAGGCAGTGGTGGCTAAGCACACATACCATCATGAACAGGGACCCTGGTTTGAACATCACTTTCCCAACTGCAGGGGAAATGCTTCATGAGTGGTGAAGCAGATCTGCAGGTGTCTTTCTCTCCCCGTCTATCTTCCTTCCCCTCTCAATTTCTCTCTGTCCTATCAAATAAAATAGGAAGAAAAAAAATGGCCACCAGGAGCCATGGATTTGTAGTGTAGGCACCGAGCTCCAGAAATAACATTGGTGGAAAGGAAAAAAAAAAATGAAAGGAAGGAAAAGAAAGGAAGAATGCAGTAATAACCCAGGTGGTAGAGGAAAGTACTTCATCTACAAAGATCATTTTTTCCCTAGTGATTTTACATTCAGAAATTTGGAAACATAGGCGTATTTGGATGTAGAGGAAGTATTCTCACCATTCAGCTCATGACACCTACATTATTAAAGTTAGGGTCATCAAGGTCTGAGCCATAGTATACCCCTGTTGAGCGTAGCCTATGTTACTATTCTCAAGGATCAGGGTTCAAGTCTCCTTGTCCCCATTTGTAAGGAGGAAGTTTCACAAGTGGTGAAGCGGTGGTGCTCTATCTCCCTGCCCTTCTCAGTTTCTTTTTGTCCTAAAAAATTAAATAAGTAAATATTTAGAAAACAGTAAAACAACCAGGATTATCTTGAGGTTAAAGACAATCTCTCCTGAACTTTGTGTCTTTGTGTATTTTGCAACAGCCTGCACACTATAAGCATTTATTAACTGTTGCAAAAATGAGCCATACATTTGTAACCAATAATGTTTTTTCAGGGAGTCTATTTAGTAATGAAGTGACAGTAATTATTTTTTAAATTTTATTTATAAAATTGAAATATTGACAAGACTATAGGATAAGAGGGATACAAGTCCACACAATTCCCACTTCCAGAACTCTGTATCCAATCCCCTCCCTTGATAGCTTCCCTATTCTTATCCTTCTGTGAGGATCATTATGGGGTACAGAAAGTGGAAGGTCTGGCTTCTGTAATTGCTTCCCCGCTGAACATGGGCATTGGCAGGTCTATCCATACTCCCAGCCTGTCTCTCTCTTTCCCTAGTGGGGCAGGGATGTGGGGAGAATTACAGTAATTCTAAGAAGTTAACAAATGTTGCATCAGTAGATGAGCATGGTTCCTAGTATTTAAAATGTGAAACCAGATTCTACTTACACAATGCTTAATTGTCCCTATTTGCAAAAATCTAACTGTATGAACAGGAAATTGGTCTCTGAGTGTGAAATATGTGGATATAAGAAAAATGACTCTAGCTATTGGAAATAATAGATAAATACTATTTTACAAAGTCTTTGTTTAGATTAGCTTAATTTACCACCCTGGTCAATTACAAAGCCAGATACAGTCTTGATGGGACTTGTGTAATGGGCCATCATTCTTTCAAGAACAAAATTGTTTCATATTCCTGTGATTTGATAATAAGTAATAAACATGTAATATATCAATTTACAAAGTCAATTACATAATCAAAAAGAGTGCCAGCAGCAATAACCAAAATACTCTGTTCTGTATTTACTTTCATATTCTCCACCTTCCCTAAGGCACCAGGCCTGGCATTTTTCCTGTTTTCTCAATTTTCTTTGCATAATTTTCCACTTGGTGGACTGCCATTCTCAACAGCAACACTTCAACGTCTGGAGGTTTGGTAAGAGCAGTTGAAGAGACAAGAACTGTGTTTAATTAAATCCCAGTGGCTACTAAATATAAATACAAAAATGTTTAATTATTCAACATTGCTGGTAAGTCACACAAGAGCCTCCTAAAGAAATCTGGTATCTCATGAACTTTGAGCTATACCCTGAAAATTAGTCATTGCCCTTTTGCCTACTTTAAAGGAAGAAATTAAAGAACACAGATGAGTATATGCCTATCTCATAAAATATCTTGATGACAAATTTCAGCTGAAAAAAATTCAGTTGATTAAAAAAAAATGCAAAATAATATAGTGGCCAAGGAGGTGACTTAGTGAAAGCAGAGTTTAATCCCTACACCATGTATGCTGGTGATGCGCTTATTCAGTTTTTCTCCTTAATCAAATAGACATAATAAAAGTTTAGAGAAATACATAATGCATTATTATAAGATGTGCTTCATGAAAATATCTACTGGTTTCGTTACTCATATATACTAAAGTAGCATTATGAAGTTAAAAACTAAAGGAGACTATTTTGAATTATAGGACAAGAGGTCCTTCCGCTTTAAATTAGATTTTTACATTTCTTCACAAAAATTTCAGACTCTCACCTAAATATATATTTCAAAACATTCAGGCTGGGGAGACAGCATAATGTTTATGCAAAAGACTGTCATGCCTGAGGCTTTTTGGTCCCAGGTTCAATCCACAGCATCACCATAAACTAGAGCTGAGCAGTGCTTTTGTCTTACTCTCTGTCTGTGTATCTCTCTCTCTCTGTCTCATTAAAATGAATAAATAAATAAGATTTTTAAAAACAAAACAAATATTTAGAAATAATTAGAGTAACTTTTATATAAGGTTAACTGCAACTTTAGTTCCTGAAGAGCTTGAGTAAATATAAACATCTTTAAGCAAAAAAATCTGTCTGCAAGTTATTTGTTAAATGAAAACTTATTTGTGTTAGACTGTTTCTGGGGCATATACCATAGTTTTACAGTTCTGTTCCTAAATTATACATGTGAGCCTACTAGAGAGGGGATTCTTTGGGTAAATTTAACATTTTTCACACCGTTATACACGAACTCTCACTACTTGTTTTTCTCACAACTTGGGTTTTTACTGACATTGTTGCTGACACCATTTGGATAAGGGGACATTTTAAATTTTACTTTAAAATGGCTAACTGGAAATAGATTAAATTTTATACATATATGGATATCCCCAGATGTGAATACAGGAAAAACTTGGGTTTGTCTCTGTGTATTTATTCACCATATAAATCTACTAGCACATTCTTATATGTTATGTAAATAAGATGTGGAATTCCAATAGTGTATCAGTGTTCTATAGCAGATGGTACACTGAGATTTACCACACCATTACATTTAATGGGTTTGAATTCATTTGGATTTCTTGATGTTCTCTCTGTCCTTCTCATAGCAGCAATGTTGCCAATGGTCCTGATTATATATGATTTGAGAGAGTGCTTAAAGAAGAAAAACTCCTTTATCTTAGAAATATGAGTATTTTATGTCAAAGTTTAAAGTGTATATACATTGCATTTCAGGGGATTTATGTGCTCTGTGAGAAAAGGATAGTTAATGAATATTCAACAAAGTACTTGAAATCATTACACTCAAAGATATTTTATAAAATGAAAATACTCAATGAACGATTGTAGCCCTAGTTGGGAGTATTCATTTGGAAAAAAAAAAGAAAATTCCATCCTAAATCATCATGTATGAAGTGAAAATGAAATTTAATATAGAAAATACAAAGACTCAGAAAGGCACAGGTTTTAGTTAGAATGTGCATGACTCTGTTAACATAAATCTGCATAGATTTTGATGACTCTGGGTTAATAAATAATGTCCCTAGATGTGTTTGATTTGTGGGAAATCAGTCATTTTGATAGTTGAAAATGGTTGCATAAACCATATGGATTTTGTTTCTGTCACTGAACTTGCTCTGCTTAGTAGTAGAATGAGTGGTGGTATGGCTTTACTCAGTCACTTACCAAACTAACCATATGAGGAAAGAGAGTAGACCAAGGGCAAGAACATAAGAATTCAGTTATTCATTGTGTTTTCTAAAACAGTATGTTTAAAATTGTTACTGACTGAAAACCTTGTCCCCCCACCACTGTAAGCCTTGTTAAAGATAGAAATATTAGATCCTCTTCCAGACTCACTAAATCAAAATCAGAGAGGAGTAGAATCCGGATACCAAAATATTAAGATATGGTAACAAACTCTGTGAAGATGCACATTTACACATACAGACTGACGTATTCCAAGTCAACATTCAAACCCAATACTCTAAATCACTCTTCTTGAGTATGCCTTTATTCACTGTGGAATCTTTATTTCCTTAGTCATTCACAGGAATATGTCACAAGATTGTTATGAGAATTAAATGAGTCAACATTTGTAAGCCAGTTAATGCTTCATACACAGTAAAACAGGAGTTTAAAAAAACTATAGACAAGGGGTAAACTGTTGGTGCACCTGCTTGAGTGCACGTGTTACAGTGTGCAAGGACCTGGGTTTAAGTCCCTGGTCCCCATCTGCAGGGATGAAGCTTCACGGTGGTGAAGCAGTGCTGCAGGTGTCTCTCTCTTTTTCTCTATCTCTCACCTTCTCTATCTCCTCTTTCCTTCTCAATTTCTCCATCTTTAAAAAAATAAAAATAAAAACAATGCACTTATGTATTGGAATTTCCTGATCATAGTGACACAAGGTTTCTAGTGCAGAGAATAAAAAGAAAACAACTTTAAAAATATTTAGGTCATGAATATAACCCATATTCCATGTTTGAAAAAAATGTTTTGTTTCCATCATCGTTACCATGTTGTGATAAATATTTTTAATATTATTAACCATCTTATAATCATAACCTAAATCTTTCATATTTTAGTGCTTTTCAGTTATTCTGAATACAGACTGGGGACACTCACACACACTCCCTTGAATGATGAACACATTTCTCATTAGAAGATGAGGCTTAAATATGGCATCTTGGTAGAGACATGTGCCCCACTGTTTTCAGCAAATCTCGGAGGTGATACAACATGACAGTCATCTTAAAGTGACATTGCATATATCCACTCAATATCCCAGGCCCTGTTTACAGTTCATTTGTGGGACATTGGACTATTTGGCAGCAGGAGTGAAGTCACATCCATTTACAGGCAGTGCAGAGGCGTCCAGGCTACATCCTCTAATTACATTACAGTGACCCATCACTGCTGCATGTCTATTGATTTTTGCTTCTTAGAAGCCTTTACTATTTTCTGGAAAGTCTTTAGATTAATGTCATTTATCTACTTTTAGAATAAGAAAATCTTAATGCCAATGACAGATAGGAGACCAAATGATATCTCAATGAACTCAATGATATCTCAAAGGAGACCAAATGACATCTCAATTAACTGAATTATTCCTTTGCTTGTTTGTTTGGTTTTTGCCTAATGTCAACTAATTCCAGAAATGAACCAGATCTTTTGGATGTTTCATAGTGTTACCATCATTTTATAAAATTTTATAAATTTTACACGATGATGCTGGATTTTATATACAATGCACCAGATCAAAATCAGTAGATGATGTCTTCTATATTGAAAGCAGTATGTCTGGGCCATTTATAATTATACTTGCAGTATTATTCACATAAGCTTCCAGTAAGTCTAATTACTTCTTCAAATTGGCCTGAAAAGCATTTACACAGTAGAGCTTGCCATTGGCCCAGAAGTCATTTGATCTCTTTATGACTTCCCTGAGCTAGCAACAGCCATTTCAGATTGGCTCTGACTGTGAAGCAGGCAATGGTACATC
Source organism: Erinaceus europaeus (assembly GCF_950295315.1). Classification (NCBI taxonomy): domain Eukaryota; kingdom Metazoa; phylum Chordata; class Mammalia; order Eulipotyphla; family Erinaceidae; genus Erinaceus; species Erinaceus europaeus. The sequence continues at coordinate 25,907,373 of NC_080170.1, read as the reverse complement.
TGCTTTTTGGTTTGTTTTTTAATGGGGAAAACACTTTCTAAGAAGGCAAACTTCATATCTGTACTTATGTAAGAGTTATGTCTAACCTTTTAAGATATATAAATGAAAGTACTCCTAAAAAGATAAACTTCATCTCAATCTAATTTGGGAACTGAAAAATATTCCCAGGTCCATTTTAATATATATCAACTCTTCTTACTTTGGTGTGTGTACAGTGGAGTGGGGTTGGGAATTAAATAATAAAAGATATAATATAGACCTAATATAATATGTTTGTTCAGGATAATTTTAATATGTATCCTAACTATAAACTTTAGCAGTAATTAGGAAAGTATTCAAATAATTTTTGAGATAACCATCTCTGGGAAATTTGAACTGATTGATTTGAACACCAGCCATGTCTAGTCATTCTAGTAGATATTTGAACAAATAAAAATGTAATAACAAATTTTATCATAAAAACCCAAAATAGACCTGATCCCTATCCTCACAGAACTTCCAATCTAGGGAAGAGACCTCAAAGACAGCAGTTACAGCAACATATCTGCAGTCTGTATTTTGTCCTGTGAAGAAAGGTTTTAGTGATCTGTGGTAAAGGGATCTCTTCAAATATGATCAATTCAAGGAAAGTATCTTTGAAGGAATTTTGAGTTCAGATTTGAAGATAGAATGAAAAAAAAAAAACAGTCTTGGTCTTGAAACCCTGAGGGCAAGAAAACAGTAAGATTGGCATGGAGGGAAGAGGGCAAGGGTTTAAGGTGAGACAGGAGTGAGAGAGGAGAGCCTCAAGAAGTGAGAGATTTTTTTTTAATTTTTTTATTTAAGAAAGGATTAATGAACAAAAACATAAGGTAGGAGGGGTACAACTCCACACAATTCCCACCATCCAATCTCCATAACCCACCCCCTCCCATGATAGCTTTCCCATTCTCTAGCCCTCTGGGAGCATGGACCCAGGGTCGTTGAGGGTTGTAGAAGGTAGAAGGTCTGGCTTCTGTAATTGCTTCCCCGCTGAACATGGGCGTTTTGGCTTCAGAACAGAGATGAATTGGTGGAAGGAAAATTGAGATGCAGTGTGTGAATATCTTCTCCCAATTGCCTGAATGCATGTTTGATCCTTGTGGAGTTTTCTTTCTATGTGTAGAAATTTTTAGTCAGGTTACATTTACTTATTCTTTCATTAGTTTCTTTTGTCCCTGGGATTGTGTCTCTAAAAATATCTTATAACCAATTTATCTCTAAAAATCTTTGAGAACTGTGGTAGTTAATGTGATGAGGGGCATGGTGACTTGCATATAGGTAAGGAGACATAATCTCATTATCTTATAATATTGTTGAATTTAAAATTTGCTTCCTGGTCCCCACCTGGAGAAGGGAAGCTTTGTAAGCAGTGGAACAATGATCTCTCTCTCTCTCTCTCTCTCTCTCTCTCTCTCTCTCTCTCTCCTTTCTCCCTGTCTGTCTCATCCTCTATCAAAAAATTAAAAAGGTAAAAACTAATGGCTATTGGGAGTAGTGGAGGTGTCATGTGGGCATTGAGCTCCAATAATAATCCTAGTGGCAAAATAATAGCATTAATTTAAATAAATAATAAATCAGCAAAGTAAGAGTATACCTTTTTTTAAGTTGACACAGGAACATCATTTAAGAGACTTCTATAATAGTATGGCAGATGGTGATGATTGCTTCTTTAGGGAGAATATTGAAGGCAGTAGAAATGGAAACAGATTGGGGGTCAGGTGGTAGCGCAGTGGGTAAAGCGCTTATGGCGTGGAAACGAAAGGACCAGCGTGATGATCTTGGTTCTAGCCCTGGTTCCCCACCTGCAGGGGAGTCACTTCACAAGTGGTGAAGCAGGTCTGAAGATGCTTCTCTTTCTCTCTCCCTCTGTCTTCCCCTCTTTCCTCCATTTGTCTCTGACCTATCCAACAACGATGACATCAACAACAACAATAGTAAAACAACAAAGGCAACAAAAGGGAAAATAAATTATAAAAATAAAAAAAGAAATGGAGACAAGTAAATCTAAGAGGTATTCCAAAGGAAGTGTAGATATCATGTTCTTGAGTTGATATAGGGAGTAACAACAACAACAATAAAATGCCAAGAATGATTGCAGATTTCTGGCATGGTTTGTCAATGCCTAGTTCTGCCATGTATTGACATAGGGTCCTAGAGCTGACAAAATAGCTCATCTGAATAATAATTTTTCTAAGATACTTTTCTGTCTCTAAATTTCTTCCTGTCTAAAAATTTTGGCTGGGAATGGTGAAATCTGAGATGACAACCCACCACCACTCATTGCCCCCCAACCCACAAAGGTACAGGCATCTAAATAGTACCAGGGTAGGATAAGAAAATGATATGAAATAGAGCATACAAGAAAGAATATTTTTTCCTGGTACAAAAACAAAAGAAATAGAAAACACATAGGAGTTGAGACACTAAGGGGCACCATAAAGTAAGAAGACAGGTAGATACTGATTTTCCTTTGATTTTTTAGAAAATTAAATGAAGCAGTTTTTCAAAGCTAGGTTCTGTAAGTTTCACGTGTGTGTCCTTAAAAATCAACATAGATATATATTATTATATTAACCACTAGAAACCCAATTCTAGCCTTCATTATACCTCTTTGTCTTGATTTACCTGCTCTCTCCCTTCCCCTTTCTCCTTTCAGATCACCACTGATCAGTTATATATCCTAAGAATTTATTGGTTGTTTTGATTTTATTTATTCACCCATTTTGTTTGTATTCTCTGTATACCACATATTAGTGCAATTCTATGGTGAGTATTCATCTTTTTTATTTGATTCATTCAATTCATCATATATCTTCTAAGTCCATACTCTCATACATATTGCATAACACATCATTATCTATTTGTCAGTTGATGGATGGAAACACACTGGGTTGTTTCTAGTTCTTAGCTATGGAGTTTTAGCCTAGAGAGAGTAGGCTATATTTGATAATAAATAAATAAATAAATCTCAAGGGGAAAAAAGGGGAGAACTTTGTTCTTATAGAAATTGAAATTTAGGAACTTTTCCTTCAATATTGACACCTGAATATTCAAGAATCTTTGGGATAAATTCTTAGACTATTGTTGAAACAAAGGCAAGATTTATATGTATCTCCCACTTTTCTGAGAAATAGGGATGATATGACAAGATCCCTGGTATTATGGGATGAAGGTTTGTGTCTCCCACTCTCTTCAAATTCTTACTTTTAATCATTCTATCTGTTTAAAGTCCACATTACTATGTGTAAAGACCAAGTCCACACATATGTGGGGAAGCTTCACAAGCAGTGAAGTGGCTATGCAAATGTTTCTCTGTCTCTTTGTATCTCTCTGTCTTTTTCTCACCCCTCAGCTTTTCTCTGCTTTATAAAATAAAAGAAAAAATAAAGAAAAGAAATGAAGAAAAACAACCATCAGAACTAGTGAATTCATTGGGCAGGCATCAAGCCCAATGATACCCCTGTTGGCAATAAAATAATTAAACAAATAAATAAGATATGAATAAAATTTAAAGAGAAAGAAACTAAACATGTTAGCACACTAACCAAAACTGTGAGAAACACTAGTTTTTTAAGTTATGTAGACTATGATATTTTGTTACCATATCTTGAATATAGTCAGAAGAGGCCTAACAGTTATAGTTGCTTACTAATGGCAGAGAAGGGTGGGTGGGAAGGCCCTTACAATTTTCTGCTTTTGTTTGTTTGTTTTGACCAAAAGAGGAGGCACATTTTCATTGGCAGACTGAGATATGCAGATGGTGTCTTGATTCCTGTGGCCAGTGTATATGAGTTGGTGGGACTATCTCAGAAAGTTGGTCATGGGCCCTTCCATTTTATGGTGTCAAGTCGATTTAGTTCTTACACTCATCAAGATGATAGCAAGACAAAAAGAAATAGACTCACATCAAAGAAGTAGATCACATCAAAGAAATAGATCACATCAAAGAGTGTCTAGGAGCTATGGATCCCAAGGCCAAAGTAACCCTCCAGGTCTCCTAAATAGAAAGCTAAAAACCAGTCATCCTCTTATGATTCTTCTCACCAACTATTAAAATCAGCAGGATATATCGTAGTAAAGTTGCTTAAACCAATTTACTATCTAAGCCCTCTGGGTTCGATCTCCTTTAGTTGACTATATAGTGATCAGAAACCAAAGAAACAAACATTGTAATGTGGCATTTACTTGAGGAACACTTGGTATCAGACTAAAAGATTTGTCTGACTTGACTATAAAAGTATGCAGATAAAATATTAATGTGATGAAAGCAGACAAATATATATGTGTGTATCCTTTATTTCATTGAAATTCATATTGTGAGCATTTTTATAAGTCAGTGAAATTTCTTTAAGTGAATCAATATTGAGCTGTTACTAAATACTTTCTCTTCTACTGTATAATGAAACCCAAGGTCTTAATATTAGCCTAATTTCAGTTTTGATATAATATATATGGTGATTATAATATATATTATAATAGCATATTTAAAGCATATGTGTTATAAATACATACAGCTGTTACTATATACACTAGAATGTCTACATTGTTTGAGGGAATCCATTATTGTGAGTGATTCTATTTCTAGGGTGTAGATTCCTAAAAACAGACATCTTGGTTCAAATTATATATTATTTTTAAAGATCTTGAAACCAAGATCTGAATTGCTTGTAGATAGTTGAATCGTATTTATTTCCTTTATTTCTAACTGCAGTGTCCACTTATTTTTCATTCTTAATACTTCAGTTATAACATAGTATTAAATACAATTTGGTATTTGGAAGACTAGGATTGTAACATATGTGTTATCATGTATTGTTGAGATGTATTATCATTAGATAAAAATGCATATAGTTTTAGAATATAAAAATCAGCATGTTCTTTTAGGTTCTCTAAGAGTATTACAATTGACAAAGTGTAAGAAAGAGTCCTGAACTTGAAGGAAAATAATATTAAAGCCAGAATATCTATCCGTTTTAGATAAAAAGACCAAATTATTCTCTTGCAATTATTTTTATTTTTTTTTTAATTTAAGAAAGGATTAATTCACAAAACCATAGGGTAGGAGGGGTACAACTCCACACAATTCCCACCACCCAATCTCCATATCCCACCCCCTCCCCTGATAGCTTTCCCATTCTCTATCCCTCTGGGAGCATGGACCCAGGGTCATTGTGGGTTGCAGAAGGTGGAAGGTCTGGCTTCTGTAATTGCTTCCCCGCTGAACATGGGCATTGACTGGTCAGTCCATACTCCCAGTCTGCCTCTCTCTTTCCCTAGTAGGGTGTGTCTCTGGGGAAGCTGAGCTCCAGGACACATTGGTGGGGTCTTCAAACCAGGGAAGCCTGGCCAGCATCTTGATGACATCTGGAACCTGGTGACTGAAAAGAGAGTTAACATATGAAGCCAAACAAATTGTTGAGCAATCATGGACCCAAAGCTTGGAATAGTGGAGAGGAAGTGTTAGGGAGGTACTCACTGCAAACTCTAGTGTACTTCTACTTTCAGGTATATATTTTGCAGTAGTTTATGGATACGTGTGAACATATGCTCTCTCTCACAGAAACTGGTGTATATCTAGGTTTTGGGACTTTGTTAGAAAGTGAACCACCTGAGATGAAATTAGAGTATACTATGAAAGGAAAGGTCTCACCTGAGTAATGAAGCTGAAGGGTTGTCATTCCACACGTGAAGTCTCTGGACACAGTCTGAAGTGAAGCATGTTGAGGTGCGTTGGTTAGGTTGTGATGGGCGGATGCAGTATTATTTGATATGGATTGGGAGAGGAATACGGGAAAGTGGGCCTATCCAAGGGTTCCAGGACTGGGGGAAGTAGGGGCTCTATAGTGGAGAAGTGAGGTTCCTGCTGTCTTAGGGTTCAAAAAGACAATCGATAGTTAATATTATCATTACATTATTTGGTAATTGGGTTAACTTTGAAAAGTCCTTTTGCTATGGTTTGCTGTACAGTATCCAGTATCTTGTATATAGCTGTGCTATTGGATGCTTCTGATCTACTTGGTCTAGGCTTTTGAGAGAGTCTTCATATCAAATACACAGCCTATATATTAAAAAGATTCAGTTTGTGTTTTGAAAAACTTTGAGACATACAATTGATTTTCCCCCTCTCATATTAATTAACTAGTGATTTATATGTCTGCATTTTGCTAGGAGTGTACATAAACACCCTAATTCCCCCAGTATTTAATGTAGAAAAGTGAATGAAGCTATATTTATAATGTGCCATTTTCCCAGACATTAAAGGCATCAGTTCATTTCATCAACTGTAATTTCAGAATAACATTTAAATATATGATTTAAAGATTTTAAGTATCTATATGAATGTGAATTAAGGACAAGTGTTACCATTTTAAATAAAATAGTATGCAGAATGACCCTATTTTATGTTCTAACTAGATAGTAACCATGATATCTAATTATATATTGATAAAAAGAAAGTTCAAAAATAAAATATTGTTGAAACTGATTAAGTTTCTTGATCTGTAATAGACATATTATTCCTTTTGTTTAGTCAGTGTGATGTGTGCATGACTTTGGCTTGTGAAAGACAATTTATGTATAGTCATGTTTTATTAGATTCATTTAATACACATTCTTACTCTATAACAGCAGCTTCTTTGTATATAATTGAATGCCTTCTACTCAATTTTTCCAAGCCTTTTTTAAAATTTGTGCTGTTTTCTCAGTGGTTATAATTTTGAATAGGGAAATAAGTTGTCCTGTAAAACTGTTAAAATATCACTTTAAAAACTGTCTACATCTCACCTATACTAGTTAATATGTTGCATTTAGTCAATACACTCTTTTTGTTGCAAGTTGTTCATTCTGTTGTGAATAGAAAAATATTCCTGTATATATTTCAGAGGGAAATGTTGATGACTGACCGTTAGTATTTATCCATAGACTAAGAAAACAAACTTCTTTTGAAATAGTAATAGTTGTCAGTACTCAGAGTCAGGCAATGGTTGAAGGGATTTTCATGTAATAATACACTTAATATTTGCAACAAGACTAGGAAACAGTGATCACTAATAGCTACGTTTTGTAGCTAAGAAAATAACACTGAGTTGGTTGGCCAAGCTCAAATGGAGCAGAGATTTTTAACACAGGTTCTTGACCACATTCTATAACATTTTAGCATCACTGGCAGTAAGACAGGCACCTCCCTCAGAAGCTCCACTGATAACATAAAGCCGATACCACATATTTTGTTGTGTTATATGCACTATTGATTATGTATGTATAACATACATGTGATGTACATACAATGAAAACTGCGTTTTTCAAATAAAGTTAACTTAGAGGAATGAGGAGTTCATTAAGAAAAGCAGAAGGGCAGTTGAGAAGTGGTGCAATGGTAGAGTTTAGGACTAGCAAGCTCAGGGTTCTGGTTAGAGTCCCAGCAACCTTATGTGCTAGAAGGAAAAGAAAATATATTTACAGTATTATGTGCTGTATGGAGTTCAATGATCAAACTTTATATTTCTTGAAAAAAGTCATGGAGGGGGGCTGGATGGTGGTACATATAACTGGGCACACATTAACGGTGACTAAGTACTGGGGTTCAAGGCCTCAGTCTCCACTTGTAGGGAGGGAAGCTTCATAAGTGGTGAAGCAGTGCTGCAGGTGTCTCACTTTCTCTCACCCTCTCCACTTCCCCCTTCCATTTAGGTTTATCTCTGTCCAATAAATTCATAAAAGAAAATACCCACGTAGAAGTGAATATTCACAGGTTAAACTTGTGTGCTCTTCTTCACTCAGTTTTTTTCCAATAGCTGTGCCTTTTGTGTGTGTACTGTAGTTTACACTTTTATATTTGCATATCATATTTAAGATTTTTTATTTACAATCTCCTTTGCATACTGGCATTAGAATTACCTTCTTGAGTTGCCCTCATAATAGAAAACACTTAAACAATTAGAGAGACAAGGGAGACCCTTCACCCAGTTAAATGGCACCTATGTAAACCAACAACTAATATCAAACTTGGTGGTGAAAACATGAGTCAGATTTTTATTTGTTATTATTATTATTATTGCTGCTATTTAGTCCTATGCTGGAAAGCTAGTCAAGACAATTTAGTAGGAAAAATTAATCTAAAGGTAACTATTTAGAAAGAATTAAAAAATATCTCCATTGGAATATGACATGTTTTTATCTATATATTTTTTTCAGGAAAGTACTAAAATGTATTTTTAAAAAATATTTATTTTATTTATTTATTCCCTTTTGTTGCCCTTGTTGTTTTATTGTTGTAGTTATTATTGTTGTTGTCGTTGTTGGATAGGACAGAGAGAAATGGAGAGAGGAGGGGAAGACAGAGAGGAGGAGAGAAAGATAGACACCTGCAGACCTGCTTCACCGCCTGTGAAGCGACTCCCCTGCAGGTGGGGAGTCGGGGTTCGAACCGGGATCCTTATGCCGGTCCTTGTGCTTTGCGCCACCTGCGCTTAACCCGCTGCGCTACAGCCCGACTCCCTAAAATGTATTTTTATTGAGCTAACATTGCACTATAATATTAAATGAGCTTTGGATGAACATCACTCTAAATCCATAAGTGCAAATAATAAATCATGTTCACCAGTAGAAGTCTGTTTCTATCTTTACTATACAACTGACTCCTTTACCCAACTTGTTCTTCTCCCTTCCCATCTGGTCCCTATTTAATGGTCTTATACTCAAAAGTTTAGTGTTTGTCCAATTAATTCATCCATTAGTTCGGTTTATTGAAATACATCATGTGAGTGGAATCATACATCACATATCTTTACCTTTCTATGTCCAAAAAAGGACAAAGCGTCACATTCTTCCCTTCTTTTTCAAGTAAAGCCCAACCATATGCAGAGGTTAAAACCTCATTCTGAACTTGCCCAGCACTTATGAAAATCACAGTTAAATGATAAAACGTCTATTGACGTCACCTCCACACACACACCCGTGAAGAAATAGACACACTTCTCAGCTCGTTTTAAAGAATGTATATGTAGGATTCGGGCAGTAGCACAGTTGTTTAAGTGCTCATGCGCAAAGTGCAAGACCAGCTTAAGGATCCAGGTTCCAGGGGGTTTGCTTCACAAGTGTGAAGCAGGTCAGCAGGTATCTGTTTCTCCCCCTCTTGGTCTCCTCTCCTCTCTTGATTTCTCTCTGTGTATCCAACATCAATGGCAACAATAGTGGGGGGGGGGGGAGGCCTCCAGGAGCAGTGGATTCATAGTGCAGGCACTTCTTCTTCTTCTTCTTCTTCTTCTTCTTCTTCTTCTTCTTCTTCTTCTTCTTCTTCTTCTTCTTCTTCTTCTTCTTCTTCTCCTCCTCCTCCTCCTCCTCCTCCTCCTCCTCCTCCTCCTCCTCCTCCTCCTCCTCCTCCTCCTCCTCCTCCTCCTCCTCCTCCTCCTCCTTCTTCTTCTTCTAGCGTTTGCCCTTCTTCCATAGCCAGTCAACAGCGTCAGGTTGAAAGCTGTCAGGAGCTGCTTGTTGCTGGCTTTGAAAGTGACTGGGATCCATGTGGATTCAGTCGGCTAGGAAGGATCATCAGTTTCCCCAATGAATGGGTACTCACGGGATGCACCACCAGAAGGTCGATCCAATGCATCCCAGTGCAGGCACTGAGCCCCAGCGATAACCCTGGAGGCAAAAAAAAAAAAATGTATATATGTACTTTCCTGGCAGCTGCTGTGAATATTCCTCCTTGTGAAGAGTCAGTTATGTTTAGCAAGGCATGGAATAGCAATAGTCATGCATCAGTGGTCACTGAGTCACATTTAAACAAAACTAAAAGTGCCATAGATGTAACAGTTTTACTATTCTGATTAAACAAACATTAATCTCATGAAGAGTAAAGTACTCACAGGTGAAGGCCTACAGTTACACATAAGAGCTAGGGAAGCTGTCACTAGTCATAAAGAAACCCTCACTGGGTTTCCATAGGAAAACAATTTGCCTGCCTTATAAGATCATACTCCACAGGATTGAGAATCCAATCTTCATGTTTTTGTGGACCCTCAAATCCACTCAGTGAAACCAAAAGTACTCCAAGTTATCCTTGGGTTCCCAAGCTGACTGACTGATCAGCTAGAGATGGAGAACAAAAGTTAACTATACAGGGGTGCAGTGGGGGAGGGTTTGCTAATATAGTATCTCTTGCCAGATATTTATGTACAATAAAAAAATGGGGGGGGTGGTTTGTATCATCAAAGATGTTTTTGAGGTCTAGGTGGAAAGTGTTCCACCAATGTTTTCCTCTAAGTACTTGACAGTTTCTCGCCTAACATACAGGAAAATTTTTATTTTTAAATCTAGACCCAGGAGTATTGAAATTGCACATACATGAGGATTTGGTTTAAGAAAGAAGAAAATAAAAGAAAAAAAAAAGAAATGGAAAGAGAGAAAGGAAGAAAATAAAAGAGATTTAAAAAAGAAGGAAGAGGAGCAGAATTTAGAGGGAGGAAAAAAGGGAAAACTAGGGATGAAGAATAAAATATAACATTTTTACTAATCTTAAGAGTTTATTTAAGACATAAAAGTAAATATAACCCCACTAATATCCTTTATTTAATGAATTAAATGTCTACATGTGTTTTGATATGATCAAAATTTCATCTAACACATGAAAACTGTTACAGAGTGATGTTTACCAAAATTATAGCATATATCATTAGCATTATACAGTATTTCATACTGTAGTTTATTTTAGCAATTTCCAGATACAATACATTCATATATAAGGCTTAGATTCTTCTTCAGTTATTTTCAAATGTTTTGCTAGAATTGAAGAAATTTGTGAAAAGAAAATTAGTAAAATCAATTTTAATTTATTTTTAAACAGATAAATATATTTTATTTATCTTTATTTATTTATTGGATAGAGACAGCCAGAAATCAAGAAGAAAGGTTTGATAGAGAAGAATAGAGACAGAGAGACACCTACAGCACTGCTTCACCACTTTCAAAACTTTCCCCCTGCAGGTGGTGATTGGGGTCTTGAACCCAGGTCCTTGTGCCTCATAACACATGCACTCAACCAGGTGTACCACCAATGGGCCCCCCAAATCAGACTTTTATAATGTAACACATTTTTAATATATAAAAGACATTGAGAAAATAAAAGACCTAGAAAATTAGCATTGACTATATTAATTATTTAATTTTTGGGCCCCCCCAAATCAAACTTTTATAATGTGACACATTTTTTTTTGCAATTCTTTTTTTTAAAATTTTTTATTTAAGAAAGGATTAATGAACAAAAACATAAGGTAGGAGGGGTACAACTCCACACAATTCCCACCACCCAATCCCCATAACCCACCCCCTCCCATGATAGCTTTCTCACATTTTTAATATATAAAAGACACTGATAAAATAAAGACCTAGAAAATTAGCATTGACTACATTAATTGTACAAATTATACAAAATTAATTATACAAAAATAGATTGATTTAAAAATATAGCTACTGTTGGGTAAAGTTCCTGAGTACAGGCAACAGTACTCATCTTCCAGTTAACTCAATCAGAAGAAGTTGTAAGAAAATTAATACTTAACATATTATTCTTAAAATAAATATATTTATATATTTGAAATAAAATATAAAGCAAATGGCTCTTGTTCTTTTTAATCTATGACTTAGAAAAGATTAAAAGTAAATTATTAATTTTATAACAAAATATAACACCTGCATATCCTTCCTCCATTTCTTATTCTCCCTCCATACCTCCTCCCTCCCTCCCATCCTTCCTTCCTTCCTTCCTTCCTTCCTTCCTTCCTTCCTCCCTACCTCTCTTCCTCCTTTCCTTCTTCCTTCCCTCCTTCCTCTCTTGTTAAGCAGTTATTATCTGCGTGATGAACCCAGCAATCCTTGCAGCTATATTTTTTCCTCCCCTTCCCTCCCCTTCGTTCTTGTCCTGAGTCCCCTCCTTTCCTCTCCTTTCCTTCCCTGCCATCCCTTTTTCCTTTCTTTTCACTTTTATTTGATAGGTCAGAGAGAAATTGAGAGGGGAGTGGTATATAGAACGGGAGAGAGGAACAATGATATCTGCAAAATTGCAGAATTGCTTCACTTCTCCTGAAGGATACACGCCCACCCCCCTGCCCCGTAGGTAGTAGACAGGGAGCTTGAACCTGGGGACTGTGCATGATAATATGTGCATCCACTGCCTGGCCTCAACATCTATATATTCTTTTGTCAAACAAAATTTTAAAAATGAATGAGCTAGAAGTTAACTAGATAAAAACAAAGGTGACACACATTTTTCTTTAACGAATAAATGTTATAGAAGAGTCTCAGTATCTATCTGATTATTTTTAAAATATTTCTTTATCCTAGTGAGAGAGAAAGGAGAGAGTTAGTTTGTGTTACTAGAGCACTGCTCAACTCCAGCATATGGTTAACTGGGGACTGAACTAGAATCTCTAGGATCTTAGATATGTATGTCTGATGCATTACTATTGTGTATATACTGATAGCTCCCTGGCCCTATATGTTTGCTATTTGGGGGTGGGGAGGGGCAACTAAATTGCAGTTCTGTTGAACCATGTAAAAATAAAATTATTTTTCATTCAAGGCATTCCTGGCAGTATAAAAGGACAAAAAGGGGAGCGGCTGGGTGGTAGCACAGTGGCTTAAGCACACATGGTGCAAAGCACTAGGGCTGGCTTAGGGATCCCAGCTGGAGCCCCCAGTTCCCCACCTACAAGGGGGAGTCGCTTTGCAAGCAGTGAAGGAGGTCTACAGGTGTCTGTCTTTCTCTCCTCCCCTCTGTCTCCTCCTCCTCTCTCTATTTCTTTCTGTTCTATTCAACAACAGCTATGACAATAGCAACTACCACAAAGGCAATAATAACAAGGGCAACAAAATGGGAAAAATGGCCTCCAGAAGCAGTGGATTTGTGGTGCAGGCACCAAGCCCCGGCAATAACTCTGGAAACAAAAAATAAGTAAATAAGTAAATAAATAAATAAAAATAAAAGGACAAAAAAAAAAAAAAAAAAAACCACCAGTAGAAAACTCTATAGAAACTTAGATCCTGAGAAAGTTAAATCCACAGATTAATATCATTAACTTCCAATACAATCTGTCACATAAAAAAATCAATTATTTCAAAATTCAGGCTGTAAATCTAGAACTTAGAAGAAGCAATGGTTAATTAAAAGGGAAAAAAAACTTAGAAATAAGTATTTTCTGCCATGCAGTAAAATGACTTTCTAAGTAGATAACTGAGCTATAGGAGAAAAAACAGAAGCTTAATTCTGAATAAGAGACAATTAAATGAAAATTACAATGCATGTTCCGGGAGGAGACGCAGTGGATAAAGCACGGGACACTCAAGCCTGAGGTCCCAAGCTCAATCCCCAGCAGCACATGTATCAGAGTTATATCTGGTTCTTTCTCTCTCTCCTCTTCTTTCTCATGAATAAATAAGTAAAATCTTTTTAAAAAAAAAGAAAAAGAAAATTAAAATGCAAGGCCTGTTACAAAATTCTATTGAATCTTGCTTCATATGAGTTTCTCTTTATGCGCACCCTAGTTGAGTAATATAATTGGTATTTTAATAACATGTTTTCTATTTTTGTCCTAAAAGAATAAAAAGTAGATAATGAAGAAACAGACATCTTTCAGTCATTTTTCTACCAACTTTACCTGAAGTGAGAATTTCTTTGCTGTAGTCATTACAAGCTACCATTGTCAGGTAGCAATTATACTCTGTTAGAGCTTCAATATCACAAGATAGAATAATCAGTATCATATAATTTTAATATAAATTTAGTCTTTACTAAAAATTGTTCATGTGTATTCATGTTATATAGATGAGAAACAAAATATTTGTGAAAGTTTGCAAGGACTGTAAAATGATGTTGCTGTCTTATATAAAAGAAAATGCAATGGACACAGAAATAATACAAAAAATACAGTATGTGTAAAGTAATGAGATGACATATTAGTTTGAAGTCAGTTTCTAAAGCTTCTTTTATTTTTATATACACTATTTAGCATTTTCAGAAGACTATATGCAATTTAGTATTTTGACCATTACATATCACACAATACTCTATTAATTATTATGGCATTTATAATATTCTTAAAAGTATTGATATAGTTACTTTAATCACTTTAGTAATCACTTTAGTGCCTCTTAGTACATCAATATACATTCATCCATTGACAGATTCATTCATCCCTTACTAACTGAATACATATGCTCCAGACATTATATTTAGTTCTTGACATACCATATATAAAAAAAGAATGTTTCTAGTGCCAAGTATTTTACATTCTATTCAGAAATAAATAATGAAGAGATATAGTAGTAATAAATGTAGTTTACATTCCCACCAGCAGTGCAGAAGGGTTCCTTTGTCCCCACAGCCTCTTCAGCATTTGTTGCTACTGCCCTTTTTGATGTATGCCATTCTCACAGGAGTGAGCTGGTATCTCAATGTTGTCTTTGTTTGCATTTCTCTGACAATCAGTGACCTGGAGCAATTTTTCATGTGTTTGTTAGCCTTTTGGATCTCTTCTGTAGTGAACGTTCTGTTCATATACTCTGCCCATTTTTGGATGAGGTCATTTGCTTTTTTGTTGCTAAGTTTGCTGAGCTCTTTGCAACGTTTGGTTATTAGTCTCTTGTCTGTTGTATGGCATGTGAAGATCTTCTCCCATTCTGTAAGGGGCCTCTTTGCTTGTGTGATGGTTTCTTTGGCTGTGCAGATGCTTTTCATTGATTTGTAGTCCCATTGATTTGTTTTTGTTTTATTCTTCCTTGCAAGCGGGTTTGTATCATCAAAGATGTCCTTGAGGTATAGGTGGGAAAGTGTTCCACCAATGTTTTTCTCTAAGTATTTGATAGTTACTGGTCTAAAATCCAGGTCCTTGATTGATTTGGAGTTGCTTTTGTTTCTGGTGAGGTAAAGTGGTTCAGTTTCATTCTTCTGCATGTTCCAATCCAGTTTTCCCAACACTATTTACTAAAGAAAGCCTCCTTTCTCCATTTAATACTTGGGGCCCCTTATCAAAGATTAGATGTCCATAGGAGTGGGAGTTTAGTTTTGGGATTTCGATTCTGTTTCACTGGTCTATGTACCCATTTTTGTTCTGATGATGATGGCCTTATAATATAGTCTGAGATCTGGGCGTGTAATGCCTCTATTTATGTTTATCTTCCTCAAGATTGTTTTGGCGGTTCTAGGTGTTTTCTGGTTCCAGATAAATAATTGTAATTTTTGTTAAAGAATCTTGGTGGAACTTTGATGAGTATTGCATTAAATTTGTATATGGCTCTAGTGAGAATATACATTTTGATGATATTAATTCTTCCAATCCTGGAGCATGGGATGTCTTTCCATTTCTTGGTATCATTTTCTATTTCAGTGAATAATGACTCATAGTTTCACTATACAAGTCTTTCACTTCTTTGGTTAGCTTTGTTCCTAGGTATTTTATTGATTTTGCTGCACCAGTGAATGGGAATGATTTCTGGATGTCTTCTTCTTCTCCTTCTCCTTCTCCTTCTCCTTCTCCTTCTCCTTCTCCTTCTCCTTCTTCTTCTTCTTCTTCTTCTTCAGATTTAGTGTTTACATAAAAAAATTCCACTGAGTTCTTTACATTGATTTTGTAGCCTGACACCTTGCTATATTGCCTAATAACTTCCAATAGTTTTCTGGTGGATTCTTATTTTTTCTATGTGTATTATCATATCATCTGCAAATTGTGAGAGCTTGACTTCTTTCCTTCCAATTTGTATTTCTTTGATTCCTTTCTTTCGCCTGATAGCTATGGTAATAATGGACAACCCAGTCTAGTCCCGATCTGAGGGGGAATGCTTTCAGCTTCTGTCCATTGAATATGATGTTGGCTGTAGGTTTGCTATATATGGATTCCACTACCTTGAGGAATTTCCCATCTATTACCATTTTTGTAGTGTTTTGAGCATGAATGGTTGTTAGATTTTTGTCAAAGGCTTTCTCTGCATCTATTGAGATAATCATGTGGTTTTTAGTTTTGCTTTTATTGATGTGGTGAATGTCACTGACTGACTTACATATATATATTTTAAAAGTTATAGTCTTTATTTATTGAATAAAACAGCCAGAAATAGAGAGGGGAGGGGGTGATAGAGGGGGAGAAAGACAGAGAGACACTTATAACACTGCTTCACTACTCACAAAGCTTTCCCACTGCAGGTGGGGACCAGCATTTCATTTTTATAAATTTTATTTTATCTATAAAAAGGAAACACTGACAAAGCCATAGGATAGGAGTGGTACAACTCCACACAATTCCCACCACCAGAACTCCATATCCTATCCCCTCTCTTGATAGCTTTCCTATTCTTTATCCCTCTGGGAGTATGGACCCAAGGTCATTGTGGGATACAGAAGGTGGAAAGTCTAGCTTTAGAAGTATAGGTATTAACTATAGGTTTTGTAGAATTCGTTTGTAAAGCCATCTGGTCCAGTACTTTTTATTTTGGGAAGATTATTAATAATTGTTTCATTTTTTTGTCTGTGATTGGTCCATTTTGGTTTTTTGGTTCTTCTTGGTTCAGTTTTGGAAGGGTATATGTTTCTAGGAATTCTTCCATTTCTTCCAGGTTGGTGGCATATAGTTCTTTGTAAAAGTTTCACATGATTTTCTGAATTTCTGTGGTGTCAGTTGTGATACCTCCTCTATCATTTACAATTCTATTTATTTGAGTCTTTTCCATTTTTTTTTTAGTCAGTCTGGCTAGGGCTTTGTCAATTTTGTTTGTTTTTTCAAAGAAAAAACTTTTTGTATGGTTCTCTTATTTCAGATGTTGTTTATTTCTTCTCTAATTTTAATGATTTCCATCCTTCTGGTTGCTTTAGGATTCCTTTGTTCTTCTTCCTCTAAATCCTTAAGATGTGCAATAAAGTCATTTATTTAAGCTTTTTCTTGTTCTCTAATGTGTGCTTGTTTGGTTATGAATTTACCTCTAAGTACTGCTTTGGCTGTGTCACAAATATTTTGATAGCTTGTACCTTCATTTTCACTTATTTCCAGGAACATTTTAATTTCTTGCTTGAGTGCCTCTTTGACCCAGTGGTTATTAAGCTGCATTTTGTTGAGTTTCTAAATTTTGTGACTTTTAGTAATTTTCTGATTGTTGTTGAATGTTAGCTTCACTCCACTGTGGTCTGAGAAGATACTTGGGATGATTTCAGTGCTCTTGAATTTGTTGATACTGTCTTTGGGGCCTAATATGTGGTCTATCCTTGAAGATGTGCTGTACAGATTTGTAAAGAATCTGTATTCCAGTTTTGGGGGGTTAAGAACTCTGAAAATGGGAGTGGAGCAGTAGTGCAGCAGGTTAAGTGCATGTGGCACAAAGTACAAGGACCGGCAGAAGGATTCCAGTTGGAGCCCCTGGCTCCCTGCCTGCAGGGAAGTCGCTTCACAGGAGATGAAGCAGGTCTGCAGGTGTCTATCTTTCTCTCCCCCTCTCTGTCTTCCCCTCCTTTCTCCATTTCTCTCTGTCCTAACCAACAATGACAACATCAACAATAATAACTACAACAATAAAAAACAAGAGCAACAAAAGGGAATAAATAAATAAATAAATATTTAAAAAGAACTCTGAAAATGTCCAGGAGGTCTAGTCTGTCCATCTTTTCATTTAATTTGTTAACAGTTTAAACTATTAGCTAATTAGTTTGAACTATTAATTAATCAAACTCTTAATTAGTTTAAACTATTAATGAATCAAACTATTAATTCACTAATAGTTTAAAATTGTCTTTACTTCTATGAGGAATAGAGCCAAAGTGGCTGATTCTTTTCAAAACCTTTTTGTTGTTGTTGCCGAGACTTCACCACAATGTAGCGAGTTGTTTTTCATATAAGGAAAATTAGAAACACACAGTGCCTAGAGGCATCTGCAGTGCAGTGGGAGCTGGTCTCGAACTTTGACCACAGATATAGCAGCAATATGCTATCCAAGTCAACTCTATTTTCAATCCTCAAAATCTTTTTATAATAAGCTTGGGAAATTCCTCTTTGGAAAGTGACTTTTTTTTTTTATGCTGAAAACTAAAGGATAAGAATTAGAATCTGCAAAAGTTCAGATTGTGGCAGGAGGTTTGTATTCTAGTCCATGTGAAAAGAGACATCTTAGAACAGTTTTAAACAGTTTTGGCACTTCAATTAATATCATTTACCCTAGTTAAGCACCTTAAATGGCAGAGACTCCAATATTAAGAACCTAACCTATCTAACTGAAATTATAGAAATTTTTATTTTACCACTGTGGTAAAGAAGCGTCTAAATCTATGTAAGAAGTTATGGTAGATGCTGGAATAGCAAGGGTAATGAGAATTCCTTACTGTCCAATGATGTCTGGGGGGAAAAAAAGACACCATGGTGGGGGGGGGGAGAGAGAGAGAGAGAGAGAGAGAGCAAGCGAGAGAAGACACAAAGAAAGAAGCCAGAATTCCAATCTGATACAGCACTCTAACATGCAAGCCTGATGCTCTACCAGTTGAGCTGTTCCCCATGCCTATGGAAGATAGTTCTGCTAGAGTTCACCAAGAACCTTCAGTTGCTACTTTGTGTACCAGCCAGGCCCTGGGTACACACATTCAGCACTGCACGTTACATAGATGTACTCTTTTCCATTTATTTCAGTCCACTGACTGCATATAATTATTTTGCATTTAAAAAATACATGTTTATTAGGATATGTGTACTGCCATTAATGGAAGTTCTTGGATATGAAAAGTACTTTGAACCTGAGTGAGAATTCATATGTTCAGTGGCTGACACTGCCCCACCACCACCAACTGGCTTGGTAATCTAGGGCAAGTCATTTAATTTCTCTGGGCATTAATTTCCTCGAATAAATGAGGAGACTGGACTAAATCATCGCTAAGGTCAGTTCTGATTTCTGATGTCTGTCATGTGAGTGCTAAAATGAAGCCTGCTGAGATGATGGTGGTGAGATTTGCATTAATCAAGAAACAATGATAATAAGTGTGGAACCATTTAGTGAGTGCAGGCCATTTGCCTGGCACAAAGTAAGTAATTTAATATGTTATTTCTAATCATTTAAATAAACCCAGGAGGAAGGAGAGGCTCTGAGAGGCTATCATTTGCTCTGTGCTACACAGCTGAGAGGTGTCAGAGCCAAGTTTATAACCCATATTTTCAGAAGAATCTGGATTACATACTATGGTACTTACCCATTTCTTTATATTGTTTGACTTTACCTTTTAGAGCCAGTTTCTTACTCTTCAAGCTCCTTATATTATTTTATTTTTTTTAATTATCTTCATTTATTTATTGGATAAAGAAATCCAGAAATCGAGATGGAAGGCAATGATAGACAAGGAGACAAAGAGACATCTACAACACTGATTCACCATTTGCAAAGCTTTCCCCCTGCAGTTGGTGACCAGGGAATTGAACCCAGGTCCTTGTGCATTGATTGTAACATTTGCACTCAACCAAGTGTGTCACTACCTGACCCCGAGTTCCTTAGAGTCTTAGAAACTATTTTATTGTATCAAGGCAAAGTAAGCTCTCTCCTAATTTCCTGAAGAACTCACTTAAATTGTTCATTCAGCACTTCATTTCTTTTAAAAAATATTTTATTTTAATGAGAGCTACAGAGGGGTGGGGGGTGCACCAAGACCAGAGCACTGCTCAGTTCTGGCTCATGTTGGTGCTGGGGACTGAACCTGAGACCTCAGAGCCATAGGCATGAAAGTCTTTTGCATAACCATTATATTATCTTTCCTGCCCTCAATATATATATATGATCTCTTATGTAAAAATAAACACATTGGAGATGCTCTGAAAGAAATCCAAGGCCAAGTACTGCTCAGGGGCTGCGTATTGCTCCCAGGGCTAGAATTCATGGGAGGAAAGTGAGATATCTAAGATGCAGAGACACAGGAGAGGACCTCATTCCCATTCTGGGGGGCTTCTGACCTCAGTTCCAACCCAGGGTCATACAAAACATATGGTGAATGGGAAGTAGCTCATGGAGATGAAGTTTAGCCAGGTGAATTCTTTCCTGTGAGTCCCACTGGAGTTGACTGCATCAAGAAAGCCTATGTTTTGCCAAGGGATGAAAATTGATTTGTGGTGAGTGTGTGTGTTGGGGGATGCTTGGGTGACTGTCCAGAACAAATGACAAGAAAGAGGTAAGCCAAGATGGGCGGGAACCTCCCCTGATTTGTTTAGGTAGGGGGCGTTGTATAGCCAATTTGGAATAGTTTGATCTGCAGACTGATCTTAGGTGTTTTTCTTTGTTTATTTGTTTTTGTTTTGTTGTTGGTTTGTTTTTTATTGTTGTTAGTTTATTTTCCCTTCTTACTCCTTTGACCAAAATCAGCCTTTGTTGGTGGTGCATTGCATTTACTGGTGATTGTCATGGTAACAGCATTTTCTCCATCTTCTCATTCGCCTCCTACTCCTCCTTCTTCCTTACCTCTTCCCTGCTTCTCCTTTGCTCACTCACTGCTCTCCTCGTTTCTTCTACTTTCCTCCTCTCTTATTTGAAAAATCTTGACTTTTGCTCCTGTATTTGCTTATTTGTGATTTATCCTGTGTAAGAAGTCTGATGTGGTAAGGTTTTTCTTTCTTTATCTCTTTTTCTCTTTCTTTATTTTCTCTCCTTTCCCACAACCTCTTGAATTTATGTTTGATAGTTGATGTTTGTAATTTTCTCTTTTTGCTTTGCCTTTTTGTTGTTGTTTTGTTTTTGGTGGGGAGGGTTTTTTGTAGCTAACTGGTTTTGGTCAAATTGCAATTAATCATTGTTTTTGTTGTATTTGCTGAGGTTTGTGCTCTCAGTTGTAAGAGGTCTTTGTTTAAGTGGGGCTTTTCCTCCCACAACAACAACTGAACAACAACAGACAGAACAGAAAAATACAAACCACACCAATAAAAATATGATCAAATAGAAAGCAATTAAATCAGCGACCATAATGAATCAGGACAGGAGCTCAGAAGAAATTCCTAACTAAAAATAAGGAAAATATCCAACATTAATTGATGCATTAATCAGAGGACTGAGGAAAACTTTTGAGGAAAATGCTGTCAGAAACAGGGAAATAATAGATGCAACCCTCAAAGAAAATACTAACTACCTTGAGGTAATTAGGGGGAAGCATCACTAGCAGTGGAATAAGTCTGCAGCTATCTGTCTGTCTGCCTATCTGCCTGTCTATCTATCTCTATCTCTTTTTCCCCCTCTCAATTTCTCTCTGTCCTATCAAATAAAATAAAAACTAGAAAGCAAAATAAAAAAGGGGGGATAAACGGCCACCTGTTGGCACTAAGCCGCAACAATAACTCTGGTGGCAAAAAAAAAAAAAGAAAAGAGAAAAGAAAAGAAAAAAAAAGAAAAGAAAAGAAAAGAAAAGAAAAGAAAAGAAAAGAAAAGAAAAGAAAGGGAGGAGATAAACAAAGAGTGATGGAGCAGATAGCTTTAGATGTGCTAATTTACTGGATTTCAACCCTGGCAGTACAACGTATAAATGGAAACCTTTCTGGAATAAGGTTTATGAATGGGTTTCAGTCTTTTACCCATTTGGATTCATTTTCTTGACATACCACAAACTGGGAAGCCTAAATAACAGAAGTCAGTTTCCTAGTTCTGGAGATCAGCAATCCAAGGTCAAAATGTTCTCAGGGTTGATCTCTTCCTGGGCCTCTCTTTTTGGCCTGCAAATGGCTGCTTTCTTGTGTGGTTAATTGGGTTTTTACTCTGTGCACATGTAACAGTGTGTTGTGTGTCCTGATTTCCTGTTCTCATTAGCACTCCAGATTGACCAGAATGTGACCTTCTCTATAAGTTTCATTTTAACTTTGTTTTTTTTCTTCTTTCTTTCTTTTTTATTTTTTTATTTATAAAAGGGAAACACTGACAAAAACCATAGGATAACAGGGGTACAACTCTACACAATTCCCACCACCAGAATTCAGTATCCTATGCCCTCCTCCCCTGATAGCTTTCCTATTCTTTATCCCTCTGGGAGTGTGGACCCAGGGTCATTATGAGGTGTAGAAAGTGGAAGGTCTGGCTTCTGTAATTGCTTCCCCGCTGAACATAGGCATTGACAGGTTGATCCATACTCCCAGCCTGTCTCTTTCTTTCCCTAGTGGGGTGGCGCTCCGGGGAAGTGAGGCTCCAGGACATATTGGTGAGGTCATCTGCCCAGGGAAATCCTGTTGGCATCATGTTAGCATCTGGAACCTAGTGGCTGAAAAAAGAGTTAACATATAGAGCCAAACAAATTGTTGACGAATCATGAACCTAAAGGCTGGAATGATTCAGACTAAGAGTTGGGGGTTCTTGGTTTTGTAAATAGTTACTAGTCCTGTTTTAGTTAAAGGCTCTGTCTTCAAGTCCAATCATAGTCTGAGGTACTAGGGGTTAAGCTTTCAGAATTTGACTTTTAGAGGGCACAGTATAAGGGAATTGTACACATGGACAATTTTTGTTGCTCACTTATGCATATATTCTAAAAATATGTCACAGAGTGTCATATGTACTTTTTTAAATAAGGATTTTCTTTCTTTTTTTTTTTTTCCTGCCTCCAGGATTATCACTGGGGCTCATTGCCAGCTCCGGGCCGCCATTTCTTTCCATTGTTATTAGATAGGACAGAGAAAAATTGAGAGGAGAGGGGGAAATAGAGAATGTGAAAGAAAGACACCTGGAGACCTGCTTGTCTTATGAAGTGACCACTAACCCCCCTCTAACTCCCCTCCACACAGGTGTGGAGCCAGAGGCTCCAACCAGGATCCTTGCACAGGTTCTTGAACTTTGTACTAAGTGTGTTTGACACGCTGTGCCACCGTCTAGTTCTGGAATTTATTTATTTCTCATCCTTTCAAGTGCAATTCTGAGAACATCTAGATAAACCATATTTGCCAAATCATTATGAACAATTGAGCGAATGAGTAAATATAGGTGACTTTCTAAGATGCTCACCAGCAAACTGAAGAGCAACACTCAAGAGTAGACAGAGAAATAACTGAGATGCAAGTGGATAAGCCTCTCAAATGTTTTTATTTCAAGAATAACCATTCGGGCTGGCAAGATAACTCACCTGGGAAGGTGCCTCCTTTGTTATGCTCCTAATCCAGGTTTAAACCTGCTCTGGGAGAAGCATCGGTGCTGTGGTCCGTTGATCTGTCTGTCTGTCTATCCATCTATCTAAAACAATAGCAAAACCCCTATTGAGTAAAATAAATAAATATTTATATTTAAATTGAACTGCTGAATATAAGCATATAAATAATGTTCAAATCTAAGCAAGCCTTTTTTTTTTTTTCCAGAGCTGAGGTCTCATGCATTCGATTTCTCCATTATTGGCCATCCCTTTCATTCAGTCATATAAACAGAAACACCTTCGTTTAGTGCTGTAGCACCTCCCACATAGTTCTGGGGTTTGAATCTGGGCAGCAGCATACTCCAGGGTACTTGCCTTACCTGGTGAGCTATGTCTCTGGCACTAACCAGGTCATTCTTATATAGCAGGACTTTTTCTTTTTGGCTAAACATCTAGAATTGAATCTAATTCTCATTCTTTTAGAATTTTAAAAATCAGAACTATTTAATATACCAGATAAGTGCTGAATATGGATTATTAACTATCAATGCAATAATTACAATAACATAATTATGTTATCATGTAATTATATGAATTCCATTATCTCATAGTTATACTAAATAATTTTGAGGCTGTCTATTTGAAAAAGAAATTTTGTGTGTTGGGTATTTGTACCTATAAAACTGCTCCTTTTACTTTCAATTTTTTTTTCAATTTTCAATTGGATAGAGACAGAGATAGAGATCAAGAATCTGCTACCTGCTATATATGCTGTTTCCATGTGAACTGTGGTCTCACATCCAAGTTCTCACTCATGATAAAGTATGCATTCTAACTACTGAGATACCTCTCAGACCCCAAATTATCTTGAAGTCAAAAGATCACATTCAATTCATTGGCAAAGAATTTTGTCTGCATTGTGCATAGAGTACTCTTCATTACATTTTAATTTCTGTGTTATAATCATGGTATTTTTTTTGTTGTTGTTGTTGTTTAATTTTTTATATTTATTTTCCCTTTTGTTGCCCTTGTTCTTTTATTGTTGTTGTAGTTATTATTGCTGTCATCGTTGTTGTTGGATAGGACAGAGAGAAATGGAGAGAAGAGGGGAAGACAAAGAAGGGGAGAGAAAGATAGACACCTGCAGACCTGCTTCACCGCCTGTGAAGCGACTCCCCTGCAGGTGGGGAGCCGGGGACTCGAACCAGGATCCTTGCGCTTTGTGCCACATGCACTTACCCTGCTGTGCTACCCCCCGACTCCCCTAATCATGGTATTATAAAGCTCTCATCAACTAAAATCTCTGTACCTCCTCCTATTTCTTCTGTATTCTTGAGATACCTTGGTTTCCTCTCTTCTTGAAACTGTAAAGAGTTTACCCTCAGCAACATACAGCATGAGTTGAGTTCACAAAGTATAAGCAAAGTTTCTCGTAGCATCCATTTTTGGAAATCTATATTTCTTTTTATATATTAAACTTATTTTTACACTTGAATAAAAACGTGTAGCAGATTATAAATTATGAGATGAACATATTTACATCAAATAGTCTCTGAGTTTTTGAGAAATTAATTTAAAATATTACTTGGCATGACTAGGGAGATATTTCAGTGGTAGAACACAGAACTTACAAATATGAGGTCCTGAGTTTAATGACTGATACTCTGTAAACCAGAGTGGTGTGCTGGTTCTCTTTTCCTTCATAAACAAACAAATAAACAAACAAAGTAGCATTTAGTAAACAGAACTCATGCCAAGTTGAAAATATGGCAAAATATAGAAACTCATGAACTGGCCTAAGTACTTAAGTCTTCCATTTAAAAGATAAACGTATGCATCCCAGATATTTAATTAAAAAATAATCCAGGGTCCTGGTTGGTAGCACACCTGGTTGAGCACACATGTTAAAGTGTGCAAGGACCCAGGTTCAAGCCCCTGGTCCCCACCTGCAGGGGGAAAGCTTTGTGATTGATGAAGCTGTGCTGCTTCTCTCTTTCACTCTTTCACTCTTCTGCTCTATCTGTCCCTCCTTTCTCAATTTCTGGCTGTCTCTATCCAATAAATAAATAAAGATAATTAAAAAAATAATTCAATAGGGAAAGTATTAATACAATAGTGGCAAGTACTGAGACAACAATCCTAAGTTTTAAAGCCAAAATGGAAGATTGTGTTTAGTGTATTATAAGAAGGCAGCAGGTTGATAAATGACAGCGGAGAAGCTAAATTTGACTTAATTGCATAGTTGCAGACAATGCTAGCTGACAAAATGGACCAATGATGGGAAAAGGACAGTAAAAGGCACCTGTGACAGGACGACTGCTCCTGATCTTTTTGTAAAGAAATTCCTCTGGGGGAAGTCTGGTCACACAAGTGTGATGTAGAAAAACACAACAGTGTTTGTATCACTCAGTTGCATATTGAATTCTGAAGATATCCTCCTTACATTGAAATTTGTCATGTCAATAATAATAATAATAATAATAAACAAACAAACAACATCTATTAACAAAGGAAGTAAGAAAATGTTACCTAAGAGAATGAAGATTTGGTCTTGATCTCTATCCATCTTTCCCTCCCCCCTCTCTGTCTGTGTAGAATAAATGAAACAGGGCAACTCCACGTTCATATTTCTTCAAGAATTAATTGCTCGTGATACTTTTAAATTAGTAAAAAATTGGGAGTTTTTGTTCAACTAAGCCATGTAAATAAAGACTTTAAGTACTCCTCACCTTTTGTCTTTTCTATATAGATCAACTGTCTCAGAAGTTTTACATTTTTAGACCTTAGAGCTAATTTGCATGGCAGCATGCATTTGCTTTGATGAAAGCCAGTGGGAAGAAAAAGAACCTTTGCTTTCATAGCCTCCTTTGTACCAAAGTCATTTACCAACATAGAAACATTCTTTTTCTTTTCTTCCCAGTGGTGCTTACGATAAGGAGGCAGCATATTGTTTTCTAGTCTGCAGTCATATGTTGTTTGGATGCGGAGCGGTCCACCTCAGAGGAGCTTGAGTCGGTGGGAAAGCTCAGATCAAGTCATTGAAGTGGGAAAACAACTCTGATATCCCCCCTTTCTCTCTGATTTCCTGGACTGCTTGACCCCCCACAGTGTTTTCAACCCTAGAGGTGTAAACACCAAAGTGAAGCAACCACAGCACCAGGGCTAAAGATATGTCAAAACTAAGTCCATCAATATGTATTCAGTCATTAGTCATATGACACTTTCTGGAAAGGAAGTATATCACCATTAAAGGCTGGGCACAACAGGAAAAAACAAAACAAAACAGAGGCTTAAGTAATGTGCAGGAAATAATTTCTATTTGTCTGTCCCAGGATCAGGAGGTTTGACAGTTTATCTGAGTAAGAAATATCCAAGGTGTATTATGTAGACTCAGATAATTTGACTTGATAATAACGATGTACATTCCATGAGTTATTTGCTAATACTCAAATTGGGTTGGAATATGTTTCCTAGAAAAGTATTGTTGAGGGCTGGGAAGAGAGAATAACAGTTATGCAAAAGACTTTTATGCCTGAGGCTTTGAGATCCTGGGTTCAGTTCCCAGTACCAGCATAAGTGAGAGCTAAGTAGTTCTCTCTTTTTGTCTGTATCTCCCTCATTAATAAAAATTAACAAATGTTTTTTTAAAAAGGGAAAAAGAAAAGTTACGTTGAGGCCTAATCTTAGGTGCCTATGAATGTGACCTAAATAGGTTTTGAAGATGTCGCCAAAGATAAGAGATACTAGATTAACTAAAGCCTAATTCCTAGATATCCTTTAGAAGGAAAAAGAGATATGGAAACACACAGAGACAAAGAAGACAGAGAGACACAGGGCAAAAAGAGATTGACATTGAAGTGCTGCAGATAGAAGCCAACAAATGCCAAGTCTTTCCAGCTACTACCGGGAGGTAAGAAAGTACGTAACAGAAGTTCTCTAGATCTGTTAGAGCATAGGTATACCAACATCGTACTTTCAGACTTCTAGCTTCCAGAATTGTGACAACAAATGAATGTGTTGATTGATGCCCCACAACTTATGGGAAATTTTAAGATAGCCTATGGCACGCGGAGCTACTATTACTTCCTGATTATAAATTATCTGCATATTATTGTAATTTTAACTAAAAGCATTGAATTGCTATTTTTTCCAACTTCAGTATCATTTCTTTTTTTTAATAGTTATTTATTTCCTTTTGTTGCCCTTGTTGTTGTATTGTTGTAGTGATCATTGTTGTTGTTATTGATGTCATCGTTGTTGGATAGGACAGAGAGAAATGGAGAGAGGCGAGGAAGACAGAGAGGGGGAGAGGAAGATAGACACCTGCAGACCTGCTTCACCACCTGTGAGGCGACTCACCTGCAGGTGGGGAGCCGGGGGCTTGAACCGGGATCCTTACGCCGGTCCTTGTGCTTCGTGCCACATGTGCTTAACCCACTACGCTACCACCCGACTCCCTCAGTATCATTTCTTTAAGGAAATGTTAATAGTATTGTGATTGTTATTGTTATTGACATGTGTATATTTCCACAGTCCCTCAAATAACTGTCAATACATCACATCTCCACAAAACAATCCTCCACCATACAATACTAGACCCCCAATTCCTCCTTAATACTTGCTAAATATTTATATGGGGACATTGGAGTATCTTGACTTCTAGTAACCTTCTGGACAGACTGTTGACTTCAAGGGAAAGAGACATTTTATCAAAGTAGTCAATCAATGACAACTGTAGGAATATGAACATTTGCATTCACTTCTGCAGTTTGAATTTGGCCTCTTCTTGGAAACATACTTCTCTTAAATCTTTTGATCTGTTTTTTTCTCTTTTTTATTACTATCTTTATTTATTGAATAAAGAAGACAGCCAGAAGTGGAGAGGGAAGGGTGTGAGGGAGAGAGACAGAGAGACACCTGCAGCACTGCTTCACCACTTGCAAAACCTTCCCCCGCAAGTGGGGACTGGGGGCTTGAACCCTTGTCATTAAGCATTGTAATATGTGTTCAGCCAGGTGCACCTCCACCCAGCCCCCATGATCTGTTATTTTCTCAAGAATCTCAAGAGAGATGATGATGGCACTGGTAGTGGTGGTGATTACTAGAAAGGGTATTTCATATCCTAAATATTTTTGTTTGATTAGAATTTCATAGGTATGTGCTAACATGTATAAATACTACACACACACACACACATAACACGCATGCCTTATGCCTAAACAATGTTGAAAATTACACTTTATCTTAGCGTGGGAAAACAAAGTCCAAGATAGAAGAGCATATGTAAATCTTTTTAATTTTCTTTCTATTTTTATTTGACAGAACAGATAGAGATTGAAAGGGGATGGGGAAAGAGAAAGATAGATATCTGAGACCTGCTTCACACCTTGTGAAGTGGCTCCCTGCAGGTGGGAAGTGGGGCACTCGAACCCTGGTCCTTGTGCATGATGGTATGTGCGCTTAACTGGGTGTGCCACCACTCAGGTTTCCATATGTGAGTCTTTCCTTGAGAGTTCTGAGCTCCAAGAAGAGAGAAGAATGGAAGGAAGGAGCTCTGCTATAACTTTTAATGAAAACTGACAAGTGGTTTGAGCAGTGCAGTGGTTAATGTGATAAAGAAACACCTGTACATCCACACTAACATGGTGTAATGGCTTTGCACCTCCTCAGCTGAAATTGCCTGGGCTTTCAGTGAGGCATCAGTGCATTGCTGTCCACCAGCTTGGGGACAGCTTCATCTCTCACACTCCATTCCTCACACAGTCCAAGTGAAATCAGGGATTCCTCTTGTATCCCTTGCCATGTCAAGCTGCACCATCTTCAATTTTTGATTCTCATACCATTGCACTCTCATTCTCATCACTGTTCTCAGTTGCAGTCATTTCTACATCCACATGAAGGACATGTCAAGCATGGTGGGCTCATTTCCTGAACCTTCTAGTGTCCAAAGACCTTCCCTTTAATCAGTCCAGGCATTCTCCTCCACTTTGTTTTCATTTTATTTGTTTACTATTGGAAGGACACAGAGAAGAACTGAGAGGGTGGAGGAGATAAGTGAAGGACAGAGACAGAAAGGCACCTGAAGCTTTAGTTCACCACTCATGAAGTTTTTCTCCTGCCAGTGGGGAACAGGGACTTGAACACAGGTCCTTGTATGCTATAGTGTGTGTGTGTGTGTGCTTATGCAGGTGCACCACAGTCTAGCTCCTGTTTTTTTTTTAATCTTAATCATTTTTTAAACCAATAATATTAACTATCTTGCCTCTACATTTCATAAACGGTAGCCCAAGTCTTGATGTTTTCCTGCCTAAGCTGTTTTCCTGAGAGTTGGCTGTCATTTCTATGCTGTGATACACAGTGGTTGTGGGCAAGCAGCTTAAGGCAGCCTGTAACCAACAGCCAGGGAGGAACCAAGATTTTCAACCCAACCAAAAAACTTAGTCCTGCCAACAACCACGGCAGTGATCTTGGAAGCAGATCTTTTCCCATCTGAGTCTTAAAATGACTGGAGTCCTGACTGACACCTTGATGGCAATCCTGTGAGAAGACCTCAACCAGAGTTATCCAGCTAAGTATCTAAGTGTGCCCAGATTCCAGATCCATGGAAACTGTGAGATAATGAGTGCTATTTTTTAAGCCACTGAGCTTTGATGCAATTTGTTATTCAGCAATAGGTAACAGTATCTATGGTTTATGGCCAAAAAAAAAAAAAAATCATCTGTTCCTTTGGAAACTGTCATGAATACTGGAAATGAATGTTTTGCAATTAGGTAATTGTTAAATGGGAAGTAACAAAAGTGCCTGTAAGAGAATATTAGAGAGAGAGGGTGAGAGAGAGAGGAAGAGGGAGAGGGAGAGGGAGAGGGAGAGGGAGAGGGGGAGGGGGAGGGGGAGGGAGAGGGAGAGGGGGAGGGAGGGAGGGAGGGAGGGGGAGAGAGAGAGAGTGAAGAGAAGAGAAGAGAAGAGAAGAGAAGAGAAGAGAAGAGAAGAGAAGAGAAGAGAAGAAAGGGAAAATAGCTTTAAAGGAGTTAATGTATACCCCATGATACACTCTGTGAATGCACGCAAATTTCTGACTTCCCCATCAAGGCATTGGTGACATTACTACTTATGAGCAGCTTTCAAGGACTTGGTGTCATAGTCAAACAAGGTGTAATGGGGAGCATTACTCTAATGCCTTGAGCCCTCTTTCCAGACTATGAGCAACTTAATACTTATTTCTTCCTATTCCCTGTCTCTCCCCTGCTCCAATTTTATTTAATACATTTTTTTATCTTGTCACCCTACTAACACCAATAGCATGGGTTGAGATAGGATTTTGCAAGTTCTTCTTTATCACCTTTTTTTTATATATATTTTTTAATGTGAGAGGTAATGCTTTACATTATTCTCTTTAACACATAGGCATGACCTCTTATCTTCCCTTGACTGGTATCTAGGAGACACACTAGAACCCGAGTGTGTGTGTGTGCGTGTGCGTGTGCGTGTGCGTGTGTGTGTGTATTCATGTTCCTGTTGTCCCTTCCATGGACTATGATCATGTTACTTAGTGATGGTGACAGGATGGCTCACCATTCAGCAGTTGTCACACATTCAACTCACCGTAATTAAGCTTTGCTCCTCACAGCTCATCTTCATCACTTCTGACTGGACAATATAGACACTTAGGTGTTTCTGTTCTAACTTTGTTCTGGTTTTGGCTTGTGTTTTTTTTTAAAGGTTTACATTTCAAAGGTTTTGAACTAATCCTATTTAGACAGCAATTTACTATTCTCATAGCGTAAGTATGGCAACAGTGGCATATATAAAAATGGATACATTGAGACTTACAAGATAGATGAGTTATTGTCTCAGCTTCCTGGTATGTTAGATAAGAGTAATAACCACCTCTATGCCATGACCATTGTGAGGATTAAAGGAAATGAATATTTAAATCTCTTAGAACAGTCCAGAGACACATTAGGAAGTTCTATTTGTCAGCTGTATGTGCTATATATAAATCTTCCCCAATGGAGTCAGGCGGTAGTGCAGAGGGTTAAGTGCACGTGGTGCAAAGCGCAAGGATCCCACCTGCAAGGGAGTCGCTTCACAAGCAGTGAAGCAGGTCTGCAGGTGTCTTTCTCTCCCCCCTCTGTCTTCCCCTCCTCTCTCAAATTCTCTCTGTCCTATCCAACAACAATGACATCAATAACAACAACAATAATAACAACAACAATAAAAACAAGCGCAACAAAAGGGAAAATAAAAATAAATAAATAAATCTACCTCATGTAGGAAAATCTCACTTCTGTAAGCAATCCCCAAAGCTTTCATAAAATTGTATGTCATCCTATGTGGTAAAATTTTAAAAAAAATGAAAGAAAAAGGAAGAAATAGCAGAAGGTATTTTGCAACTGAAAAACAATATATATATATATATATATATATATATATATATATATGGCTGGGTGGTGGCTCTCCCCAAGAGTACCCGTATTAGCATGAGTAAGAACACCCGTATTAGCATGAGTAAGAACATGGGTTCAAGCTTTTGGTCCACATCTGAAGGGAGGGGATTTCATGAATAGTGGAACAGAGCTGAAAGTGTTTCTCCTTCCCTCTGTCTCTCTTTCCCTCTCTCTGTCTCTCATCCTTTAAAAAAAAATAATTGGCCACTAGGAAGGTGGATTCATACAGTACAGAGTCCTAGCCATAATCCTGGTGATAATGTATCAAATTCCATTATTTCAGGACTAAAATTTAAATTTAAGATTTTTATTTTGAAAAAATAAAAATGTTCTGGGGGCCTATGGCAGTGGCACACCGGGTTAAGGGCACAAGGACTCTCTTAAGGGATCCCGGTTTGAGCCCATGGCTTCCATCTGCAGGGGGTGAAGCAGGTCTTCAGTTGTCTATCTTTCTTTCTCCTTCTCTATCTAACCCCCTCAATTTCTCTCTGTCCTACCCACCCCCAGAAAAAAGTTATGGGTGCTGGACGGTAGCACTGTGGGTTAAGCACACATGGAGTGAAGCACAAGGACTGAGTTGGAATCCGGGTTTGAGCCCTGTCTCCTCACCTCTGGGGAGGAGGGAGGTCGCTTCACAAGCAATGAAGCAGGTCTGCAGGTGTCTTTCTCTGTCTTCCCCTCCTGTCTCAATTTCTCTCTGCCCTATACAACAACAACAAGGGCAACAAAATGGGGAAAATGGCCTCCAGGAGCAGAGGATTCATAGTGCAGGCACCTAGCTCCCCAGCAATAACCCTGGAGGGGGGAAAAAAAAAACCCTGAAGTTTCTTCTGTGTAGTTTCGAGAGGTCTATAACTGTCAACATACAGCCTTATTGTATTGGATGGGACCTTATGTAAGTTGTGCTTTTCTATTCCATTAGCACATAGCCAGGCTTAGCATTCCTTTGAGTTAAGATGGGGATTTAGCAAATGGTCAGATTAATTATGAGAGAGAGTAGACTATAGATAGCTATGATGTAAGGAAGATCTTGTGGAAAATCATCACAAGTAACTCATCAGACTTACGGTGATATATCCCTGTGTTGCTGGATTTTTTTTTCTGTATTTTTGTTCAATCTAAATAACATAGTAATTTGTGACCAGTGTTCAAGAGTGTTGGAATAATGATCCTCAGAGCAGCACTTCTAATTTTGCTTTGTGTTTAAGAGTTCGGAAAGATCCAGTCTCACCATCTGATGACATAAAATAGCAGAAAGTATATATCATACTTTTCAGCACTTGGATGATTTTTGTGGTTGTAGTATGTCAACACATTATTTTTTACACACACACACACACACACACACACACACACACACACATAAAAAAAAAAAAACTGCAGTGACACACACACAAAAAGTCCCCATACTCCTGGAAGTGAATAGGCCCTGTAGAAAGCAGTTCCTTTGGGGAGTTAAAATTTTTCTTTTTATTTCACTCCCATTTATGCATTGCTGCCAAGCACCTTAGATATCATGTTTACAAAACATCAGAAGAACGCAATGAAAAAAAAATGAATTTCTGGTTTTACGCTTGGGTTTAAGGGCTTTTCTACATTTTACTTTTTAATTATTATAGAAACTCACTGTCAGTAGAGAGCTATCTGGTCCTGGTGTTTATCTGTAGTGCTGGTGAAAGCTCCGCCTGCCTACTTCTGGCTTGTAAAGGCTTCTTTCCTTGGGGGTGATGGCTGGTGCCAGAATGAGAGGAAATATCATGCCCTCTGAGAGTCAGAGCAGCTGGCGCAATTGCCCTGGTGTTTATGGGATATTATAGGCATAAAGACGCATTTGAAACTGGTTGGGGAAAGAACTTAATGCTTCTTTCTTTTATCTTTATAATCCACTTTCCTAGCAAGGATTATCCTACAGTTCATACTAAATTTAGCAAATGCATATTTATAAAAAAAGAAAGAAAGAATGAAAGAAAGAGGGAAAAATCTAGGCAGCCACAAGGTACTCTGAGAAGGCAATGTATGGGCTGAGAAGATAACATGCTTTTTATCGAATGAAACAATGAAGACAAAAAGAAACTTGTTCAAATTGGGTTTAGTTTTTTGAACAATGAAAACCATTTTCGTAAGAATTAACCAGAGGGAGTTGTACATCTGGAAAGCGGAGAATATGTAGTTGCTATTTGAGAGAAAATGGGATGTTATTGCCAAAAAAAATTATACATCTGCAGTGTGATCCAAATTTGTCAGATGGGGGGGGGGGTGAAATTTTCACTATTTATTTTCAGTGAGATCTTCCTTTGATTGGGCAGCATGTTGACAGTCTACAGTACATAAAGAGGTAAAGAATTGTAATATAATGAAATAAGGAAAGCACCAACATTGCAAAATTAATGGTCTTTATGGTGACTTTTGTCTTATTTCCCTATCCAGGTCAGGTTTCAGGCAAATTTTGTGAATTACAGAAATTATTCTTAAGTGTCTTGTTGCTTTTTTTTTTTTTTTACACTTTAATCATTTCCATTGTTCCTCTTTATTACACCTCTCCCTCCCCCAACTTAGGACACACTGCCACTTAGTGATTGTACATTTACTACTCTTCCAATGAACATCATCTCTTAGGTTATTTACCTCTATTTTCTCGACTCATTAAATTATTTACCGAGTAGACACTTGATTTAGAAACCATGATTCACATATGTAAGAATATACTTGAAAGACAAAAACACATACATGTCTAGTTAATGTGGCAGAGTGAGATCCTGCCCTAAATACTTAATTCTGTATAAGTGAAAATATTAAGCATTACTTGATTGAGCTCAAAAGAAAATAAAGTATTTAAATGTTATAAGTGAATCAGGAACACAGTCAAAGATGGGTTTAAGGTCAAGGTGGCCCAACAGTCTTTCCATTGTAAATTTAAACATTATAAGGTCAGATCATGAGTTTTGATCCCAGAATGAGGAAGCAAGATGAAACCTTTATGTCTATTGTGTTGTTTATTTGTTTGTTTTCCAATACAGTTCAGTGCCTGCATAACCACTCCACCATATTCAGTAGTCTTATTTATTTATTATTTATTTTCATCTTTCTTTTGATGAGGGGCATGAGAAGGAACAAAGAGAGAGAGAGACAGAGAGAAAAATAAGACACCTTCATTACTACTTCACTATAAATGAGGCCTCCCCCCCCCCCCCGTAGGTGAGCAACAGTGGGTTTGCACCCAGGTCCTTGCTTGCACACAGTAACAGATTCACTCTACCAGAGGAGCAGTCTCCTGCAAAATAGGCTGCCCCTAAATCCCAGCTTTGGTGGAAAGAAAGCCATTTGAGTGAAATTGAAACCCAAACCTCTTACCAAAGAGTGGCATTGACCCTTGATCACCTCACTTCCGTATCTTCTTCAAAGAAAAGTGTTCGTGGAGAGGTAAAACTTATTAACCAAAGTGAAAGTACAGTTCAATTGCAGATTTATTTAACAAAGACAGACTTATTATATACTCAAAAGAGGCATGCTGCAGGCTCTTCACAGGGGAGCAGCCCTTGACTGTGTTCGTGTTTTAAGGAATTTTTAGGGGTTCCTTACCATCTGCTTATCTCTTCTCCCACCTCATGCATAAGGAAAGTTGGTGGCTATTTTTGCACAAATTCAATTGTTGATGGTCATGTACCTAGTTATTTCTGCCTTTGTATGGGGTCAAAATCCTACCCAATGGTGGCAGAGGTGAAGACAGAGAGAGAGGAGAGAGAGAGAGGAAGGGAAAGAATGAGATAGAGGGAGAGAGAGAGAGAGAGAGAGAGAGAGAGAGAGAGGAACAAAAAGAAAGAAGAGGAAGAGACCAAAGCACCAAAGATTCCTTCAGTGAAGTGAGGTACAGGTTCAAACATGGGTCATATATATGGAAAAAACAGCACAACACCTGAGAGAGATAGTTCATCTGTCCCCCCCAAAACTGTATGAGTTAAAAACCATCCTGGGTCAAAATATCAGTTAATGTTAATTAAACGTTCGAAGTTGAAAAAGCCATCAGTAAAAAAAAAAAAAGGAATGTATAGGATCTCTTTATTTTAAAGAGATGAGAAATTGTCCTCTGCTATAAATAGTGATAGTAGATTTAATATGTCTTCAAATTAAAAAATAAACTGTAGTAGAGTTAAATCAGGCTTCTTGTTTTTTGGTTTTTTTTTTTTTTTATTCCTCCAGGGTTATTGCTGGGCTCGGTGCCTGCACCATGAATCCACCGCTCCTGGAGGCCATTTTTTACCCTTGTTGTTGTAGCCTCGTTGTGGTTATTATTATTACCATTGTTGATGTTGTTCGTTGTTGGGTAGGGCAGAGAGAAATGGAGAGAGGAGGGGAAGACAGAGAGGGGAAGAGAAAGATAGACACCTGCAGACCTGCTTCACCGCCTGTGAAGAGACTCCCCTGCAGGTGAGGATCCTTATGCTGGTCCTTGCGCTTTGCACCACGTGTAGTTAACGCCCTACCCCCAGGCTACTTGTTTTAAAATGCCAGAGAATAAAAAGTATTCAGTGGGGCCAAGTGATGACGCACCTGGGTAAGGCCACACACTACACTATGTTAGAACCAGGGTTCAAGTCCCTGTTGCCCACCTTTAGGGGGAAAGCTTCACAAGTGGTGAAGTAGAGCTGCAGGTGTCTTTTCTCTTCCTCTCTAGCCCTCCCATTTCAATTTCTCTGTCTTTCTACAATAATAACTAAAAGTCTTAAACAAGTAAACATTAAAAATAATGAGCATTATTGATATATTACAATAATGGTTATTAGGGGCTGGAGCAACATCTTATCTGGTAGAATGCTTGCCTTGTCAAAGCCTGCCACCACATGGACAGTACCATGGAACCAGGGGAGACTCTGGAGCTGTTTGTCTATCCCTTCTTTTCCACTCTTTTGGTTCTCCTTTGGTAACACTCAGACTCCATCCACCCCCCCCCCCCTTAGTGAAGTGAGGGAGATGCAAAACAAGCATAAAGAATGGTAATTTAAAAAAATCTTAAAATAAGGATAAATACTACATTCTCATCATTATACTGAAGTAAATTAAAATAATCACCCATACACAATTTGTTGATTTTATTCTAAATATACATTTCTGGCCATATATGATTTTGCAGTTCATAGAGCAGAATTCTATGCTAGTCCTTATACTTGTTATTATATAAAGATTTTGATATTGTATTTATTTCACTATATTAAAAAGAAAGAGAACATTATGAATCTATATGTTAAAACATTCAAATTAAACCCAGTTTCTTTAATTAAGATTTAACTTGTGTTGTACAGTGCTTCAGTCAGTTTTATTGTTTTGTTGCCTTTTTTATTTGTCAGAATCAAGTAAATTTCAATTTTATAAAAGCAGTCATTATGAAATCATATTGAGTAAAATCCCTTATGCAGACATTGGACTAGTTAGGGTTTTAATATTTGTTTCAATAAAATACTTTTTCTTGTTGAGGAGGAAGTTTTCCATGTTCAAATTAAAGTAAAACTGACATGAGATCCAAAGAAAAATGTTTCCTTAACTTCAAACCACCTTATAAGTTATGGAAATTAGATTTTTTTTTTTTTACAATAAATGTGCAGTAAACATCTTGCTATATAAAGGAGGAGAAATCTGGAAGATGGGTACAATTTTGTCTGATTATTATTCACTAAGTTGTACCTTTCTGAGTATTGTGTTTCCTATTGCCATAGGCTTTTTCACACAGGCTCTCTGTCTATGATAACTGTTTCTTTCTTCTATCTCCTCAACTCTTACCCTTTCTTCAGAACTTGCCCCACGTTTAATTCCTCAGAGAATTTTTCTTTGACCTTATTAAGAAAAATTCATGCTCTCATCACACTATCAAATAAGTTGTGATTAAATAAATACCATATTTTCATAAACTATGACACTACTGGTTGTGTGGTGTACCTCATTTTATGTTGTCATTTGTAAAAAAAAAGAATATGTAATTCTAATTAAACTTACCACGTTTCATAGGATTCAGATTTTTTTTTTTATCATCAGGGTTATCTCAGGGCCTCAGAGTGCCTGCATGTTGGTCTGCTTCTAATTCTGCTTCTAAGATCCCTTCTGTTTTGATCATCAAGTTAGGTTCCCTTGCATTGCTTAACACTGTGGTCTATTTACATAATCATTGTTTTGTTTTCGACCCATACTGGTTTAATCCCAACTGGTTCGCACTCTTTTTCCCCTCTGCCCCCTCTCATAGTCACATCCTGTTTTCCACCATTAAATCCCCACTGGTTCCTGTGCTTTTTCCTTCTCCCCACCCCCTATCCTACGTACTTCCTCTTCCTGACACTTCCGCCTCAGGAGATATAAAGGACAGGATTTTCTAATGAATGGAGATTAGATTGATTGCACTGCATCCCCGCTCATCAATAAACATTGAACCACATTCCCATCTCAGCCATGAGTCCCTGGTAGTCTGTCTCCCGCCCACAAAGCTAGCCCAGCATATTGGCACCTGAACAGGGACTGGCACCTGCATAACTAATCTATTGCTCCAAGTGGCCTGCCTTCATTCCTTCCTCCTCCTCCTCCTCCTCCTCCTCCTCCTCCTTCTTTTCCTCTCCTCTTCTCCTTCTTCTTCCTTCCTTCCTCCTCCTCCTCCTCCTTATTTTTTTCCGATTCTCTCCTTTTATAGAATTACTAGAAATTGAGGAGAGAGAAGGAGGTAGAGAGGGAGAGAGACAGACACTTGCAGCACTGCTTTATCAGTTTTGAAGCTTCCCCCCTGCAAGTGAGGACTAGGGGCTTGAACCCAGTCCTTGTGCATGATAGATAGTACATATTCTCAAACAGATATACCACCATATGCCTCCAGGATTCAAAATTTTAATATTATCTTATTCAAAGAATTATTTCAAGACATTTAAGGTGTACTTTCCCAATATATACTTCTTGAAATGAAATAAATTAAGATACTCTTAAAATGCTTACATTCCAAAGACAACATCCAGTTTCTTTGCAACTCAAGAGAAGTCCGTATCCATATTTCTATCCTATAGAAATTTAAAAACAAAAAATTGTGTGTGCACTTTGGGGTTTAAACAAATAGGTGGTTTATTAGGTATAACAAAATGGGCAAAGGAGGCAAAGATTGGCTATTCATGACATCCGGGAGCCATGAGTCTATAAGCTTGTTACAACACTCAGCTACAGGGTTTAGGACCCAGAGGGAAGCAGCATGGCAGTCCCAGGGAGAAGGAGAGCAAACAAAGAGCAGCAGGAACAGAGAGCACAGAAACAGAGCACAACTTTGGCCAGACACTAGCTTAAATCATTTTCTATAAACCCATAATCCCTTGTGGGTTTGCTTAAGTCTGTAATATGCTTCTCAGACTGATGTCAGTCATATGCTAATTACATTCATATCCCAACACCACCCAACATTGTATTATAGCCTTTGAAGCACTGGTAGTGCAATGCCTCTTCAAGTTTCTCCAATCTCCAGGCCACTGGCTTTCTTTAAACAGTTTGCTTTAAATTTTACCTTCATGAGAATATATACTATGAACTTTACCAGTTTTCTGATATATTGAAATTTATTAATTCTCCCTCCAGTGGAAAGGAAGAATAACATCACCAAAAGGAAGTTCAAGGGCTAACTATTTCAGTAGTTATACAAAAAGATTTTCTAAGGTGTCTGGTCCAGTAAGAAGCAATATAAACCAGAACTAAACAATACTTTGAAGTAAAAAACTAATATATCAATTTTAGACATTCAGACTTGTTTATCTTACAAAGTAAATGCAAGACATCATGATTATATTTCCAAACTATTAAACTATATATGTTGAATTGGTAAAATTTTGTATGTAACTGTCAGTGTTCAAAGCCTGGATTTAAGTACTTTATGACTTTGACCTAATTTTATCTTAACAGTTCTTTTAGAGAGTTAAAATTATTGACGCCAAATAGGAAATAGAGGGTAAGTTACACAGTCAGAATGTATCAGAAGTTTCTGTGAATCTACACACCTCCTACAACTGAGATGAGCTGTAGTGTATAGTCCCTGTTTTAAAACTGATTATTTTTGTTACCTGATTGTGAACTCTGTGAAGGCAAGGACATAGTATTGTTTCTATGGAAACTACACATCACAGTTGTTTTTGCTTGGTACAAACTGAAAACTCGGGAGATAATTTGTTGCAGAATGAGTGTGAACGCACAATGCTTTTTGACTTCTGCATCTTCCATTTTGCTTCTTCCTATTTGACTTTTGTAATCCAGCTGTTGTCTGGTTGATTTTTGTAATTACCTCTGCAAGGTAATGTGTTCAGTCAAGTGGATGCCCTCCATCACCTACCGCCCCACCCCTAACATCCCTACCCCATCCTATTTAATTGTTTCACTATTGATGGTAATTGGCATATTTTCTAATTTGGAACTGCTACAGGCAATACCATTTTGAACTCTGCATGTGATACTTTGGTGGGAAAAAAAAAGTGATTTCTTCTAGGTATATAACTAGGACTGGAATTTTATGGTGTTATGGTAGGTGAAATGTTTGACTTTAGAAAATACTGCAGAGATGGTTTTCCAAAGTAGTTGTACTATTTACCTTTTCCTTTTGGTGTGTGTGTGTGTATGTATGTGTGTACGTGTGTGTGTATGTGTGTATGTATGTGTGTGTATGTGTGTGTATGTGTGTGTATGTGTGTGGGGGGGGTCACTGTGATCTTGGTTGAGCTAAAAATACTCCCTTGGCATGTTGGCTCCTGTAGGCAATATGTACAGATTGAAGATACACAGTATACAAGGCAATATTAACCATAACTTTTATTTATGTTTTACACAGTGGCAGAATGAGTGAAAGACATCATAAAGCTTTCTTCAATGTGGTGATGGGCCAGGCTCAAACCTGGCTTACACAGGGCATATGGGGATGCAGCTCCAAGTGAGTTACTTTGCAGGCCCTTAATCATGAGTCATATGCTTTGGGTATGAAAATATGCATATATTGGTGTATCTGTTTTCTATTTAATCACTATAAAGTAATGGTAAAAAAATCATAGTGGAGAAATTGTAATTTTTACATATATTTGGATTCTGAGACCAAGGAAGGTTAAGAGAATGCATTTATTGTTGATGAGTGACTATTCCCAAACACCAATCCCAGAACCAGGCAAATCCAATAATTGCTCTACACTGTCATGTTACCTAATATTGGGGATATGATTCATTTGTTTCTGTGAGCCCCTTGTCACTCTTTTTTATTGTTATAGTTATTATTGTTGTTATTGATGTCATCGTTGTTGGATAGGACAGAGATAAATAGAGAGAGGAGGGGAAGATAGAGAGGGGGAGAAAAAAATAGACACCTGCAGACCTGCTTCAACACATGTGAAGTGACGTCCCTGCAGGTGGGGAGCCAGGGGTTCGAACCAGGATCCTTTAGCCAGTCATTGCACTTTGCACCATCTGCGCTTAACCCACTGCATACCGTTTGACTCCCCCCATCCCCCACCCCCATCACTCTTTAGAAGGTTGAGGACAGGATACTTAGGAAATCAGTTTGACAGTCAACCCTACTTTATTGTGACAGAGACACAGGGATTCAGTCATTTAATCAGCGGAGCTTCTGGCTATGAGAGGAATTCTGGACTAAGAATACCAGTTCTTAGGACACACCTGGTGGCACACCTGTTTCAGTGCACACATAACAATGTACAAAACCTGGGTTCAAGCCCCTGGACCCTACCTGTAGGGGGAAAGCTTCGGAAACAGTGAAGCAGGGCTGCAGCCGTCTCTCTGCCTTTCTGTCTCTCCATTTGTCTCAGTTTCTGACTATTTCTATCCAATAAATAAAGATAATAATAAAACTTGTATATATACAGGCAGCAGGAAGGTTGAGTAAGGCTTGGTTCTGCTATCTCTGAAAACCCCTTATTCCCTGACTCCCAATTTTGTCTTCCTAGTCAAATGTAATCAGTCATAAGCCATTTTTATGTTTATATTTTTTTGCCACCCAGGTTTCACCTCTCAGGGTCAGCTTTTTCAATAGAAAGAAACTGAGAGCTAGAGGGAGTGAAAGAAAGATCCCATAGCACCAAAGTGCAGTAGGGGCTAGGTTGTAACGTATGGAAAGTGCTCTAATAGAATATAAAATATTCGGGGCTGGTGAGGTGGCACACCTGGCTGAGTGCACATGTTATGTGTTCGAGCCCCCAGCCCCCAGTCCCCACTTGCATGGGGAGAGCTTTGAAAGTGGTGACGCAGTGTTGCAGGTGTCTCTGTCTCTCCCTCCTTATCTCCCCTACCCTCTCAATTTCTGACTGTCTCTATCCAATAAATAAACAAATATAATCAAATAAATTAAAAATAGGGAGAAAGGTGGTAGAGCAGTGGGTTAAGTGCACATGACACAAAATGCAAGGACTGGCATAAGGCTCTTGGTTCGAGCCCCTGGCTTCCCACCTGCAGGGGAGTCGCTTCACAGGCAGTGAAGCAGGTCTGCAGGTGTCTATCTTTCTCTCCCCTCTGTCTTCCCCTTCTCTCTCCATTTCTCTCTGTCCTATCCAACAATGATGACAACAATAATAACTATAATAATAACTATAATAATAAAACAAGGGAAACAAAAGGGAATAAATATTAAAAAAGAAATTAAAATATATTCTAGTTATGCTATATAAACTCTAATACAGTGAAAATATTACCACATAGAAATAAATAGTTTAGTTACAAGTGAAAATGAAAAATCTCCAGTTACAAAATAGTTTTCAATATAACAAAAATCAAGTCCAATTGAACCTTTCTTTTTTGGATATGTTCATCAGTTTTTGTCAGGGCTCCTAAATTCACTCAGGGAACTGAACGACATGCTTTTATTGCACACAAAAGTACTAGCACCACCTTTTTGTTTCTTTATTTACCTTTGTTATAAAATGTCTTGGAAGACTTAGCCATTAACATTTTCTGCTTTCTCAAGAAAAAGATAATTTACCCACTTAAAGATATGAGGCTCCTGTGTATTTTTTTTTTTGCACTTGAGATGGTTCCCCCTCTGAACATTTGAGTGCATGCAATCAGGCCACAATGACACTCAGTGATAACAACTGAACCACTGCAGGCACCATAATGCTGTGCAGCTCTCCGATTCACCAAAATCCAGCTCCAGCAATGTGGAACGTTGTCCCAAACAGGCCAGCTCCTCTCCACAGCTGCATCTGTTCTCCTCCTCCCCACGGAGCAGCTGCTATGAAGTGTAACTCCTGCTGATCATGTATAGACCCATGCAGAAGCCTTTCCCCCTCAGACTTCTCAGACTTGCAGATTCCACTGCTAGAATTCTGGCACTCACAGCCCCAAAACTCACTGGAACTATACTGAGGTTCAGAAGAAAGAGTGTTCGTGTTTTTACAAAGGGTGTTTTTTCACTGACAGAAATCATTAGAAGACATCCAATGAAAAAAAAAATCTGTGGCAGTGGGGATTGTGTGGAATTGTATCCCTCTTATTCTATAGTCTTGTTAGCGTTTCCATTTTATAAATACTTTTTTAAAAAATCAAATAAAAAATTCTGGTCAGTGATGAAGAAATAGTATTTTCATATAAAATGTTGAGAATGTGACCACAAAGACCATTCATACCAGAGGACCAGAGGAGGGTTTTTGTTTGTTTGATTGTTTGTTTTTTGCCTCCAGCTTTATTGCTGGGGCACAGTTCAGGCACTATGAATCCAGTGCTCCTGGTGGCCGTTTTGTTTTCAATTTTTTTTT
The DNA here is from genome assembly GCF_950295315.1 of Erinaceus europaeus. Lineage (NCBI taxonomy): Eukaryota > Metazoa > Chordata > Mammalia > Eulipotyphla > Erinaceidae > Erinaceus > Erinaceus europaeus. Next base: position 25,864,069 of record NC_080170.1, on the reverse strand, counting down.
TAAATTAAACAGGACAGAGAGAAACTGAGAGGAGTGGGGGAGATATAAAGGGAGAAAGGCAGACACCTGCAGACCTGCTTCACAACTTGTGAAGCATCCCCCCCTGCCGCAGGTGGGGAACTGAGCACTCAAACCTGGATCCTTTAGTGGATCCTTGTCCTTAGTACTATGTGTGCTTAGCCGGGTGTTCTACTGCCTGACCCCCCACCAGAGGAGTTTTGGCACTTGTTTGGTTTTGCATTGTTGTCCTTTTATCTTCATAGTCAAGCATACCACATTTTATATTGATTGTATATGAATTTAAGTATGTTGGCTACTGAGGGTCAAGAGATAATATGATGTCCCCCCACCCATCCCCCAGCATACATACACCACCACCTGCAAATAGTGCAACAAATTCAGTAAATCACAAATCAGAAAAGTTTAGCTAATTTAAATTATGGAGACAGGATGGACTTTTTTTTTTATCAAATTTCTTAATGCTACTTTTGAGTCTTGATGGCAGATCCTTTTGTGCCTAGTCATCATTAACATTTGCTTATAGTCTTCTATTTTGTTTTTCACTGGTGTTATCCAACAAACTAGATCTTCTAGTCTATAAGCTCTGAAAACAGTGATCTTGTATCCAACCTGCAGTGACTGAGGCAGCAGCAGCAAAACTTACAGCAACTATCTGTTGGAAATGTGAATAATCAAAAGCAAGATTTTCCACAAGTTTAGAATAGACATTTCCCTTAAGAGTCCCTACTGTTGTGATGCCAAAATGTGGCCAGTGGATTATCAAAATCACTTTATTCAAGTGTGAGTTTCCAGTTCTCTTACTACAGCCCAGCCCCTGAAAAGATAGACAGATGTGTTACCCACTTACCAGGTAAGAGAGAACAGAGTTGGACTGTACTTCACACCACTCTGGGCTGAGTGATTGCTAAGCTATAGTCGATTGAGTTTTGTCTTATTAAGTTCCAGAGATGAAGTGGAAGTAAATTACTGCAGGAACTTCCTAACCTTTTCTTCTAAGCCCCTTTTCAACCCCCTGCCTATGGTATGCTTGTTGCAATACCCATCACTATGAGCAGACCTACTAGAGACAACTCCCTGAACTGAAAGACCCTTGTTCCAGTTTCTCTCACTGGGTAGTATTCAAAGTATCGGTAGTGGTTTTCTTCAGTATCACCAACCTGCCTTGTGTATTTTCCTCCCTCCCTCTTAATAGTAGAAATCCAGCATGATGCTTGGTGTTTATTTTAGCACCATCATCCTGTCTCCGAGGAGCTGGAGGATCATATAAAAGAACCAGGATGCCTAAAGGGACAAGATAGAATATTAATTACTGGCATGGACTTCTGTTCCTTTGTCAGATCCCTGCCTGGCACCCCACAAGCATGTGAGCCAAAGCCTGAAGGAAGACTCGTCATTCTGTGTAAAGGAAACAGATTAAATCCACAGCCAGAGAAGTCTTTTAGCATCAATGTGTGTGTGTGTGTGTGTGTGTGTGTGTGTGTGTGTATGTGTGTGTGTGTGTGTGTGTGTGTGTGTGTGTGTAGACTGTTCTGCATGTATCTATATATCTGGTTGGCATGAACAGTTACTGTGGACCACCTGTGGGAAGGCCAGTCCCCACACTCCTTCACAGATGATGACAATCACTGATCTGAGACATGGGGGATCAATGCATGTGGGGTAAAGATAATGGTCCCTCACAGATAACCAAACTTTCTCCGGGTAGCTCAAACCAACATTGTATTTTATATCTTTCATATTTACAAGACATTGGCAAGGCAAGATCTCTCTCTCTCTCTCTCTCTCTCACTCTCTCTCTCTCTCTCTCTCTCTCCTTCTCTCTCTCTCTCTCTCTCTAACACACACATGCACACACCCATATTGGCAAAATACATAAGTGGCCATAGAAATCTATAGAGTGGTGACTCATTTGCGTTTTGTTTTTCCTCTGAAACAGGGAAGCAGAACTCATGACTTCCTTTTTAACATTTATTATTTTTATTAGTGATTTAATAATGATTAACAAGAATTTAGGATAAGAGGGATACAATTCCACATGATTCCCATCACCAGGGTTCCATATCCCATCCCCTCTATTGGAAGCTTCCCTATTCTTTACTCCTCTGGGGATATGGACCAAAATTCCTCATGGGGTGCAGAAGATGGAAGGTCTGGCTTCTGTAATTGCTTTATTTACTATTTTTTGTTCAAATTTGGCCAGACTATCCCTGGTGACCAGGATCGGCTAGTTGGTGAGGACAAGTCAGTCTCTAGTTAGGAGATTTGAAATCTGCAGGGCAGCTGCAGAAAAATTCTGTGTGGGGGTCTGAAAATGGCAGCAGATACAAATTGTATCTTCAAATAATATAGCAGTAAACACAAGATTCAAGGGTTGTTAATCTCAAAGATATTATGGGGCTACAGAGCAACTAAGGTACTGAGTGTCTCCATTTTAATTACCAGGGTTGGCAGAGGAATCCAATTATGTTGCCGTGTCCCCTATATAACCCTTCCTGGCTTTGTTTGCTGCTCATCTTTTCTAAGCCTATTTTGATCACCTTTATTTGTTTGCTTGTTGTGTCTTTTTTTTTTTTTTTTTTGGTACTGTTGCAAGGATCCTGCTCTAATCTGAGAGACTTTGGGGGGCTTGTTTCTCATTGAAAGAGTCGTTCATCATTTGCTTGCAAGCGTGGAATGTTTCATGTTAAGAAGTTTTTTTTTCTTTTATCTTTTATCATTCCCTAGTGGGGTGGCAGCAGTGAAGATGACTGGCTCCCCATATGTGCCAGACCATTGTTTGAATCTGATGGTTATAGGCATGGGTTGCACAAATTAGTCTAACAGCAAATCTGACATCCCTGGAAATTCAGGCTAGAAGCAAATTCTTAGTCTACATGAATTCTTACCTCAGTGCAAAGAATTATTGCACTGTCCTTCTAAACATATTTTCATGTCCTGTAATAGTGCAGGCTTGAGTGAAAATAAAAGAAAACAAATTTTATTTCAAATGATTATTTTTATTGATTGCTTGGTTGAACAATTATCTGTACAAGTAATGGAACATTTTTATAACAAACAAAAAGCTAGTTTGCTCCAGTCTATGTTTTTCTAGCTACAGAAGGCACTTTTTTGTTTGTTCTTTATTTCCACTGTTCATTTTAATTCTCATTGTTCTCCCTTAAGTATTTTTAAAATATTGATTTATTACATCTTAATTTTTATGAGGAAGAAACCAGAGCACTGATCAGATCTGACATGTGTGGTGCTGAAGGATCAAACTTGGTTCCTCATGTATTCATGTCCTATACTTCACTGTTGAACTGTCTCCTTGGTTAGTATTGAGATATTTTAGTAATGTTCAGAAAAGTCTGTTCCCAATCCAGTCAGATACATACGTGTATTTCCCCAACCACAGGAAGGCCATTTCATTTTTCTCCTTAAGAATTTCACAAGGCTTCTTCTTCTCACTGAATTGTCATTCAGGTTCCTCATCTGGTCTTCAAATATTTTCTATGTGATGCTAGTCTAGTTTTTCATTTGCATTCTGCACCCTCACATTAACAACTTTAAAAATTATGTGTCCTAGAACCCCACCTCTTCAGTGTCCCCACTAGAGAAAGACAGAAACAGATTGGGAGTATGGATTGACCTGCCAATACCTGTGTCCAATGGAGAAGCAATTACAGAAGCCAGACCTTCCACCTTTTGCACCCCATAATGATCCTGGGACCATCCTCCCACAGGAATAAAGAATAGGGAAGCTTCCAATAGAGGGGATGGGATGTGGAACTATGGTGGTGGGAACTGTGTGGAATTGTACCCCTCTTATCCAATGGGCTTGTCTATCATAGTTAAATCAATAAAAAAGAAGCTAGTTTCTAGAGATTGAAAAAATAACTTTATTATATATGAAAGAGAGTTGTGGGGGAAAATGCAGCGCTACAGCACATGCAGTGAATCAGACAGGCCAGTCTGATGCTCTGCCAGTTATTTGCATAGCCACTACATGTTGCATTTTCACCAAACTGCAGTACTGACTCTACTTCAATAAGTAACAGCCTTTTCTTTCTCTTCATTTCTTTGTTTTTCCCATGTTCTATTAGCTGGGGGATAGTTTTTACTATCATTTTCTTATATTCAAACCATATTCTTCAAGTTTAAATGTAATTAGTGGCATCCCAGTGACATTCAGAGAAGTCTTTGACATAATTCCTTCTTAAGTCATACTATTTTGTACTTTCTTTGTCTCTATTTTGTACACACTGGCTCTTAAAGAGTCCTTCAAACTCTTTGATCATGAAATCTTTGTTTTACACGTCTTTGTGGATTCTCAGTTTCCATCATACTCTGGTGTTCCCAGAACACAAAGATGTGTGAAACACAAATTTCATGTGTTGAAACTGAGATGAGGGTATGCTGCTGTAAATAGGATAGCCATGGAGGAGGACATTTGAGATGTGACAACTGAAAGAGTTAACAAGAAGTGCATGGGACACGATGAAATATATTGGAGACACATCTGGGAACAAGCTGACTGGTTAGCAAGGCCCTGTGAAGGGACTGCAACATTGAAAGAGCATGGGGAGGAGTAGTAGGTGAGATATTATTATAGGTGGACTATAGCTGACAATGGTCATCAGTCAAAATATATGAGGTAACTGCAAGGAATATTTTTTTAAGTTGTCTTATAAGACTATTATAATCATAAAAGTATAGTTTCAGGTATCTCCAAATCAGGTGCCAGCACATATCACCCTCCCCTAAAGGGCATTAGTACATTAGTTTTGTTATTTCCTTGCTCCAGTCTTCTTCATATTATTAATGTAGCTCTTCAGAGGTATAAAGAGAGACAGAGGAAGCAAGAGATACCACATTACCAGAGCTCCCTCTGGTGCCATATTGCCTACTATGTGATGTCAGGGTTAGAATCTGGGCCACACACAGCAAGAAATATGTCATGTATCCAAGTAATTTTTGGAGAAGACTTTTAGTGATTCGTGGTGGGATTGATAAAAATAAAGCTATAAGGGATAAAGAATAGGAAAACTATCAAGGGAGGGGATTGGATAAGAGTTCTGGTGGTAAGAATTGTGTGGAATTGTACCCCTCTTATCCTATGGTCTTGTCAATATTTTCATTTTATAAATAAAAATTTTAGAAAGGGGAGGTTAGGAAATGGCTGTCAGAAGCAGTAGAGTTTTCATACTGGCATTGAACCCCAACAATAATCCTGGTGGCAAAGATAAAATAATAATAATATCAAGTTAATAAAGCCGAGATTTAACCAATAAAATAACCATGACAATAAATGTGAAAAGATTTTTAAAGAAATATAATAGATTTTGAAATTATGTAAAGTTCAACCAAGAAGCCATGTGGGAATTATCTAGAAGAGATTATGGGACCTCAAACAGATTAAACATAGATAGTGTTGAGACATCCCCTCCGAAGCTTGTGACCCTGGGTCCATATTCCCAGAGGGATAAAGAGTAGGAAAGCTATCAGGGAGGTGATGGGATATGGAGTTCTGGTGGTGGGAATTGTGTGGAGTTGTACCCCCTTATCCTATGGTTATTCACAGTGTTTCCTTTTTATAAATAAATTTTTAATCCAAAAAAGAAGCTTATCTGTATCTGCTTTCAGGTATGCTATATTAACTAATATTTTTTCATTTGTGTTCAAACTGCTATAGACAAGCACAAACATTCCATGGCAAACAAATCAACACAATTCTGTCTTAGTCTATTTCATTCCTGTTTATAAGTCGTTGTTGCATTTTTTAGCCAAATTAAACAAGTAGTAGAGAACCAGAGAATTGTATGTATAGAATACTCTAAAGTTCAGGATGTGAGAATGAAAGTGAAGACATTTTCTTTAAATCCTGATGTATAGAGCAGCTGGGCTAATGTATACGTTATAAGAATAAATGTGTTTAGTAAATTATTTTAAAGTTCGTTGGTGCCTTTTATTTACCCAATACTATCATTTCTATACAAGCATAATTCCAGAATGCTAGTTTAGTGAGTTGAATCAGAACACAAGTTACAGAACAGCTCTCCGAAATTGCATCAACCTGAAAAAATGCCTTGATGCTACTGACTTCCCTGGTTTCTTTAAGTTATATTACTTTCCAAGGTAATAGCCCTTGTTATGCAGAAATATGAAGATAATATTATATCCCCAAATCATATTACTGACTTTTCCACAAACTAGTGTCACTACAAAAGAAGAAAATTCAAGGTTGTGTGTGTATGTGTGTGCTGTGTTGAAAATAGAATGCTCTTTCCTACTTCTTTATTTTCAGTACCCCATTGTCATCAGTTATCTATCAGAAGTCACAAAAGAGGTGCTTATTGAAACATGTGAACCTTCTGAATATAATGGAAGATAAATGCTAAATTATAAATTATGAAATCTGTCTGCATAGAAAACAACATTGTATACTACACTTTCAGCTATCTCACACACTTATACACTGAAAACAACAGAGTTAGCCATAGTGTTAAACCAGCCCATGCCAATTTTCTTATTTCATGTGCTGTTCTCAAAGCAATAGCTTTGGAAGAAATCCAAATGGAAACTCAATTCAATAGCACTCTGTATTCCAAAGGATTTGCAATAAGATCAGAAGTATAACAAATATGACTTGAGGGCACAATGTTCTAAGATGGAAAAAAAAGATGATAGAACTCACACAAAAGATGAACTGATTCTAACTAGTGGGGGGCAAATTAGAATATGGTCGTAGATACTCTGGAAAATAAGGAAACTAACATCATAACTACATAGAATAGTATACTCTACACACTTGAAATCTGAAGTTTCACTGAGTTAATTTCATCTCAGCTTTTTCACACACATTAAACTTTACTATCATGAGTATCGTAACCTGTGTGCTTTCTTTCCCCTTCTTGGTGGACTTTTTTTCACTTATTGTAAACTAAATTAAGCTATTTATTATCAGATAATAAATAACCAATGAAATGTTTATAAATAAACAAAGGAAGCTTTAGAATATGTCAGCATTTAGATAAAAAAATATTACATTAATTTAAATATGAGGTAAAAATATAAAATTTCAACGTTTGAGTAATTTCTTCACTATGAGACCAGGTCAAGGCTGCTAGTTTAATTTTCTCATGAATGTACAACAGATTTACTGGACAGTTACTAGTTAGAAATATGTGTATACAAAAGGCAGTATTGTGTCCTTTGAGACAAAATGGATAGAACTAGAGGTGATTATGCTTAGCAAAGGAACTAAAGAAATGAAAGACAACTACTGGATGGTTTCATTCAATTAAAGAACCTAGAGAATAGATTCACATGACCTTGCAAAAACAGACTGGCAGACAAAGACAGAAACAGGCAAACTATTTCTAAGACTTGTGAGAACTATGGGAGCTATCTTTGGGAAGTGGGAGAGTAGAGACACAGAACTCTGTGGGTGTGATGTGCAACTGTAATCTTAGAATATTGTGACTCACTATTAATCACAAAAAAATTAGGGAAAATAAATATGTGTACAACAGTGTGTATAAATCAATCACCTGCCTTTGCTTCACTCTAAAATCTTAATTATATCAATGACAATATAGTGTTTAACAACTAATGACTCTGCTTGAACTCTGATCCCAAATATTCTGATATTTTGCCCTAAAATTGTTTTGTTTATATTACCTGAGAGTAGATTCAATGATGCTGAATCAGTTCTTACTGCTTTTCTTTTCACCTGTATAAACACTGGAAATGCCATGCTTTGTACTAAATGCTTGGGAAAAACTCAATTTAAAAAACACACAACACCATTTATTGAAGAGAGCCTCCTTCTTCCATTTAATATTTTGGGCTCCTTTATCAAAGATTAGATGTCTATAAGTGTGGGGGTTTAGCTCTGTGATTTCAGTTCTGTTCCATTGGTCTGTGTGCCTATCTTTAGTCACTATTAGGCCACCACATCAGCTGGAGGGCCTAGTCAGGCAGTTCTGAGATTTCCAAACAGACACGATGGGCTTAGACCTCAAATAAATCCCTCTCTCCATTGTTACTGGCCATCTATATTAGGAACAACAAAACAGTCCCTTTTGTGGACCCCCATAAGACCTTTCCCTCAACTTGGATCAACAATGGTAGAGAATGTTCCATCCTCTGAAGGGAAGCGACATATTCTATGCTACACCTGAGGAAGATGGGTCTGATATTGGGGCAGCTTGGAATGTTCCTACTGATGACCACAGAATATGAACTTGGATCTACAGGGATGCAGAGGTCACATAGGCTCCTAAGCTGAATATGGGCCCCAGATCAGATCAAATCAATGGGGTTTACATTCAACAATATTTATACACCTTTCCCATATTTGGGAGCTACTCTCTTCCCTGATCCAGCTTTCTGGTCCTTTTTCCAGCCATGACATCATCTCCCCAGACAATAACTAGGATCCACCTGCATATCAGATTTCAGGCTCAGGGGAAAAAGAAAAAAAAAAAAAAAACTAGTATAGCCGCAGGCCATTTGGAATATAACTAAAATATGCCTACTAGCTATCTACAGAACAGAGACCCCTCCCCCCACTCTTCATCTACACTACTCCAGCCTTTAGGTTCATGATTAGTCAACAACTTGTTTGACTTTGTATGTTAACTCCCTTTTCAGCTGCCAGGTTCCAGATACTAGCATGATACCAACCAGACTTCCATGGAGAGACAACCCCACCAATGTATCCTAGAGCTCTGATTCCCTAGAACCCCGCCCCACTAGGGAAAGAGAGAGGCAGGCTGGAAATATGGATTGACCTGTCAATGCTCATGTTCAGTGGGGAAACCATTACAGAAGCCAGACCTTCCACCTTCTGAATCCCATAATGGCCTTGGGTCCATACTCCCTGAAGGATAAATAATAGGAAAGCTATCAAGGAAGCAGATGGGATACAGAGTTCTGGTGGTGGGAATTGTGTGAAGTTGTACCCCTCTTATCCTATGGTTTTGTCAGTGTTTCCTTTTTATAAATAATTTTTTAAAAGCACAGATGTTTTGGTCAGCTACTTCATGAAGGAAAAATCTATGAGTTCCAAATGAGTGCATAAAATAGTGGTCAATGTTATTAGTTATGAGGAAGATGTTCTTTAAAACCATAAGCAGATATCCACTACAATAGTTACAGCTGAAGACTGTTAACAAGAATATGAAGGAACTGGAGGCAGGTGGTGGTGTACCTGATAGAGCGAATACATTATAGTGCGCAAGGATTCAGTTTCAAGTCTCCAGGCCCCAACTACAGAGGCCTGTATACTAAACACATAAATACTAATTGAGTAGGTATTTGAGGAGTTATTTCTAATCAATATTAAAATGAGGGATCTAATCTAGACTTCTACTAGCCTTACATTACCACAAACTGCACTCGTAATTACATTAAATAGAAAGCACGCAAACATTTATTAAATTCTATACACGTTAAAGGATTGACATTTCTTATCAAAATCTAATTTCTCTTTTCTTCTCCCCAAACCACTTCTCCTTGTTAGGTCAAGGAGAAAAATCAAAGCCCTGTGGGAAACTATTCACTAAAGCTACACTTTGTAGCTTGACTTCACTGAAATATTCACTACTTAATCCAGACCTTTCCTTCAATGTTATATTTGCATTCTTTGAGGTGGGGAAAGTATATATTTCAAGCAAATATGAGATGTTTTATATTTCTACATCTTGCTATATCCATTTACATGAGTTTCTCGGGTGTAAAATCATATTAGTCTTACAAACTTTGTTTTTGTTGGTTAACATATACATTTTACACTTAAGAACAGGTGTAAACTCTGACATCTGGAACATCCATCAGAAAAGAATGTCCCTGAGGCACTTACAGAAGAGGATAGCAATGCACATTCACACAGTGACATTACGGACAGATAAGTGCCCTTATATCGGGGAAGCAAATAAGAAAAATAGAAAGCCTGGGCAAAGAGCACTTGATATACAATGAAATACATATGTAGAGACTGACCATCGTTTGAAGGGGTTAGAGCTCTCTTCTATGGTGAAACTGAAGTCCATTTTAAACTAGGAGATATAACATTTAACAGCTAGGCACACACAAAGGAATTCATTGCAGAAAAACCTACATCAAGTGAAGTGACCTTTCTCAGAAATATCTTTTACAGGTTTTCTTTCTGGTTCTTTTCTTCCTTGCTCTATCCCAGCCCCTTTTCAGTAGAGACCTTTTCCTTTCTTTTCTCAGAGGTAACCCTGTATTTCAACATCTTTAATCTTATGAATGTGCTTCTATTGTGGACAACTTTGAGGTGATTTTTTTTTTCGGTCCTGGAGTTTGAAGTCTCTAGGAATTCCATAATTGTCTACATATCAAGCCTGTTCTGTCAGGAAGTCAGCTCAAATTATTAAAGTGGTAAAAAGAAGCATGGAAACAGGTGATAATTTATCAAAATTAGTCTTCAAAATCTTTTAGTCATTTTTTTTTCTTTATTTCATTCCACCCATATAGAAGTCAAAGATACCCCACTTGCTAACTTTAATCCATGGTCTCACAGTCAAGGCATTAATAAAAATTACAAAGAGCCAGAGACTCTGATCACTCAGCTTAAGAGCACATTCCTGAGCTTTTAGTTCAATTCCCAGTACCACCATTTGCTAGAGCTAAGTAGTACTCTAGCCTCCATCTCTCAATCTCTCTCTCTCTCTCCCTCCCTCATATAGCTAACTAACTAAATCCTTTAAAAAGAAGAAAGTAGTCCATTTGATAAAGCATTGGACTCTCAAGCATGACTTTCTGAGTTTGAACTTTAACATCATATGTCCCAGAGTAATGTTTTGGTTTTCTTTCCAATAAATAAATAAATATTTTTATTTAAAAAATTTGGCTGGGCAGTGTGCTGCACTTGGTTAAGCACACAAAATACCACGTGCAAGGACTAAGTGCAAGCCTCTGGTCCCCACCTGCAGGAAGGAAGCTTCATAACCAGTGAAACATACAGCAGGTGTCGCTTCTCACTCTCAACCTACCCCCCCCTTTCAATTTTCCTCTGGTCTATCCAAACACAATGCAAGTACAAATAATAAAAATAAAGATATTGTTAAGAGAAGAAAGTTACAAACTTGGTACTATTTAATGGTGGATGCCGTCTTATTATTATAGTGAATTTGATTAACAGTCTGTTGTTAGGAGCAGATTTAGTAAACAGAAATCAAATTCACTCAAAATTTTAATTTTCATGGAAAGTAAGTTGGTCTCACTGGACAAAAGGTTTTGAAAAATTATTAAGCTAGTCATTCCAATATGTAAGTTTTAATCAAGTTGCATTTTACCATCATAAACTTAATGGATATAGTTTTGAGGGAAAGGACAAAAGAAAACACTATACCTATGGAATTTAATGAGCAGGGCTTCTGAAATGTCTACCAGTTCTCTCACTCATAAATGTGTTCAAATGGTGGGCAACATTTGTGTATGTTTGAAGAGATAACTGAATCCCAGCCAGGACTCCAGGAATATGAAGGGAGGTTTTTAAAATGAAGTTCTTGCCTCCGTGTCGCCATCATTCTACTTAGAAACTTTGAAAAATATGAAAAAATGACCCTGGTGAACTTGTGTAATATTATTTATCTGTACTGAAATATTAGGGGTGACGAAATCTGGAAGACTTGACCAAGGACCTATCACAGCAAATAATACTTACAGTACTTATAAAATGCATATCTGAGCAGATAATTGTTCAATGAGTTATACTAGCGCTCCTGGTACAATTGTATAGGATGGTTCCTTTTTCCATGAGTTCTTGAGAGTAATTACATAGCTGTCTTGGAAATATCACTGACTTAGGCTAGTCCTATGATATCCAATCTGATATTAAGTGCTGATGTTCTCTTTAATCCTCTGTTAGAAAAGCCACTTGTGCAGGAGTCGGGCAGTAGTGCAGCGGGTTAAGCGCAAGTGGCGCAGAGCACAAGGACCGGCCTAAAGATCCAGGTTCGAGCCCCTGGCTCCCCACCTGCAGGGGAGTCACTTCACAAGCTGTGAAGCAGGTCTGCAGGTGTCTATCTTTCTCTCCCTCTCTCTGTCTTCCCATCCTCTCTCCATTTCTCTCTGTCCTATCCAACATCGACAACATCAACAACAATAATAACTACAACAATAAAACAAGGGCAACAAAAGGTAATACATAAATAAATAATTTTTTTTAAAAAGGCCACGTGTCCAAAGTGGAAAATAAGGTACAACAAAGACAATGATAAAATAACACAGTGAAAGTGTTATCACTATATTTAAGATAATAGAGTAGAAGTCATTTTTCTTTTTCTATTATATTTGATAGGACATAGATAAATTAAAAGAAGAGAGAAGCTAGAAAGGGAGAGATAAAGAAGACACCTGTAGACCTGCTTCACCAATTGTGAAGTGCCCTCCCTACAGGCGGGGAGTGGGAGCTTGAACCCAGGTCATTAAGCATCTTGTTATGTGCACTTAGCCACGTACCACTGACCAGCCTCCAAAATGTCACTTTTCAAATAGAATATTGTTATTATAATAAGTACACACATGATAAGGTGATTTCAGCTTTAGAGACTAGATTGATTTCACCCTAGGATCTAAATTGGTTTTAGCAAGTATAGTAAGTGTAGTTAAATGTTTACCAGGATCTGTTTGCATAAAGGACAGTGGCCCTCCTCAGAAAGAATACATTGCTTGGCAAGAGACAATAAACACAAACTTGCCTTAAGGTTTGTAAAAATAAAAGAGAGAGAGAGAGAGAGAGAGAGAGAGAGAGAGAGAGGGAGAGAGAGAGGAGAGAGAGAGAGAGAGAGAGAGAGAGAGAGGAAAGAAAAGAAAAGGAAAAATAATAACCACTGAAGATTCAGGTACAGATCAGATGTTGTGCAGTCTTTTTTCCTTCAAGATATTTAGGAAAACTTGAATATAAGTGATATGCATAGAAGTAAGTAGATTCCTAAAAGTCTGTGCACAATTCAATGAGAACAGCACATTTATAGTTTATTGGCCTATGTAGCAGAGAGTAGTACTTTCTCAATCTTAGCCTCTGAATAAAGTAAGGAAAAGAAATGAACTAAGCAGAAACATCAGAGCACTGGGAAAAGAAAGACATGTCCTCACTGAAGCTGAAAAAGGAGACAAGAGAAATGCAGGCCCCCTGGGACATCAACAACACTATGCAGAGGATATACTGCCATATGTAAAGAACCAGGTTCAAATCTCTGGTCCCCACCTTCATAAGTAGAGTGGTAGTACTGCCGTTTTCTTCCTCCTCCTGCTCTTCCTCCTCGTCCTGCTCTTCCTCTTCCTCCACTTCTGTCCCTCCTACTCCTTTCCTCCTTCCTTCCATCCTTCTTCTTCTCCTTCTTTTCCTTCTCCTCCTCCTCTTCTCCTTCTCTGTCTTCTCCTTCTCCTCCTTCTTCTCCTTCTCCTCCGTTGTCATCTTCTTTTTCTTCTTTTTCTCCTTCTTTTTCTCCTTCTTCTCCTTCTCCTCCCCCTCCTCCTCCTCCTCCTCCTCCTCCTCCTCCTCCTCCTCCTCCTCCTCCTCCTCCTTCTTCTTCTTCTTCTTCTTCTTCTTCTTCTTCTTCTTCTTCTTCTTCTCCCCCTCCTCCTCCTCCTCTTCCTCCTTCTTCTTCTCCTCCTTCCCCTTCTCCTTTTCCTCTTCTTCCTTCTCCTTCTCCTCCTCCTCTTTTACCTCCACCTCCTCCACTTCTTCCTCCTCTAACTCCAACTCCTTTTCCTTCTGCCCCTCTCTTTCTGTCAAAATTAAAAAAGAAAAATGGCCACTGGAACCAATAGTTATCATGCAGGCACTGAGTCCCAGTGATAACTCTGGTGGGGGAATAAGAAAGAATATGCTGAGGAAATAATCCTCTCTTTATGTCTTAGTGGAATTGGGAGACTCCAGTTTATTCCTATGATGACATCTTATAGTCTGAAGTAACAAGAAGAAATCTGAGATAAGCTGATGCTCCTGAAATTTTATAACTAGTGGTAAAAAACAGAGAAATGCTGTTTTGTTACTCTTGTTAAGCCATTTATTTTTACTCCTAGCCTGGTATATTTTGAAGAAATATGCATTCCAAACACAGGTCATTTAGGGTATTTGTTTTAAAAAAAAAAACAGTCAGTCTCTAAGACTTGGTGGAAACTGTTGGCTATCCTGGGAGCAAGAAAATTCAGTCAGTCCCATGCCCAGGATAAAATAATTGTTCTAAACCATAGCTTGACTATATTGATCATGTTTTAAGTTCTATATCACAGGGTTTCAAGTTAATCTAAAATAAAAAATCTTTACTTTGAAGAAGGATGAATTCAGTTTTTGCAGAAGATGATCTATTCACTAGTAGCAATCCAAACATTTTTTTCTACTCTTAACAGAAAGCCTAAGTATCAGCAAACTAGTTTATTTGCTTTTCTATTTGGATTAATTTCACACAAAGGCATAGGGTAAAAATTGATTTTTGTTTCCCTTTTGTTAAACTGATTATCAACCATACCTTCTGCACAAAGACTGAAAGTATGACTTCATTGTACAAATAACATCCTTGGAGACACTCTGTTAAGTATATTTTGCACAATAAGTTAACAAAAAATCATCTTCATATTACTTTCTGCTCATTCTTTGTGTAACAGCAATTGATACTGATAGTACAACTGAGAAAAATCAAATATATTTGAGACCATTCAAAACTATCTATTTTTGAGGACTAGAAATTATACTTATATGCAACATTTTAATGTCTTAGCTTTAGATTGATACATATGCACACCTAATCTCTAAACAGGAATATATACATTTATGTTTTTTAAAAAAAATATAAAAACTCTTCAGACTATAGAAATTTGTACCACCCTTATACAGTATTACATAAGAATAAATCCAGAGAAAGGGTTCTAGCTATGAACTATGGACATGTACCCAGAATCTAAACACATTACCTATTTTTTCAGGAAATGGTTAGAAAGCAAAGCTGTTTCCCTATTGAAGATAGAACATAGAAGTTGTTATATGGAAGGTGGAGTTAGGTGATATCTTGTCAGTTAATCAGACATTCCTATGCAGTCTTAAACCTGGAGAGAGTGAGTACAAAACAGCCAATGGAGGATCCAACTGAGAGGATTTCTGGTTGACTGGCTGGAGAAGAACTTCAGCCACTGTCAGAAGTAGCAGTGCCCCAGTATGGTTCCGTAGCCCCCATGTCCACTTGGTCGATTCCAAATTATATTCCTCCATGAGGATCATTTCTGGAACCATCCGTTCCACCCCGGTTCCATGGCTGCCAGTTCTTAGCAACATCGCCCCGCCAGATATTCGTCGGGATGCGGCATCATCTAAGTTCATTTCCCACCTCTACGCTCCACCGGACCTGCCAATATACGCGGATATCTTCGCCCACCCTGTTAAACGCTTGACGTCTCGTCACCCAATCTGGTCCCCTATACCTACACTGAACTTCTCTGTTCCAGTCTCTTGAAAACAGAGTTGGCAGTCAGCTGAGGTAAAGAACAAACACCTCATCACAGACCCCTGCAAGCGTCAACCCGGCTTTGACCTAGCACGTTATGATTGGGCCCTCCTCAATCGCTATCCAACAGGCCATGGCCGGTGCGCCGCTATGTTCCATCGCTGGGGAGCCAGAGACGACCCGAACTGCCCCTGTGGCTCCAGACAGACTATGACCCACATAGTCAATGACTGCCACCTCTCCAGATTCAAAGGAGGTCTCAAAACTTTACATCAGGCTCAACCTGATGCTGTTGACTGGCTACGGAAGAAGGGCAAACACTAGAAGAAGAAGAAGCAGAGTATCCCAGACTATGGTATTTTCTTAGTTGACAAGTGTGAGGATGTTAGCCTTCCTGTTTTAGTCTGATTTTCCAGCCTTCTTTTCTATTCCATGATATGTCCTTGAAAATCCCTGTTTTGCTTAATTAACCCAAGCGATTCCTGTCATTTGCACATCTCTACCATGTCTCTACCTTCCTCTGCACTGGAATTAGTTGTGATAGCTTAGTCTTGGTTTCAAAGTCCAGAGTGCTAACCATTAGACTATACCATCCCATGTGATGGCTTAGTCTTGGTATAATCAAATAGCAGGGTGCTGGTAAATTATTCTTTTAGAATCAGAACACTCAAAAGAGGAAATACAATTAGCCCTGCATATAGAAATGCATTGGACAGATATTTAGTTTGAAATGTGAAAAATGTGATTTGATTATTTTCATACTCAATGTTTCTTTCATATGGTTCAATCAACTAAAATAAATATATTGTGTTAATGAGACCCTTGTTTTTCTTTATTAATATAAATAACAGAATAGATTTTCACACAATTTTGTTTTAAGATCTCATATTTATGTATGCATGTATTTGTTTTTACCACTGGAGTATCACTAAAGCTTGCTGCCTACATCTACTATTCCTGGTGGCCTTTTTCTTTTTTCTTCTTATCCTTGTTTTTTTCTTTTGGGGAATAGAGAAAGAGAGTAAGAACAAGGGAGATTGAGAGACTCCTGAAGCACTACTAAGTCTCTAGTGAACTGTTATCCTTACAAGTGGGTACCTGGGCCATGAACCTAGAATTTCTTGCATAATAATTTCACACTCTGCTGAGTACAACATTTTCTGGCCCTAGATTTTCTCCCATAACACTCTTATTACATGTTAGCATCAGAAAATATCAAGATGTTACCTGGGCTCTAGATAGATATGCTTATGACTAGGATGAAAATAAATGTTCACAATGACCTACTGGGATAGTACCACAGGAATGTCTGACTCTACAGCCCCCATTTATAAACACTAATATCAAAAGTGCAGTCTACTTAGATACTACCACTAATTACAAGATAAAAGACAAATGTGAAGCACAGTAAGTGTGGAGCAATACTTTGATTTTCTTTGAATCCTTTGACAGCCTTAATAGCTTTAAATAAAAGAAAGCTTTTGAAAAGAAAAGCTTTTTTAAAGAAAGCTATTGTTTTATCCTACGCCCCTGCATCTCTTCTTTACCTACTATAGAGAAAAATATATATTTATGCATATCTTTTCAAGACAAATATATACTGTTGGGCTCAGTGATAGTTCAGTGAGTAGGAGTAACATGGAATAGAGTTAACCCTGGGCACAGGGATGTCTCTCCAGCTCTGTATCTCTTTGTCTGTCTAAACAGCAGTAAGAGTCCAAGCGGAGTAAAACTGTAACTGTGCATGTGGAAGGCCTGACTCTGAAAAAGTAGTCTCTTATAATAAATTTACTTATTTATTTCCCCTTTTGTTACCCTTGTTTTTTATTGTTGTTGTAGTTATTATTGTTGGTGATGTCTTTGTTGTTGGATAGGACAGAGAGAAATGGAGAAAGATGGGGAGATGCAGCGGGAGAGAAAGACAGACACCTGCAGACCTGTTTCACCACTTGTGAAGCGACTCCCCTGCAGGTGGGGAGCCGGGGGCTCGAAACTGGATCCTTACATGGGTCACTGTGCTTTGCCCGACCCCCAGAAAAGAAAAGATTCTAGCTAACTCTCTTTAGCAGGATTCTTGGATACTATAGACTGTCATGGCAAACCAAAGGTCACCAAAGGTCAAGGTTATGTCCAGAAAATGGAGTATCACTGAAGTTTAGCCAACCACACCTTTTGTTCAAAAAGGAGTACTATTTTTCTTCCTGGGACAATCTAAGTTTCTCTTCTCTTTCAGTTGTGTGTTTCCATAAGGACAAGACAAGCCTTTTATTTTTTATTAGGAAGTATTTATT
This sequence comes from Erinaceus europaeus, assembly GCF_950295315.1. Classification (NCBI taxonomy): domain Eukaryota; kingdom Metazoa; phylum Chordata; class Mammalia; order Eulipotyphla; family Erinaceidae; genus Erinaceus; species Erinaceus europaeus. Next base: position 25,846,302 of record NC_080170.1, on the reverse strand, counting down.
GAATACTACAAATTGTTAGGTATTAGAGGAAGTAAATTTTTATGAAAAGAAAAAGCAAAAATATGTATTAGAAGTTGGAAAGACAGTTTCTGAATCCAAAGGGAAAGCAGTGAAAAAAAAAAAAAGCTTGGGAGTCGGGCTGTAGTACAGCGGGCTAAGCACAGGTGGCGCAAAGCGCAAAGACCGGCATAAGGATCCCGGTTCGAACCCCGGCTCCCCACCTGCAGGGGAGTCGCTTCACAGGCGGTGAAGCAGGTCTGCAGGTGTCTATCTTTCTCTCCCCCTCTCTGTCTTCCCCTCCTCTCTCCATTTCTTTCTGTCCTATCCAACAACAACAACAACAATAATAACTACAACAATAAAACAACAAGGGCAACAAAAGGGAAAAAAATAAAATAAATATAAAAAAAATTTAAAAAAGCTTAAGATCTCAAGTGTACCTTCTGTCTGCATAAGTATGACATCCTTCTAAAAGAGGTCTCCTGTGCCTACCTACAAATGCTTCATGCTGAACATCTGATAAATGTTGGTACAGCTGCCTGTGTACTTACCATCATGAGTTTCACATTTGAGAAAGGACAACTGAGAAAGAGACAGGCAAACAGAAATATCTTATATTGAATAAATCTCTATTTCCTGATCCAAGAAACAGTAGTAAACCAATCTGTAGTTCTAAACCCTCTTATTGTCCTCCACACCACACAGCACAACAATCAAAGTTATATCAGCACCTGGAGACATTAATGTCAAATGCCAGGAGACTCAGTGTATTGGGTTTCTATCAGAGTCCCAACTCTGAAATCCAGATTTGCTGCCACAAGCCAGTAGATATTTGTCATGAAAATGTATTCTCCAGGTAAGTCAATTTCTCAGAAAAGACTTTGAGCAAAATATGTCCATATCTTTAGTTATATACAACTCACCACTTTTATCTTGTGTGTAACACTATTGCTAATTAAAGACTGTGATGAAAATGCAACAACAGTCATAATCCACTATGGCCTCTAAGAAATTCCAAATCTGTTCTAGCTTCTGGGTGGAAAAAAATGGTGGAAGGGTATAAATGGAGGATACTAGGATGTGCCATTAAATTAGTCTCATTACACACCCAAGTGTTACAAGTTCTGAAAATATATTTTAAGAGAGGTTTCCAGGATACAGACTGACAATCTACTCTGATGCAGATCAGCAGTCTCATTCATTAGCTATTGAAAGCATCTCCAAAAATAAATATATTCTTCTGGATAATGATTGTTTTGGTATTATCTTAATTTCCTTCTTTGTGTAGGAGAAGAATTCAGGGTGCGTAATACTGACAGCATACTGTGCATACCATTCAAGTGGCAGCTTATTCTACTTATAGCATCAGAAGTTATCAATTTCCCATGATATTATTCCTTCTTGCTTATAATATAAGCTTTTACACTTACCACCATTCTCTATGAGTTTCTTCTTCCTCCTTGGATATGTCCAGACATATGAATGTATGGGTTTGTGTGCATGTGAGGGAGGAAAAATGGAAGGAATGACAACAGCACAGAGATATAAAGTGATATGCTTTGTTCTGCACTTCAGCAATCTTCATTCTGAAATAATTCTCCTAAAGTCAAGAGACAATTGCTACATAAGGAAAGAAATCCATCCACTTTTCCATAGATATTCAGTGCACTTCTGCATTGTGGCAGTTACTTTAATGACACACAAGTGATTACATTAATAGCTAAAATAAGTTGCTGTCCTCCATAAGCTTATATTCTTGAGGCAGCGGTAAAAATAATGAACAGTGTAGAGACTTTCAGAGGTGGAGCAACAGAGCTGCAGCAGCTGTGTTTCCTCTCCTCTCCCGGGTCAACGAGAAATACCAAAGGAGACCACCTAGGACCGCAACAAGAAAGAAGTAGAACAACTTCAGGAACCCACCAAATCACCCGTGAATGCAAACACATGTGGCTTGTGGACAGAGAAAAGCCTAGGGAGAGATTAGGTGGCTAGTAACAGTCCAGCAGTTTACCAATAAAGACACCACCTCCAGTCTGTTTTACCAACAAAAAGACAGCTGAAGGGAGAAGAAGACTCCCTTAAGACTCACCAAATGCAACTGTGAGTCTCCCTTGCTATTGCCCTCAGAATCTGGAGCAGCATCAGGGAGGAACTAACCAGGAAACTCAGAAGATCTATATCTCTGTGACCTAGCAGTGGGGCTGTGAGATAACCACTGGATTATCTCTGCTCCACCCTGCTTCATCTCTTGGTCAAGAATCAGTGAATATGATAAGAAGCCTACTTATAGTTTAAAAGCCCTAAGGCTCCCATAACCTACAGGGAAGAAAAAGCACAAAAGAGGCTTTTAAACCACTGAGCTCCAACTCAGGGATTAAAATACTATTGAAACTGTCAATTTCCACAACTTTGAACTCTTACTTAGACACAAGTCAATCCAGGCAAGTGTGATCAGTAATATGAAAAGTACTGAGAGAGGGTCCTCATAACATACTATATAAAATGGTTAAACCAACAAAAATAAATATTGGAGAAATGAACCAGGACAAGAGTCCAGCTAAAAGCCCCCCAAAGGTTGAAGCACAAAATAATGAGGTCAACATCCAAACACTAGTTAAGAAAATAATTACAGGAGCGAGTAAAGAGTTTGAAAGAATTGTCGTCAGGAATGCAGAAACAACAAATGAGACCTTGGAAGAAAACACTAATTATCTCAAGGTTATTAGAGAGCTGAAAGCTGCAATAGCTGAGCTAAGAACACAACTAGCTAAACAAGCTAAAACAGTATCAGAATAGGGTAACAAAATAGATGAACCCCAGAAAACAGTAGAGGGAAGAGAGAATAGAATAAATGAGGCTGAAGAAAGAATTAGCAAGATCAAGAACAGATTATAGACAACTAAAAAAGAAGTAATTAGAGACACAACTGAAAAAGAAGTAAGAGGGGAGTCGGGCAGTAGTGCAGCAGGTTAAATGCAAGTGGTGCAAAGCACAAGGACCAGCGTGAGGATCCTGGTTCAAGCCCCCGGCTCCCCACCTGTAGAGGAGTCGCTTCACAGGTGGTGAAGCAGGTCTGCAGGTATCTGTCTTTCTTTCCCTCTTTCTGTATTCCCCTTCTCTCTCCATTTCTCTCTGTACTATCCAACAACAATGACAGCAATAACAACAACAATAGTAACTACAACAATAAAACAACAAGGGCAACAAAAGGGAATAAATAAATATTTTAAAAAAGAAGTAAGAGATCTCAAAGAGATTAAAAGATTCTGAAAAAAAACAACAGAGACATATGGGATGACTCCAAAAGAAATAATATACACATTATTGGCATAACAGAGGAAGAAAGAGAAGGAGGGGAAGAAAGCATTCTTTAGGACATAATAGCTGAGAACTTCTCTAGTCTAGACAGCATAAAAGACATAAAGGTTCAAGAAGCCCAGAGGGTCCCAAACAGAATTAACCCAGACTTAAAGACGCTAAGACACATTATATTTAGCATGGAATGGAATAAGGATAAAGAAAGGATCCTGAAGGCTGCAAGAGAAAAACAAAGAGTCATCTACAGAGGAAAAACCATAAGATTAGCAGCAGACTTCTCCACATACACACTACAGGCCAGAAGAAAATGGCAAGATATCTATGGATTGCTCAATGAGAAAGGCTTTCAACTAAGACTACTGTATCCTGCTAGGTTGTCATTCAGACTAGATGGAGGCATAAGCAACAGTTGAAAGACTCAACTATCACCAAGCCTGCCCTGAAAGAAGTTCTGAAAAGTCTCCTATAAACTGTCAGACCACCATAGATATACGATATATAAGAACACTCTAGAAATCTGTAGGGACATTGTGAGGATGTGGTTGAGCTTGGCAAGGCTTGATCTGAGGGCCATCTCCATCCTGTCAGTCTCTCTCTCTCTACTGAGAGGTCGAGCGAGGAGGGACATGACTCCCCAAGATTTGCCTCATCTTGTCAGACTCCCTGCCTCACAAAACACCCTGCATTCCTGATACTATGGCCTACTCCCTTATTATCTACATAATCATTGTTTTGCCTGAAGATCCCCACCCATTCCATTCCTTTGATTTATCTTCTTTCTACCCTCAAGACCCTCCCTGCTTGCAGGGTATTATTAATCCTACCAGTTAAAACCCTCGCAAAAAATTGCTAAGGAAGTTCCTACCTTTCCCACCCCCCTTTTACCTTTCTCTGCCACTTTCCAAACCATGTCAGGCCATTTCCATTTCTGACTTGCCATGTCCGGGTCAGAATTTAAAAAGCCTTGGCTCTCTGATCAATAAAGAATTGCATTGCCTTGCCACCACCAGCTCTGTTCCTGGGTCATCTCTCTCTCATTGCTGAGTGAGTAGCAGCCCAGGCTGGCTCTGGTCATGATCTCTCCAACCCAGAGATTTTGTGCCTGAGAAGAGGCAAAAATCTACAAGAATGGTGTTAAAATATCTTCAGTCTTTGATATCAGTACATGTCTGTGGCCTGAATTCATCTATTAAAAGGCACAGAATAGGAAGATGGATCAGAAAACACAACCCAACAATATGCTGTCTACAGGAAACCCACATAACTCAATAAGACAAACAAAGACTCAAAGTGAAATGATAGAAAATTATCATACAAGCCAATGGCCCACAAAAAAGGGAATGAACAGCTATTCTCATATCTGACATGATAGACTTCAAAATAAATAAAATTTAAAAAGATAGGGATGGACACCACTTAATGCTCAGTGGATCAGTCAATCAAGAGGACTTAACAATTATTAACATCTATGCACCCAATGAGAAAAAATCTACTGAAAGAGCTACAGCAATATATTAGCAGCAACACAGTCATAGTAGGGGACTTCAACACCTCACTCTTTCAAGTTGACAGATCATCCAGGCAGAAAATCAATAAAGACATGAGGGAGCTAAATGAGGAGATAGATAAACTAGAACTATTGGACATTTTCAGAGTTATTCACCCCAAGAAACTGAAATACACATTCTACTTAAGTCCACATGGATCATTCTCAAGGATAGACCATATGTTAGGCCACAAAGATAGCATCAGCAAATTCAAGAGCATTGAAATCATCCCAAGCATCTTCTCAGACCACAGTGGAATTAAACTAACACTTAACAATCAACATAAGATTAGTAATAGTCCCAAAATGTGGAAGCTCAACAGTATACAACTTAACAACTACTGGGTCAAAGAGGAAATAAAGGAAGAAATCAAAATGTTTCGAGACTTCAATGAAAATGAAGACACAAGCTATCAAAATATTTGGGACACAGCTAAGGCAGTATTGAGTGGGAAGTTCATAGCCATACAAGAACACATTAGGAAATAAGAAAAAGCACAAATAAACAGCCTGATTGCACATCTTAAACACCTAGAAGAAGAAGAACAAAGGAACCCTAAATCAACCAGAAGCACAGAAATCACTAAAATTAGGGCAGAAATCAATAACACTGAAAATAAGAAAGCCTTACAAAAGATCAACAAAAGTAAATATTAGTTCTTCAAAAGAGTGAACAAAATTGACAAACCTTTAGCCAGACTCACAAAACAAAAAAGGGAGAAGTCCCAAAATAAATCAGATCATAAGTAAAAGAGGAGATATTACAATAGACACCACAGAAATTCAGCATACCATGAGAGACATCTATGATCATCTATATATATGCCACCAAGCTAGAGAACCTGGAAGAAATGTATGACTTCCTAGATACGTATGAACTTCCAAAATTAAGTAAAGAGGAACTAGATAACATATATAGGCCCATCACAGCTAATGAAATTGAAACAGTTATCAAAAACCTTCCCAAAAATAAAAGTCCTGGAACAGATGGTTTTACAAATGGATTCTACAAAACCTTCAAAATAGAAATAATACCTCTACTTTTAGAAGTTCGAAGACACTGGAATACTCCTTTCCAGCTTCTATGAAGCAAACATCACTTTGATACCAAAAGCAGACAGGAACACACCAAAAAAGAAAACTACAGACCAATATCTCTGATGAACATAAATACTAAAATATTGAACAAAGTTCTAGCCAACCAGATATAGCAGTATATTAAACGGATTGTTCATCATGACCAAGTGGGGTTTATCTCAGGGATGGAATGTTGGTTTAATATACATAAATCAATCAACATGATCCACAACATCAATAAAAGCAAGACCAAAAACCACATGGTCATATCAATAGATGCAGAGAAAGCCTTTGACAAAATACAACATCCCTTTATGATCAAACCACTACAAAAAATGGGAATAGATGGAAAATTCATCAAAATAGTGGAGTCTATATATAGCAAACTTACAGCCAACATCTTACTCAATGTTGAAAATCTGGAAGCATTTCCCCTCAGATCAGGTACTAGACAGGGCTGCCCACTATCACCTTTATTGTTCAACATAGTGTTGGAAGATCTTGCCATAGCAATCAGGCAGGAACAAGGAATTAAAGGGATATGGATTGGAAGAGAAGAAGTCATACTCTCCCTGTTTGCAGATGACACACTAAATATGATAGCATACATAGAAAACCCTAAGGAATCTAGCAAGAAGCTTTTGGATATCATCAGGTAATACAGTAAGGTGTCAGGCTGCAAAATTAACCTTCAAAAGTCAGTGGCACTCCTCTATGCACACTTATATGCACACTTCTTCTAACACTAAGTTAGAAGAAGTTGAAATCCAGAAATCAATTCCTTTTACTAAGCAACAAAAACAATAAAATGTTTAAGAATAAACCTAACCAAAGAAGCAAAAGTTTCGTATACTGAAAATTATGAGTCACTACTCAAGGAAATTGAAAAAGACATAAAGAAATTTAAAGATATTCCATGTTCATGGACTGAAAGAATTAACATCATCAAAATGAATATACTACCTAGAGCCATCTACAAATTTAAAGCTATCCCCATCAAGATCCCAAACACATTTTTAGGAGAATAGAAAAATGCCACAAATGTTTATCTGGAACCAGAAAAGACCTAGAATTGCCAAAAAAATCTTGAGAAGAAAGAACAGAACTGGAGGCATCACACTTCCAGATCTCAAACTGTATTATAGAGCCATTGTTATCAAAACTGTTACTGGAACATGAATAGACACTCTGACTGGTGGAATAGAAATGAGAGCCCAGAAGTAAGCACCCTCTCCTATGGACATCTAATCTTTGACAAAGGTTTCCACACTATTAAATGGAGAAAGCAGAGTCTCTTCAACAAATGGTGTTGGAAAAAATGGGTTGAAACATGCAGAAGAATGAAACTGAACCACTATATTTCATCAAATAGAAAAGTAAATTCCAAGTGAATCAAGGACTTGGATATTAGACCACAAACTACTAGATACTTAGAGGAAAAATTGGCAGAACTCTTTTTTGCATAAATTTTAAAGACATCTTCAATGAAACGAATCCAATTACAAAGAAGACTAAGGTAAATATACATTTATGGGACTATATCAAATTAAAAAGCTTCTGTACAGCAAAAGAAACCACTACCCAAACCAAAAGACCCCTCACAGAATGGGAGATCTTTATATGCCATAGATTAGATAAGAGGCTAATAACCAAAATATATAAAGAGCTTCCCAAACTCAACAACAAGAAAACAAATAACCCCACCCAAAAATGGGGAGAGAACATGGACAGAATATTCACCACAGAAGAGATCCAAAAAGGCCGAGAAACACATGAAAAAATGCTCCAAGTCTTTGATTGTCAGAGAAATGCAAATAAAGACAACAATGAGATATCATTTCACTCCTGTGACTATGTCATACATCAGAAAACATAGCAGCAACAAATGCTGGGGAGGTTGTGGGGTCATAGGAACCCTCCTGCACTGCTCGTTAAAATGTAAATTGGTCCAACCTCTGTGGAGAACAGTCTGGAGAACTCTCACAAGGCTAGAAATGGTCCTAACCTATGATCCTGAAATTCCTCTCCTGGGGATATATCTTAAGGAACCCAACACACCCATGCAAAAAGATCTGTGTACACATATATTCTTAGCAGCACAATTTGTAATAGACAAAACCTGGAAACAGCCCAGGTGTCCAACAACAGATGAGTGACTGAGCAAGTTGTGGTATATATACACAATGGAATATTACTCAGCTATCAAAAATGGTGACTTCACCATTTTCAGCCGATCTTGGATGGACCTTGAAAAATTCATGTTAAGCGAAATAGGTCAGATACAGAAGGATGAATATGGGATGCTCTCACTCTCAGGCAAAAGTTGAAAAACAGGATCAGAAGAGAAAACACAATTAGAACCTGAACTGGAATTGACATGTTGCACCCAAGTAAAAGACTCTGGGGTGAGTGTGGGGAAGAACACAGGTCCAAAAAAGATGCCAGAGGACCTAGTGGGGGTTATATTGTTATATGGAAAAGTGGGAAATGTTATGCATGTACAAACTATTGTATTTACTGTCGAATGTAAAACATTAATTTCCCAAGAAAGAATTTTTTTAAAAAAATGTTAGCTGTAAATTTGCTGTATATGGCCTTTTTATGTGGAGATACATTCTATCTACACCCACTTTAGAAAGAGTTTTATCATATATGGGTATTGAATTTTGTTGTTTTTTCATATTGATTGAGATAATATGATTTTAGTCCTTCATTTTGTTATTATGGTATACCATAGTGATTTTTTAATGTTGAGCTATCTTTGCATTCCTGAAATAAACTTTACTTGATCATAGTGAAAAAAATAATGAACAGTGTGATACATACTGTGTTATATATATATGTAATGTAAAAGTGTGTACATATACATTTACTTATATGTATAAGAGCTTAGAAGGTAAATGTGATCTACAGTACTAGAGGCAGATAGTAAGGATCATTCTGGTTGAGAAGATGATGTATATTTAAATAATTCAATAGGCTAATCTTATGGATAATTTGAGGACAGTTGTTCCAGGAAGGAGTAGCTTAAATAAATTCCTGGGTCCTCGAAATAGCTCATTTGGATAACGTTCTACTTCATCATGAAAACGACCCAGGTTCAAGCCTTTGTTCAAACACATTGAATAAAACTTCAGTGTGGGGGCTGGGTAGCGCAGCAGGTTAAGCACAGATGGTGTAAAGCTCTAGGACCTGTGTAAGGATTCCAGTTTGAGCCCCCAGATCCCTACCTGCAGGGGGGGGGGTATCCTCACAAGCCATGAAACAGGTCTGCAGGTGTCTATCTTTCTCTCTCCCTCTCTGTCTTCCCCTCCTCTCTCTATTTCTGTCTGTCCTATCCAACAGCAATGACAATAACAACAATAATAACACTAGAAACGATAAACAACAAGGGCAACTAAAGGAAAAAAATGGCATCCAGGAGCAGTGGAATCATAGTGCAGGCACTGAGCCCCAGTGATAACCCTGAAGGCAAAACAAACAAAGAAAATTCAGTGCTATTCTCTCTCCCTCTTTCATTCACTCCTTCTATCTCTCTCTCCCTCTCTTTCACTAACTCCCCCTCATTCCTCCTGCCTCTATCTAATAAACTAAACTGAATAAATGAATTCCTGAAATTAAATAAGCACCGTACATTAAGAAAAAAACAGCAAAACGGGTGGTATAGCTAACAGAGAATGAGTGCTTGTAAGGGGCCAGGTGGTTATTATTGTTATTGTTGTTATATATAGCTGTTGTTGTTGTTGGATAGAGAGAAATAGAGAAGGGGGGGAAGACAGAGAGGAGGAGAGAAAGATAGACACCTGCAGACCTGCTTCACCTCTTGTGAAATGACTCCTTGCAGGTGGGGAGCTGGGGGCTCGAACTGGGATCCTTATGTGGGTCCTTGCGTTTTGCGCCATGTGTGCTTAACCCGCTGTGCTACCGCCCGGCCCCCACTAAAATATTTTATAAAGGAAGTCTGTCTGAAGCACGGCACTCCCTACCACTACTTCAGAAGCCCTACCATCTGTTACATATTACCTAAGGTTAAGAACTCACAGTCACATTGTCACTGCCAGAACTCCAGACCTACCGGAAAAGTCAACCATCACCATCAATAATCCAGAGACAGCCAGTACTACCTTTAATTTGGATACACTCAAAATCTGATGTGACTGGTGGAATTCCTGCTATATTGGCTGGCATAAATCATGGTTCTTCCCTTACTGCAGTAGAAGAGAGTGGTTTCTACCTGCTGACAGCCTTCATATCTGGTGCTGGTTCTCTGTTAGCAGAAGACAGTCACTCTACTTGGCTGTTGAGTATGTGAAATGTAATGCAGAAACTTCTTCCTGACCATGGAATGGAGTGCATGCAAGTAAGTGAGAAAAGTCTGATCAGGCGAAGCACCAGCTAGTAATGATGGACTGCTTCTAATCCTCAAGGTTTACTCGGCAGTCGAGCACTCTTAATATATTTAAATTTCCAACTAGCAGTAGTATCGCTGCAACATTTTTATCCTAACATGATGAAATCACCTCTCATATTAATGACAATACTTGACGAGGTGACATCACTACAGGGACAAAAACAAAACGACACAAAGCCGCATAAGGCATCTAGAATATGGAGGTGTTTCTGGGTAAGAGATCAATAAATATTGATTAACTTATACATTCACAAAATTGAAAGCACATAATCTAAAAATGTATGATGGTTACATTAAGAAGTCTTGAAGTTATAATGTTTTATCTTCAATTAATCAGAAATGTCTTTATTATCTTCATCTTCAAAAAGAAGAATAAGGAAAATGATAATTGGGGGATTTATACAAGTCATACTCTAAAGATGTTTTAGGGTCCAGAAAGTGGCACACTTGGCAGGGCAGGCATGTTGCAATCCTCAAGGACTTAGGTTCTAGCCCCCTACTTCCCACATGCAGGGGAAAAGCTTCATAGTTGGTGAATTAGTATCTCAGGTGTCTCTTTCTCCATCTCTATGTCCCCTTCACTCCTGCTTTACATGGAAGGAGACCAAAGAGCTTCAGATGAGTTTGAGTCTAAGTCTATTGGAATTAAGAATGTAATGGAAAGAGGCAAACTTAAAAAAAAAAAAAAAAAGGACCAATGAACTCCTATCCTCTAAGTCGATTTCTGGGACAGCTACAAAGGTTCCCTCCCACCACTATTTTAGCCTTCCTGGGGGATCAGATGGTCACAAGGAATGAGAACTAGTCTATAAACCAGTATGATTTTTTTTAAAACTGTCATGAAATCCTCAGTAAAATTCAACTGCAGCGGGACTGAGTGGTGGCACAACTGGTTGAGTGCATATGTTATCATGTTCAAGCAACTGGGTTCAAACCCCAGGTCCCCATTTGTTATAGCGGGGGGGGGGGGCTTCACAAATGCTGAAGCAAGTGCTTCAGGTTTCTCTCTGTCTCCCTCTCTCTCTATCTCACCCTCCACTCTTAATTTCTATCTGTCCTATAAAATAAAGAATAAAAAAAAAACTCAGAAAAGGAAAAAGAAATACCCACAGGGAGAGGTGGATTTGTTGTATAGGCGCCCCAGCTTTGTATTGGTGGCAATAAAGTAAAACAAAATAAAATAAAAATAAACTCAAGTGCAAATATAAGCTTAGTGTTATAAGTAAGTAGCATATATACACTTTAAAAGTAAGAGAGTTTATATCTCAACCTTCTCTCTTTTTTCTGTATCTCGGGGCAAATTGCTGTCATAAGGAATTACTAGCAAGTATTTACCTGTGGTGTCTGAATATCTGCTAGCCAAGCAGTAGGATTAGTGCACATGAAGCTTTTATGGCAGCCATGTTTTCCCCCGGCTGTTGTTTGAAACCACACATGATTTAGTTATTGTGGCAGATACTAATAGCAGACTCCTTTTTTTGCCCACATAGGTTCATTTGGGAAAATGTGACATTTATCCAGATGTTTAGCCAAACCTTCTAATTAAAAGTTTTATATGCTTATAAAATAAGCAAGCAAAGTGATCCAGACCAAAAACTTTCCTGGAGCCTAGTTTGGAAGGCAATTTGTCTTCATAATCTTAATGTGTAGGGATTTGATTAAGATGTCCCTTGCAGGTTGGAAATTTCAGTGAAAACCTTGTCTCTATATGTCTTGATGGATCTATGTGGAGTGCTATTTCTTAAATTGTAAGAGTATTTAAAGTGTTCAGTGTGTGAATATTAAATGCAGAAAATAAGGAGATAAGGAGGTATAATACAGAGAGTAAATTGTACATTCAATTATTTCTTTTTTTTATTTAAGAAAGGATTAATTAACAAAACCATAGGGTAGGAGGGATACAATTCCACACAATTCCCACCACCCAGTCTCCATATCTCACCCCCTCCTCTGATAGCTTTCCCATTCTCTATCTCTCTGGGAGCATGGACCCAGGGTCATTATGGGTTGCAGAAGGTAGAAGGTCTGGCTTCTGTAATTGCTTCCCCGCTGAACATGGGCGTTGACTGGTCGGTCCATACTCTCTTTCCCTAATAGGGTGTGTCTCTGGGGAAGCTGAGCTCCAGGACACATTGGTGGGGTCTTCAATCCAGGGAAGCCTGGCCAGCATCCTGATGGCATCTGGAACCTGGTGACTGAAAAGAGAGTTAGCATACAAAGCCAAACAAATTGTTGAGCAATCATGGAACCAAAGCTTGGAATAGTGGAGAGGAAGTGTTAGGGCGGTACTCACTGCAAACTCTAGTGTACTTTTGCTTTCAGGTATATATTTTGCAGTAGTTTACGAATACGTGTGAACATATGCTCTCTCTCACAGAAACTGGTGTATATCTAGGTTTTGGGACTTTGTTAGAAAGTGAACCACCTGAGATGGAATTAGAGTATACTATGAAAGGAAAGGTCTCACCCGAGTAATGAAGCTGAAGGGTTGTCATTCCACTCGTGAAGTCTCTGGACACAGTCTGAAGTGAAGCATGTTGAGGTGGTAATCATTGCGTTGATTAGGTTGTGATCAGCAGATGCAATATTATTTGATATGGATTGGGAGAGGCATACGGGAAAGTGGGCCCTATCCAATGGTTCCAGGACTGGGGGAAGTAGAGGCTCTATAGTGGAGATGTGAGGTTCCTGCTGTCTTAGGGTTCAAAAAGACAATCAATAGTTAATGTTATCATCACATTATTTGGTAATTGGGTTAACTGAAAAGTCCTTTTGTCAGGGTTTGCTGTACAGTACCCAGTATCTTGTATATAGCTGTGCTATTGGTTGTTTCTGATCTACTTGATCTAGGCTTTTGAGAGAGTCTGCATATCAATTACACAGCCTATATATTGAAAAGATTCAGTTTGTGTTTTGAAAAACTTCGAGACATACAATTAATTTTGCCCCTCTCATATTAATTAGTGATTTATATGACTACATTTTACTAGGAGTGTGCATAAACACCCTTCCCACCACCAAAAGACTATGACCCATCCCTCCCACCCACTCCCACCCCCACTGTCCCAGGAAGCTGCATGTCTACCCCTCACCACAGGGTTTTCTTAAGGACACTCCCCCAGCCTATTACAGCATTGGTCTGCACACATAAAGCTTCAGAAGTTGCAGGTTCAGTCCCTGGCACCAACTTATGCTGGAGCTGAGCAATGTTCTGGCCCCTCCCTTCTTGGCTGAATAGATGAATGGTTGGATGGATGGATGGATGGATGGATGGATGGATGGATGGATGGACAGGCCAGGCAGTGGCACACCTGGTTAAGTGAACACATAACAGTGTGCAAATACCCGGGTTCAAGCTTCTGGTTCCCACCTGCAGGGGAAAGCTTCACAAGGGGTGAAGCAGGTCTGCATGTCCCTACCTCCTCTCTTCCTCTCTCCCTCCCTCCCCATCCCCTCTCAATTTCTCTCTATCTCTACCTAGTAATAAGTGAAAAATTTCAAAAAAGATAGATAAATAGATATAAAAGTTTCTTCAAGAATTCTTTCCTTAGAATCCAAAGTTTAGAAAATCCAAATGGTAACGATCTCATTCTCCATTGTCAATGTCAACTCCTTGTTTGATTTTTGGCTCAGTGACTAGAAAAATTATCTAAGCTCATATGTAGTGGCAAGATTCATGAGTTAGTATATTAGGAAACTCTTTTTTTAAATACTTATTTATTTTGGAGACAAAAATTGAGAGGGAAGAGGAAAGATGAAAAGGGAGAGAAAGAGACACCTGCAGCACCATTTCATCCATAATGAGGCTTCCCCCTATAGATGGGGACCAGTGACTTGAACTCAGGTTCTTGTCACTATAATGTGTGCTCTCAACTAGGTGCATCATCACCATCACCATCAGGAAAATCTTATGCTCTGGACTTCTCTACTTAGCTCAATTCTTTTTAAGCAAACACATAGATAAAATGATTACATATCAAAGTGTGTTGATGGGTATCAGAAAGCATTAACTTGCCAAATTTGTTCCAACATTGAAAGAGCCATCTTGGGAAAGTTTACTGTGATACTGGAATAAATCTCTATGCTTAAACTTAAAAAGTTTTAAAATAATTACCCTCTTGCTTTGCAACCATTTGTCTGGGACTTTTTTTTAAATAAATGACACAGAAGAAGTGAAAAGTGTCCTTTTAAAATTCATGCTGTATGGTAATTCTTTTGAGTGGGAAAATTACCCTATCCCAGCAAATCAATCTCTGCTCCTTCTATGAAAAACTTTCTGTTTGTCCATGGCACCTTAATACTATCCATTCTGAGGCACAGTGGGTGGACATAGTTACCAGGAACACTTCTCTCCCTTGGCCTTCTTTTGGGGGGGGGGATCCAACCAAGACACTGTGACATCACCGGTGAAGCTGTGAACACAATGTAAAGGTCATCTGTACCATTGATAGAAGGTCAGGGAAGATCCTAAGCACTCTTAGACATTCTTCAAGTACTGCATTTATACACACTGAGCCATAGGAGACATTCACAAACATGCTTTCATTGTATTTCCAGGCAGATATCATTAAGTGGATTTGCACTTTGATGTATAGTTAAGAGGAAAACTCTTCGTACTGTCAAACATTTTTTTGAGCACACACAAAATAGACTATTAGAAAAGATGTAAAATGCATTGTGTAATTTGAATTTGTTTACATTATAGTAATAATTATACATATATACGCCATATCTATTTTCTTAATTTCCCAGTTATTTTTTCGAGAATGAATGAGGAGGAACAAAATTGAAAATGGTAGACATGGAGGATGGTTTAAGTTCACCTTCTTCACAGAAAAGTTAACAGAACGTTCACTTTCTCTAACCTCTTATCACTATAAAATTAAAACATAGAAAAATATTTTTCTGGCATGGTGGAGGTAAATGATAGAATACATGATACAAATGTGCTTTTAGGGAAACATAGTAGAATGAAATAATTGATTCCTAAAATTAAAAGCCTGGTTCCAAGGATCTAACACTGTCTCCATTTTCCATTTCTGTGCTGTATCTCCTCAAATATAAGCTTTCCTCACTGGAAGAAATTCCAATAAAATAATTCTATATTCAAAAGTAAAAAAAAAAAAAAGCACACCTCTCTGTCCAACCTTGAACCTGGATTCATTCTGATTGTCTCTTTTTGAGTCATGAACTGATTTATGGAGCAATTATTAGGCCAGTAGAGGACTAAGAGTATGGAAGATGGTGCTTCCTCCAAATGAACCAAGAATATGATTACAAATGAAGGAATCAATTGCAGGCAACCAAGCACACAGTAAATATTTTTACATCAATTATAACTCTGATGGATACCAAAATTATCAGATCCCTTTCTAGGTCCATCAAGTTGTAAACTCAAAGGAAAGAAAGTTCAAATGAATCTAAATTAGTATGACAGAACTCAATAAGAATAAATATTATACCTACAATGACTGGAAATTTTATCTATTTGATGGTACCTTATATATAGTCAAAGAAGGTTATATTCTGAGAAAATTACATAATAGTAAATTACACCACAAGTGGAAGTGGCAGGACAATATGACTTGTAACAGTATTTTAAGTTCCAAATGATCAATTTAAGCTGTATTGGAGGGTTTGAAGTTGTTTCTAAACTAGTAGAAGAAGGTCAGGGAGATAGTATAGTGATTATACAAAAGATTTTTAACCTGTACCCTAAGTTCCCTATTCCCATCTGCTCTATTCCACTTTTTGGTTCCTGTTCATTAAACATTCTTTATATTTTTATCACTGTTTAGCCACCAAGCTGCAGACACTACTATAATTCCATCCTTACTTCCCTAGGCAGATGACCTCACCAATGTGTCCCAAAGTCTCACCTCTCCAGAGCCCTATCCCACTAGGAAAAGATAGAAACAGACTGGGGGTTTGGGTAAACCTGCCAATATCCATGCCCAGCAGAGACGCAGTTATTGAACCAGAACTTTAACCTTCTTCATGCCATGAAGAACTTTGGTTCATACTTCCAGAAAAGGAGAAATATTAGGGGAAGATGATGACCAGAGAGCTCTGAACTCTAATTCCATCAGTGAGAGAAGAGGAAAAAAGGATATTTGGAAGTAGTAATAGGTGTAGATGTGACTTATAAAGGAAGAGAAAGCCATAGAAAAAATAGGCATATATATATGTATATAGCTGTAGAAATAATATTCAACCTATATCTATGCTCTTTGGAGAACTAGTGCAGTTTCCAATGGAGGGAATAAGGACACAGAACTCTGGTGGTAGGAATGGTGTGGAATTATACCTCTGTTATTACAAGGTTTTGTAAATCAATATTAAATCACTAATTAAAAATATATAAACTTGCAAAAACAAACAAAAACCAACAACCCATCTCTAAGACTGGGAGAACTATGGTGATTATTCTTGGAGGATACAGGGCAGACACACAGAATTTTGGTGGTAGGAATGATGTGGAACTAAACCCAGAATGTTTTATAATCTTGTAAATTGCTTTAGATCAAGAAGAAGAAGAAGAAGGAGGAGGAGGAGGAGGAGGGGGAGGGGGAGGGGGAGGGGGAGGGGGAGGGGGAGGGGGAGGGGGAGGGGGAGAAGGAGAAGGAGAAGAAGAAGAAGAAGAAGAAGAAGAAGAAGAAAAAGAAGAAGAAATTTTATTTATTTATTTATTTACTTACTTACTTACTTACTTACTTACTTACTTACTTACTTACTGGATAGAGACAGAGAGAAATTGAGAGGGGAGGGGAGAGGAGATAGAGAGGGAGACAGACAGATACCTGCAACCCTAATTCACCATTCATGAAGCTTTCCCCCTGCAGGTGGGGACCAGAGGCTTGAACCCGTGTCCTTACACACTATAATGTATGTGCTTAACCAGGTGTGCCACTGTCTGGCCCCAAGAATCATAAATTTTATTTTTTATTTTAATTAATTAATTTTTTTACCAGAGCACTGTTCAGCTCTGGCAAAAAATGCGTCCCCCCTCCCCATGGATCAAATCCTCTTTATTTAACTTTTTCCTTACCAAGATCAAATTAACAAAAGAATGAAAGCAAAATTTGTAGCAGAAAGTAAGATTATCACTATGAAGTTCCCTATACAAATAAATACTATTTAAATAGTACAGAAGTTAGTCCACTGCTCTTGCTTGTATTTTTAAAGAAAGTATAGGCCAAAGACCAATGTAGGAGAGAAAGGTTAAATCCTTATAAAAGACAAAAAGGTTCCACATTAAACCCTATTCATGTTTAAGATCTTTTTTAAAATCTCGTAAAACACATTTTATAAAACACATAAGCAATAGTTAATATTATTTTTTTAATTTTTATATATATGATGGAAGACTGACAAAACCATATGATAAAGGGGTACACTATTTAATTTTTATATAAAAAAACAGTACCACTTGGTATTGGTAGAACACAGTTTTAAAATGTGTATTCAGAATACATAGAATAATATTCTGACTGCTTAAACATTTTGACTAATACAAAAAAAGCATGCAACACTCTCCTTATACACAAATTATACACTTCCAAAAGAAATCAGAATATAAATAAAAACTTCATATTAGACATAGCCTTAAAAAATGATGCCAACTTGCATGCCACAACTTTTCCCTTTATGATTCAGGAATGTATTTCCTATGCCATCTTATTCCTCAGAAGCACCAGTTGATATCAAATAGGCATTTCACCCTTCCTCCAGCTGAATTGCCCCTTGTTCAGAATGCTCCCAGATCAAAACCTTTCTCGCTAGCTCTATAAGCAGTCTTGTACTGCACAGTTATCTGGGAAGTCTATTTGCTTCTTTGAATTACAAGTTTCTATGTGGCTCAAATATTTTGTCTTCTACCTACATGGTATCTAGCAGAGGGCTCTGCATACAATAAGGTCTGGTGGGGGGGGCAGGGGAGAATTGAAGCTGGGACTTTGGAGCCTTAGGCATGAGAGTCTGTTTGCATAACCATTATGCTATCTACCCCCCCCACCCAAGAATCACAAATTTTCAATGAAATAAACATTTTTTTTCAAATTGAAGATGAGTGATTATAAGCATTTGGAGGTTATGCAACTATTTATTACATCATTTAATAGCCTTTCTTCTTGAAATTCAATTGCAAGTCTGTTCTAAACAGAATTGAAAGGTGATTGGGAATACGACATCTGGAGTCTACCTGGATGAAATATTAGCATCTGCTGTGAGAACTGAAGTAGCTGCTCAGTACCTTTTCCACAAACAGTGGAAATCCATTCCTTCCTCGACAGAGAAGGATACCCTTCTCAACAGCCTTTCTTTATTTTAGAAAGTGTTAGGTGAAATCAGAGATTACTCACTGGGTCAGGCACATGCCTTGTCATGTGCACATCTCATGCTTGAGTCCTAGCACCACATGGGAGTGCAGTGGCACGGAGAGAAGTCCTAGTACTTTGGTTTTTCTCACTCTTCTCTTTAACTCTGAAGGAAGAAATGTCACTATAAATGATACTTCACTCTGGTGAAGTTGGGCCAATATAAAATCCGAATCCTAAAATGAGAAAATTATTAGACCCTGTAAATCATAGTAGGGCCTGCATGTGACATATCCTTTCTATACAATAAAAGACCTATATGTTTAATTTTTTTTTAATGAGGCAAACAGCAGGAAGATAGTGTGACTATTCTGTCATGACTTTGGCCAATGGGGAAGTATTTTGAGAATGTTAAGTGAAAATGGCCTTACCATTGTAAAAGAATGACTAAATGCCAACGCTAAATTCAAGTCTAAATTCCATGTCAAGAACAAAAAATATCAGCTATTAAAATTGCTCTCCAGATTTTTAGAAAAGTTCAACAATATATTTTCTTGATAAACATTAATAAATGATTAGAATTCCACACAAAGTAGATCAAACTAAAAAAATAATGTAAAAGTGTCAGGGAAAAATTAGTTTTTCTTCTATATGTTAAAATTCTTTCCTTCTTCTGTTTTGCAATTTCTACCTTGTCCACCTCCCTCCCCAATAAAAGGCAAGTGAAACCCTTTCTCTACTCTTGTTTGTGCCTTCTCCCTAGACATGGTTCTCATCATTTACGAACTTGGTCTTGGAAGCAGATATCATGGAAATACTTAAATTGCATTTAGCATTGCAGAGGCTGTGAAAAGTCACTCTTTCTGCCATTTTCAGTCTTGCGTCTAACGCTCTTTCTGTTCAGAAAAAAAAAGCTGAGAACTGAGTCAAAATCACACTGGTATGAAATTTAGTGAGTGATGTGGGAAGTGTGATTCTTAAAGTTGGACAACCAGAGATAAGATAGCCATATTTCAGGTATAGTCTGATAGCATAGCTCTTAGTCTCTCTTAAGTCTCAATTTGATAAGCCATGAAGTGCAGTTGGAAAATGTATACACCTCTGAAAGTGATTATGAGGATGGTGTGATAATGCGTGACTGACCAACAAGCCCAGCTCAGTAGCTTGCACATGCTCATCTCAACCAACATTAGCTCCAGTGAGAAAAAGACTTAAGGAGAAATGTTTCTCGTACCTGTCTAGCTATGTGTGTAGTGGAGGAGGGTGGTGAAAGTCCTAGAAGATGTGGGATGTACAATGAATTTTTAATCAGTGCAGGGAATACTGTGTGTCGCAGCTTGTGCTTTATGATGCTGTTCTAGGAAAGAGACAGCAGAAGGTAGGAAAATCAAGTGTGACCCCGAGGAATGCTAACAGATTTGATGGCAAAAGAAAATTTCAGGAAAATAATGTTCCATTTAGCACATTATTAAATATATATCCAGAGTAGGAGTCTATAATGCAGGCAGAGCTATCCACTGAAGGCCACTAGAGGACATTGAATTTCAAAATAAACAATTAGCTAACATGAGAAATGTTCAATGTAAAAAAAAAAATTGCCAAGAGTAGCTTTGAAAATTTCCTGAAATTTAGAAGCTTTCAGCTTTTCAAGGCTAAATGAGAACAAATCTATTTAGGATAGGTCTGAAGGTGGCTCTGTTATTATATTTACCCAAAAATCTTATGCGTGATATTAAAAACAAGGTTTGCATTAGAGTATATGTTTAAAACTTAGACACTAGATGTCAACTGGTTTTCTCTTGTGGTATGAAATACAATATATTAACTATATATAATATATACAATATATTGACTATATGTTCAACTTACTCTTTGGTGTCTTGTATTATATTACTGGCTCTTCTTTGTTAATGAAATCTATCAGTTTCTTGCCGTTGGACAATGTTGACTATAGGTTTTCTGTGTACAGTATGAACAAGTAGTCGTACATCCTCATCTTTTAAATGTTTGGATCATGAAAGGATCATGAATTTTCTCAAAGGTTTTTTTTTCCTGTATCTACTAATGCTGTGACTTGGGGTTTTTCTTCTCTTTTTTTTTTTTTGGTGTGTTGGATCACATTTAATTGATCTACATATATTGAGCCAGGCAAGCTAGTAAATTTTGTGTGAAAAGAATGGTGGGAATTTATTAAAGCTTTACATTAATATTTTTAATTTAATTTAACTAAGAAAATATTCTTTTTCAATATTTGTATTAGTGACTTAACAGTGTTTTATTTACAAAATTATATGATTTTAGATCTCAGGGGCATAACTTCAAATCCACCACCAGGGTTTTATGCTTCCTCCAATCAATAACTGCAGTGATTCTCACAAAGTCTAAGCAGTGACTTGGTTAACATTTCTTGCAAGTTCACTTATTTTAATCATCTATATTACTGAGTGAAACCACCCAGTAATTGTCCTACATTTACACTAAGATAAAGTATAAATTCATATATATATATATATATATATATATATATATATATTTTTTTTTTAATCTTGGGTAGTAAGTTAGAGAGCCAAAGCCTGTGTGGTGAACCACATTGTTAAATTAATCGCATAAGAAGTCTATCCTTGACTTAGATCAATTTGGAGTTTTGTCTCAGTCCTATCCAGTTGCTAATAAGTCAGTGATGCAAGCTAGTCAAACCACATCTCCACTCAGATTTGTCTACTTGGCTTGGCATGAGTAGTAGCAATGTGTGACTTTGAGACAACTACATATCCACATGCAAACAGATGAATTTAGACCCACTTCATATTATCTTTAAAAATTAGCTAGAATATATAATATACTTATATGTCAAGGAAGTAATGATGTAAATTTTAAAAAGAAATATAAAAACTGGAGTTAAGCATATTTTACTTATAACACCAAAAGTGCTGTCCATAAAGGGAAAATGACAGACTAGACATCTTATAAATTCAAAACATTTTCACTTAAAGAAAAAACTCTGGGAAAGGAGGAGATGGACTAAGGCCAGGGGTGGGGTTTGATGTTGTGATGTATGGTGGTGGAAAAGGATCTAATGGAGGTGAGAATGTTTTGCAGACTCCTATCATGAGGAGATTAGGAATGATACCAGAGTGTCACTCACTATACTGTAAACCGATAAGCTCTCCCCCAATAAAATATAAATAATAATAACAACAACAACAACTTCATTTGAAAAAGAGTCTCAATGGTAAGAGTGTTTTCCAGACATCTATCATCAGAAAATGAGAAATTGTACCCATGGAGGCTGGGTGGTGGTACACACATGTTGCAGTGCACAAGGATCCAGGTTCAATCCCCCAGTCCCCACCTACAGGACAAAAGTTTCATGAGTGGTGAAACATATCTGCAGTTGTCTCTTCCTCTTTACCCACCCCCCACTTCCCTCTCAATATCTGGCTGTCTCTATCAAATAAATAAACATAAGAAATTGTACCCACATGTCAACAACTATACTGTGCACAATTAACCCCCCTAAAATAATAAAGTAATCAGCATTTTAGAAAAATTCCTCATATGCCTGAAAGAAAATATTTGCAAAACATATTCAGTTAAGGGCTTATCGCCAGAGCTTACAAAGACTGCTCAGAACTTAAAAATAAGAAGAAAACTCAAATAATGAATAAAAGATATAAACATATGGTCAAATTTCTTCCCCTCAAAAAACATTTGCAATGCAATAGTGTAAATCAATGGGAACATGATTCAATTAACTTTTTTTTTGACAAATGCATTACAAGGCTATATTTCCTAAAGTGTGCTATAGCTGTGGTTAAATTATTTTCCAAAAAGTAATTTATATGTGATTTAAGGAGAATACTTTTCTCATTAAGATACGCTGCTGCACACTTTTGGTCTCCCTGGTCAAAGATTGTACATGATTTAATATTTCAAAAAATTATTATTAGAAATGCATTAAGAATTTAAGATCAGTGTTGAAATTCACTCAATTAATTAATTTAAAACCATAAGTACTTAGATTAAAGATTAAATAAAATTAATATGTCTGATGCCTCCTAATGAAATTGAAGGAGGAAATCTTCAGACCATACACACTTTCAAGCCTGGCATCAGATTTGGGATTTTTTGTGTAAATGCTAGTGCATATATATCTAACTACACCAAAAGATGATTTCTACAGACGTATTTCACACTGGTTTATAGTGGTAGTAGAATTTAAACTCTGTGAAAAGCTAGAACACCAAATAATAAAAAGAGTGGACTCAGTCTAAAGTGCTAGTATGAGAATAGCTTTCAAAGTCCTGGGTTGGAACTCCTATCTCTATCTACTCTAAATAATTGTAAGATTCTGAGAATTTTACTAAGCTCGATTATAAGGGAATAGTGATAAAATTTCTACTAAATTTATTTAATGTAATTGCATTCTGAAAATCAAATGAGGTGGATCACACAAAACAGTAAATATGGTGTCTGGTGCATAAGCTGTATTTAGCGATAGAGGGAAGCCCCCACCAATGTGTCCTGGAGCTCCGTTTCCCCAGAGCCCCACCCTACTAGGGAAAGAGAGAGGCAGACTGGGGGTATGGACCGACCAGTCAACGCCCATGTTCAGCAGGGAAGCAATTACAGAAGCCAGACCTTCTACCTTCTGCAACCCACAATGACCCTGCGTCCATGCTCCCAGAGGGATAGAGAATGGGAAAGCTATCAGGGGAAGGGGTGGGATATGGAGATTGGGTGGTGGGAATTGTGTGGAATTGTACCCCTCCTGCCCTATGGTTTTGTTAATTAATCCTTTCTTAAATAAAAAAAAATTTTTTTTAAATGGAAAAAAAAAGAAATCATTACTGTAGATGAAGTTTTTACTACTTTTCAAATTGATGATAGACAAAGTGTTTGTGTTGTTGTTGTTGTTGTTGTTGTTGTTTTTTCACCAGAGCACTGCTCAGCTCTGGCTTATGGTGGTGTGGGGGATTGAACCTGGGACTTTGAAGCCTTAGGCATGACATTCTCTTTGCATAACCATTATGCTATCTACTTCCGCCTGATAGACAAAATATTTTTAAACATTATAGATTTAACAAATACTTGCTCATTAAAACCTCTCCATGTTTAATGAAATTTAAAACAGTTTTCTTCCGTCCTGAGAATTTCTATTTATAAGTATTCTGATAAATTGAGAATAAAATGTGAACATTTACATGGCAATGTAGGAGGTAAGTGGAGGGTAAATATAAAGATAAGGAGTCACAAAACAGGACAGGGCAGTGACACGCCCAGTAGAGTATACACATTACTGTGCGTGAGGGCCTGAGTTCAAGTCCACACCTGCAGACCACAAACACACCTTGTCCCTTAATCCTCCTTAATCCTGTCTAGTAGTGCTGCAGAAGTCTCTCTCTCTCTCTCTCTCTGCTTTCTTTTTATCTCTTATCAAAAAAGAAGGTAAAGGGGAAATGAAGGTTCTTGGGAGTAGTGAATTCTTTTTTTTTTTTTTTTTAATTTTTTTTTTAATTTTTTTTTTTATTAAAGAAAGGATTAATTAACAAAACCATAGGGTAGGAGGGGTACAACTCCACACAATTCCCACCGCCCAATCTCCATATCCCACCCCCTCCCCCGATAGCTTTCCCATTCTCTATCCCTCTGGGAGCATGGACCCACGGTCATTGAGGGTTGCAGAAGGTAGAAGGTCTGGCTTCTGTAATTGCTTCCTCGCTGAACATGGGCGTTGACTGGTCGGTCCATACTCCCAGTCTGCCTCTCTCTTTCCCTAGTAGGATGGGTCTCTGGGGAAGCTGAGCTCCAGGACACATTGGTGGTGTCTTCAATCCAGGGAAGTCTGGCCGGCATCCTGATGACACCTGGAACCTGGTGACTGAAAAGAGAGTTAACATACAAAGCCATACAAATTGTTGAGCAATCATGGACCCAAAGCTTGGAAAAGTGGAGAGGAAGTATTAGGGAGGTACTCACTGCAAACTCTAGTATACTTCTGCTTTCTTACTTTGGTGCCATACTCCAAACTCAGTCAATTTCTGCTTTGCGTTTCTACTTCTTTTTTTTTTTTTTTTTACATGCATAACATTCCCCAGATTCCCATTTAGCAATACAACCCCCACTATTTCATTCATCATTTTTCATGGACCTGCAGGGGTAGATAGCACAATGGTTATGCAAACAGACTCTTGTGCCTGAGGCCCTCTCAAGTCCCAGGTTCAATCCCCTGCACCACCATAAGCCAGAGCTGAGCAGTGCTCTGGTTAAAAAAAAAAAAAAAAAAAAAAAAGAGAAAAAAAAAATTGGGAGTAGTGAATTCTTGCAGACACTGAGCTCTGTCTAGAACCTTGGTGGATACATACATACATAGACGTACATGCATACATACAAAGATTGTTTAAAGTTCCAATGTTTTACAAGGTTAAAATCCAAAGACTGTTTTTATTAAAGCAATCTCATCTCTTTTTTTTTTTGTTTGTTTAATGACTACTTAGTTTACTGTAGTCACATAATTAAACTCATTTCTATGTGTGACTTCTTCTCCTTTATGTTCTTACAGCAGCGATAGGTTAAACCTAAATAGCTGTTGTAGATCTTCCCATTTTGGGACCCAGGAGGGGGTACAATGAGTAAGATTCTGGACTTGGAAGCATGAGATCCCAAGTTCAATTCCTGGTATCCCATGTGCTATTGTGATGTTCTGGTTCATGATGTCGGCCTGTCTGTCTGTCTGTCTATCTATCTGTCTATCATCTACCTATCTACCTGTCTACCTAGTGTTAATAAGCAAATAAAATCATTTTTAAAAGAATTTCACACTCTTAGCATCAACATTTATTTTCAATTTCCTAAGCCAACAACTGAATCTTTAAAATCTCTACAACAAGACAGTAATCCAAGTGGAAAATACCTTGAGAGCTCTTGGTAGTTGGCAATAAGGCTTCATTAATGACAACTGTTCTCACATGATGGATGTACTAGCCATAATACCTATGGGTTTACACTATTACTATTAGTATTTCCTGGAGCAATTCCCTAAGTGACCATGTACAATTTAATATACCTAGGCACTCCAAACATGCTGTCTTGTGGATCTGTCAGAAGCATATCTTAATGAGAAAAGTGTTCTCCTTAAATCACATGTAAATTACTTTTTGGGAAATAATTTAACCACAGCTATAATGCACTTTAAGAAATATAACCTTGTAATGCATTTGTTTAAAAAATGTTAATTGAATCATGTTCCCATTGATTTACACTATTGCATTACAGATGTTTTCTTAGGGAAAGAAATTTGACCAAAATGAATACATATTACAATTTAAAAATGCAGAGTTGAGGGGATTATATATTTGAAAGGAAAATCTGTTAAAATAACACACAAAGTGTTGTGAATATACACTTTTATATGTGACTTACAAAGATACTTTAATCATATAGCCTTTGGGGGGAAAATTAAATCATTTAAATGCTATAAATTCTGCATTGAGTGAAATATCTTTGGCAGCATACTCTTTACAGTCAGTGTGGCTTGTCTATAATTCATATTACTTGCTCTATGATATTCACATACTTACCTGGCACACAAACACAATTCACTTTTAAGGAATGAGTTGGGGAGGGAGAAGGAATTGTTGCAGAGGATTTTTGAGCAGTATATTGTTACTCTAAGCTTTATGCTTTTTTAAAAAAGGAATTATGAGTAATGATGGAAGATACAAAAGTAGAGCTAGTAGACATCCTTAAGTAAATATCTTCATTTACTGACATCACCATTCACAGTACTAGCTCTATATCAACTGCTTTGTGTAAATAGACCTGTGGATGAGGAAAGAAGATATTTCAATTCTTTTTTTTTTTAATTATCTTTAGTAGATAGAAACAGGCAGAAATTGAGAGGTACAGATAGAGAGGGAGAGATACAGAAAGACACCTGCCGCCCTGCTTCACCAGTAGCAAAGCTTTCCCCCTGCAGGTGGGGACTGGAGGCTTGAACTTGTAACAAGTGCACTCAACCAAGAGCGCCACCACCCAGCCCCAAGATTCTGATTCTAATGTCCAATGAATACATGGTTTTGAAAAAGCCTTTTGATAGTAATCTTGCTGTACTTGTCTTCCACTACCTGTAAGATTAACTGTTGGAATAAATCAATATGTACTATAACTTCATAGACAAATTATCAGATTTATACTTCATGAAGCTTCTTGAATTACTCTGATTTTTAAAAACTCATTTGAATCTTTTCCAACCAATTTTAAGTTTTCAACAACAACTCTTATGATTCATCATTTTATTCTACCAGGATAATCATTCAGGGACTAGGCGGTGATACACTTGGTAGAGTGAAGTTATCACCATGTGCAAGGACGTGGGTCCAATGTGTCAGTCCTCACGTACAAGAGGGAAACTTCAGAAGCATCAGAGCAGTGCTACAGGTATCTTCTTTCTCTCTCCAGCTTACTGTGACCCTCCCTCTCAAATTCTTTCTGTCTTAACCAAAAAGAAGAAAGAAAAAGTAGGAAAAGAACTAATTCATTCTGACATTAATGAAAGTATTACACTGCTAAAACTATAATAGTTCTGGTTTTGTATTGCAGATGACATTTGTTTTTTGTATTCTCTGTGTACTATAAAAATGTTGATTAATAAACTCATAACATAAACTGTATATGAAGAAATGCATAGTTCACTTAAAATGAAGATAGCATATAACTTATATTAAAATAGATTAGAGTTATCTGAATGCTTCTGCTTTTGGCATTACTCAGATATTATTATGTTTAAAAGCACTTTCTAACAAATATGTGAATTTGTGATCATAAAGCATCTCACAAAAGGAAATATACACAGATTTAATATTTAATTCATCTCATATTATTCTTGGGGGCATGAAAGTAGGTTGACAAGTGAAAAAAATGAATGCAGTGACTTACTTAGCATGTTTATAATGGGTTATAACATTGGCAGAAATCTACATGTTAGACATGAATCTTACATCTTGGAGTAAACTTTTTGGAAGAGTGCATTCTTCATTTTCTCATCTGAGTGGCTACTCTTAATCCCTCTCAGGCAACATTATTTAGCCACCACTTTTAAGCATGTTAACTGTTGAGTAACACGTGCAGGGTTAGCAACTTCACAAAAGAGCCCTATTCATTGTACAAGTTGGTGAATAAAATTTGGGAGAAATTAAGGCTCTCAAGTACTGATCACATTTCCCTTGGCATCCTATTAGTCTCATGCTGTAACTGCTTGACAATGAAACTACGCAATTATCTTACAATTACAGCTTCAAGATTTTAACCTGAATGAGTTTGTTGGGTCCCACTTCCATTATTTTTGCCATATGTCATACTAATGAATGTTTTGTTGTAGTCTTTCTTAGCCAAGTCTTTCTCATGAGACTGGGAAGTCAAAACACTAATATCTACTCTACTGTATAATGAGAAAGATACACTAATCGGTTGATAGTTTCTTCTCTTGCATTCTTTCCTTTTTTTTCCTTTTATCGGTACTGACTGGATATTAGGTTTCTTGTTAAAATTAATTGGACTGTTTTTATTTTTTTATGAAATGGAAGGAAATGGGAAAAGGAGGAAAAAGTGAGAGGAGAAAGAACAAAAATGTAGGTAAGAGAAAAAGTATTAAGTGAGAAAATTTAAGTGTGGTTAAAAAAATTCAGTATGTACTTTCCATTTCATTTGTCAGATGAACTAGGATGTTAAATGCTACATTTTGCCACAGGAAATTTATTCACAGTCACTTCTAGAACAAAAAAAAATGCAAATTGGAAAACTATTATGTTTTCAGCAGTTCCATTCTTTTAAGAAATACATTCACTACTAGAATTTCAAAATTCTGATTATTTACATTTTGGACCACAAAATGCAATTATATATTAGAGGGGTTTTTAGTCTTAATCTGCCAATGTACCTTCATCATGGAAATCTTTTATTTGTCTGCTTAATTTAAGCTTTTTGAAATTTATTTATAATGAATTTTCTGATAACCCTTTTTAATGGTAAATTTATTTATTATTGGATAGAGACAGAGAGAAATTGAGAGGGGAGGAGGACATAGAGAGGGAAAGAGACAGAGAGACACCCCAAGTTCTGTTTAGCCACTTGTAAAGCTGTCCCCCTGTAGGAGGGGAGAGGGACTTGAACCTGGGTCCTTGTACACTGTAATGTGA
Organism: Erinaceus europaeus; assembly: GCF_950295315.1. NCBI lineage: Eukaryota > Metazoa > Chordata > Mammalia > Eulipotyphla > Erinaceidae > Erinaceus > Erinaceus europaeus. The sequence goes on along the minus strand of NC_080170.1, from coordinate 25,817,439 downwards.
GCGCTTAACAAGGTTTGCCACCACCTGGCCCCTGATTATATCTTAAAATGTAAATATTTTTAATAGAAACCTGTCATTCTCCTTTTGTCTTTTTCACACCCTAGAAGTACTCTTTGAAACTTAGCAGAACCAAACATGAGTGTAGTTGACCCTGAGAGCCTACTACTGTTCTTAGACCACACTTGGCTCCAACTTCCTTTTCAATACTCACTTTTATATTGAGTGAACGTGGATAGTTCCTCAGCTAGACTCAAGATACTTCAAGAAAATGGTCTACCCTTGCCCGGCCCCCTCTACATTCTACTCTATAGTCTTTAGAGGTATTAGAGAAGTTCTTTTTTTTTACAATTATATTGGTCTGAGCCATCTGCCCACACCCTCTGATGGAGTTCTTCATGTAGAATAATTGTTAGAAATCCTACAAGAGCACCTGGCAGGCTATTGTGATCTGACTCACAATTATCACCTCTCCACTTCCTCTTGTTCTTTCCACCTACCTACCTTTCTTTCTTTCTCTCTCTTTTTCCTTCTTTTTTGCATCCTTTATTTCTTTCTTTCTTTCTTTCTTTCTTTCTGTTTGATAGGACAGAGAAATCGAGAGAAGAAGAGATAGTGAAAGGACACCTGCAACTCTGTTTCACCCTGAGTGGAGACTGGGGCTTGAACCCTGGCCTTTGTGTATGTTAATGGATGTGCTCAACTTGGTGTGTCACCCTAGTTCTCAACTTCTAATAACCACCCCGTCCCCATACACACACACACACACACACACACACACACACACACACACACACACACACTCACTCACTCTACTGGAGCTTCCTGGTCACTTCCTTTATCATGATCTTGAACTGATCACTGCATATTCCCAGACCAGACCCTGAGCACTATCAGCCCTGTCTAGGAGCTTGTACTGTTTCATTTAGTCAGTGAACAAATGGCACCTGAAGATCTAGAATAGAAGGCTTCCCCTTTATTTTTTTTAACCTATTTATTTATAAAATGGAAACACTGACAAGACCATAGGATAAGAGAGGTACAATTCCTACCACCAGAACTCTGTATTCCATCCCGTCCTCCCCTGATATCTTTCCTATTCTTTATCCCTCTGGGAGTATGGACCCAGGGTCATTATGAGTTGCACAAGGTGGAAGGTCTGGCTTCTGTAATTGCTTCCATGCTGAACCTGGGCGTTGATGGGTCTATCCATACTCCCAGCCTGTCTCTCCCTTTCCCTAGCAGGGTGGGGCTTTTTATGAATGTTTTTCTCATTGTTTTTTTTATTTTCAGGGAAGCTCCTCTCCCCAGTTCTAAATACTATTATTAAGGTAACAAAGCTGAAAGCTAGTGATTTCATTTGGAACAGTTCATTGTTATACAATAGCAACAGTAGACATACTGTAAATCTTTCTATAAATCAGAGGAAATAACATACATCACAATAGTTCATATATGCACTATCCTCGGATTTTCCAGTAAAAGTACAAATAGAGACAGAGTAAAAAACTGAGACCAGAAGTTATCAGATATGTTGACACTTCAGCTCTGTCAGGGCCTTCAGCCTGATACTAACTAGCAAGGAATTTCACTCAGAAATACTCACACTCTGGGATCTAGAATACAGAAGCAACACTGGCCATCCAGTTTATGTGTCCTCCAAAAACTAACGGCCACTGAATAAGTCAGTGGCACATGAAAGGAAAAATGACCCTGAAAGGAGTATGAATGATTCTTATTCCAGATCTTAAAATTGTTCCAACCCTGAAGATTTTGCTTGTGTAATCAGTTTTGTTCTCAGTCTCTTCCCAAGAAGCCTTAGCCTAATTTACAGTTCAGTGAGTCACGAAAGAGTCCCCCTTACACTCCACTTGTTGGGATACACCCATCCCAAACCCTAAAGGTCAATCGGCCAATGTCCCAAGAATTGACAAAGGACAAGCATCTGTATTTCCTAATTGATAGCATAGAATGACCTGCTTGGCAACTTGCACTAGAATTAGTTTTAACATGGTTGCTCTGCAGAATGAACAATGCCATGAGGATAGAATTATAAAAAATCCACCTTTATTAACCCAAGAATATTCTCTTTATTTTTTTTTTTTTTTCTTGCTACCAAGGTTAATAAATTTATTTTCTTGCTACCAGGGTTAATACATTTTTTTCTTTTTTTAAATCAATTTATTTATTTATTTTTAATTTTTTATTTAAGAAAGGAATAATGAACAAAACCATAGGTAGGAGGGGTACAACTCCACACAATTCCCACCACCCAATCTCCATATCCCACCCCCTCCCCTGATAGCTTTCCCATTCTCTATGCCTCTGGGAGCATGGACCCAGGGTCATTGTGGGTTGCAGAAGGTAGAAGGTCTGGCTTCTGTAATTGCTTCCCCGCTGAACATAGGCGTTGACTGGTTGGTCCATACTCCCAGTCTGCCTCTCTCTTTCCCTAGTAGGGTGTGTCTCTGGGGAAGCTGAGCTCCAGGACACATTGGTGGGGTCTTTCATCCAGGGAAGCCTGGCCAGCATCCTGGAGGCATCTGGAACCTGGTGATTGAAAAGAGAGTTAACATACAAAGCCAAACAAATTGTTGAGCAATCATGGATCCCAAGCTTGGAATAGTGGAGAGGAAATGTTAGGGAGGTACTCACTGCAAACTCTAGTGTACTTCTGCTTTCAGGTATATATTTTGCAGTAGTTTATGGATACGTGTGAACATAAGCTCTCTCTCACAGAAACTGGTGTATATCTAGGTTATGGGACTTTGTTAGAAAGTGAACCACCTGAGATGAAATTAGAGTGTACTATAAAAGGAAAGGTCTCACCCGAGTAATGAAGCTGAAGGGTTGTCATTCCACACGTGAAGTCTCTGGACACAGTCTGAGGTGAAGCATGTTGAGGTGGTAATCGTTGCGTTGGTTAGGTTGTGATCGGCGAATACAATATTATTTGGTATGGATTGGGAGAGGCATACGGGAAAGTGGGCCCTATCCAAGGGTTCTAGGACTGGGGAATGTAGGGGCTCTATAGTGGAGATGTGAGGTATCTGCTGTCTTAGGGTTCAAAAAGACAATCGATAGTTAATGTTATCATCACATTATTTGGTAATTGGGTTAACTTTGAAAAGTCCTTTTGTTAGGGTTTGCTGTACAGTATCCAGTATCTTGTATATAGCTGTGCTATTGGATGCTTCTAATCTGCTTGGTCTAGGCTTTTGAGAGAGTCCGCATATCAAATACACAGCCTATATATTAAAAAGATTCAGTTTGTGTTTTGAGAAACTTTGAGACATACAATTGACTTTCCCCCTCTCATATCAATTAACTACTGATTTATATGTCTACATTTTGCTAGGAGTGTACATAAACACCATTCCCACCACCAAAAGACTGTGACCCATCCCTCCCACCCACTCCCACCCCCCACTGGCCCAGGAAGCTGCAGGTCTACCCCTCACCACAGGGTTTTTACTTTGGTGTGCCCTACTTACAATTTGATCAGGTCCTGCTTTTAGTTTCCCTTTCAGATCTTCTTAATCAACTTCTGTTGATGAGTGGGATCATCCCATACTCATCTTTATCTTTCTGACTTAGTTCACTTAACATAATTGGGTTCATTGTTCTTGATAGCTGCATAGTATTCCATTGTGTATATATACCACAGCTTTCTCAGCCACTCATCTGTTGTTGGGCACCTGGGTTGCTTCCAGGTTTTAGCTATTATGAATTGTGCTGCTATGAACATAGGAGTACACACCTCTTTTTGGTTGGGTGTTATGGAGTCCTTGGGGTATAACCCCAGGAGAGGAATTACTGGATCATATGGAAGGTCCATGTCTAGCCTTGTGAGAGTTTTCCAGACTGCTCTCCACAGAGGCTGTACCAATTTACATAACCACCAGCAATGTAAAAGGGTTCCTCTGTCCCCACATCCTCTCCAGCATTTGTAGCTGCTGTCCTTTTAGATGTATGCCATTCTTACAGGAGTGAGGTGGTATCTTAATGTTGTCTTAATTTGCATTTCTCTGACAATCAGTGACCTAGAGACGTTTTTCATATGTTTGTTTGCCTTTTGGATCTCCTCTGTAGTGAATGTTTTGTTCATATCCTCTGCCCATTTTTGGATGGGGTCATTTGCTTTTTTGGTGCTGAGTTTCCTGAGCTCTTTATATATTTTGGTGATTAGTTTCTTGTCTGATGTAAGGCATGTGAAGATCTTCTCCCATTCTGTGAGGGGTCTCTCTGTTTGTTTAATAGTTTCTTTGGATGTGCAGAAGCTTTTCAATTTGATGTAGTCCCATTGCTTTGTTTCTGCTTTAGTCTTCCTTGCAATTGGGTTTGATTCATCAAAGATGTCCTTGAGGTATAGGTGGGAAAGTGTTTTACCAATGTTTTCCTCTAAGTATTTGATTGTTTCTGGTCTGACATCTAGGTCTTTGATCCATTTGGAGTTGATTTTTGTTTCTGGTGAGATAAAGTGGTTCAATTTCATTCTTCTGCATGTTACAACCCAGTTTTCCAAGCACCATTTATTGAAGAGAGCCTCCTTTTTTCGTTTAATCCTTTGGGCCCCCTTATCAAAGATTAGATGCCCATAGGTGTTGGGATTTATTTCTGGGCTTTCAATTGTGTTCCACTGATCTGTATGCCTATTTGTGTTCCAGTACCATGCTGTTTTGATGATGATGGCTTTATAATATAGTTAAAGGTCTGGGAGTGTGATGCCTCCATTTCTATTTCTTTTCCTCAAGATGGTTTTGGCAATTCTAGGTGTTTTCAGGTTCCAGATAAATGATTGTAGTGTTTGTTCTATTCTCTTAAAGAAGCTTGGTGGAACTTTGATGGGTATTGCATTAAATTTGTATATGGCTCTGGGGAGAATATTCATTTTGATGATATTTATTCTTCCAATCCATGAGCATGGGATATCTTTCCATTTCTTGGTATCAGTTTCTATTTCCTTGAGTAGCTACTCATAGTTTTCAGCATACAAGTCTTTCACTTCTTTGGTCAACTTAATTCCTAGGTATTTGATTGATTTTGCTGAAACAGTAAAGGGGAGTGATTTTTGGATGTCTTCTTCTTCAGGTTTAGTGTTTGCATAAAGAAATGCCACTGATTTTTGTACATTGATTTTGTAGCCTGATACCTTGCTATATTGCCTAATAACTTCCAGTAATTTTCTGCTGGATTCTTTAGGTCTTTCTATGTATACTATCATATCATCTGCAAATAGTGAGAGCTTGACTTCTTCCCTTCCAATCTGTATTCCTTTGATTTCTTTCTCTTGCCTGATTGCTATGGCAAGAACTTCTAATACTATGTTGAAGAGTAATGGTGACAGTGGACAGCCCTGTCTAGTCCCCGATCTGAGGGGGAATGCTTTCAGCTTCTGTCCATTGAGTATGATGTTGGCTGTAGGTTTGCTATATATAGATTCCACTATCTTGAGGAATTTCCCATCTATTCCCATTTTTTTGTAGAGTTTTGAGCATGAATGGGTGTTGGATTTTGTCAAAGGCTTTCTCTGCATCTATTGAGATAATCATGTGGTTTTTGGCTTTGCTTTTATTGATGTGGTGAATGACATTGATTGACTTATGGATGTTGAACCAGCCTTGCATTCCTGGGATGAATCCCACTTGGTCATGATGAACAATCTTTTTGATGTGTTGCTGTATCCGGTTGGCCAAGATCTTGTTTAATATTTTGGCATCTATGTTCATCAGAGATACTGGTCTGTAGTTTTCCTTTTTTGTTCTATCCCTATCAGCTTTTGGTATCAGGGTGATGTTGGCTTCATAGAAGGTAGAAGGGAGTATTCCTGTTTCTTCAGTCTTAAGGAATAGCTTAAGAAGTATGGGTATTAACTGTTTCCTGAAAGTTTTGTAGAATTCGTTTGTGAAGCCATCTGGTCCAGGACTTTTGTTGTTGGGGAGATTCTTAATAATGGTTTCAATTTCTTTGTCTGTGATTAGTGCATTTAGATTTTGTAGTTCTTCTTGGTTCAGTTTTGGAAGGGCATAGGTTTCTAGGAATTGTTCCATTTCTTCCAGATTCTCTAGCTTGGTGGCATATAGTTCTTTATAGAAGCTTCGCAGGATTCTCTGGATTTCTGTGGTGTCAGTTGTGATATCTCCTCCATCGTTTACAATTCTATTAATTTGAGTCTTCTCTCTTTTTTGTTTGGTGAGTCTGGCTAGGGGTTTGTCAATTTTGTTTAATCTTTCAAAGAACCAACATTTGGCTTCATTGGTCTTTTGTATGGTTCTTTTATTTTCGACGTTGTTTATTTCTGCTCTAACTTTAGTGATTTCTGTCCTGGTTGCTTTAGGGTTCCTTTGTTCCTCTTCCTCTAAGTCCTTGAGGTGTGCAGTAAGGTCGTTCATTTGAGCTTCTTCTTGGTGTTTACTATGTGATTGTATGGCTATAACTTTCCCTCTCAGTACTGCTTTAGCTGTGTCCCAAATATTTTGATAGGTTGTGTCTTCATTTTCATTAGTTTCCAAGAACATTTGAATTTCCTGCTTAAGTGAGTCTCTGACCCAGTGGTTCTTAAGGAGAATGTTGTTTAGTTTCCAAATTCTGTGTCTTTTAATAATTATCTGTTTGTTGTTAAATGTTAGTTTTACTCCACTGTAGTCTGAGAAGATATTTGGGATGATTTCAATGCTCTTGAATGTATTGATGCTGTCTTTGTGGCCTAACATGTGGTCTATCCTTGAGTATGTATTATGTGGATTTGAAAAGAAGGTGTATTCCAGTTTTTGGGGGTGGAGGAGTCAGAAATTGTCCAAGAGGTCTAGTCTGTCAATCTCTTCATTTAATTCTCTTGTATCTTTATTGGTTCTCTGCTTTGTTGATCTGTCTAAGTGTGAGAGTGGGGTATTGAAGTCTCCCACTATTATTGTATTACTATTGATGTGTTTTTTAAATTCAGTAGGTGCTTAATGTATTTAGATGGTCCCTCATTGGGTGCATAGATGTTAATAATTGTTAAGTCTTCTTGGCTTATTGATCCTCTAATCATTATGTAATGTCCTTGCCTATCTTTTATTACTTTATTTAATTTAAAATCTATCGTGTCTGAGATGAGAATGGCTGTTCCTGCCCTTTTTTGTGGTCCATTAGCCTGTATGACAGTTTTCCATCCTTTCACTTTAAGTCTCTGTTTATCTTGTTGTGACATATGGGATTCTTGCAAGCAGCATATGGTTGAGTTACGTTTTCTGATCCATCCCCCCACCCTGTTCCTTTTGATGGGTGAGTTTAAGCCATTGAGATTTATTGATATTATGGATTTAATGTATTGTAGTGCCATTGTTTAAAAAAATTTGTTTGCTCTGATATATTGCAAGTATTATAGTGATGTTCTTGTTTATAAGAGGTCTTTTAGAACCTCTTTCAGGGCCGGCTTGGTGATGGTTGCCTCCTTTAACTGTTGTTTATCTAAGAAGGTTTTGATCCCTCCATCTAGTTTGAATGAAAGTCTAGCAGCATATATTATCCTTGGTTGAAACCCTTTTTCATTCAGGGCTCGATAGATATCTTGCCACTCCCTTCTGGCTTTTAGAGTTTGAGTGGAGAAGTCTGCAGATAATCTTATGGGTTTTCCCTTGTATGTGACTTTTTGTTTCTCTCTTGCAGCCTTTAGGATCCTTTCTTTATCCTTACTTCTTCTCATTGTGACTATGATGTTTCTTGGTGTCTTCAGGTCTGGGTTGATTCTGTTTGGTACTCTCTGGGCTTCTTGAATCTTGATATCCTTTCTGTTATTCAGGTCTGGGAAGTTTTCTTCTATTATTTCCTCTAGAATGTTTGCTTCCCCTTCCTCTCTTTCTTCCTCTGGCAGGCCAATTATACGAATGTTACTTCTTTTGAGATCATCCCATATGTCTCTGTTGTTGTTTTCAGTGTCTCTCAATCTCTTTTTAAGCTCTTTCACCTCTTTCTTAGTTTTCTTTAACTCATCCTCTGTCTGACTAATTCTGTTTTCTGCTTCTGTTAGTCTGCTTTCCCTTGCCTCAGCTTCTTTCTTCATTACAGCTATTTCAGCTTTCAGTTCTCTAACTGCCTCAAGATAATCAGTATTTTCCTTGGGGGTCTCAACTGTTGGTTCCCTAATACTGCCATTCCTTTCCTCCAATATTGTTTTCATTTCTGTGATTAATAAGTTTATTATTGCTTCTATACTTTTCTTATCTATGGTTACTTCTGGCTGATTTGTAGTTTCTTCTGGGTTCTTGTCTTCATTCATTGGAGTAGCAGTTTTATTTGTTTTTGATCTACCCATTTTTTTATTTATGTGTTTCTTTTTTTTATACTCTGTTGTTCCTCAGTTGTTGTGTCTTGAGTACAAGTAACACTGTACTAAATACTTTTATGACCTATTGCACTCACCAACCTCAGGAATTACAGTAGCAACTGAAGTAAGTATTGAAGTAGTTTAATCATTACCAGTTAGCCAAACAATTTCTCCAGTCCGTGAAAAATTAGTAACCAAATCCCAGTGAAGAAAGAGAAAAGAAAGAAAGGATAGCAAGAATAGAAAGTTATGCAAATATACTATCCACTGTATATTCTAGGGGTAACAAGAGGGGAAAGGGAACTAGAGCAGAGATACACACATAGAGAGTCCACTCTGAGTCAGATTTCTTCCCCAAAATAATTCACAAATTCAGAAAGGCAAAGAAGAAGGAATGAAGAAGTGTATGACAAGATTAAAAAAAAGAGAGAGAGAGAGAGAGAGACAAGAGAGAGAAAAGGGAGAAGATAAGAAAAAGAGCTGTAATTAAAGAGCAGTGAAAGGAAATTCTCAAATGTGTATCAGTGAATTCAAAAAAGCACCCTGTTTGGTGGTGTGGGGGATCCTGCTAGGAGCTGGTCCCCAGGTACTGCTTATGGGGGGGGGGTGGTAGGAAGGAGGTATGCTTGAAAATTAAAAGGAAGAAAAAAAATTTTTCCCCCTTTTTTCCCTACTCTAATTCTTAACCCAAATTAAGTTATAGTCACCTCCTTGGTGTTACCGCTAGGACCCCTTATTGGCTGGCCTGCTAAAGGCAGAAAATCCTACCGTTTCCAGGAGATGTGGTCAGAGCTCAGCCACTAGCTGCTTCTCAGTCTGCCATCTTCCGGGAAACCCCACCCTCCAGACTTTTTTAAAGGATTTCTCAAAAATGAAAACTAGCTCCAAGTCCTTTTGATCCAATGAGAGCGGTACTCAAGAAGTCCCTGGATCTGCCCTCAGGGTCGTGGTGGTCCCCGGAGACTCCCAAGAGAAAGCCCCGAGCTACAGTGCTCCCTCCCAGTCCTCTGCCGGCCGCCCAGCAGAGCTCTGCAAAAGGTGGAGGAGCCGCCTTCCAGTGCTGAGGACAGTGCCCAGCGCACCTGCCTTGCCCGCCGCTGCCTGGGAAGTCTGGAGCAGCCCGCCCGCTAGTCCGTGCCACCTTTACTCTAATTCTTAACCCAAATTAAGTTATAGTCACCTCCTTGGTGTCACCGCTACCTAGGATCCCTTATTGACTGGCCTACTAAAGGCAGAAAATCCTACCGTTTCCAGAAGATGTGATCAGAGCTCAAGCCACTAGCAGCTTCTCAGTCCGCCATCTTCCAGGAACCCCCCCCCCCATTTTTTTTCTTGCTACTTGAGCTCAGTGCCTACACAATGAATCCATTTGCTCCTAGCTGCCATTTTTTTTCTTTTTTTTTTCTTTTTCTATTTTTGTTAGGACAGATAGAAATTTCTGGGAGGGGGGAGGGAGGAGAGAGAGAGAGGGAGAAAGGGAGAGAGAGAGGCTTACAAACCTGCTTCACCACACATGAAATGTTGCCCCTGTAGGTAACCTGTGTGTGCTTAACCGGATGTGCCACTGCCCAGCTCCTGAATGTATCCTGTTGATGTTTAATTTAGTCACACTTACAGAAAGAGTTTAGTTTGCTGCTAATCACAAGATGAACCTTATCCTGGCTAAAATTCACTTCAAACATACATTACCTATCACAATGTAGATTGCTTTTTGAATACTGTGTGTTGGACTGTGTTTTCACTGCAAATTGTAGAGGTCACTGGAATGTTTCTCATCTGCTTTGGTAGAATTGTATAATTAACTTAAAACTGCATGAAACTATGATTGCTTAAAATCAGTGACCAGTTTCAGAAAAGAACTGTAAGAACATGTTTAGAATAGTGATGGGAGAGCTTAAGAGAGTTAATTTCTGTCTACTTTTTGCCTGTCCTCATAAGTGCCATATTGGTTCACTAATTTAAATCTAAAAGTGGAGTCTTCAAAAATCAAATTTTTTTTCTTCTTTAGCATAAAAATTTTGAGCCTCCTCTGGTGTTTCCCATAGGCAAATGAGGTGACCTCTGATTCACTGGACTATATAAAAAAGTCCCCCAAAACAACAGAAAGCTTAACATCTGGAGGAAACTAATACCAAAGATGGATTATACAATGTAGTAACAGGTGTTGCTAAGAGCTATTAATCTGATTTTAGTAAGAAGGGCAAATGTCTTCAATTCCATTTCTTCCAATAAATTCCTCTAAGCAGGTGCCAGGGCAAGGCAGAATTAATTCCCTTGTGCTAGGTATGAAAGAGCTCCATAATTTTTCGTTTTAGGATCTTTCAGATGGAATTACCCTAATTAAAATATCACTGTATACTGTGTTTTCTTTTTGTCATTCAAAAGAAATGTAAATAATAGATTATAAAAGTATCTAAATGTCTGAAACAACTGTCCAAATGCTGACAGATTAAATGGATAGAAGGAAACCAGTTTAGCAATGTAAGACTGCTGTCCTTAAAGATTTTCTTTTAAATTTAAACTAAATCCGAATAATGAAGACTAGAAATATAGACATTAAAAAGAAAAAAAATACTATTCGCATACTAAATACCCATTTAGTCTCAGTCTGACCATGGACATTTCTCAAGCCACAGTTTTCTCAGCTCTAAAATAAAGAGAGGATAAACTATATGATCTCCATATTTTTAAAGGTAAATTCACAAGATTGGTTTTCGGTGTGTGTGTGTGTGTGTGTGTGTGTGTATGTGTGTGTGTGTGTGTGTGACCTTGGCCTCACAAATATGTGATTTCATCACAGCTTGGTCATCTTCTTTATTCTCTCTTTTTAAAATTTTATTTATTTATAAAATAGAAACATTGACAAGACCATAGGATAAGAGAGATACAATTCCCACCACCAGAGCTCTGTATCCCATCACCTCCCCTGATAGCTTTCCTATTCTTTATCCCCCTGCGAGTATGGACCCAGGGTCATTATGGGGTGCAGAAAGTGTAATTGCTTCCTCGCTGAACCTGGGTGTTGACAGGTCGATCCTTACTCCCAGTCTGTCTCTCTTTTTCCCTAGTGGGGCAGGGCTCTGAGGGAGAGGAGCTCCAGGACACATTGGTGGGGTCATCTGTCCAGGGAAGTCACCGGACTTCTTTATTCTCTTAATTTCAGATAGAGAGGAAGAAGGGAAGAAACACCACAGTATTCCAGAGCTTCTGCCAATGCCATGGGACTCCATGCAGTGCCACAGCTGGAAACTTAACTGCTTATGTGTCAAGCATGCACCATACCTCATGAACTATGGTTCAGTTCCTGGATTAAAAATATAAATGCTCAAATTCATATTCTTTAGACTCAAAATAGCTAAATAATGTATTAATACTATCAACACAAGTAGTGGACATCCAAATCTAGCTGAACTGAAGTTCAAATTTTAAAGTTAAGGACAAATTTTAGTAACTAATAATCAATGAAGACTGATATTAAAAAACCAGTAAATATTGCCTGGGCATTCAAACTCCATGACTATCTCTGCTTCTTTATAATCTTAGTACTTCTAGACTAATTTTTTAAAATTTTTTAAAATATTTTTTAATTTTATTTATTTATTCCCTTTTGTTGCCCTTGTTGTTTTATTGTAGTAGTTATTATTGTTGTTGTCGCCATTGTTGGATAGGACAGAGAGAAATGGAGAGAGGAGGGGAAGACAGAGAGGGGGAGAGAAAGATAGACACCTGCAGACCTGCTTCACCGCCTGTGAAGCGACTCCCCTGCAGGTGGGGAGCCGGGGTTCGAACCGGGATCCTTATGCCGGTCCTTGTGCTTTGTGCCACCTGCGCTTAACCCGCTGCGCTACAGCCCGACTCCCCTAGACTAATTTTTTAAAATGTATTTTATTAGAGTTGTTCTTTGCTCTGGCTTATGTGTAGTGTCATGGATTAAACTTGGGACCTTGAATCCCCAGGCACTAAATCCTTAGGCACTTTTATGTAACTATTATGCTGTCTCCCCGGCCCATTGTTTCTGCTAATGTAAGTCATCTCCTTCATATTCCTGTTCAGGTCACATATTGAGTAACACATGGCATGATGTACTCAAATAGTTTCAATAAATTCCAGTCTTGATACAAATGCCTAATCTTGCCTAACTGGGGCTTGAAATGACATAACAGATAATTTTTGCAAAATCTCTTAGTGCGTAGAAAAGGAAGGATCATAAAGGTGAGGCTTTTGCCCAGTGCTACCTGAGAATATCAAGAGCAAAGATAGAAGTAAAAGATGACAGCCAAGTCTCACAGCATTTGTTGCCAGGTTCTTTCCACTATGGTCTTTTCATTCCTTTGCTCCTGGTGTTTGCAACAGATTGGATTGCCCTGGGAAAAGGATTTACATTGATTATCCTTTGTAAAACTTATAATCTTAGCAGTAGCATTTTGGTTTTTGTACTTGAAAATAATTTTTATGTAATTTTAGGAATATAGACATGCCATGAGTTAGTTCTCCAACTATTGTTTAATTGATAGTTTGTTGAACTGAGATAAATAAAGTTCTTACACCTATACTTACATGTATTGGTGTGGTAGGTACCTATACTAGTATTTTATGCCTATTTTTACATATACACCTATACCTGCAACAATATTTATATGTTGTAAAATATAAGAACCATAGTTTTAGGCTGGAGAGACAGCCTGAGGGTGTTGCAACAGACTCATATCTGAAGTTGCATTGTTCCAGGTTTAATTCCCAGCACTGCTATAAGCCAGAGTTAAGCAGTGTTCTGGTATATATATATATATATATATAATTTAAGGCACTAATATGGTATTAGCTTCTATAAATATGCAGACATCATTTCAAAATAAGATTGGCATATCAAATGAATCTAGCTATTTTTGTTCATATTAGTGATGGTAAATGAATAATGATGATGTGTACGGCAGCAAAATGTGGTAGAGAGTCAAATTGACTGGACTTGGGAGAAGAAAGAATCAGTCCAAGTAGGTCTAAATTTTGTGGACTGTGTTTTCCTTATCTATAGCATGGACACGATCATTAATGATCTCATAATTGTATCTAAACATTAAGTCTTGCATGTACACAGCTCACACAGATAGACATCTGTCACTTGCGGCAACGGGACGCAGAAAAAAAGGAGGTTTGGAGCAGAAAGGGAACTCAATCCTTTATTTGCACTGGCACCTCAGAGTTGGGTGAGAGAGCAGCAGTTTGGGCCACATGGAGGTAGCAAAAATGGCCGCCTCACGCAACAACCTTCCCTGTGTCTAATCCCCAAAGTGAAAGACGGGCAAGAGAGAAAGGGGCAGAAGAAGGAGGGCTTCTATGGGAATAGCTCTCAAGAGAATGGGAAGGGGGAGGAGTAACCAAAGCACTCCAACTATCTCGGGGAATTGACAATGCCCTGAGGGCGTAACAGGCCTCCTAGAATGTCCCAACTCTCGAGGGAACTAGCAATAGCTTGAGGGGACAACATGGCAGATGTGACTGCATCTGCACAATTTCCCAGCAGACGTTAAACTTTCATTGTCTGATATTTTGTTTAGCACATCATAGGCATCAGAAATATGATGATCATTATTATTGGTGTAACTATTATTTCTATTATTATCATCATTACATTAAGTTTCTGAGTTCTCAGTGAGTATATCTATCATTGATTCTTGTAGAATGGATATAATGATCAGTGGTAATATAAACATTTAATTGAATGGTCACCACTTTGAGGAGATTGATAGTTTTCCAATTAGAATATATATTATATATACATATATATATATTTATATATATATATATACACACACATGAATGGATATAAGTATATCCATTAGTATTAGGTATAAGAATGCAAAGATTGTATTCTTCTTCTAGGGTTAAAATAAATAGCACTATGCTAGAAATTAATTTCTTATTCATAAGGAAAAAGATAATTTGCCACAGCTGTTATCTGAAGTTTCAGCACCTTTTGTTGAAGCTGTATGAAAGTGCTCTTCATTTAACAGCAATGAATAAGAGGTAGTTAACTAAGGAAAAGAAATGCTCCAAGCCTATTATTTCATGGTGGCCCTGGAGAGCATTGGTCAGAAGGTTTAGGATATTCTATAAAAAGCAGAGAGAGGGGTGGGGATGGTAAAAAGGGCCAAGGGGCTATGGGGCCATGTGAATCCATGTGGAAAAATGATCAGTGCTGGAGAAGGTTAAATTCTCAGTCCCTGAAGTCTTGCTGTTGTGGCTACAGCCCAAGAAAGTTAATGAAAGAAAGGAGCACTGACAACTCCTGCTGCTTTGACAGGAGCTTACCACCTCATTACTGGCCAGATTCTTACAACCAAAAGAAAAGAATACTCCTGCCAAGGAAAAGAGTAAGAACTAGAGTGAGAGAGTCATCCAAGCAAGGCATTGCTGATATTGGGTAGAGATCAAAGTAACAGCAAACAAAGAGAACTGGACTAGAAATAGCTGAGCCAAGAGCTATGACCACAGATGAGAGGACTATCCAAAGCCTAGGCAGGAGAGATGGAAGGGACAAGCGAAATCCCTTGGTCCTCCCTGCTGAACAGGAAAGAGTAAATGAAGTGACACCATCTGCTCATTTTCCCAGAAGAGAGAGATGCAACTCCTCATGGTTAGCAATGCAAACATTTTCAAAAGCATTACTCTAATTACAAATGATTAGAAATGATCCCTAGAAGTAAAGACTTAACTTGCGGTGTGCCTGACTAATGAGCGCTTTCTACACATCCCACTGCACTTTGAGCTGACTTGGAAAGCACTGGCTGGAGATACTTCCTGAGGTTTTAAAATGATCCCCTGAAAGATAATAGGATGCTTCAATTTTCCTCTCTGTTTCTGTAAGCATACAAAGCCTTTATTATTTTTTTTCTAAAGCACAATAGGAAATCACAAGGCTCTTTGGGGACTAGGATATGCAGTATTTTGTTGTTGTGTGTGGGGTGGGGGCCTGGTTTGTATTTGGTGTTTCTTCCAAGTAGGATGGTGGGGGGTGGAGGGAATACAGATCCAAGATCAATTAAAATTAAGCATTCTAACTTAAATTTGTAAGAATACCTTCAGAGAGATGTATTCCTCTTTGTAAGTTTATTGTTTTGTATTCTCTCTGTGTAGAAAATAAATCATTACTAAGTCCCCATTCAAAATACAAGACTACATGTATTTGGAGAATGGGGCAACAGAAGCTCTCATACATGGCTTGTAGGTACAAATCCAGAAAACAATTTTTATATATCAAAGATGAGCATATGTCAACATTGAGACCCAGTAGTTACATAATTCAGTTTGCGCACACGCACGTGTGTGTGTGTGTGTGTGTGTGTGTGTGTGTGTGTGTGTGTGTATCAGAAATTCTATTCTGGGGATTGTTCTAACATCACTAACCAAACTGGTGGAAATACCAACAGTCAATTGGATAAATAGTGGCACAGTATTATATTAGAATGTGTTAAGTTTGGGGAAATTATGATCTGTGGACCAGATCTGGTCACCAACTACAGTTTCATTAGAACACCAACATGCCTCTTCACTTATATATTGTCCATGCTGACTTTCATGCTGTAACCAGTACTGGTAGAATTAAGTATGTGCAACAGAGACTTTTAACTCAATACTTGTTTTTTTTTTCCTTTTATTGAGAGCATTAATGGTTTTATAATACAGTTGTTGGCAAGAGTGTATTTTTTAAAATTAACTATGATTGATAAGACCGTAGCATAAGAGGGGTACAATTTCACCCAGTTCTTACCACCAGAGTTCTGCATCCCATTCCCTCCATTGGAAGCTTTCTTATTCTTTATCCCTCAGGGAGTATGGACCCAGGATCATTATGGGGTGCTGAAGGTGGGAGATCTGGCTTCTTTACGTGCTTCTCTGCTAGAAATGGGAGTTGACAGGTTGATCCATGGGTGTGACTTCTCTTTCTTTCTTTCTTTCTTTCTTTCTTTCTTTCTTTCTTTCTTTCTTCCTTCCTTCCTTCCTTCCTTTCTTTCTTTCTTTCTTCCTTTCTTTCTTCCTTTCTCTCCTCTCCTCTCCTCTTCTCTCTCTTTCTCTCTCTCTCTCTCTCTCTCTCTCTCTCTCTCTCTCTCTCTCTCTCTTCCTCCAGGGTTATAGCTGGGGCTCAGTACCTACACTATGAATCCACTGCTCCTGGAGGCCACTTTTCCATTTTGTTGCCCTTGTTATTATTTTTATTGATGTAGTTGATGTTGGATAGGACAGAGGAGAAAACTCGAGAGAGGAGGAAAAGACAGAGAGGGGAGAGAAAGTTAGACACCTGGAGACCTTCTTCACCACTTGTGAAACCATGCCCCTTCAGGTCGAGAGCCCCAGGCTTGTAACTGCATCCTTACACTGATCCTTGCGCTTCACACCATGTGCACTTAAATCACTGCACTACCGCCCGGCCCCATGGTTTAAATATTTTTTAAAAGATTATTTATTAAGGATACAGAGAATCATGAGAGAAAGAGAGAATCGGAGAATAATTCCTGCATGTGTGATGTGATGTCAGGAACCAAACTCTGGACCTCACACCAGCAAATATAGCACTCTACTTGGTGTCCCACATCCCAAGATGCTAAATGCGAAATAATTAAAATCTGCTGACCCCAGCCCTCCAGAAATATAAATAAGTATTGTTATGATCAACAATACTGCTAAGTCTCAAAAAATAAAATACCAAGTGAAATAAGCCAGACACAACAGAGAGACTACTGTTTGACCCTATTTTTTATTTTTTTATTTATAAAAAGGAAATATTGACAAAATCATAGGATAAGAGGGGTACAACTTCACACAATTCCCACCACCAAGCCTCCATGTCCCCATCCCCTCCCCTGATAGCTTTCCTATTCTTTACCCTCTGGGAGTATTTATATAAAGTTGCATATCAAGGAAAATGAAAATATTATATAAAAATCAGGAAATCCATATGGGAGGACTCAGGTCTAGAGGGGATCACAATAGGACTTTAGGTTTTACTATCACATGGATGATAGTTTTATAGGTATGTTCCTCGGTAAATATCCACTTACAATTTGTGAACTTTCTGAATAGTTCAGTAAAACTTTGCTTAGCAAAGCAAAAAAGTAGTTTAACGCAAATAGAAAACCAGTGGCAACATTACTTAAAATATTTTCAAAATTTTATCAACTCCCTATAATCCTTTGTTGAGAAGAAATCAAGTAAATATTAAATCACTGTGCTCACTTTGGTAGCACATATACTAAAATTGGAACGATACAGAGAAGATTAGCATGCCCCAGCACAAGGATGACAGGCAAATTCATGAAGCTTTCCAAATTTTTGTTAATACTTTATGAATAAAATTTTTAAAAAATGTTAAATCACATCCGCAGATAGTGAAACCATTGTCACATAGAACATAATATATTTTAAACTTGATAATTACAAACATAGGAATGAAGATAAGTGGTGAAGCATATTTGCAAGTCTCTCTCTCTCTCTTTTTCTCTCTCTTGCCTCCAGGTTTATCACTGGGGCTCAGAGCTACCATCATGAATCCATTGCTCCTAGTGGTCATTTAACAGGACAGAGAGAAATTGAGAGAGGAGAGGAATATAGAAGGAGAGAACAACACCTGCAGAGCTGCTTCACTGCTTATGAAATGATACCCTGCAGGTGGGGAAATGGGGCTGGAAACAGGATCCTTGAAGGGAACCTTGTGCGTAACCCAGTGTGCCACTGCTTGGCCCACTCGGTATCTTTTCTCCTCTCTCAATTTCTCTCTGTCTTGTCAAATAAAATAGAAAGAAAAAAAATTAAAGGGGATGGGGGAAGGTGACCTGGAGCAGTGGATTCATAGTGCCAATGCTAAATCCCAACAATAACCCTGGTGGCAACTAAAAAGAAAAATGAATGTGATTTACATCCATAGTTTCAGGTTTTTATTCTTTTGAGAAATTATATATGTTTCTTTTTTAAAAAAAATAATTTGTTTTGGACAGAGAGAAGTTGAGAAGGGAGTGAAGAGAGAGAGAGAGATGCCTGCAGCACTGTTTCACAGCTTGCAAAGCTTTCCCTCTGCAGATTGGAATCAAGACTTGAACCTGAGTCCTTGTGTACAGTAATGTGTTTGTTCTATCCAGTGCACCACTTCCAAGGCCCATAAAGATATTTTTTCTTAGTGACAGATTCTATTTAGCAGGATTATTTCACAGTAGGAAGTAAAAAATCAGTTTCTTCATTGAAGAAAAAAAATTAAATTAGAATGAAGGAATAAAGAGGTCTAGACAATAAAAGGCATTGGGTTTCTTTGGACTTGCCCAGATTTAAAGATGCATTTTAAAATTCCCACAATAGGGGATTCATGAAGAATATTTCTTTTTCTCTTTCTGGATGCTTTGAAATCAGTTGGAGCTTCATGGGGAGAGAGAGAGAGAGAGAGAAGTAAAAAGCACTAGCAGTTCATGCCACTATAATTATGACGGTACAAACCTTTTAAACATTTTTAGTCTGATAAAGAGACCTCTTTGAATATATAATTAATTAATGAGTTAGATAAGTCCTAATTTCAGGGGTGATATTACACATTTTAGGTACTTAAATAGAAAAGCAATTTTGTTTTCAGGGTAATTTTTCTTTTTTTTATTAATTTATTTTTATTGAAGGAAATTTCACAAGAATGTTACTGTCTTAGGGGTACAGTTTCAGATCAGTCCCAGAATCGTTATCAGCACATTTCTCCCATCACCAAAGTGTTAGCTTCCTCCAACATAAGACACCAACTCCCAAACTTCATTGAACCCTGCACATCCTTTTGAATCCTGAAAACTGAAATCCCATACACGCCCAAGACCAATGAACATTTGTCTCTCAGTTTTTTATTTATTTCACTTAACACAATTCCCAAGTTCTAGCAAAAGATAAAAATCTCATCTTTTCTTACAACTGTGTAACGTTTCATTGTGCATATAAACCACCACTTCCTTATCTACTCATCTGTCACTGAACAAACAATTGGGCTGATTAAGGAGGCTTTTTATTGTAGATAATTTTCTGAGTTTTGCAAAGGATTCAGACAGTAGAACAAATGCAATAGAATGGTGTGTCTGTTACTCAACTGATTAAAAATAACATTTAGCTTATTTATTGCATAAAAATTGAGGCTATTCATTGCAAATGACATTTCATCTTGTCATTTTACCCCAGGGACCACTTGCAAAAATACACCAAGTCTTACCTCTCTGAACATCATAAAGTATCAAAGTAAATTAGTCTCGAATTGGAGCCTCACTCTTCACAAGCCAAAATGATTTGGGAATGAAAGTTCTTCAAAGGCCGTGAATGCTTTGTGAGGCTTACCTTCTCAAGTTTTCTGAGAAAGGTGTTAGGCTCCTATCTTACTGTTAGGTCACCAAGCTGAGACATCTGCAACAATAGAGCATACATCATGAGGGTCACTTTGCATAAAGAACAGCTGGCTTGTGTGTGTGTGTGGGGGGGGGGGTATCATGAAAAGCCTGCTTCTGAATTAGACCTGCTTCTCCTGGTGACTTCTAGGTGTGTTTATGATTTGCTACATTCCAAATGTCTCTGCTGGTGCTGGCCATGATAATGTTCTAGGCATGCATGCCGCAAATTGATGGACTTGGGACAGGTGCGTAGCTAAAGATGGAGTATATTTTACTAAAACTTGAAAGCAAGGGTCTTTCTATATTTCTCATCAGCAAATATTCCCACATTCTTAGATATATTTGAGCATTTGAAAACATTCACATTAAAAAGGTGGTGAGGGGAGTTGGGCTGTAGCGCAGCGGGTTAAGCGCAGGTGGCGCAAAGCACAAGGACCGGCATAAGGATCCCGGTTCGAACCCCGGCTCCCCACCTGCAGGAGTCGCTTCACAGGCGGTGAAGCAGGTCTGCAGGTGTCTAGCTTTCTCTTCCCCTCTCTGTCTTCCCCTCCTCTCTCCATTTCTCTCTGTCCTATCCAACAATGACAACAACAACAATAATAACTACTACAATAAAACAACAAGGGCAACAAAAGGGAATAAATAAATAAAATAAAAAATATTTTAAAAATAAATAAATAAAATAAAATAAAAAGGTGGTGAGAACCACTAAAATGGCTCATGGGGAAGGTGCCTGCTTTGACATAAACTCACCCCAGGTTCAAGACCTAGTCTCACATTGGACGAAGTTTCAGTGCTGTGCTGTCTCTTTATCTCTATTTCTTGCTATATCTACCTTCCTTTTCTGTCTCCAGAGGTCCTCCTAGAAAGGTAACGTGTCAGCAAAATAAAAAAAAAAAAAAGATTAGAATCATAGTGTGAGAGAACTTCTAAAGAAAATAAATTGTCAAATAACATACTACCTTGACAGGACCCTGAACGAATTGAAAAGTCAATGTTCAGCAAGGCTGAAAGTGGAAGATCAAGGAGTAGTGCATTAAAACCTGTGCCAGAATTATAATTTCTTTTAAGGAGGAAATGAATTAGCTGTCACACCCCAGATGGATGAACATAAGGCAAAGTAATCTCCAGGCCGTGAGCAAGTCTTGGGGGAATGCCCTCTCCCAG
Organism: Erinaceus europaeus; assembly: GCF_950295315.1. Classification (NCBI taxonomy): domain Eukaryota; kingdom Metazoa; phylum Chordata; class Mammalia; order Eulipotyphla; family Erinaceidae; genus Erinaceus; species Erinaceus europaeus. The sequence continues at coordinate 25,796,571 of NC_080170.1, read as the reverse complement.
TCTGCCCCATGCATCAAGAGAACCTTCTGTCCAGCTCTGCCTCATCAATAGCCTCACCTGCCCATCACTTCCACCTCCACTCCTCTGCCAAGCTCTGCCCATTCTCTGACTGTTTTAAGGGGATTATAGAAAGGTAATACAAGGTAAAGTCATTTGTTAATTATTTCACATTTCCAATTGTCTTTCAGAAACTAGCACATATGTACATGATTTTATCAACATGTGTCATGCATTTATTGAGTGTCAGTTGTAGATTTTTTTAAATAATGTCGACTTAGGGTAGCAATCATAATAATGACAGTAATCACAATACTAATATATAGTTTCTTATAGGAATTTCTCTTACTCAACCTCTTGGCTTCATGCTAACCTCAAGCTGTGTGTTTTATCTGAACATAGACTGGTGAGACTATAGGTTGTACTCTTATGACGCTTATGTCCTAGAAGCAAATCAAGCAAATGGCTAGAGAACAGGCTGTCAGTGCAACACAACAGGATGTTGCTCTTTGGTTTAGAAAACAACTGGATTGCGTACTATTCTAGGCTGGATTATCAGCAAGAACTGTGGCATGGGGAAATGAGTAGATGTCTGAGTGATCATGATGGGGTAGGGATGGCTATATCCACTTAAGATAAGGCTGAGAAGATAGAAGATCATGACAAAACCGTGGAGCAGTCCCATGCATAGTATGTCCTAGGTATCAAAGGGAACACAGTGAGTGCAGACAACAAAGGTGAGGTTTATATGAGATTAAATAAGAAAGTTGAGGAGGTTCTAGAATGGCTAACTATGGAATTAAAAGCCTGAAATTAAAATATAATTAAGCTACTGGTGGATTCTATGTTCAGGGATGGTACAGCCTACAGTGTAATCTTCCTATTTCATATGCAGAATCAACTGTAATGGAAGTCAACTGAGGAATGTTAGGGTGATTCATAGCCTATGTGACCAGCACCAGATGGTTGTACTAAAGGCTAATAGTGAAAATGAATGAAATAATTCCAAAGGGAGTGATCAATTAGATGTAGAAGTTGAGTAGTCTCCCAACCGCAGAGATTCTTAAGGAAAACCAGACTTAAAATTAGGGGTGTCATTTTATGTGCTCAACTTTTTCTGAACATATTATTTGGACTTCTCTATCCAACCCCACACAAAAGGTAATAAAAGTAGAAATTAATTTATGCTTCTGAGAATGAAATGAAGGAAAAAATATAAACAATTCTAGTTCGATGTAAACTTTGTGAAGTTATAGGCAGGAATTTTGCTTCAGTGCCTGGCTACTACCGCAAGAAAAATATAAAGGTTTTGTTAGTAAAAGTAGCAAATATGACTAGAGAGATAGCTTAGCATTAAAGGAAGGACCGGTATGATATCCCAAAGGCCTCAGAAGTCCCAGTTCCAATCCCCTGCATCAGTATATGCCAGAGCTGAGCTGTGCCCTGTTCTCTCAGAAAGATGAGGATAGGTAGGTAGGTAGGTAGGTAGGTAAGTAGGTAGGTAGGTAGATAGATAATAGATAGATAATGATAAAATAATGAGCAGGCTGACTGAAGTGAACAGAAAATTTCCATTTTTCGAGACATAAAGAAATAGGCAGGGTGGGGGAAATAGCATAATGGCTATGCAACCACTCTCATGCCTGAGGCTCCAAAGTCACAGGTTCAATCCCCCACACCACCATAAGCCAGGGCTGAGCAGTGCTCTGGTGTTTCTCTCTGTGTCTCTATCTGTCTGCATCTCTCTCAAAAATAAATAAAATATTTAAAAAATATTTTAAATAAGAATAAAGAAGAAATAGGCTAGGGCATTTGGAGAATAGAAGAAGTATTGGTTCTAAATAAGTGCATTATTCAAAGCACTCTCAAAGAATAATTAATAATAAACAGTACAAGTAAGGTTAATGACAAAGGCTAACTTTAACAACAGTAATAGAAAGAACACCCCAGGAAGCTCAAGTCTAGAGTAAACAAAGAAACTGAAGATACATTTTTTTTTTTCTATGTGAGTACAGTTTCTTTTTTCCCCTATTATGGCCTCTCAAGCAATGTCTTACATAAACACAGAAGCGAAAGGAGTAGCCATATAAACGTGCTGGAGGCACAGATCATTGCTTCAGTGGGGAGAGAAAATCTGGGAAAAGACTTCTGTTGAAAACTCACAATCTGCTTCTGTTCTCTAGAATTAAAGGAGCAGAAATGCTCTGAAAGTTGGTGGGAATAATACTTTATCCTTTGCCACTTCAGTAAGATGACTAAATTGTTCGTGTGGTCTTGGATAGACTTCTTTATTAGGCTGAAGCTCTTCACTTGATGATGTTATAGGGACTTAACTCCAGTGGCAAGGAAAGCAGTTACCCCAGAGTTCCATGAACCTCCATAAGATTCCTGTGTGTGTGTGTGTGTGTGTGTGTGTGTGAATGCTGGTTGGGATGATGTTAACGGGGTAGTCAGGAGAAACAAAACAGGAGGGTAGTCCACAGAAACTACCTTGTATTCCTTGGAAAATTATAGTTTTAATCAATTATTTTGTAAGTCTTTCTATTTACCCTTGAAAATTTTTGAGATCTAAAAAATATTTCATTTGGGAGTCAGGCGGTAGTGCAGTGGGTTAAGCACAGGTGGTGCAAAGCACAAGAACTGGTGTGAGGATCTGGGTCCTAGCCTCTGGCTCCCCACCTGCAGGCAAGTCACTTCACAAGTGGTGAAGCAGGTCTGTAAGTGCCTTTCTCTCCCACTCTTTGTCTTCCCCTCCTCTCTCTGTTTCTCTCTGTCCTATCCAACAACAACAATAACAACAATAACTACAACAATAAAACAAGGGCAACAAAAGGGAATAAATTTAAAAAAAAACAATGAAATAATCCTCTGGTTCTGTATCTAGAGACCTAAAGTCTTAGTTTTACCTGGTGAAGCACAATTTCCCCCAAAACAACAGTTTATTATAATTTAATAAATAGATTTTTAAAGATTTTATTATTAACTTTTAATAGAGACAGAAATAAATTGAGAGTGAAGGGCAGATAGAAGAGAGAGAGAGAGAGACATCCACAGCACTGTTTTACTTGTGAATGAGTTTCCTCTTACAGGCGGCAACAGGAGGCTTGAACCAGGATCCTTGTGCACTGTAATATGTGCACTTAACCAAGTGCACCAATGCATGCACATAAATACACATATGCAGATACACTTACAGAGCGTACTAGGCTATGTTTTCTCTCTGAACTCAGAAAAAGTCAGTTCATCACTTTAATTATATTTATGTGAGCCTACAATGTAAACATTAAATACTTAAGGCTAAGAATTTAAAATACTTGAGTTAAAGGTTTTGATGTTTTTCGAAAGAAAATCTTTCTATATCTACTCATATTTTCAAAGACAATATAATATTTTAGCAATAAAACAAAACTGGTGCACACACCTTGATAAGCTATTGAAACAACTCAAGGATCAGCATGTTTACAGATTAAAGTATAAGCAACCTTATCATTTTCAAATTTACCTTCATCTCAATTTATGCTCTTTATCTTCCACTAGCTGAAGAAAAAGTGTGAAGTATATTTAATGGTTGTTTATAGCAATCATATTTGTATGCCCTCAAAAAACCAGGTGCAACAATACATTACAACGTGCCAAAGCAGTAGGATAATGGTAGACAATGCAATCTTACTGCAACAAGTTATATGCACATATATTATATTTATAAATAATATATGTAGTGGAATACATAGATAGGAGACTTCAGTGTTCAGCTTCATGGAACAGTCCCGGGTAAATAAAATTCCCCTTAAAATCCAGACAACAAATAGTCTACATGTAAAAGATAAAAGTTAGTGGAGCTCCTAAAATAAAATTAAATACAGCTCTAAATAATGTATCTGTTGGATTCTGATTTAAGTGCCCTTTTCAAATATGCTCTCCCTCCCCCACTCCCTGCCCATTGTTTATAAAGTCTAACTTTCAAGTGAAAGAAACATGTTGGCACCTATGGCAAAGAGGCCAGCGAAATGGGCAGTTTTCATTTGAAAGGAGAGCTAGAAACAAAAGATGCTGAAGAATGAGCCATCACCCGGTAAGCTCACCTTCAAGATGGTAGGTACTCATTAGTAAAGATTTTTGCTACCATCAGTGCTATATTATCGGTGATGGTAAAGCTTACTGGGATGTCTGTAAAGGAACACAGTTGGTACTTGTTCACAGCAAAATGCAGTCTGCTCTTTGAAAGGTAGGGGTCCTTCCAAAGGGGATCATATGTTGCCAAAAAGCTCATTTGTATGAGTTTTCCCTCCTCCCAGGCTCCCCAGCAACTCTCCCCTTTGCTTGGCACCATACAGCAGCATCACGTGACTTCTTGGACTGACTGGTTGAGTTCATTGAACATAAAGCCTTGGCAGTGGCAATTATCCTGGCAGTGGCAGAAGCCAGGAAACATATACCGGTAAATGGATCTCATTTTAATCACCGTACAGAGGGCTTCCTTGAATTATCCCATAGCATAGCAAGTTCCAATGTGGCATGGAGATGCTGCACTCAGCGCAAAAGCACTAAAGTGGAAGTTTGATTTCACTGCAGAGGTGTAGTTTTCCGTAGAGCTTTTCCTACTTTAACTTTTTTTCCCCCCTGTCATTTTTATTCCTCAGTTAAACTTCAATGATGAGGTGAAATAGGTCCAATTTTATGAAACTGTAGAATAATATAGTTGTTTCTGTTTGATCCACAAGTTATTGTCACTCAATTTTTAAAATTTTTTTTTAATATTTATTTTATTTATTCCCTTTTGTTTTATTGTTGTAGTTATTATTGTTGTTGGATAGGACAGAGAGAAATGGAGAGAGGAGGGGAAGACAGAGAGGAGGAAAGAAAGATAGACACCTGCAGACCTGCTTCACCGCCTGTGAAGGGACTCCCCTGCAGGTGGGGAGCCGGGGTTCCAACCGGGATCCTTATGCCAGTCCTTGTGCTTTGCGCCACCTGCGCTTAACCCGCTGCGCTACAGCCTGACTCCCTGTCACTAAAATTTTAAACTAGAGATTAGAACTCACCATTTTGGGGGTTGGGAAATAGTTCACCCTGTAAGGCAGTGGCCCCTGTTGTAAACCCAAGCACCACATATGAGCATGATGATACCAGGGAAAACTCTAGTGCTGAGGTATGTGTCTGTCTGTCTGCCTGTATGTCTGTTTACCTATCATCTAACTCACTTATTTAAAATAAACTACGAATCAAAAATTCAACCCAGGAGCATGGTAGTTCGCATGCATGAGGCCTTGACACTGCAGAGTAATAGTGATAATGATTATTTCGATGTAGTCTTTCTTCTTCCGTTAAGTTTTTATGTGATCTGAATCTTCTGTCCCTACCTATTTCTTTCAACATAGTGCATGGTACACTTTCTTTAACTGGGTTAATACAGTAACAGTGCAAGGCTCACCTAGTTGAGCAGACACATTGTAGTGCATAAAGGCCTGAGTTTAAGCTCCCAGTCGCCACCTGCAGGGGGGAAACTTCACAATGCTGCAGGTGTCTCTCTCTATTTCCCCTTCCCCTCAATTTTTCTCTGTCATTATCCAAAAAAATAACATATATATATATATATATATATATATATATATATATATATAGTATTAAAACTGGGCTGAGAATATACTACATGTTCAAGAATTGATCACGTTTGTTATCTTTACTCACATATTGCTTAATGTTCGTCACATTTTATTTATTTATTATTTATTTTATTTATTAATTTTCTTTTATTGCCCTTGTTTTTAATTGTGACAGTTATTATTGTTGTCTTCGTTGTTGGATAGGACAGAGAGAAATGGAGAGAGGAGGGGAAGACAGAATGGGAGAGAGAAAGAGAGACATCTTCAGACCTGCTTCACCACTTGTGAAGCGACTCCCCTGCAGGTGGGGAACCAGAGCTCAAACCAAGATCCTCACACTGGTCCTTGTGTTTTGCGCCACTTACGCCACTTACGCTGCGCTATCGCCCGACTCCCTTATTATTTATTTTTATACCAGAGCACTGCTCAGCTCTGGCTTATGGTGGGTGGTTTCAGTGGAATGAACCTGGGACTTTGGAGCCTCGGGCATAAGAGTCTCTTGACATAATCTTTATGCTATCTACCCCTGCCTCGTATTTATCTCACTTTAAACACTGATCCACTTAAGATCACATGTCCTGATGACTTGCATTCCTAGTGCCTGACAAGTACATTGAACTAAATTATATTTATCAGTCTATAATCAATGATCATTAATGTCACCATGAGAAACAATGCGCAGTTATGACTGTGTCTCTGAAGTTTGATAGCAACATTATAAAGAAGGTAAAAAAAGGCAAAGATGATCACCACTCAGGGGCACATTAGTATGATTAGACTGGAAATGAAAGGCGAAGATCGGAAATGATTTCAGGACTCCCCAACTTTTCAGACTAGTGAGATAGATAAATCATCAATTACAATATATTTTTATTGATTTACTAAGTGTTGATTACTAAATTTCAATTTATGAATCACAAAAGTTAAAGGTTTCTTTTTTTACTTTGAGCAATAATTCTCTTTAAAGGTGAGTTATGTATTTAATATACTATGATGGTCTTTTGGATGTATGCACTTGTCTAGGCTACAGTTCACAGCTTGTTAACAAAGTGTTGATCTCTATATTGTTGCGAAGGTATTATGCAAATGTGATTCAAGATAACAGGCAGTTAACTAAATATCAGTGAAATTTGATTCAGTCGGCTTAAAGATCTGAAAAAAATAAAAGCAAGGCTTCTTTCAAAAAGAAATTCTGTAGATAAAAACTTCAGCACATGCCCAAGTGTTCTGATCTGCCCTCCCTGATGGCCTGTGGACTTGACTATCCAGCCCCCCAATTAAGCTAAGCTAATTACTAATAATATGTTTCTGAATATCCACCTGTACTTATTCTATTTCTCTTGTCGAATCCTGATTGAGACAGATTTGAGTGCCTAGAATAGATTACTCCTGTAACATCTAAAAATGTGAAAAAAACTTTGAGGTACCTCAATGAGAAGAGGTTGGATGAATTATTTTTTTTTCTTTTCTTCTTTTTTTTTTAAACTTTTGTTGCCCTTGTTGCTTTATTGTTGTGATTGATGTCATCGTTGTTGGATAGGACAGAGAGAAATCGAGAGAGGAGGGGAAGACAGAAAGAGGGAGAGAAAGATAGACACCTGCAGACCTGGTTCACCGCCTGTAAAGCGATTCCCCTGCAGGGGGGGAGCCAGGGGCTCGAACCGGGATCCTTACTTAGGTCCTTGCACTTTGAACATGCACTTAACCCGCTGTGCTACTGCCCAACCCTCTGGATGAATTCTTTAAAATTCTTTTATTCTCTTTATTTGCTTACTTATTTACTTTGGATGAAGACAGAGAAATTTAGAAAAGTGGAGAGGGAAGAGGGAGGGTGGATAGTAGTAGTAGTAATAGTAGTAGCAGCAGTATTAGAGATCTATTCCACATGAAGCTTCCCTTGGACAGGTGAGGACTAGGGACTTGAACCCTGGCCCTTGTGTACTGCAACCTGCACACTCTGTTACTTGTGCCACCTCCCAATCCCCTCAATAATTCTAAGAACATTCTCATTCTCTGTCTCTGTCTCTCTCTCCCTCCCTCCTTCTCTCTCTCTTTCTCTCTCTCTCTCACACACACACACACACACACACACACACACACAGATATAATACGTTGAATATACTACTAGTAGAAACTTGCTAATAATTCTGCTATTACAGATTTAGAAAGAAGTGAGGGCATGAAAGAGAAAACCCCAATCACTTTAGTATATCTAAGTTTTGAAGCCCAAACTCCTTGTAGGTACCTGGAAGTTAAAAAGACGTTTTAAGGATACATAGTTGCGAAAGATCATGTCCTGTAATTACATGGAAATCAGAATTTGAAAATGATTAAATTTGGCCTTTAATTGAGGAGTATTTTAAAGCAAAATAGCATTATTTTTCTTGTTTATGGTTAAGCATATGAGATAGCACAACAAATCCTTAGGAAAAAAACAGCTAAACTCAGAGGAAACAAGACCATATATTTTGGAAGTTCTCAGTTATCCAAATGCAAAAGACTCTTCTTCTTCTAGCGTTTGCCCTTCTTCCGTAGCCAGTCAACAGCGTCAGGCTGAAAGCTGTCAGGAGCTGCTTGTTGCTGGCTTTGAAAGTGACTGGGATCCATGTGGATTCAGTCAGCTAGGAAGGATCGTCAGTTTCCCCAGTGAATGGGTACTCACGGGATGCACCACGAGAAGGTCGATCCAAAAGACTCTAAAGTCAAGAGATTCCTTATCAGGAATGTAGCCTTTGGGTTGAAAAAAAATCAAGAATATGACTGTACTGTCATTGGTCAATACTTCAGGATAATTAAAAGGTGAGAAAATTGAGTCATAGAATATCTCTTTGAAGAGGTTACTGTGTGATTCATAGACTGCCTCTGTCATTAGACAGAAGCCAGAAATAGAAATAGGTTTGTGTAGAAAAAAACTATGGAAAGGAGTATTGTCTCTGAATATTGAATTTCTCTGAAGTAAAACTCAGTGACATACATAGGAGAACCACAAGGCTCTTGCAAATGTTATACCAACGGAAACAACCAACTTCAACTAAAGGGAACAGAAAGAGAGAAAAAAATATAATGTCTTTCAGATCCCCCCCCAAACATCTGATGGAAGGAACATGGTGATAAAACTACTAAATAGCAAATGTGTACATAAGGAAAGATGATTCACAAGAGGAACCTCAGAGAATGAGGACGAAGCCTTGAGCTTAGATTGCAACCTAAAGGCAGAGTATGGACCCGCTAATATCCGTCCTTCAACTTTAATAGTGCATACCTGACTAGATTTAAAAACTTGTGAAATAAATGACAAATTTTTCTCCTTTTTTGAGAAGTGTCTATAATTTCTATTGTATGCTCCCACTACTATTTTTTGGGGGGGGGGATAACACTTTTTTTTTATCAATTTCACAAATGGAGAAGAATTTTGAACCATAACCTTATACTCAATTTGGATGATATTAAGGAAGATTCATTTGAAAACATTATGCTGCTAGGATTATTAAATTTTTAATTTATCAGTGGCACTTGTGCCTTACTATGCATGATTTCAGTACTCCAGAACAACTCTTCCTCTTTCTCCCTCCACATGTGTGTGTCCCATATACATTCAAAAATGCACACACATGTGCACGCACACGCACACACACACACACACACACACACACACACGAAAGAGAGATTAGTACCAGGGCATCACCCTGGGAACGTGGTTCTCCCATGTGGTGCCATAGTTCTAGCCTAGACCATGCACGTAGCAAGACAGTCACCCTCCCAGGTGACCTGCTTCTCCAACTCATGCTGATAACTATTCAATAAGATTTTTGGACATTGAATTGATGCAATAATGGGTTGAAATGTTTAACCTTGGAATAGACTTTCTATATTTTGAATGAAGGGTAGATTTGAATCTCTGGAATACAAATAAGAGACTGAGAGGGGCTGTGAAGTAGCCCAATCAGTGAAAGACACAAGTTACCATGCATGAGGGTCCAGGTTCAAGCCTCCTGGGGTGGGGGGAACTTTATGAGTAGTGTAATAGTGCTACAAGTGTCTGTTTTTCTCTCTCACCCTTTCTTTCTCTCTCTCTAATAATAAAACAAACAAATAAGTATAAAGAGAAAATATGGTGATGGACAAAATAATACATCTCCAAAGACTGTCACATCCTAAAATCTGAAATTGTGAATATGGTGTCATTCTTTGAAAAGAAAATTTTGCTAATTTAAATTATGGTTCTTAAAGTGTAGTGATTTTCTCAGATAATCTTAATTGGTAAAATATGATCTACAAGGTCTTTAAATGTGGAAAAGAGAACAGAGAGCTGAAGGAGTTTTGAAATCAATGACCATGCTCACTCATGTTCTTACCATGTTAATTGAAGTGATGGACAGAAGCATATGCTTATAGTCCATAATCAGTTGAAGCTAAACATCCTAGAAGCAAAGCTTCAATACTGGGCATTTTCTGTATATGAAGAGTTTATATGGGGTATCTGGAGTGCAATGTGGAGGTAGCACTGGACGATGAGCTGAGGTGTCTTCAGTAATTCTCTTCAACCATGACTTAGTACAGCTAGAGCAGAATGCATTGTTTACTTGAAGAAGCAGAGAATCACTAACATATACTACAGGGTGTAGGTACTGGCACAAAAAATAAATTGGTTAAGTTCAGAGAAAGTGGAAATATGTGGATAAGTTAGAAGTGTGTGAGGGTTGTATGTGTAAGGAATTAGATTCCAAGATATTCATGGGTATTGATTTTAACGTCACACAAGAGCAAGTACTGAAGAATAAGTAGTAGAAAGCAGTGTGTTGGATGGAATTAAAACCTGAGTCTTAATTAGTATTACTATACATCTGAATATTTGGGGAGATGATGTTTAGATGAAATGTCTATGTGGTGATAGCATATAGGACTTGCATATAGGAGGTCCCAGGTTTGATCCCCAGGGCCATCAATTGACAAAGCTGAGCAATGCTCTGATCAAAAACAAGCACAAAAAGACAGAACTTGTAAGACAACTGACATTTGTGTGAATTGTGCACCATAGTAACACAGATAATATCTTTATATTGGACTTTCAGAGAAGTTCTGATGTACTTTATTGCGTTTTTCTATGCAAAAAAGAAAAAAATGCATCATGACTTTTCTGACAATCTAATATTTATTGTTATAAGAGAAAGAATTAGTCTCACCTTGGTATCTTGAAAAGGAGAGTACATAGACACAGAATTGGAGTCATTTTCAGTGTCACAGAGCTAGTTTACGGTGACAGAGCAATTAGACCGTATGCCTTTTAATTTCTGTTCATTTCATTCCTAAGTCAGTTACCCACATTCTTAGTAGAGAGAATAGTCTAGTGACTAGTAACACTGACAAACTAGTTTCAGGTTCTGATTATGATACTTATCAGAGTGGCCTTAGTCACATGGCAACTTGGTTTCCTCATCTACCAAAAAAATACAAGTATGTCATCAAGTATATAAATCTCATATTTTTTACAAGTTTGTTGATTGAAAGTATTAAGACTGGCATCAGACATGTAAGTGCTAAGCAGATATCAACTAATAGCATATACATTTTACTATAAAATGACAATGAGAGATTTTGGTATTTGTTTTTAGTTTTCAAAAGATATGGAATCCTTGGTGAGGATTTAAAGTATAATCCCAATCTCTGTGGTGCTGAAGTGAAGATAGGTGAACAGGAGGAGTAAGGAAATGTCTTCTACATTGAATTAAAGATTGTGGCAGGGCTTTCACTTAGAAACCAAATACAAGGAATTTTTTTAAGTGAATAATGGTACAGGATGATAAAAAGCCACCAAAAAAAAAAAGATTCCTTCTTTGTACAGTAGAAGTAAAAGGCTTAAGTCACTTCATGAAGTTGAGTCTTTAATGGCAGTTGGGTTGAGTACAAATACAGGTGGTATTCTAAGAGCGCTTTCTATGATGGGCATATTTATGATAAGATTCCAAAACAGAAGTTCAGGCATAGTGGTCAGGCTTATGTGCTACGGATAGATGAGAAGAATCATAGGAGGCATAACCATTTTAGCCTCAGTATGTAGAAAAAAAATCAGGGCCTGGGAGCTGCAGTATAATATTTAGCTACTTACTTAGACTTAAACAAACCAAGGAGGGCCAGTGGAACTCATCTGAAGTCTCTCAGTGCCATTGCTAACTTTTTGAAAGCATCTACAAAATGCAGTGTCTAAAATAACTAAACTCTGGGACAGAATCTTTCTCTAGACATATTTCTCTCAAAATGGCTTCTTGAGGGAGTTGGAGTAATTGGTTCATACTAATTGAACAAGACCCAAGACTCCATACCCTTTTGGTATAGGAGTTGCATCAGTGAGTCACAGTAATCGAATTAACCGTTTATAGTGTTGTATAGTAAAAGTTTTTATATCTGGCTACGTAACATATTTCCTTTCCACAGGAGGTAGTTATGACAAATTAGAAGTCTGAAAATTTTCTGATGGTGTAAAGGCCCAGCTGTCACTGGGGAGATAGTGATCAGATTTCCTAGCTGCGTGGTCCCGTGGCACCACAGAGAGCTCCATATGGTCACCCAAATGTTCCAACTAAATCCACTGAAAATTTCCAGCCTTAGTTTTAGTTGTAAAGAATAAAGCTCTTCTTGTACAAATTCATCATTATGTGCCTACCAGGAGAAAAAGTCTTGTTAACTGGTTACATATTAAAAGAAGAAGAAGAGAGTGGAAAAACAATCCACTTGAGAGCAACTTTGCATATGACTTCTTCATGGTAAACAGATATTGATGCAGTCCTGGGAATGCTACAAAATTTACTTTATATCAAATGGTTGTCTTAATGGAGATATAATGAGTAACTAAAATCTGTGGGAACACCTATGTCTGAGCCATAGTTCTACCATTTCCTCAGAAGAATTCCGTGTTAAATTGTTAATGTAATTACTAAGTTCTGGGACACTTGTACACTTGTCAAATATGTCAGCTTACCCAATAACAAATGACAAATGCATAATTTATTGATTCTTAAATGTCTATGTCCTTGGATATATTCCATAAAAGTACTTTGCTTAGAAACACATCTGGGTCATGAAGCTAACAACTGCTTTTTAAAAAGCCAGCTCTATGTTTTAAAGTTGGGGGAGAATCTCATTTCTTTTGTTATACTTCTACACTTAATCAAGAAATGTTATAGTTTTGTAATCCCATTTTGTAATCAATGACACAAATAGCATAAAAAAGTATTTGGCTGAAACTTCTAAAATTGAAAATTTTAGTGATGAGTACTTTGTAAAATTTTGTTTTATTTTTACCGAAAACATCTGATGAAACTACATTTTGTGAAATGTATCAGACACTACAAGGTTGACTATTAGCACTTAATGGAGTATAAATGCAAGTCTTTTGTATGTGCTCCTGAAAACACAAAACTGAAATGTTAATGAGAGTCCTTCAGATATTTAATCTTCTCAATTAAAATTATTTTGCCACTATTAAACATATATAGCCTGAATAAATATTAGGATTCTTTTTGGTGACTCTAAGCTTATATAAACATAAAAATCATTTCAATTTCTTAATTTTTCCAATCTTTGATGTTTCTCTGGTTAAAGAAAAATGTTATTTTTTGAAATGCACTTCACATTTTATCCCACTGGTATCAAAGAAATACACCATAGAGTAAATATATTTCAAAGCTCTGTAATAAACAACCAGGCACCTCTAACTTTACATTTCACCTTGCAGTACACACAAAATGTTTAATTATGTGAGGATTAATGGAGGTAGTTTATAATTAAACTGAAGTATGAACTGATGTCATCATCTCAGTATGATGATATACATTTTTATGCCAAAGCACCTGTTGTTTTGGAAGGAAGCAGCTGATATCATTATCTGCGCAGCCAGATAGCCCTGTTTCCTGCTGATTAAAAAATTATCGTAAGGGTTACCTAAGTTGGAGCAATTCAGCATTTACGTTTTCATATGCAGAGGAGGACTGAATAGAGAAAGTGTCCTCTAGAAATCAGAGCAAAAGAAAAACGAGTCATTCATGGGGAAAGGTGGTGGTGGGGGGAAAGGGAATTCAGAAACAGAGCTTCCACTAAGGTGACTGAAAGATGTTGCTATTCACCCAAGATGGCCTTCTGAGTTGTTCTAAGATGATGTAAAGTTATGAAAGAACAGAACAATGAAAGCACCTAACTAATATAATTAATTAGAACAAAATGCCACATTCAAGGCTGAAGGAAAGAGGGGGAAGAGAAAACAATTTTATACTTAATTACAGTCCATAGCCTTACCATGTTTCTAACTACCAATGCAAATATTCCTATTTCCAAATTTTTTTCTGTAAAAAAATATCAGCAAATTCTCATGTGCCCCAATTCTTATTTTCTTAGATGTCTGAAAGACCCTTCCCCTGGAGTTTTTTGTTTGTTTGGTTGGTTGGTTTTTCTTTGTTGTTTTAGAATATTTTTTTAACTTTTATTTATAAAATGGAAATATTGACAAGACTATAGGATACGAGAGATACATTTCCTTCAGATTTACTGTTTGCATAAAGAAATGCCACTGATTTTTGTACATTGATTTTGTAGCCTGATACCTTATTATATTGCCTAATAACTTCCAGTAGTTTTCTGCTGGATTCTTTAGGTTTTTCTATGTATACTATCATATCATCTGCAAACAGAGAGAGCTTGACTTCTTCGCTTCCAATCTGTATTCCTTTGATTTCTTTCTCTTGCCTCATTGCTATGGCAAGAACTTCCAATACTATGTTGAAGAGTAATGGGGACAGTGGACAGGCCTGTCTAGTCCCCGATCTAAGGGGGAATGCTTTCAGCTTCTGTCCATTGAGTATGATGTTGGCTGTAGGTTTGCTATATATAGATTCCACTATCTTGAGGAATTTCCCATCTATTCCCATTTTTTGTAGAGTTTTGAGCCTGAATGGGTGTTGGATTTTGTCAAAGGCTTTCTCTGCATCTATTGAGATAATCATGTAGTTTTTGGCTTTGCTTTTATTGATGTGGTGAATGACATTGATTGACTTATGGATGTTGAACCAGCCTTGCATTCCTGGGATGAATCCCACTTGGTCGTGATGAACAATCTTTTTGATATGCTGCTGTATCCAGTTGGCCAAGATCTTGTTTAATATTTTGGCGTCTATGTTCATCAGAGATATTGGTCTGTAGTTTTCCTTTTTTTTTTTTTTTTTCTGTCCCTATCAGCTTTTGGTATCAGGGTGATGTTGGCTTCATAGAAGGTGGAAGGGAGTATTCCTGTTTCTTCAATCTTATGGAAAAGCTTAAGAAGTATGGGTATTAACTGTTTCCTGAAAGTTTTGTAGAATTCGTTTGTGAAGCCATCGGGTCCAGGATTTTGTTGTTGGGGAGAGAGATACATTTCCACACAATGCCCACCCACTCCATATCCATTCCCCTCCCTTGATAGCTTCCCTATTCTTTATCCCTCTGGGAATATAGACCCAGGATCATTGTGGGATGCAGAAGGTGGAAGGTCTGGCTTCTGTAATTACTTCCCCACTGAACACAGGCATTGGCAGGTTGACCCATGCATCCAGCCTTTCTCTCTCTTTCCTTAGTGGGGCAGGGATCTGAGGAGGCAGGGCTCCAAGATACTCGGTGGGGTCCTCTGCCCAGGTAAGTCGAGTTGGCATCATGGTATCATCTGAAACCTGTGTGCTGACAAAGAGTTAAGATATAGGGGTCGGATGGTGGGGTACCTGGTTGAGCATACATGTTATAGTGCTCAAGGACTCATTTTGAGTCCCCGGTCCCCATCTGCAGGGGGAAAGCTTTACAAGTGGTGAAGCAGTGCTGTGGGTGTCTCTCTGTCTCTCTCCCTCTCTATCACCCCCTTCTTTCTCAAATTCTGGCAATTGATTTCACTTATCAAAATGATCTCCATTTATAATGTCATGCATTCTCCCAGGTGAAATATCTCACTAGCTTGAAAGTTGGATTTTAGAATTATATACCCATTAGCAATACATTAATTTTGGATCATATTAGATACTGCCCATTTTAAAAAGCAAGGAAGTGCAATGGCATCAATTTTTTAAGCAACATGGGCAAAGCCCATATGTATACACTGAAGATAATGTAGCTACAACAGCAGAACTTTTGTCTTACCAGGGGAAATCTGTCCTTTCTGTAACTATCTGTGACAACAGTTAGCCTTGGCCAGCTTATAAGAGCAAAAGTTGATGTTCTTGTATTATAATGGAACTTATATGTCACTTGGCTTCTAACAGAAACAGCAAAAATCATTCAGCATATTAAAAAAAATTTAATGCAGAGAATTTGTTATGCACATTATGGAAAGAGCTGAGAAACCAAACAGGTGACAGTGAAGATTAACAGCTGGAAGCCACTGCCTCCTGCGTAGGAAGGCAAATGGGCGAGCAAGCTATGTCACCACAATTCAGCAGCATGATTCACCAGGTAGAAATGGAAACTGTCAAGTGGGAGCGGAGGCAAAAACCTCAGTGCTACTCTGTGTCACCAGAGTTAGAGCGGGCCAAATAAAGAAGGTGTCTGTCCCCTTTCTCCAGCATGTGCCAACATGCTAACTGGTACAATCAAGCGAGAAATCACCTCACAGTTTAGCTTGGGAAGTGAAGCATTCAGGTATCATTCAACTTCAGATAGAAAACAATTCTGTAGCTGAATGAAATAGATTCAGGAGCTGCAAATGCTTCCCCTTTGTTACTCCTCACCTACTCTCATTGCTGTGCCCAGAGAAAAACCACATACCATAATGTTGTATTTCCATCTAAATGAGACAGCCATTCATCATTACAAATTAAGGTGCCTTTTCCCCAACAGGGCATTCCTCTCATACTCAGGACTAAAAGGAAAAACGACTAGTCCTAAATCTTAAGTCCATGTATAGTATTGTGCAGCATCATACCAACTGGTGGCATATGAGTTGAAATTGCAGAGTTGACCATTGTTAATACTCATACAAATAGGAAGAGGAAAGTATGTGTGTGTGTGTGCGTGTGTGTGTGTGTGTGTGTGTGTGTGTAATTGTGTGAGGAGTATAAACAATGCTCAGCTCTTCAACATATGCTTATGTGTATTCATATATATGTTTATATATGCACATGTCATATATATGATAAATTCATACAATACACACATACAAGCATGCACAAGTTTCTAGCATCCTCAGTTCTGGATATGGCTATAAGGGTATTGCTGTTATTTATCATTTCCTGCTACCATCACTCAGTCCATGCTCCTATTGTACATGTCGACTGGTCAGGTCTTTTCATATCAAGAAGTGCCTTAAGTCTTAATTCCAGGAGAGTCTGAATTCTTAATAGTTTCGCTCTTTTCTGGGAGGGCCTGTATTGCCAGTTATAGAGGCAATGAACTCCACAGATTTTTGCAAGTTCCGAACTGAATATTTATTGGTCTTGTTTGATAGCAGCAATGATATTTTTCCAGGTTAATTTCAAACAGTAAGCTTTTTAGTATTATACAAGATATAAACACCATATAACTCTTCACTGCCTTTTAGTTCAAAGGCCTTTCTATTCTTTATAAATTTTTAAGGTTTTTTTTATCTTATGTATTTATTGGATAGAGAGACAGGCAGAAATTGAGAGGGAAAAGGTGATAGAAGAAGAGAGAGAGAGACCTTCAACACAGCTTCATCACTCGCAAAGCTTTTCCCATTGCAGGTGAGGACTGGGGGTTTGAACCCGGGTACTTGAATGTCACTATGTCCTTTGCCCAAAATTTGCCTTTGACTGACATTCCATTGCAAGACCTCATAGGCTCATCTAAGGAAATTATACCACTCTGTGCCAACTTTCTCTGCAAGGTCATCAGTACGTTCTCATTTAAATATGGAAGAAGCTGAAAGTGTCAAAATCCAACTTGAAATCCCCATGGTAGTTTGATCCCTAAGAACAAGAAGATGCCGGATTATATTGTCACAGTACTGGAGGAAGCTCCTGTGCTCAGGCTTTGACCCCTCCTCTCTCTCCTCTACCCCCCCCCCCCCCATCTCTCTCTATCTGAATGACAACTTTGGCTTGGGTAGTAAAATACACATCTGAAAGGACCTGACTCCACAAACCAAAAGAGAAAGGTATATATGGTATGACTCTCATCTTTTTCAAGTAATTGCATGAATAAATCTTAGAATTAATAAAAGCTCTGAAGTAAAAAAAAAACAAAAAAAACCCTTCCCACCCACTATGCACCAACTGTGTAAACTATATAATGTAATGGGCTTGTAGTTATTCAGTCAGGAAAAGTCCAAACCAAGTCATACATGTAAGTTTTATATAATAATAGAACTATAGTCTTCAGTGCAGGGCTGGGACACTGGGACATTGTCTCTCACTTATTTCTGTTTGGCCTCTCACAGGAAAATCAGAGAACAAAGTTTTCCCAATTCCATAAAGAACTAGGATAAAAACCTTATATGTAAGATATATCTTGTAGAGTATAATACAAATGGGAGAATTATAATTAAGATTGGTTAGTAGTTGAACCCAAATTTGAACACCGTAAGCATAGAAAGTCAGAGGTGCCAAGAAGAGCATTAACAAAACAGCAAGAGTGATCATGATCACCATGCCTGGCAAATGAGAACTTGTCATAGCCAGGAACTGTGGTGCCCAAGAGAACAGCAATAGAGCTCCCAGAAGGACATGGAGAGTACAAGCACGTTGCAGAATGTCCAAGTTCTGTGTTTCAATGGTGAAAACTACAGTCAACAGACTTACATTTACTGGTGTTGCCTCAGATGTAAACACAATTTTGTAAGGTCTAGAGAAACTTAGGTTACTTAAACTTAGGTAGTTAATCGTAGGTTCAGATATTATGTCTAGATTGGACAAAATGTGGGTAAGAATACTTTTTAAAACTTTTTTATTATCTTTATTTATTTATTGGATAGAGACAGTCAGAAATTGAGCAGAAGGGAGAGACAGAGAGGGAAAGAGGCAGAAAGACACCTGCAACCCTGCTTCACCACTTGCAAAGCTTTCCCCCTACAGGTGGGGACTGGGAGCTCAAACCTGGGTCCTTAAGCATTGCAACATGTGTGCTCAACCAGGTGCACTACCACCTGGCCCCTAGAATACTCTTAATATTTAATTATTCACTGGGAGTAGGATGAAACTAATCATAATGCTTTTCGTATTACCTTTAATGCAGAGACTCTCCATGTTATTCTAATGTGCACATAACATTTAGCATTATTGTAATGTCATACCAGTAGACTAGGAAAATTGAAAAAGGATAGACATTCACTAAGGAAGAATTTTCTTTATAAACAGGCTTTTTTGTTATTCTTTTTCAAGATAAAGTAAAATATTTTCACTGGAAGTTACACTTGGTGATTTACAGCTAAATTCTGCCCCAATAAATTATACTCTGTATCATAGGGGGGAAAAGGAGTAGTAGAAACTGTGGAAAGGCAGAACCAGAGAATTGAAGCTGACTAGTATGTCAAAAATAATGTTCCTTTATATTAGACTAAACTAGCTTGAAATGGATATTTATTAAAATTTAAACTGATGACTTCTTCAAAACAGTACACATAAAAATGTAATTCCTTCTTATTATTCTAATCACAGTGAAGAACTAAACTGATGTTCTCTGTAATTTTTTATACCACTGTAACCTTTGGATGAAATCACAGCCTAATACTAAAATGTATTTTAATAAGAATATGTCTGGTCATATTAAATGTAGTAGAGGGAAACATATTTGTAATGAACGACTGTATAATATAATTATGTGAGCACCTGCTAAGTGTAAATGTCTTATTATGATTCATTTCCTAATGCTGTGCTTGTTTAAAGTAGACAAGACAGGAAAAAAGAAAAAGACTTGATGGTTTTCTCTTAACAGCAGCAAGACAGAGATGTACAGATTTGCTAGGTTTCACAGTTGTAAAATAGTCACCTTGTGTTGATTCTGTCATTTTGTCAAAGATCAATTGACTGTATTTATGACAGTCTGTTTCTCAGCTCTCCATTTTCATCCAATAACACACTGTCTTCACTACTGTAGTTTTGTTGCAAATCTTGAAATCAGATAGCTCCTGTCCTTTGAATCTATTATATCCCATCAAATTTGTGTTGCCATCTTTGGGTCTTTTACTAATCCACATAAACTTTAGAATTATTTTCTCAATGCATAGAAAATAGAATTTTCACGGGCATTGCATTTTATCTATAGCTCAATTTTGGAATGGATGCTTATCTGGACAATTATCAGGCTTCCTATTTATGAACATGGATTATCTCTCCCCTTAGATATTATTGTCTTCCCCCCTTAGATATATTTTGCTAGATTTATACCAAACTATTTCATAGGGAAGGGGCATGCTAGTGTAAATACCAATTATACCATTTTTATTTATTTATTTTTTTCAGTTTCACTTGTTTATTGTTGGCATAGAGGAAAGCAATTGCTCTTGGACCTTATCCTGCAATCTTGTCATAACTTATTATTCCAAAATTTTTGTTGATTCTTTCAGGTTTTCAACATAGACAATTATGTCATATGATAACAAAGTGTTACCACTTCCTTCCGAATCTGTAGACCTTTTTTTTCCCTTGTATTTCTCTATTGTGCGCCGCCCCGTCACGACCACCAGAGAGACTGACAAAGTCATCTCCTCTGGACCTGCATTCAGACTTCAAAGAAGCTGGGCAGAAGGACGGGAATGGGTCGACGCATTCTCCCCCGTTATTGCTACAAACAATTATACTGTCACAATTGATTAATAATGCTTTGGCAGTGCCTGGTGAGAATGGAGAGTCAAAAGCACCCCCTCTCCCTTACACAGGAGCATATTTGAAAGTTACATTATGAAAGTGGAGAAGGTGGGTCAGCATAGACGGACAAAACAAGTCATGTTATGACTTGCCCCTCATAGAAACAATACAGAGATTGAGGCCTCCCAGGTACAAGTTGACATATTGAAACAAAGAAAGATTAATAGTTAAACTGTGGGAGTCGGGCTGTAGCACAGCGGGTTAAGTGCAGGTGGCGCAAAGCACAAGGACCGGCATAAGGATCCCTGCTCGAACCCCGGCTCCCCACCTGCAGGGGAGTCGCTTCACAGGCGGTGAAGCAGGTCTGCAGGTGTCTATCTTTCTCTCCCCCTCTCTGTCTTCCCCTCCTCTCTCCGTTTCTCTCTGTCCTATCCAACAACGACGACAACAACAATAATAACTACAACAATAAAACAACAAGGGCAACAAAAGGGAATAAATAAATAAAATAAAATATAATAGTTAAACTGTACCAGACCTAGATGAGCAGTGGTCCACGACTAGTCAAAGATCTGTATGCCCCCATAGAAGATTAATGGTAGAGATAGCCCTCAGCAAAAGTCTAAAACAATTCTGGGTATGACCTCCCCTGGGAACAGAACGATACAAAGTATTGTACCCATTCTTTACAGTTATGGGGGAATAACATGTAGCCTGCCAAAGTCACAAGATTATTGTTACTTCTTTATGAGCTGGTTGCTTAGGCAACCTGATTGTAACCTGAAAAAAGTATAAAAGCTAATGCAGTTTCACTATTAAAAACGAGTCCAGATTCACCCTCCAATAGAGTGTGGTGTCTATCTGTTCTCCCTCACCGACTCCTGACCCACCTGGGAGGTTGCCTTTAAGACCCCTGACCCTCCTGCTGCTCGTCCACTGAGTGGTCCGCGGCACTATTGTGTTAATGAGAACTTCCAATAAAATGCTGAAGGAGAAGTGAGAAGGCACATCCTTGCCCTGTACTTGGTCATAGTGGGAAATCCCACCATCACAGTATATAATACTTTTTATACTTTTTAGAATTCAGTATACTGAATTTGTGTTGAGCATTTTTACATCTGTTTTCATAAGATAGCCTATAATTTTCATCCCCTGTAATATATTTGTCCAATTTTTTGTTCATTTTTTTTTTCAGCTAGAGACAAGAACACGGAGAGGGTGCACCGAGTGAGAGAGACTACAGTAATGTAGTTTCCTCCTCTGTGACAGGGGCCATACTCAAACTTGGGTTGCACACATGGCAAAGCAGCTCACTCTCCATGGGAGCTACTTCACTGGCTCTATTTGTGCAGTGTTAAAGTAATCTTGGTGATAGATTCACAGAAGGAGTTGGCAAGTATTCATTCTGCTTCTGTTCTCTGAAAGAGACTGTATGATTTATTTTCAATATTTAATGGTAGAATTTACTTGTGGACCCATTTAGTCTTGGTGCTTTCTGTTTGGGGAAGTTATTAACTTTTAGTTGATATAGACCTGTTCATATCACATAGTTTTGTGATTTTGACAGACTGTGTCTTTCAAAGATTGGTTCTTTTCATCTAGATTATAAATTCTATATCAAGTTGTTTATAGTATTCATTTAATATCCTTTTAACTTCCATAGTATCAACAGTAATAATCCCTCTACTCACTCCTTACAAGAGTAAATCTGTGACTTCACTCCCTTTTCCTCTTAATCTGAGGAGGTTGTCAACTTTTTTGAGCTCTTCAAAATATGGATTTTAGTGTCCTTGATTGTCTCTATTGATTCCTATTCTCAAGTTCACTGATATCTGTTCTACTTTTTTTTAAAAATATTTATTTTATTTATTCCCTTTTGTTGCCCTTGTTGTTTTATTGTTGTAGTTATTATTGTTGTTGTCGTTGTTGGATAGGACAGAGAGAAATGGAGAGAGGAGGGGAAGACAGAGAGGGGGAGAGAAAGATAGACACCTGCAGACCTGCTTCACCGCCTGTGAAGCGACTCCCCTGCAGGTGGGGAGCCGGGGTTCGAACCGGGATCCTTATGCCGGTCCTTGTGCTTTGCGCCACCTGCGCTTAACCTGCTGCGCTACAGCCCGACTCCCCTTGTTCTACTTTTTGTCATTTCTTTTCTTCAACTTATTTCATCTGCTCTTTCTCTTTCTAGTCTCCTAAAATTGAAATTTAGATTACTAATTTTAGATTGCTTTCTGCCTTATATTTATACCTCAGTGGTGTAAATATTTCTCTAACCACCATTTCCATTGTACCCAATAAATTAATGTAACATATTTTCATTTAGTAAAAATATATCAGAGAGGAGCAAGATAGCTTACCTGAATACTATGCCTGCTTTGTCAGTTGTTCATCCCAAATTTATGCCCAGGTCCCACAATACTTCAGTGCCAGGTGGCTTTCTCTCTCTGCCTCTGTCCTTCATTTTCACTATCTACCTGCAAATGTCAATTTACAACAATGAAGCCCCATGACAATTTTTTTTTTCTGACAGAACTGCAAAAAAAAGTCCTAAATATTTCATGTTCAATATTCTGTCTTCTTTCTTTCTTTCTTTTTCTTTCTTTCTTTCTTTTTTTTTTTTTGTTTGTTTGTTTACAAGGACTGTACTTCAGAGATTCCTTCTTCTAGGTATTCGATTGACTACCAAGCACTTCAAAAGCATTCTTCAATTCTGTCACAGAAGTTTTGATCCCTAGAATTACTTTTTTCTGGTTCTTCCTGGAGGTTTCCACTTCTTTGGCTACTTACCTTTCAGTTCTTACATAACTGTGTGCAATAGCCTTATTTGGCATTGTTTTTAGTGTATTAATCAGCGTTGCTTAAAATCCACAGTATGGTTATTTCAACATCCCTTCCACATCTAGTTCTAATACTTGCTTTTTTATAATGGCATTTTCCTATTTTCGAGGTACTTTGTACTTTTTTTTTCGTTGATTATGTACATGATATTCCAGCAACTGCTTTAAGTGGGGAGTATGTGGTGAAGGGCTGGAGGGTAGAGGGTAGGGGCTCTGTGCCTCTGGGCTGTGAAGTTAGCAAGTGTTTCCACTTTATTTCTCCTCCTCCCTGAGTTGGGGCAAGGTGGGTTTCCTGAGATGCTTCCCTTCACTCCAGTCACCTGTTCTGTTAAAACCTAGTTAGTGTGGATTGCCTTAATTAGTTTCCCCTGAGAGTAGCCTTCTTAAGACAAACAGCCCTCTGGCTTATCCCAAAATGGCGCCATACCTGCAAAAGCTCTTGTTTTCTTTTCCCAGCATGGGTTCCTGTGGATTTTCTGCTTGTGGGTCTCTGTTCTGGTGAGCTATGACTCTTCATATTCACCTGTTTGTCTCTCCAACCTTAGGGAGACCAATTTGTCTTGTGTTTTGCCCTTTACTTAGAAATCCAAGAAAAGTTATTGGTTTTTGACAACTTGTTCAGCTTTTAGTTTCTTTCTGGGAGGGAGTGGCAAATGTCCAGGTTGTCTGTATGAGAAACCCGAATCATTCAAATAAGAATCGGATGCAATTTTCAAAAACTTATCATTTTTATGTTAAATGTAGACTCATTGTAAAACTATTTAGAAAATATGTAGATTATTAAGATTCAAACTCTTAAACCCGAGAAAATCACACATGCCATAAAATATATTTCTTATACTGAGAATATTTCTCATAATTTACAAAGGTCATAGATATTTGAATCCTCTCCTGTTATTTACAGCAAGAGTATGGTTCATTATAATTACAACCTTTGAAATATTCACTACTGTAATATGCCATAGTTTTTCTACTATTTTTCATAGTGGAGGCATTTAATTTTTTTCTCTAATGTAAACAAGTATGCTGAGAATTCTCTGCTTCCCATTGTTTTACATTTTTTATTCCTTTGCTTTTTGTTTTGTTTATTCAAGTGAATTTCCTGTCCTCCCTGCCCTTACCCACAAAACTCCCTCTGTCTAGAGTGCCGTCTGCTTCCTTATTTTTTATTTATTTTTTTTTTGCTTAAAAAAATTTATTTATTTTGGGGCCAGGCGGTGGCATACCTGTTTAAGTGCTCACATTACAGTGTGCAAGGACCTGGGTTCAAGCCCCTGGTTCCCACCTGCAGGGGGGAAACTTTGCAAGTGATGAAGCAGGGCTGCAGGTGTCTTTCTTTCTCCCTCTCTGTCTCCCCCTCCTCTCTCAACTTCTCTCTTTATTTATCCAATAATAAATAAATAAAAATATTTTTTAAATTATTTATTTATTTGCTTGGTAGACCGGAAATGGAGAGATACAAAGCACTATCCCACCACCCACAAAGCTTCCTCCCTGCAGGTACTACCAAGTGGTTACCTGGGAGCTCAACCCATGATTCTTTTGTGTGGTAATGTGTGCACTACACCGAGCAATCCTGCCTGTGGTTTCCAATCTGTCTTTTAATTGATAGATCTAGCCTCTTAACATCCCAGATGACTGTGCATTGAGTAGAATTGATAGCTACTATATTCATAAATGCTTTTTATTTGTTGTACTAGTTCTTTGTTCCTGTTTTCATCTTGTAATCTTGTTCTGCCTTTTGTGATTTTAATTGAACATTTGGCAATTCTATTTTCTCTTCTTAGCATCCCATAGTGGTTCTGGAATCAAACTTGGTTCTTCAGATATTTTACTGCTAAACACCCTGTCCTCTGATGCCATGAGTTATCACTGTGATCCCCTTCTCAACCTTTAAATACAACCCAATCTAGAGCCTTAAGTCTTTGCTGCCTACTATCAAATCTGTCTACTTTCTTGATAGAGAGGCAGGAGCAAATAGTTTTGCTCTAAAACTTTCAAGTGTCACCCCAAATATCTAAATCTTGTCCTCTCTAAAGAAATGGCTCCATCTGGGAGAGATTTTGGAACATTGTTCAGGCAGTTCTGTTGGTAGTTTTGATTTCAATTCAACTGGACCTAATATCGAACAACTTAATTGAATGAGGTAGAAAGCCAGTTGGAGGCTGACGGGAGAGAAGAATGTATGCTTTGGAGGAAATACACACTTGTTACTATGAATTGTTTAGCTCAGTGCATAGGGAGAGACAGATGAGATGTGAAAAAGCAGAGAAGTGGTTTCCCAGCAAAGGGTCATGGGTTGTGTTGGGTTTTGTGTAGAGGGTATGCCAGGGCCATATTATATCTTAATAGATGGAGTCCTAGCAGTGACCATAGTCACGTTCTCTACATTAGTGCATTATTAGCACTTATTTGTATGTAAGGGAAGAGCACCTGCCTAGAGATTAATAAATACAGAAATCCATAGCTATCCATTTGATATTATTAGAATTCCATCCCCCTCTGTCTTCTACCATAATAGAGCTTTAATCTAAATTAGGTTTTCAAAAAATTATATGCAGTAGTAGAGAGAGACATATGAGCTTTGCCGACATTCAGAATGTCCATAATTGCCCATGGTTATGCACTATGCTTGTAGCTGATGAATCATAAGCTTTGAATACTATTTAGTTATTTCCTATACATGACCAAAAAAGTACTACTAATGTTTTTAATGATGGCCATGTAGCAACTGTCATTGCCTTGCAAAATTAAACAAATAGGCTTGAACAAAGACATGCATCTTTTCCCTAAATCAAATGACCATCTTTTTACAGATAATATGTAGTAATAAAAAAAACTAGTGATAAAAATGATGATAAATTAGCATACTATCTACACATTTAGTAGAAGTAGACAAGTATTGTGCTGCATATCTAATTTTCATGATTGTGTGAATCGGAGAGAGGGAGGGAGAGAGAGAGAGAGAGAGAAAGAGAGAGAGAGATCACTAAGTTAGAGTTGTGAAGATAGGATTTAAAAGGAGTCAGGTACTCAGTACTATAGGAATGCAATTCTACTCTAGCCATTTTTTTTAATTTTGGGGTTGAGCACATGAGTAAATGTACATGGTCATATTTCAGCCAGTTGGGAAAAGGAATTAGAAATAGGGAAAAGGAAGAAGATAAGAATGAACTCTGTTGTTATAAACTAAAATTGGAAGTAGTAGTATGAGAACACAGATTTGAATATAAAACACAGAAATAAAATTATAGGAAGATGTAGGCATGTGTATATTTCTATACCAGAAGGGGGTCTAAAAATATTTGTGGCAGAGACTAAAAAACTTTTGTGTCAGAGACTAAACCTACCTCTTAGTTCTAGGCTTCTGATTACTGTAGTCTAGTAAAAAAAAAAAAAAAGAAAGAAAGAAAACAACTGGGAGACCCTAGAGAAATAGCTGAGTCTAGAGCTATGGCAGAAAAAGTACAGCATGAATCTGGAGCACCCTGTTGTGATAAAAAATAAAGGAATTGCTAAATCGTATAATGAGAATCAGTCAAAAGAATGCTGAAGCCAACTTGAAATAGCTGTCACTAGGCATAGCATGGATAATTTCATGAAAATGCATAATGGGACTGACAGAACACCCATGCGATAAAATGAGATTTTATATGAGTCCTTCTCATATAAATATCATAGCAAAATACATTAAAATGAGGAGTTAAGAATAACGAAATTAGAAACTCGTTTTTGCAACTGTCAGAAATTTTCAGTTTAGATCTAAATCAGTATTGGCTCAAACTGATGAGAGAAATTCAGTAAGAGTATTTACATGCTACAAGGTGAGTAAATTAGTTATTGCTCGGAAAAAGTATGATCGACTTTACAGTAGATGCATTTCACAAAAAACAATAATCACCAATATAACACTTGTTACCCTACCTCAAGCTTGGAAACTCTGAAAGGCTTTAATAGAATTCAATATATGTGTTCTATTTATCATTTGTGTTTACTTTACTATTACCTCATAATCAATGATACTTGTTCTCTAGTCATAAAATTCTTTTTTGATGTGAGCTTTTTTACGTAAAGATTTCCATCAACTACAGAAAATTTCCAAGTAAATAATGCTAGTTGTTCAAGAAATGTGCTCTTAGAAGCATATATGAAGTTTCTTACAAAACTTAGTTTGAAAAATATCATGCCCTTAAAAGCCTTCTAAACTATTTTATAGGATTTTCCCCCATATTATTGAGTTCCTTGCATGCATATCTTATTTTATCAATGCTTTGTTTTCTGTGTTGCTTTTTTATAGCTTTACTTTGATATAGTCAATTATTCATGTCAAAAGTATCAATGAGCTACTTATGTTACCCACGGTGGTAGAAGTTAATGTACAGTGGTGAACACAGAGTTCACACAGTTAAAAAATTAAAATTTTGAAGAATAGCTCTTGATACATAATATACTTGAAGGAACCTAAACTTTCACTAACAAGCAAAATGAGACTGGTATAATATGCCCACTTGTTAATAAGTGTGTCACCTTAGTATATAAATAATCTGATTCTGCTAACTAACCAGCATGGAGTTCAATCCAAGACAACCCTTTATTACATAAGAGCCTCAAGGATATACCTTTATCCTAAAAGGACAATGAATAGAATAACAAGAATAAAGGTAAGGAGGAGGAGACTGAACTTTAGAGTGATCTAGTTTACTTAATGGTTTTTAATTTTTTTATTAACATCTGGTTTGCAGTAACTCAAGAGGGTTACAGTTCTGTAGGGATAGAAAACTCCCAATACACAACCACCAAGGTTCCAGTGTCATTCCACCAAAAACACTCCTTGATTTATTTCTGCCAGGCCCTCCATTACCCTGCCAACAGCCACCATGGTTTTTAAGTTGTGTTTTTGTTGTTGTTTGTTTATTTGTTTCGCTATCACCTTTCCTTTAGTTACTTATATTCCACGTATGTTAAGTGTGAGGTCAAATTCTTGATTATCATTTTTATCTAAATTATCTGATTTTGTGTTTGCTTTAATTTTTATTTATAAAAAGGAAACACTGACAAAAACTATAGGATAAGAGACGTCCAACTCCACACAATTCCTATCACCAGAACTCCATATCCCATCTCCTCCCCTGATAGCTTTTCTATTATTTAACCCTGTGGGAGTATGGACCCAGGGTCATTATGGGGTGTAGAAGGTGGAAGGTCTGAATTCTGTAATTGCTTCCCCACTGAACATGGGTGTTGACAGGTTGATCCATACTCCCAACCTGTCTCTCTCTTTCCCTAGTGGAGTGGAGCTCTGGGGAAGAGGAGCTCCAGGACATATTGGTGAGGTCATCTGCCCAGGGAAGTCCAGTTGGCATCATGCTAGCATCTGGAACCTGGTGGCTGAAAGAAGAGGTTAACATATAAAGCCAAATAAATTGTTGATTAATCATGAACCTAAATGCTAGAATAGTTCAGATGAAGAGTTGGGGGGGTGTCTCCATTTTGTAGATAGTTAGTGGGACTGTTTTAGTTAGTTTTGTTTTCTATTGCCACCAGGGTTATTGCTGGGTTTCGTTGCTGGCACTATGCATCTATTGCTCCTGGTGGCCCATTTTTTAAATTTTTTCTTTTTTTTTTTTGTTAGTTTTTCCCCCTTTCTTCCTTCCTTCCTTCCTTCCTTCCTTCCTTCCTTCCTTCCTTCCTTCCTTCCTTTCTTTCTTTCTTTCTTTATACTTGATAAGACAGAGAAATTGAGGGGGAAGGGGGAATAGAAAGATGATACCTTTAGACTTATTTCACTGCTCATGATGTGTTCCCCTTGCAGGAGGCTCAAACCCAGATCTGAATGCTTGGTAATAAGTATGCTTAACCAGGTGCAACATTGGCCAACCCCCTTTGTTTGCAATAGATAGATAGGTAGGTAGGTAGATAGATAGATAGATAGACAGACAGACAGACAGACAGACAGATATAGATATCGCAGTATCAAAGCTTTCTCCAATGCAGTGTGGGTCAGCCTAGATCCTGGGTCGTGTGCATGGATAAGCAGTGCACTGTTCAAGTGAACTCTTTAGCCATCCATGTCTAATTCATCTGTATCCATTTTTTTCTTTCAGTCATGAACTCCACAATGCAAATAAGACAGTTTCCTGTGTAAGGGGAGAGCTTTCAGCATTTTCTAATGAAGAATCTCATCTAAAAGTGAGTACTGCATATATTGAGTATAATGAAAGAACTCATTGCAACATCGCTGGTTCTTAAAACATTTACTTGTTTGACTGCTTTGCATAAAACAGTAGCTTCCCTTTACTGTCCAGAACATAACTGTGGGACACTGACTTACTTTCCATATAAAATTTTTTTGATACAGGTATTGATAAGTGTTTGGCTAATGATGCCATGATATATTTGCAATACGTTTTCTATGTATTCATTTAAGTGATTTTGAAGTATTTAAAATATTCCAGTTTCCTTTTTCTTACTCTCCCTTATTTCCCTCCTTCTTCTCTTGTTAGTTCTTTTCTCCTGTTCTTTCATCATTTCCTTTACACCATTCCTTTTTTCCCCCTTTTCTTTGCTTTCCAATCTAGAAAGACATTTCTCCCCATGTATTCAATCCAGATGCCTCAGTAACATTTTGCTTATACAACAACAAATCCAAAAGATGAAAAGGAAGTTCATAAACTCATGTCCTTGTATAGCTAGTACAAATATACTGTCTGTCCCCAACATATCCCTTTTAAATATTATAAAATGAAAGTACCTTCTTCTTGCACTGTATGTCTACATCCAGATAGCTTTCTGTAATTTCACTGTTTTTTTCATTATATCATTTCTTCTCCAAAACAGAAGATTCCGGGTGCATCTGGGTGACAAGTCTAGCAGATGGAGACTTGTCTCAAGTGGCCTCCCCCAGGGCTCTGTTCTGGCTCCTACGCTATTTAATATTTACCTCAATGACCTTCCAGAAACTTCTTCAAGGAAGTTCATCTACGCCGATGACATCTGCTGTGCAACTCAGGCATCCAAGTTTGACATCCTCGAGGAAACACTCCCGAAAGACATGTCTCTGATATCTGATTACTGTAAAAAATGGTGACTAATCCCTAGCACTGCAAAAACGGTATCATCTGTTTTCCATCTACACCATGCCTTGGCCTCGAATGAGCTTAATGTGCAGCTTGATGATACGAGAATCTGGCATGAAGCCCAGCCAGTCTATCTTGGCGTTACTCTCGATCGCACCCTGTCATTTCACGAACATCTCATAAAAACTGCAGCAAAGGTGGGCGCGAGGAATCACATCATTGCAAGACTGGCCAGCTCCTCATGGGGCGCGAGCGCTTCCACACTACGATCATCATCTCTGCTATTATGCTATTCCACTGCAGAATACTGTGCCCCAGGATGATTCCGTAGCCCCCATGTCCACTTGGTCGATTCCAAATTATATTCCTCCATGAGGATAATTTCTGGAACCATCCGTTCCACCCCGGTTCCATGGCTGCCAGTTCTTAGCAACATTGCCCCGCCAGATATTCGTCGGGATGCGGCATCATCTAAGTTCATTTCCCACGTCTATGCTCGACCGGACCTGCCAATATACGCGGATATCTTCGCCCACCCTGTTCAACGCTTGACATCTCGTCATCCAATCTGGTCTCCTACGCCTACACTGAACTTCTCTGTTCCAGACTCTTGGAAACAGAGTTGGCAGTCAGCTGAGGTAAAGAACAAACACCTCATCACAGACCCCTGCAAGTGTCAACCCGGCTTTGACCTAGCACGTTATGATTGGGCCCTCCTCAATCGCTATCCAACAGGCCATGGCCGGTGCGCCGCTATGTTCCATCGCTGGGGAGCCAGAGACGACCCGAACTGCCCTTGCGGCTACAGACAGACTATGACCCACATAGTCAACGACTGCCACCTCTCCAGATTCAAAGGAGGTCTCGAAACTTTACATCAGGCTCAACCTGACGCTGTTGACTGGCTACGGAAGAAGGGCAAATGCTAGAAGAACTGGCTTTTTTAAAGACATCCTTGGTGTTTTAAGATAAGCTGATGGTTTGAAAACAGCGCAGTACAGGTAAATGGGCAGCAGCAACCTCACCAGAAGATAGTTTTGTGGAATAGACCCCTTTTCACTGTCTGTTGATTGGGATAGTCATTTGGAGAATCATTCCAAATGATGCATGTTTCATCAAGGGTTACCGGAATGCTGTGTTTTGTTGGTAGGTTTGTAGGGCTCCTAAACCCATCAGAAAGACAACAGCAGTCATTATGAAAACAGAGAGCAGAGAAACCTTCTGTGGAGATATGTTTGGAATAACTCATATGCATACAAAGCAGTCTAAATTACTTGAATCTCAACACTCTCACTGTTCATTTTTTATTCTAAATTTTTTATTTTTTTATTTGTAAAATGGAAACATTGACAATACCATAGGATAAGAGGGGTACATTTTCATACATTGGTCACCCCCAGAGCTCCATATCCAATCCCCAGCTTGGCATCATGGTATCATCTGGAACCTGGTGGCTGAAAAAGACTTAAGATATCATGCAGAACAAATTGTTTACTAATCATGAACCTAAAAACAAGAATATTGCAGATGAAGACTGGGGTCTTTGTTTTGGAAAAAGCTAGTAGGTCTATTTTAGGTATAGTCAAAGGGGCCCATGAATTTACTTATTTTTGCCTGAGTCTGACGTCTAACATGCTGGTGGATCCAAGTTGTTGTCTGAGGAGATAGTGTCATAGTTGGAAAAAGGACTAGAAAGCTGGATCAGGGAAGAGTAGCTCCCAAATATGGGGAAAGTATATAACTATTGTTAATTGTAAGCCCCACTGGTTTGATCTGGGTCCCATAATTTTACATTTTATTCTACTTTGGAAGTTTCTTCTAACACGGGGAATGGTCATTTAATTGGGACTGTTTAAATGTTTTTTTTTTAAGTAGAAGATACATAGAATAGCTTTACAAATCTGATCATTAGTACCTTAAGTAGACTTGTATGGTTGCTGTAACAGACATTCCAAGAAATTCTTTCTAATAGTTTGTTTCCAATAGTTTCCAAGTGTAGTAACATTTTTTCCTTTTAATACATATAGATACCACATCATCTACAAAATCATTGGCCATTCTGTTATATTAATTTTTAATATTTAAACAAGTTAGAAGTTTGGGTATGGCGCAGATAATTTCTCAATGCAGAGTAAAACTCATAATCTCCATGTATGACTGGGTGCCATTTCCCAATGCATCAGGTACATACGATTGAATTATCTTCATGAACACAAGAGTGTATATGCAAAATAAACAAACGTATGTGTGTATACAATTACCTGTAATCTGGAAGTGAAGTGCATATTGTTCATGAGCTGCAATTCTTTGCTCACATGCATGGAAATTTATGTATCTTTTGGTGGGGTAATTGGTAACTCTGACAAGAAACAGTTCCTGGATTGAACCTACTCAAACTTGGCCCATTTAATTCACAATTGGCAAAATACCTTTATCAGTGCTGTCTTAAAAACACAAGGTTTTAAAATCTGTTTGCTCTTCCAGCACCTTCAGAGAGTTGACTTTATGAGCAATTAAGAGAAACTTTACTCAATTACAGAAATTATGTTAAACTAAAAGGCATGGAGTGTTTTTCATAATTCTCTGTCATTCTTTGCCTCTCCAATAATAAGGACACCAGCCACCAAGTAATGGCTTTCTTTAAACACTAATATTTCAACTTTCCTACTGTTCTGCTTCTCTAGTGATAATATCATTTAAAATGTAATTGTCGCACTCTAATATTTATTTTATTTCCTTGAACTATTAAGTTTTCATGAGAAGCTCATAGAATCTTTTGTTTCATGGACCATAAATAAACCCCCAATACACCACTTCAGCACATTTCTAATTGTAATGCACCGTGTAATGTTATAGGCCATTATACAGATGTTTTCTGTTATTATAAGGTGGCAGACAGTGACATTGAAATGTGTGTTGCATTAGAGAAATAGTGTGAACTCTATCATGAGTCTTAATATAGTAGGGTTTTTTTTTTTTTATCTCTTGAAACCCAAATTTATTCAGCCACGTTTGCCCTTCAGATAAACCATTACACTTAAGTTCTTGGGAAAAACAACTCAACAAAAGGGATATACTCATTTCCCCCAAATTAAATACAAATAAATAAAGTTGTTCTTGAGTTGTATGTTTTTCACTGTGTATCTTTTTGAAAGGAATTGGACAATTGATATGAAGCACATAATTGTGGAAATTACTTAAGTTGCTTTCTTTGAGTTTATGATAAACCAAAGCTAAAATCTGAGGGTTGTGTTGTTTTTACTTCTTTGAGGGGTTAATTGATGCTTGCCCTGCAGCTGTTGAAACGTGGGTACAGTTTCTCATCCCCATGATAAATGTCTGCAAAACACTTCCACCCCCAACTTAAGTCTTTTTCCACCATCATGCACCAGGACCTCAACCTCTCCTTCCTTCCCATCCTTCCCCAGAACCCCTGCTTTAGCACAGTAAACCAACCCCAGTCCAAGTTTTCTTTTGTGTTTTCTCTTTCTAGCCTTTTCATTGAGTGTTACCGGTGAGTGAGATCATCCGATATTTATCTTTCTCTCTGATTGAAGATATTCTCCCTTCCTTAAAGTCAAGTGTGTTCTGTAACATCTCCTAAACCACAGGAGTAAAACCCATAATGCCCTTAGTTGTGGGGTTTATATAGACTTTGTACACAGTGGGAAGTAATCCTCAAGGATATTTTAGAATTATCCTCCTCCTCCCCCTCCTTCTCCTCCTCTTCCTCTTCCTTTTTCTATTCCTCCTCCTCCTCTTCCTCCTCCTCCACCTCTTCCTTCCCCTCCTCCTCCACCTCCTTCTTCTATTTTTATTTTTCATTTTTTACCATTGTCTCCTAGCCCGTGAGGACTAGACTTTGGAAATTAACATTTTAGCTGACAAGTTCTCATTGAACTTTCCACTTCTATATAAGACTAGACAAGGAACTGCTAGGTTCTCTAGAGTTGTTTCAAAGGTGAGTGAGAACAATTTATGATTAGTTCTGTTTTTAACGCTACTTTTATGTGTTGGGTTTACTGTGAAGTTTTCATTTAAAAAAAATGTTTAGTAGCTAATAATACTGAAAACACTGCGTGTTACAATCTACCAGTAGCATGGTATGACTTGTAATGCAACTGTTTTCATTGCTCTAAAAATGTATCCAATCCTCAGCCAGTCTTGTAACTTCTATACAAAAACAATCATTTTCTGTATGCCATTCTCACAGGTGTTTAATGATAATCCTGTTGCTCTTTTCATGTGCGTTTCTCTAATAATCAGAGGCATAAAGCATTTTTCCATGTCTGCTGGTTGTGTGGGCCTCTTCCTTTGTAAAGACTCTATCCATTTCCTCTCCCCATTTTCAATGGATTTGTTCAGCACTCAGTTTTGTGTGCTGTCTCTATTTTGGTTACGAGCCTTTTGTCTGACAAGTATAAAGATCCTTTCCCATTCAACAGGGTGTCTTTTTGTTTTGAGTGATGATTCCTTTCTCTGGGCACCTTTTTGTGTGGTTTAGTGCTGTTGGTTATTTGTAATTTAATTTTCATGTAGCTAGGCTTGATTTGGTAAATCTTCACAGAAGTTACCAAAACAAACAGCGTGGAGTGTTTATGACAATATTTTATTGTTTATGCACTTATGTCCATTTATTTAATATATTTGGAGTTAACTCTTGTACATAGTAATAAGTGGCTAGTCTGTTTCATTCACTGTTCACATATCAGCCCAATTTTCTCAGCATTATTTGTTTAAAATATTCTCTTTTCTCCATCTGATGTTTTGGACCTCATCCCCAAAGACTAGTTGTAGCTAGGTGTAGGATAGCTATGGATATTTTAGGTTTTTCTGTTTTTTATAAAGATATAGTTTAATTTCCCATATAGTTCCATACACACACACACACACACACACACACACACACCTGGCATAAATTTAGGTTATTACTTATTATATCTATAACTAATTTTGTTATATGTCTGGGTATTATTATAAGGCATTGAGAGATACCTATTTTGTAAATTTTATTTTTGCAATTATTCCCTGCTAATATGCAGTGATAGTTTAACTTGCCTTGACCTTGTATGCTTAATAATTAGTAACTTCACTTATCTAGTAGTTTTGGGGGGTTTTCCACTTTATTGAGGGGGGGTTAATGGTTTACAGGGTAGTTAATACACAGGTACAACCTTCCTTTCAATCCATGTTAGGCATCTGCAAGACAGTCTCTTCCCTATCCTAAGTCATTTTTCATCGTTCTGATGCTTACATTGTGACAGCTCAGTGTTGCCTAGTTTTTAAATGGATTTTTATGCTGCTATAATTTCTTTTTCAAAAATCTTACTGTGTCAAATAATTTCCAGGCCAGTAAAACAGCTCACTTGGATAGTGTGCTGTTTTGCCATGTGCATGACCCAGGTACAAGTATAGGAAGGAAGGAAGCTTTGCTGCTGTTTCATTCTCTCTGTCTCGCTATCTAAAAGCAAACAAAAACATTACTGTGATCAATAACTTTCCCCCAAATATTTTGATTATTATAACCACTGCTTATTAAGGCTTCTGATCTTTTAGAAACAGATAATGAACTTTATGAATCATTGAGTGGTTTAAACAAAAAATGAATTGTGGGAGTCTCGCGGTAGCATACGTGGCGCAAAGCACAAGGAGCTTCGTGAGGATCACAGTTTGAGCTCCCAGTTCCCCATCTGCAGGGAGTTTGTTTCACAAGTGGTGAAGCAGGTCTGCTTCTATATTTCTATCCCTCTCTCTGTCCTATCCAACAACGATGACATCAATAACAACAACAATAACTACAACAACAATGAAAACAGCAAGGGCAACAAAAAGGAAATAAATATGTTTTTAAAATGAAATTGTACAGCTTTAAGAAAGAAGATCACAGGAAAGGGAAATGTTGCTGTCCAGTCCAGGTATTGTTAAATCAAGACATAGTATCACCAGTTTTACTTCCCTAGAACAGATAAAGTGAAGAGTAGGTTTAATTTAATTTCAATGTACTGCTATTAGATAACACGTTCTGGAAAAGTTAAATTTGTGATGTCATTTCTCATCTTCCAATGACTGCTCTACTATTAATTACATAATGAGCTTATCCCATATTACAGTGCTTGTGTTAAAGTCTATGTTTTGTTGATATAAGTCCAGTCACAACTGCTTTCTTTTTTTTTCCATTTGCATAGAATTTTTTTTTCATCTTCCCTCTATGTGGGTTTATATCCTTAAAAATGAAATGAACAGGGAATGGGGTAGTAGCACAGCGGGTTAAGCTCACATGGCTCAAGGACCAGCATGAGGATCCCTGTTTGAGCCCTGGCTCCCCACCTTCAGGGGAGTCAATTGCTTCACAAGCGGTGAAGCAGGTCTGCAGGTGTCTTTCTCTCCCCGTCTCTGTCTTCCCCTCTCCCGATTTCCCTCTGTCCTACCCACCACCACCACCACCAATAATAACTACAACAGTAAAACAAGAGCAACAAAAGGGAATATATATTTTTAAAAAACTAAAAAAATGAAATGAACAATCTTAATAGGCAACATATATCCCTAGAACAAATATAGTGAGGAAGATTTTTTTTCTGATTCATTCTGATACTATATAGCTTTTGATTAAAGAATTTGGTAATTTAATTTAAATTAGCTATCACTATGTATACATGCACTATTACTATCCTGTTGATGCTTTTCCATGTTTTGCAATTCTTTTGTTCCTATTTTTACTTTGTCTTTTCATGTGTGATTTGAAGCTTCATGATAGTTGTATGCTCAAGATCCTTTCTCTTTATCTTATACATAATGTACCTAGTACAGGCTTTTGCTTTGTAACTACCCTGAAAAGATCTTATATTTATTTTTTAACTCCATGTATATTTTCTCTTTGTAGATTTTTTTCAATTTATTTATTTACATCCCTTAGAGTCAAAGATAAATTGGAAAGGAATGGGATAAGAGAAAAATAGGGAGAGAGAGAGAGAGAGAGAGAGAGATGGAGAAAGAGAAAAAAATAGAGATGTGCAGCACTGTTTCACCACTCATGAATCTTTCCTCCTGCAGATGGGGTCCATAGTGTGTGTGTGTGTGTGTGTGTGTGTGTGTGTGTGTGTGTGTGTGTGTACACTCAATGAGGTGTTCTACTGCCAGGCCTCTTCTGTTTTTTTTTTTCCTGTAGTTACCCATTTTTTTCTCTCTATTCCATGATATTATATGATTCATTCTACTTATATAATGATTCATTATATATACTTAACATTCTACTTATATAAGGACTCATTCTACTTATATAATTATATAATGATTCAGGCATATTTAAAACTAAACTTTTTGTTGATCTTTTTTAAATGGAGGCTTTGGTGTTACCAAGTATCTTCCCTGACCCCTGATAATGGTTTGTGTCCTGAACTCCACTCATTGGGCACTGATAGGACCTCTTACCTTATGTCTCATGTTTTCATATGTTTCTGTACTTTTGTATTTATGACAAATTATCTGTTGTTACCTCCAAAGCTTGAATCTTGTTAACAGCTTATAAAATTGGGACTTGTTTTTCAAGTTGCTTTACAAAATTTGATTTTTGATTATTTCATCACATCAACATTCAGTGAAATTAATATGGATGAGTATAACTCTAATGCCTTACTTGTTTTCCATTTCCTCATCTGCTTTTAGTTCCTAACTCTTCTATCCTTACCTTTTTTTCTGGAATGACCTCTTCTTATGTGTTAATTTCTCTTGGAAATTTCCCTTGGTCCACTGAAAGACCTTAGAATTCTGTCACATGCTCTCTTATTTCCTCCTGAATCTCCCAATTTCTCTGTGTTTTTCTTTTTCTAAACAATGAGGTGTGAGAGAGAGATAGGATACTTGAGGGTGTCTGCTTAGTAATACGTCAGTCCAGTTTTGAGCCCTGAGCATACCACCTGGAAGTACTATGGCAGTGCTGAGCACTCTGAAGTTGTGGTCTCTCTGAGCAAAGAGTCAGCCCAGAGTCCTGAAGCCTGGTGATATATGTTTATGTGGATGGCCTGTGCCTTTAGTATAAATATATATCAAAGTATGAATGTGCACATTAAAAATTTCTTAGCCAAGTATTAACAAAATGATTCATGTTCTCTACTATACCTCTCTATTTATTTATTTATTTTTTATTTAATAAAGAATTAATTAACAAAACCATAGGATAGGAGGGGTACAGCTCCACACAATTCCCACCACCCAATCTCCATATCCCACCTCCTCCCCTGATAGCTTTCCCATTCTCCATCCCTCTGGGAGCATGGACCCAGGGTCATTGAGGGTTGCAGAAGGTAGAAAGTCTGGCTTCTATAATTGCTTCCCCGCTGAACATGGGCGTTGACTGGTCGGTCCATACTCCCAGTCTGCCTCTCTCTTTCCCTAGTAGGGTGGCTCTCTGGGGAAGCGGAGCTCCAGGACACATTGGTGGGGTCTTCAGTCCAGGGAAGCCTGGCCAGCATCCTGATGGTCTCTGGAACCTGGTGACTGAAAAGAGAGTTAACATACGAAGCCAAACAAATTGTTGAGCAATCATGGACCCAAAGCTTGAAATAGTGGAGAGGAAGTGTTAGGGAGGTACTCACTGCAAACTCTAGTGTACTTCTGCTTTCAGGTATATATTTTGCAGTAGTTTATAGATACGTGTGAACATATGCTCTCTCTCACAGAAACTGGTGTATATCTAGGTTATGGGACTTTGTTAGAAAGTGAACCACCTGATATGAAATTAGAGTATACTATGAAAGGAAAGGTCTCACCCGAGTAATGAAGCTGCAGGGTTGTCATTCCACTCGTGAAGTCTCTGGACACAGTCTGAAGTGAAGCATGTTGAGGTGGCAATCGTTGCGTTGGTTAGGTTGTGATCGGCGGATGCAATATTATTTGATATGGATTGTGAGAGGCATATGGAAAAGTGGGCCCTATCCAAGGGTTCCAGGACTGGGGGAAGTAGGGGCTCTATGGACAGAGCTAGAAGGAATTATGTTAAGTGAGCTAAGTCAGAAAGATAAAGATGAGTATGGGATGATCCCACTCATCAACAGAAGTTGAGTAAGAAGATCTGAAAGGGAAACTAAAAGCAGGACCTGATCAAATTGTAAGTAGGGCACCAAAGTAAAAACCCTGTGGTGATTGGTAGACATACAGCTTCCTGGGCCAGTGGGGGGAGGGAGTGGGTGGGAGGGATGGGTCACAGTCCTTTGGTGGTGGGAATGGTATTTATGTACACTCCTAGCAAAATGTAGACATATAAATCACTAGTTAATTAATATGAGAGGGGGAAAATCAATTGTATGTCTCAAAGTTTTTCAAAACACAAACTGAATCTTTTTAATATATAGGCTGTGTATTTTATATGCGGACTCTCTCAAAAGCCTAGACCAAGTAGATCAGAAGCAACCAATAGCACAGCTATATACAAGATACTGGGTACTGTACAGAAAACCCTAACAAAAGGACTTTTTGTTCAAAGTTAACCCAATTACCAAATAATGTGATGATAACATTAACTATCGATTGTCTTTTTGAACCCTAAGACAGCAGGAACCTCACATCTCCACTATAGAGCCCCTACTTCCCTCTCTATTTTTTTTAATATTTATTTTATTTATTTATTCCCTTTTATTGCCCTTGTTGTTTTATTGTTGTAGTTATTATTGTTGTTGTCATTGTTGGATAGGACAGAGAGAAATGGAGAGAGGAGGGGAAGACAGAGAGGAGGAGAGAAAGATAGACACCTGCAGACCTGCT
This sequence comes from Erinaceus europaeus, assembly GCF_950295315.1. Taxonomy (NCBI): domain Eukaryota; kingdom Metazoa; phylum Chordata; class Mammalia; order Eulipotyphla; family Erinaceidae; genus Erinaceus; species Erinaceus europaeus. The sequence continues at coordinate 25,756,531 of NC_080170.1, read as the reverse complement.
TCACCGCCTGTGAAGCGACTCCCCTGCAGGTGGGGAGCCGGGGTGCGAACCGGGATCCTTATGCTGGTCCTTGTGCTTTGCGCCACCTGCGCTTAACCCGCTGCGCTACAGCCTGACTCCCCCCTCTCTATTTTTTTTTTAAACCAGAAATGCTTTTAGTAATTTTGCTTTCATTCTTAAATATTTCAATATTTCTACTTATTCAGAATGTAATTGCAACACTGTATGCAGTAATACATGCTTGAAACAAGACTGCTTTTTTAACTCAAAATAAAAACTTAAGGAGACTTAACAATTCAGATAATAACTATCACTTTCATCCTTAGGGAGATAGAGCCAAGGTAAAAACATTGAGACATGTTTTTTTTATTTTTTTATTATCTCTATGTATTAGATAGAGATAACCAGAAATTGAGAGACAAGGGGGTGATAAAGAGGGAGAGAGACACCTGCACCCCTGCTTCACCACTCACAAAGCTTTCCCCCTGCAGGTGGCCACTGGGGGTTCAAACCCAGTCTCTTGTGCACTGTAACATGTATGCTCAACCACATGTGCCACCACTCAACCTGAATTTTTTTTTTAAATAATCAGTTACTGTTTCCTCTTTTCTTTAAGCACCTGGTGTATCTGCATCACACTTAATTTTTTTCTGAAAGGAATTTTTAAAACATTGCTGCCTAAGCTCCTTTAATTTTGCAGTGCCCCAACACTGAAAAGACAAGACTAACCTATGAGGTTATCAGAGTGTCTTTATGTATACATTTGAGAATCATTAAGTAGCTGCCACTCTCTCTTCCCCAGCATCAATTACTTGACTGAGGATTTACTTACTCCACTGTGTATAATGAGCCCCCAGAGCTCATTGCGTTGCAGGGGAAAGCACACATTCTTCACTTGCGGTCAGTGGAATGTGGTTAATTTGAAATCACTTAAACTATTATATCTGTCAAGTGCAGTGATTTTATTTTCCATTCACATCAGTGTTTTAGTATGCTTGTCAGTTACCGGGTCAAACTGGCAGATTAATTTAGGAACCTTCTGCTGCACACCACTCTTCATCATTGCCATGATATATGCAGGTCACTGTTGAAAGTTAATACCTGTCCATTAAAATTGATTGCCGAAGATATCACGCTCAATGTAAACAATAATGTATAGATAAGAAAATGGCGTTAAATTAGAGATCATGGTTCACAGCTCCTAGAGTCTGAGTGGCGCTCAGTTATGGGAAATTGCCTTTTGAAACCAACCAAAAAGATGCCCAAAGGGACCTAGGATAGGCTATTTTGAATTTTTGTCCTATTTTTTTTGTTATAGCTAAGATTTTAAATCATTTCTTCTGTACCTATGTAGAATGAGAGAAAATATCAAGCTATTTCAAGACATTAATATTTTTCAATATTGTGATGGAGAAAAATGACCTACCTTTGATTTAAAAAAAAAAGAAGCAGAATTAAATATGGTGGATTACATTGGTTTATTTCATTAAAAAATAAAAAGATATCAATAAAAAGTAATGAAATTGAAGTGAGCACCTGGAAAATACATCACAGTAATAGCATTCATACTGCATTTGGAAATAGTAAACCTTTATCAAATTGCAGCCACGCTTTCATTTTGTAATACTGCGAAATTACTGAACAATCAAAGGTTCTCTCCGACTTAAGTTTTATCGTAAGTTGAAGCATTCATTAACAATATCTAGGTTACAGAGATAGAAAGTTCAAAACAACAATAAAAACTGATCAGATGCAAAACAAAAACAACTTTTATTTCCTCAAAAAGTAAGAAGTGTATACTCTGAAAGCATGCTTTGAAGTTCTCTCTCTTTTATTGAAGCTGTAGGCCAGCAGGAAATAGAGCAATGCCTTTATTCACAGGCTCCCAGAAAACTGTAACCTTCAAACATCTGTGCAAAACTGAAGCCATAAAAAAGAAAAACAAGCATAGTCCAAGAAGACCCCGAAATGTGCATGTAGAAGCAACCCACATGAAACTTGTGACCACAGTAGAGAAACTTCAAAAGCTGTTTCTTTGAAATACTACATAACACTGCATCAGGGATGAGAGAGCTAGGAAGTATTGCTGGCAGAAAGTAGTGAGATCTTTGCTATCTGGGGAGTGTGGGTCAGCGCCAAGCCTATTTCCATGTCACTTACTTGCCACATCACAAGCATCCTGCATCTAGCTTATGACTTTTGATTCTTTGCAGTGCATTTCTATTTTAAAAGTCACAAATTGCTAATCTAGTCACAAATTAGAAAATGAGGCTGAACTGAAAGCGGATTGTCTAATTATAAAAGTACTAATGAAGATTTATTTTTTATTACAAAGACAAGCTAACAGCAGAGCACTGTTCAGCTCTGGCATAAGGAGATGATAGAGATTAAACCTGTAAAAATTGTAGTTTTGAGTCAACTCTATTTAAAAAAGTAATATTTTTAATTAAATTCGGATACACTGCTGTCTCTGCTTGAATATGTTTTTAATATTCTGAATTGTCTGCATAGCTAAAAATTGGAAGAGACATTATTATTTTGGTTTTTTTTTAAATAATCTCTTTGTTTTATTTATTGTTGGCTAGAGTGCGGAGGAGAAAATAGGGAAAGATACAGACACTTTCAGCCGTGCTTCACCACTCATGAAGCTTTTCCCTTGCAGGGTGGGAACCAAGGAATTGAACTTGGGTCCTTGCTCACTGTGATGTGTGCCTTTAACCAGGTATGCCACTGCCTGCCCCCCCCCCAATTTTTGTTTTTATTGAAAATTTATTTTATCTGTTATGACACTAAAGATTGTCATAGTGGCTAATTCAAAAGTACATATTTATGGAAAAAATTGTAAAAGTATACATATTTCAAACTTCCTTGCCTCAATAGTTAAGGAAGGATTAGCTTTGTTAAAAGTGGTTATATGAAAGACTTCTTAATTGCGGAGTCAACACAGGTATACTTTATACTTCTACATCCCTAACCTGAGTTTCTACTCATATTTGTGTTTGTAGAAACTAATTCTGTAGGGTAATAACTGATAAACACTACCAAAAGATTTCGTAGTCATTTTTTCTGAAGCACAGGATTCAACTGTGGAATTGTTTCTCTATGTTTCCTGTAGTTTTAATGTGCAAACACACATATGAATGAGAATTTCTTTGCAGATACCACAAAAGCCTAACTTGGGGCACTGTACATGTACAGCTAGAAAAGCCAATCCAAGTTGAGTTCTAACCCAATTGTTCTCCAGAATTGGCATTCTAAAGAATTCCCAGAGCAATGTTTTCCAGATCTATTGGACAGCAATGTGGCTAGGATCTTTGATGATACAATTCTATAAACTCATTGATGTTTCTAAAGTGAATCCCTATACAAGAAAATAATTCTATAAATTTTATCTCCAGTTGCTACACCTCTATCCACATAGTCATGTTGTCCATATTTTAGACAGATCTGTATGTGAAATGAATATTTGTATTTATGTTCAAGAAATTATAATATGCAGACTGTGTGACCAATCATTCAGTGTGTTCTTTCTCCGGATGACATGCTTCACTTAGCAGGATCCCTCCAATTTTACCCATATTGTAGCAGAAGATAGTATCTGATAATTCCTTATAACTGGGTAGTAGTCTACTGCATACATATCAGTATCACTAATACACACACACACATTCTCTCTCTCTCTCTCTCTCTCTCTCTCTTCATCTGTGATTGAGCACTTCTGTTGCTTTCACATCTCGATTATTGCATATAGCACCGCAATGAACATAACTGTACATATATCACTTCAAATAAGTTATTTTGTCCTCTGGAAAGATATCTACAAAAGGAACTGTTAGATCATAAGGCAGGTCTGTATTTTAATTTTGTTGATGAATTGCCATATGTCTTTATCATAGGGGCTGAATCAATTTACATTTCCCACCAAAAGTGTAAAAATTCATCTCTCTCCAGCAACTAATCAGCACTTGTTTTTGTCCTCGTTGGTGTAGTCCCTTCTAAGTGTGAGGCAGTAGATATTTCAGTATTGTCCTGAATTGCATTTCTCTGATAGTGGTAATGAGTTTTTTTTCTTTTCTTCTTTTTTTTCTTTTTCTAATATGTCTTCTCAGTGTCTGTATATTACTCTTTGATGAAGTGTCTCTTCAACAGTTCTCACATTTTTTAGTGGAGTTGTTACTTTTTATGTAACTTTTTGAATATTATAAGATTTTTATATATCTTAAGTATTTGCCACCAATATGAAAAGACATCTTACTTAATGGAAAAAGGATACTTTTGTCTTCTGACAAAAGCAAAAATCCAGATATATAAAGAACTCAGTTTTTGTCTTTAAAAAATTCATAATAGCAAAAACATGGGAACAACCAGTACGCCCTTTGACAGATGACTAGATAAAAAAAAAAAAAAGGTATGCAACATATACTCAACAGAGTATTATTCAGTAATAAAAAAAAGGATGGTATTTTGTCCTTTGGGATAAAGTAGATGGAATTGGAGAAGATTATGCTTAGGGAAACAAGGAGATGAAGATCAACTATAGAATGGTTTTACTCATATGCAGAATATAAACCGTGAGTATACGAATGAGAAAAAAAACAAAATGTCAACTTATTTTTAAGATGGTGGGAGAACTATAGTGGTTATCTATAGGGATGGGAATGGGAACACAGACCTTTGGTGACACAAGCGGTGAAAAGAAAATTTTAAATACATTTTTTAAAATGAGGTAGCAATAGTTTAGAAAATTGGGGAACAAGAACAGAAAAAGGAGATACAAAGCAAAACTTGAATTGCATTTGATGTACTGCACTAAGCAAAGGACTCTGGGGAAGGAGGAGCAGGGAAGGGGGCTGGTGGTATGGTGTTGGAGCCTTGGTGCCTGATGGTGGAAAAGGAAGTAAGTTGGGAGTCTGAGTGTTTTGTAGACACCTATCATGAGATGAGAAATTTTATCCATGCGTCAACAACTGTACTCAAAACCATTAAGCCCCCCCTAATAATTTAAAAGAAAATACTACATGAAAGTATAAGGTAGCCAGTAGACATATTTGTAAAATAGATATTCTAACCACAATAATATCAATCCATGAAAACTGAAATAATGGAACTATATTAAAATAATCTGAATTTTTGTAATGCCCCGGGACTGCATCCTTCCAGCTGAAGGCTTACTATCTTTGTTATAATGTGCCCCTTTTGATGAACTTCTGACTTTATCTCATTTAATTTTACTTGTATATTTTAGCATATTTAGATTTGTTTTCCACTTTAGAATTATATATATATATATATATATAAAAAACTTCATATGTAGGTAGACATCTTGACTGGTATTTTTCTTAGAAGTCTTGGCTCACACTGGAATATTCTCTCAAATAATTCTTTGTTTGGTTCTATAAATCTCATATAGGTTTGGTTTTCCTATCACTTTGAACTTTATAAGATTTTCCCCAAAATGAATCACTTCTCTGTTGAATTTAATGAATAAAAAGACAACTAGTCATGTTATTAGTTAATAGTCAGTACTCTTAGTTGTCAGTGACAGCAAGCCATTTCAAGCTATGTACTTTGGTCAAAATTGAAATGTGTTGCTTTTTTTTTTTTAATGAAAAAATGAAAGTTAAGGTCTAATGGCAAATTGAAATGTTCAAAGGCATTGGTGACTGTCCTCTTTTGCTCTCAGGCCTACTTTTTCTTCGATTGGCACTTTTGTTTTTCCCAGTTTGACTCCTTTCTTTTATTCATTTATTTATTTATTCATTTTTATTTCCACCATGGTTATTGTTAGGGCTCGGTGCCAGCACTATGAATCAACCACTCCCTGTGACCATTTTTTATTTTTATTTTTGTATCCAGGGTTATTTCTGGGGCTCAGAGCTTACACTATTAATTCTCTGTGGCCATTTTTTTTCATTTTTTTTTTGAATTTGACAGGACAGAGAGAAATTGAGAGAGGAGGGGAAGATAGAGAGGGGGAGAGAAAGACAGACACTTGCAAACCTGCTTCACTGCTTGTGAAGCGACCCCTACACATACTGCAGGTGAGGAGCCAAGGGCTCGAACCAGGATCCTTGTAGTGCTAGTCCTTGTGCTTCATACCACGTGTGCTTAACCTTGTGTGCTACCACCCAGCTCCCCCATCCGACTCCTTTCAATAACAGAGATAGCCAACCAGCAACTTCTATTTCACATCTTTACCTATTACAACTGCAAAAGAAGATTTTGTTACCAAAATGACCAGAAGACCTTCTGGAATGTGAATTTTAACTGGTCCATCTTCAGTCACAGAACTGTCTTTGAGCCAATCATTAAAACTTATACTGGTAAAGTTAGATGAGTCATATTTAAGTCCAGATCTGGTTCTATACTCTCTTGTGAGAAAGTGATTAGCAATTGACAATCTTTTCTCAGAAGAGCTGTGAGATACTGTTACAAAACAAAAAAATTACTGAGGTGAGGTTCTAGGAAGTTGAAAGATAATAGTGCACTATACCTGCGTTTGAAGTCAGTTTGGGCCTGTGCCAGTTATTAATAAGTTGCTTAGTAGGTGGTGACTTTAGATTAGTGGGAGGTAATAATTTGAGATAGCAGGTGTTTTCATTGCTTGTGGGGAAATATATTCGCTAGTCTTCATGATGGATAGTTAAAAGTAACTTACCATTTAATGACCAAAGTTTCAACATAAAATAAATGTCCTAACCAAATAGTCACAAATATTTGCATGTGGTACATGTGTTACCTGTGATTTTATAACACAAGAAAAACAGTATTCGAAACCATGTAGTTGCTATGAAAACTGAAGTGAAATTATTGTGTAAAATGTTATCATCCTATAGTTTCTTCTCTGTAAATTAACATTGAACTTACGTCTTCCAAATAACCAACTAAAGCCAAGCGTTTCCTTAATTAGATTGAATAATAATGCTAACTTTAAAAAAAGTGCTAGATAATATCTATGAATACTGAGTAAATATTGAAAAGAACAAACTAGAAATACTTCCTGGTTAAGAATATCAAAATAAGATCCTTCTGTTTTCACATGAGAGATTTTACTTATTCCATTAGTTTTTCCGTGACATTAAAATATTTTGAAGCTCATCCTTTCCACCTCAATACCAGCTTATAAGCCACTTGAGAAAAGCAGCTTTATTTTTATCACATTATGTAACTTAGCCATACTTTATTAGAACAATGTAAACCTATACCTTGCTGAACAAATTTTGACTTGAAATGACTCCCAGCTAATCCCTATATATATATGATCCAAATTGCACATTTTGTCCAATCCAAAAACATAAAGATACGTCAAGGTGGAGGGCATTCAAAGAACGAACTACATAATATCAGGCACTTCCAAATAAGAAAATCTTTTTCTTATTCACAGCACAGCTTATAAATAATTACATTTAAAAAAATCAGTGTTTTGTAGCGCAGCAGGTTAAGTGCAGGTGGCGCAAAGCACAAGGACCGGCATAAGGATTCCGGGTCGAGCCCCGGCTCCCCACCTGCAAGGGGAGTCACTTCACAGGCGGTGAAGCAGGTCTGCAGGTGTCTGTCTTTCTCTCCTCCTCTCTGTTTTCCCCTCCTCTCTCCATTTCTCTCTCTCCTATCCAACAACGATGACAACAACAATAATAACTACAACAATAAAACAACAAGGGCAACAAAAGGGAATAAATAAAATAAAATAAATAAAACAAAACAAAACAAAAAAATCAGTGTTTAACCGGTCAAGAGAGAAGTCTTAGCTCATTACTTTCTAATCGCCATTAATATCTGTTTATTTACTGTACACTGAAGATTGGCAGTAAATATAGCTAGGTAGGTAAAGCTTACTTTATTTTGAAGAGTTTATGTTGTGTCGGGTGGGCTTCCCAACAGACCACCAAGAGGCAAGATTGGGTATGCAATCGCAGAGGAGTTTTATTTCTAGCCCAGGCTAGGGTCGGGCCTGTCACGAACACAGACTCAGCTGCTCCAGGTGCCGACGACCCAGACCCCAACTACTGAACTTCATTTATAGGAATTTCTAAGCACAATGAGCAAGCAATAATTATTGAGCAAACATCATACAGTTCCCATCAGGACAGGGAGTTTCCTAAAATTTTCCAACTTCCCATCAGTTTCATGTAAGTTTCAGTAACTACTTGTTTTCCCAAACTTCCCATTAGTTTCATGTAAGTTTCGATAACTACCTGTTTTCCCAAACTTCATTCCTCCGCCTCATTTCCCCAAAACTGTTCCACCTGGTTCCTTTCTTATTCCTGTAAATTGCCCATGCTGAGAACAATGTAATGTTGGCTTGGACCTCCATCTTCCAACATTGAAAGACCATATTGAAGGTGAGTTGTATAAAGAAGAGATAAGGATAGAAGAAATAGTGTAATAGTTATTAAATTTAACAAAAAACAACTTTCATGTCTCCTTTTTTTTTGCCTCCAGGGTTATTGCTGGGGTTCGGTACCTGCACCACTGCTCCTGGAGGCCATTTTGTCCCTTTTGTTACCCTGGTTGTTTTTGTTTGTTTATCGTAGTTGTGGTTATTATTATCATTGCTATTGATGTCGTTGTTGTTGGCTAGGAAAGAGAGAAATGGAGAGAGGAGGGGAAGACAGAGGGGGAGAGAAAGACAGACACCTGCAGACCTGCTTCACCACCTTTGAAGCGACTCCCCTGCAGGTGGGGCGGGGGGCTTGAACTGGTATCCCCACGCCAGTCCCTGTGCTTTGCCGCCACTTGAGCTTAACCCACTTCGCTACTGCCCGACCCCCAAAACTTTCATGTCTTAGGCTCTGAAGTCACAGGTTGAGTCCCCCACACCACTATACACCAGAGCTGTGCAGTGTCCTGGTAAGAGATGAAATGTAATGAAGGATGGTAGGAATTTTTCTTAAGGTAAATATTTCTACTCGTGGTTCTTTTTACTACTTAAATAAATTGCATCTAAAATTATATTTTAAATTATATATTCAACTAAAAGTATATCTACCTTCATCCAGCTCTAACATTTTTATTCTTTGATGAAAACAAGACAATATTGGAATCATAACTTTCAGTAAAACCAGTCAAGGGATTAAATAGTAGATGCATGCCCATGTTAAGATCACTGTGCTGATTAAGCCAAATTTACAGGCTTGTTCTTTAAGTGGGCTTGTACTTTGCTCCAGGCACTCCCTCAGACCCTGACATGACAGGTGACACCTTGCAAATGGAAAACATTAGTCACCAGGAGAATCTTGGGAACAAAACAGAAGTGGAATGGAGCCAATTCATGACCACTAGATTGACTGTCCAAGTCAGTCAACAGTTGTGCCATGGCATTTTGCCTTCTAAATAAAAGAATGGTCTTACAAATGATAGTTAATTGGTGCAGGTGAAAGTGTAACTGACTCCCAGATATGTACTTCCAGTTCTGCTATGTCAGCAATCACTTTACAACAATCAGTTGATGGTTTTGAAGGAGCTTGTACCAAAATGGTAGGAGGTTATAGACACCTCAAAATTAAGTATAAATGTATTTTATAGTAAAGTCATTGCTTTCAAAAAAAATTATTCTGCCCCTCAGACTAGAATATATAGCTTAGATTAGCTGGGAAAGCTACAGTACTAGAAGAAATAAAGTATAACCATCAAAGCAATACGTGTCAGTGTTTGATAAACATGTTCATTGATGGGAGCTATCAAAATAAAGGTAATTCAGAAAATCTGAGAAATGCATGCATAGGAAAAGATTAACACTGAAATGAATTGCAAAATTAGATGAAGCATTGATGAAAGGACTACAGGGCAATAAGCTCCCCAGTTTTAGGAAACTGTAAAATAGCCCTAGTCAGTTCTATGAAGAGTTGCATTCCTGGGCAGGGGTAGATAGCATAATGGTTATACAAAAAGACTCTCATGCCTTAGGCTCCAAAGTCCCAGGTTCAAGCCCCCCCCCCCCCCACACACACACACACACATACACACACCACCACCATACGCCACAGTAAGGGAGTGTTATAAACTGGATAGCAGTTCCTCTTCTTGATAGTCTGATATAATGGAGAACTGAGTGAGGCAGGTTTCTCCAGCTCATGCCAATGTGCATGTAAGTTTGAGAACAACCTCCCCAGAAAATGGCCTGGCTCTTTTTCAAGGGCTTTTAACAGTTTTCTTTAACACCTTGCTATTCAAAAGGTGTCCTGTTGTCCATCAGCATTATGGACAGCTAGGAGCTGTTTGAAATTCAGGATCTGTGCCCCCCAGGCAGTTGTGTTAAATCAGAATCTGCATTTAAAAAACAAAGACCCAAATGCAGATGTGGAGCACATTAAAGAGAGGCACTTTGCCAACATATCCAAAGGACTGAGGTTATTGTTTCTCATTTCCAAGTGTCTGAGCATTTTCTTAAAGTGACACCAACAAGAAACCACGGGCCACCTCTAGAAAATTTCAGAGAAAACAGCAAAATGTTTTTCAAAAAGAAACAGAGCATTTTCACAATAGGAATGTGTGTGGAGCTTTTAGGCTGGAAAGCCTGCACTACTCCTATCAAAGGTTCCACTTCCCACAGGCACCAGGCACCAGGGATGGTAAGAGGTGCTGCTGTGAGAGCCTGAAGTTAAACACTATCTTTATGGAATTTGGTAAGAGCTTCTGGAAGAGCCTGGGTGGGGCGAGTCTGTCCAGGGAAGCAGGGCTATATCGTTAACTTTTATCAATACCCTGTCCATTTCTACTCCAGAACTTGATTTACCTTTCTACTTGATGTTTGTGCCATTTGACATTCTTTACCCCAAATCCTCTGCCTCTGGCAACCACCAGTGTGCTCTCTGTACCTGAGTTTGGCTGTGCTTCTTTCTACATTTAAGTGGGAATCAGGCATCAATTTGTTTTGTCTGTCTTCGCACTCTTGTGTGTGACTACCATTTTCAGATTCCTTTCTTGAATAGACTGCTCTTCTATCACTATATATTCTTTGCTCCCTTGTATTAAATTAAATGACCACATATACATGGGTATTTTTCTGAACTCAGTACTGTTCCATTGGTCTATGCATCTGCTTCAGTGCCAGTGTCATGTTTATTTGTGTTTTTTTTTTACCATAGTTTTAGGTTATCATTTGAAATCAAATGGTGTGATGTCTAGCTTCTTTTTCTTCTCCAGATTATTTTAGCTATCTGGGCTTTTAGAATTAAATTGATCCATTTTGTGAAAAATGTTATAGAACTCTGTGATTGTGTTAACGCTGTAGATTGTTTTGTATGATACAGACACTAACAATATATAATGTCACCATTCTGAAGAAGGGTGTTTGCGATAGACTACCCTTCTAGGGTCCTAGGCGAGTTTTGAGGAAAATATTTCAAGAGAACACGCATGACAGATGTACAGTTTCTAAATTTGTCCTTTATTAGAGTCTGAAACATGTGACATGCAAAAGTGAAATCAGAGTTAAAGCTTGGGCGGTAGGTTGCCCAAAGGTGTCTGGAACCAGTCCAGAAGACTTTTCTCCCTGAGAACCCCTTCCTCTTGTCAATATGTCTTGTCAGTGTATTTCATCAGTGTGTTTGCTTTTTTATGCTGGTCTTTCTTTAGTCTCCTTGGTGGAATGTAGTCCTATGTACTTTATACTTTTTTTATTTAGTTTTTTTATTTAGTTGTAAATGGAATTGTTTTCTTATTCTTTCTGATAGTGCATTTCTAGAAATAACATGCAGAACTTCTAGAAAAATGGAGAATAGGGACTTGGGCGGTAGCGCAGCGGGTTAAGTGCAGGTGGCGCAAAGCTCAAGGACCGGCATAAGGATCTCAGTTCTAGTCCCTGGCTCCCCATCTGCAGGGGAGTCGATTCACAAGCAATGAAGCAGGTCTGCGGGTATCTTTCTCTCCCCCTCTCTGTCTTCCCCACCTCTCTCCATTTCTCTCTGTCCTATCTAACAATGACAACAAAAACTACAACAATGAAACAACAAGGGCAACAAAAGGGAATAAATAAATATAAAAAAATAACTAAGAAAAATAGAGAAAAGAAAGGAACTTTTATAGATTTTAATGATTGATTTTGTATTCTGCACATGTACTGGATTCATTTATTAGATCTAAAAGGTGTTTTTGTTGTTGTTGTTGTTGTTGTAGAGGCTTGGATTTTCTTTAATCTTTTTTATTTTATTTTTTTATCTTTATTTATTTATTGGACAGAGAGAAGCAGAAGTCAATAGGGAAGGGGGTGAGAGAAAAGGCAAGAGACAGAGAGACACCTTCAGACCTGCTTCCCCACTCCCAAAGCTTTCCCCATGTATGTGGGGATCGGGGGGCTCGAACCTGGATCCTTGTGCATTCAAACATGGGTGCTCAACCACTTGCGCCACCACCCAGCCTTAGCTTGGATTTCCTTTATATGAAAAGTTATCTGTAAATAGTGACCTTTTTTGTTCTTTTTTGTGCTTTAGATAGTTTTATATCTTCTTGAGCAGTTGTTCTCTCTAGATCTTAAGGTGTTGTAGAAGTGTGAAAATGGGCATCCATTTCTTGTTTTAATCTTAGAAAAGATTTATAATGGTGAGTGTGGTATTACCAGTGGATTTGTCATGTATGACCTTTTTATGTTGAAGTGCTTTACTTCTGCACACACTTCGTAGAGATTTTCCCCCCATTTTATTAGGAGGTTAGTAGTCTACAGCACAGTTGTTGACCCATGGATATATTGGCACCCAAGGATCCTTTCACCCTCTCCCAACACTTCCCTCCCCCAAATCTACTGCGATGGTGTAGTGACACCCCACCCAATCCAAATTTTGCCTTATGTTTTATTTTTCTGTTCTTGTTTCTTAAGTTCCACCTATAAATAATATCATCCAGTACTTGTCCTCTTTTTAGCTCTTCTTTTTCTAGCGTTTGCCCTTCTTCCGTAGCCAGTCAACAGCGTCAGGTTGAGCCTGATGTAAAGTTTCGAGACCTCCTTTGAATCTGGAGAGGTGGCAGTCGTTGACTATGTGGGTCATAGTCTGTCTGTAGCCGCAGGGGCAGTTCGGGTCGTCTCTGGCTTCCCAGCGATGGGACATAGCGGCACACCAGCCATGGCCTGTTCGATAGTGATTGAGGAGGGCCCAATCATAACGTGCTAGGTCAAAGCCGGGTTGACGCTTGCAGGGGTCTGTGATGAGGTGTTTGTTCTTTACCTCAGCTGACTGCCAGCTCTGTTTCCAAGAGTCTGGTACAGAGAAGTTCAGTGTAGCCATAGGGGACCAGACTGGGTGACGAGACATCAAGCGTTGGACAGGGTGGGCGAAGATATCCCCGTATATTGGCAGGTCCGGTAGAGTGTAGACGTGGGAAATGAACTTAGATGATGCTGCATCCCGACGAATATCTGGCGGGGCGATGTTGCTAAGAACTGGCAGCCATGGAACTGGGGTGGAACGGATGGTTCCAGAAATTATCCTCATGGAGGAATATAATTTGGAATCGACCAAGTGGACATGGGGGCTACGGAACCATACTGGGGCACAGTATTCTGCAGTGGAATAGCATAATGCCAGAGATGATGATTGTAGTGTGGAAGCGCTCGCGCCCCACGAGGAGCTGGCCAGTCTTGCAATGATGTTATTCCTCGCGACCACCTTTGCTGCAGTTTTTATGAGATGTTCGTGAAATGACAGGGTGCGATCGAGAGTAACGCCAAGATAGACTGGCTGGGCTTCATGCCGGATTCTCGTATCGCCAAGCTGCACATTAAGCTCACGCGAGGCCGAGGCATGGTGTAGATGGAAAACAGATGATACCGTTTTTGCAGTGCTAGGGATTAGTCACCATTTTTTACAGTAATCAGATATCAGAGACATGTCTTTCGTGAGTGTTTCCTCGAGGATGTCGAACTTGGGATGCCTGAGTTGCACAGCAGATGTCATCGGCGTAGATGAACTTCCTTGAAGAAGTTTCTGGAAGGTCATTGAGGTAAATATTAAATAGCGTAGGAGCCAGAACAGAGCCCTGGGGGAGGCCACTTGAGACAAGTCTCCATCTGCTAGACTTGTCACCCAGATGCACCCGGAATCTTCTGTTTTGGAGAAGAAACGATATAGTGTTGGCCACCCATAGAGGCAGGCATCTTGAGATCTTGACTAGGAGACCATGGTGCCAGACCGTGTCATAGGTTGCTGTGAGATCAACAAAGACAGCACCCGTCTTTAAATTCTTCTGGAATCCATTTTCAATGTAAGTTGAGAGGGCCAGGACTTGTTCGCAGGTAGATCTTCCTGGGCGGAAACCAGCTTGGGCGGGTGATAGGAATTTCTCTGTAACAGGAGAAATATGTGACAGAAGCTGCCTCTCAAGGAGTTTGTAACACACGGAGAGGAGAGAAATTGATCTATAGCTGGCGGCCAGTGTTGGGTCTTTCTTTGGTTTCAAAACTGCTATTATCTTCGCACGACGCCAAATTTTGGGCATAGATTCAGATTCCAAGATGTGGGACAGGAATGAAGTGAGCCACTTCTTTGCCACGGGGCCCAAGTTAAGAATGACTTCTGGGGTGATGTTATCATAGCCAGCAGCCGTTCCCGGTTTAACCCTCTTCAAAGCATCTTCCAGTTCAGACAGTGTAAAAGGAGAGTTTTGGAGATGGACAAGATAACCGGAAGTGGGATGACCACTCATGGGAAATTTCTCTTTTCCAGACTGGGCCGATCTTAGCACGTCCAACTTGAGTTAGGTGACTGGCCACTGAGTTTGGAGATATGGGAGGATGGGAGACGGGAGGGGGTTGGCTACCAGCACCCAGACTATGAAGAAGCTTCCAGGCCTTCCTACTTGAGTGGGTGAAGTTCAGACTTTCCGTGAGTTGTTGCCAGCGGGCTTGGCGTGCTGCATCCAGGGAGGCAATGAGATGGTCAGCCACATCTGGGTCGCCCGACTCATCATACTGCTTTAGTAGTTGCTCGCATTCAGCATCAAGACAAGGCGTATAGTTAGCACGTCTCCCACGAGGAATGGCTTGGAAGCTGCTTTGAAGATGGCTTGGCGGAAGCGCCTGTAGGAATCTTCAGAGGGGATAGAGTTAATTGGAACTGCAGGAATAGATTTGTTGGTAAGATCACTGAACAGACGCCAGTTTGCTTTCCGAAAGTTCCGTCTTAGTTTTTCCGAGCACAGAATCAGTGGGAGCTGGAAACCAATGTGGATGATTGCTGGGCGGTGATGACTGTGCGGGAAGATCTTGAGAACGTGTCTCGTAGCGGGAAAGGCTTGGATGTTAGACCAGAAACTATCAGATACTTAGAGGAAAATATTGGCAGAACTCTTTTCCACATAAATTTGAAAGACATCTTCAATGAAACGAATCCAATTACAAAGAAGACTAAGGCAAGTATAAACCTATGGGACTACATCTTTTAAGATAATACCTTCAAGCAAGCACCATCTAAGATTGGTCATTTTGACAGTTAAGTAGTATTCCATTGTGTATATATGCCACAACTTTGTTCAGTTACTCAACTGTCAATGGACATCTAGGTTGCTTCCAAGTTTGGACTATTACAAATTGTGCTGCTGTGAGCATGGTATATGTGGATCTCTTCAGAAGGGTGTTCCCTTTGTATATCCCAAGAGAATTGCCAAGTTATATTGGTAGGCCCATTTCTCATGTGCTGAGAACTCTCCAGACCATTTTCCATAAGGGTTGAACCAATTTGCCTTGATGTTTTTGTGGTATCATTTGTTTTCTTACATCTATAATTTTATTTGGTACGTCTTTTTCTAGCTGAAGTTTTGTCTATTGTCATTTAAAAAAACTAGCTTAGTTTTGTTAACCTTTTCTCTTGCTTTTTAGTATCAATCTCATTGATTTTTTTCTTTGATCTTTGGAATATGTATATTTTAGGTATAAAGTTAGATTTCTAGAGATATTTTATTTCTTCAGGTAGATTTTATCATTATTAAGTCCTTCTTTAAAAGCATCTCACAAATTTAAATATTTTCATTTTGCACTTTGACTTGACTAGATACTTTGAAACTCTAGATTTCATCTGTGTCCCATTGATTCCTCAGAAGCATGCTGGTTATCTGTACAAACATTTGACTTTTTCAGATTTATTATAATTGTTTTCTAGTTTCATAATGTTCTCAGAAATAATGATATAATTTCAATTTTTTATTTATTTTTTCTTTTTAAATATCTTTTTCCTAATCATTTTATTCTCTTTTGTTACCCTTGTTGTTTTATTGTTTTAGTTACTGATGCCATTGTTGTTGGATAGGACAGAGAGAAATGGAGAAAGGAGGGGAAGACAGAGAAGGCGAGAGAAAGATAGACACCTGCAGACCTGCTTTGCCACTTGCGAAATGACTGTCCTGAAGGTGGGGAGGCTGGGGCTCAAACCCGGATGCTTACATCAGTCCTTGTGCTTTGCGCCAGGTGCACTTAACCCGCTGTGTGCACTACCACCCGACTCCCATTTTTTAAATTTATTAAGATATGTTTCATAGCCTAAAATATAATCTACCCCAGAGAATGTCTCCATGCACTTTTAAAGATGTATATCTTGCTGATGCTTGATAAAGTGTTCTCTAAACTGGTAAAGTTCATCTGTAAATTCAGTTGGTTAATATTTAGTGTCTATTATTTGTCTGTCAATTGATGTTTTTATTATCTTTTATTTATTGAATAGAGATAGCCAGAAATTGAGAGGGGAGGAGAAGAGGGGGGAGGAAGGGAGGGAGGGAGGGAGGGAGAGAGAGAGACAGAGAGAGAGAGAGAGAGAGAGAGGGAGAGGGAGAGAGAGAGAGTCCTGCTGCCCTGCTTTACCACTTGTGAAGCTTTCCCCCTGCAGGTGGGGACCAGGGGTTGTGCATGTATGCTCAGCCAGGTGTGCCACCACCTTTGATTCATCTATCCATCATCAAACTAGGACACTGAAGTCCACTACTACTATTGTATTCCTTTCTATTTCTTCCTGAATGGCTGTTAATTTTTCTCTTATAGATTTAGGTACTCCTGTATGCATAACATTACAAATTTTATATCATTTTATTAGATTGATGTTTGTTTGGGTTTTTTTGGCCTCCAGGTTTATCACTTGGACTCGGTGCAGTTGCCTCATGTAATAACTCATGTTAATTCCTTTGCAAGATACAGAAAATAGTAAACATTAAGGACAGATATTTCTTTAATATATTCAGCCAATCACTTATTCCAGAGCTTTATTAGTAAGTAAAGATACAGTAACAAACACAGTGAAGATATGAGCAACTTTCCACTGAGTTTGTTCAAATCATTGGGAAATTCCTACACAACTGAATATTATTCATGTAGGAAGAATTCAGTAGAAGGTTTTTGTTCTCTGCAAATAGAAGCTTAAAGTACACACAAAGAGAGAGGGGGGAGGCTGAGACTGACTGACTGACTGACTTCTGAAGGTCTTGCATTTTGCTACCGGAGAAGTGGTACAACGTCACTTGACTCTATTACACATTTTTTATTACATTAGGGTCAACATAATCAATTGAAGCAACAGAGATTAAAGCAAGGCAATTGAAAATGAGAGAGCAGTAATACCAAAAAGTACTATTTTGTGCAGTCTTTTACCAAATGAAGATGACATAAACATAATGTGTAGGGAAGAAAGTTAAAGACAGTTAGGAATTACACACATCATTTAAGTAAATATTTCAAAGCCTAACATTTAATTGAAATTTCTATTTAAAATCAAAGTACAATAGCTGGACTTTTGACATGGACTATATCTATCATTAATATTACTTTATTTTTCTCTCTGGTTTCTCCAGGTAGATGTGTTTTATCTTTCCACTCTTTCATAAGCTATTTGAGACTGTAAATCATGTCCTCTACTTTCTTTTTATTCCATAGCATCCAACACAAAGTTGGTGGAAAGAAGGTACTTAGCACAAGCCTTAATTAGCAATAAGGAAGGTTAAGAAAAATACATGCATATGTAAAAGAAAATTTGTTTACCCATGCTTAGTCAAGAAATGTAGATGTTAATACAAGTTCTAATAAATGTCAAGAATGATGAGTCAAACTGGTCAGCAAGATACTTCACTTGTATAGGTGGACTTGCTTTGCCATGGATACAACCCAGGTTCCAGTCCAACCTCCATAGCAGGAAGGGAAGCTTGCTGTGTTACCTTTGTTTCTATTTCAACTGTAAATAATGGTAGTTTTATTTATCAGTTTGCAAGCATTTTATATTCTTAACTAATTTCTCTAGCAGGTACTACCAGTGCTATATAGCATGATATATCCTTGTCTTGTTCCTGATCGTCAAGGAAATTCTTTCCGTTCTTAATCCTATAGTATGTAGTATGCTATTGGCTCTGGATTTGTTACATATGGTATTTAGAATATTTAGGTGTGGGGCTTATATCCCCATTGTTGAAGGTTTTTGTCACAAATGATTAAGTAGTGTTGATACTTGTCATATCTATTATCTAGTGAGTGGGATTATAATATGATTTTTGTCCTTGGTTCTTAGAATGTGGTGTGTCATGTTGATTCACATTTACTGAGCCACTCTCACATGCCTGGAATAAATGCCACTTAATCATAATGAAAATCTCCTTTAATGTATTGGTGGGTTATTGTCTGTCTAATGGATGGATTGATTCATTTTTACCAAGGCACTGCTCAGCTGTGGCTTACAGTGGTGCTGAAAATTGAACCTGGGGCCTTTGGTGCCTCAAGCATGAAGGTCTTTTTGCATAACCATTATGCTATCTCCTAAATCCTTAATGTATTGCTGGGTTTGGCTTTTTGACAAATTCTGCATTTATGATAATCTGAGGTATTTCTCTAAGGTTTTGTCTTTTGGGGATAGCCTTATTTGGATTTGGAATCAGGGCAATGATTCATATAATGTATATGGTAGTTATTTTTAATTTTTAATGTTTTTGAATGGATGCATTTTAATTCTTCCATAAATATTTGGTTAAAAAATTCACTAGTGAAGCAATTTCCTCTTAGGTTTTCATTTTTTAGGAGACTTTTGATGACTATTTCCTTGAGTTGATTGATCAAATTCTCCATTTCTTCCTGACTTACTCTTAAGAGTAATGATTAAGAACATCTTTCTAGATGTCCAATTTGTTGCCCCATAATTTTCCATACTACTTTCCCATGATCATTCATGTTTCTGTAGTATCTGTGATAACTTCTTTTACATGTATGTTTTTTCTTTTTGGGTTCTCTTATCACCTTGTCTATTTTTTGTATTGCTGCATGTGGATTTTTTTTTGACAAATTCTGCATCTATATGATGTTTGAAAAAAATCTTAAAATGTACAAAATTCCATTTTTATTTTTGTGAGTAATCCAGTTATTATGCAGTTGAATTTTCTCCCCACGAATTTTTTTCCTTTTGCTTGACATCAAATATTGTTAACATATGCTTGAAACTTAGCCTGCATAGATGTGTTACAATTTGTTTTGTGTTGCTAAGTATGACATATCCTTGAAAATGTTCTGTGAGTGCTTGTTTTGGGTTGCAAATATATATCTCAGTAAGGTAATGTGGAATATAAAGTCTTAGAGATCAGACTCGGGCTCTTTCAAGTTCATTCTTATCCTCTTCTCACTGAGCCATCTCACCATTTGTAAATGTCCACTAAGACCTTGCCACCTTACATATCATTTAAAGCTGCTGCTTACTTGCTGACTTCTTAATAATCAACCCATGGTCCTATGATTATTTCCTTTATCCTTACATAATTTGCATCATTGACCCCTGGTTTTTGTTGTTGTTGTTTGTTTTGTTTTGTTTTTTGGCCAGAAATTTATTTTCCTTAAGTATAGTAGTATCCTTCATATTTGACTTCATTGTGCCTTTTGTTGTTACCAGAGTTATTGCTAGAGCTCTGTGCCTTCATGATTCTAAAGTTCCAGTAGACTTTTTTGTTTGTTTTGGTGGGGAGGGGGGAGACAGAAGATGATTAAACAAGCAGAGAAGAAGAGATGAGAAACACTACAGTACTATTTCATTGCATTAAGCTTCCCCTGAGCAGTTGCTTCCAGATGGCTACCAGGAACTCTAACCTAGTTCCTCATGCATCTCAAATCATACATGCTACCAGGTAACCTGTTTCCTGATGTCCTGGACCGCCCCCCCACACACACACACACTTTTTATTTTATTTATTTATTTTTTACAGAGCTGATGTGCTCTGTCATATGATTGTGCTGCAAACTGAACCTGAGCTCCCCCCCCCCAAGCATGAAAAGCTGTTGTAGAGCTGTTGACCCCCAACTCTGTACCTTTTGATTGACTCTAGGCATTTTTCTTAAGATTAGTTTTTGCATTGACTGTTGATCTATCTCAATTATGTATTATTATTTAACATAAAGTACTGAGATGTGTTTATGATATACATAATTGCTGTGGTCATATTGCAGGTTTTTTTATTGTTATTAGGTCTTATCTACTTATTGACTTGTTCAATTTTTGGTGAATTTTTAGAAAGAACTTTTTTTTCCCCCATCAGGGTTTTTGCTGGGGCTTCTTGCCTGAAAGGCAACTCAACCACTCCCACAGGCCATTTTTTCCTCTTTCTTTTTTTCCCCTTTCCCATGGATACAAAAAGAAAGAGGAAAGAAAGGCATTTGTAGCACTGCTTCTCCTCTTATGAAGCTTTCCCGTCCTACAGGTGGGGATCAAGGTCTTGAACCCAGGTTCTTTGCACATGGTAATGTCTAAGGTCTCCTGAGTGTGCTATTGTCCAGCCCCTAACAGAACTCCTTCAGTAAGGTCTGGAGGTACCAAACTCTTTACCTTTGGTTTGTCTGGAAAAGTTTTTCTTTTTCCTTTATATATGAGAGACCTTCAGGATATTATATTATTGGCTAGAACTTATATGTGAGTGTTTTGAGTATGTCATTCCACTCTCTCCTGGCTATGGTAGGTTTTTAAATTACCTGCTTTCTTCCCTTATCCAACATATATATATTTATACTTGCTAGTCTTACTACTATGTATCTTGGAGTCAGTCCCATAGCATTTAGCTAAGCAGTTTTTCGGTCAACTTTTTGAACACTAATTCATTCCTCAGTCTGGGTAACTTTTCATTTTCATTTTTTTAAAAAGATTTTATTTATTTGGGAGTCGGGTGGTAGCTCAGAAGGTTAAGCCCACATGGCACGAAGCATAATGACCAGCTGAAGGATCCCGGTTTGAGCCCCCGGCTCCCCACCTGCAGGGGGGTCGCTTCACAAGCAGTGAAGCAGGTCTGCAGGTGTCTCTCTTTCTCTCCCCCTCTTCTCTACATTTCTCTCCGTCTAATCCAACAATGATGACATCAGTAACAACAACAATAATAACTACAACAATTAAACAAGGGCAACAAAAGGAAATAAATAATTTTTAAAGATTTTATTTATTTATTTATGAAAAATGATGGGGGAGAGAGAGAACGAACCAGACATCACTCCAGTACATGTGCTGCCAGGGACTGAACCTGGGACCTCATGCTTGAGAGTTCCAAAGCCCCATCCACTGCACCACCTCCCGGACACACTGCTTATTTTCTTTAAGCTTTCTGTTCTCTGTCTAACCCATTATCTTTATATTGCTATCCTAGTGAATTTGAATACCTCTTGTAGTTTGTAATTTTTATATATGACCTTCCAGGATTATTGCTGGGGCTGGGTGCCTGAACTATGAATCCACTGCTCCTGTGGCCATTTTTTTTTTTTATGGGACAGAGAGAAATTGAGAATGGAGGGAGAGAGACACCAGCAGACCTGCTTCATCATTTGTGAAGTGACCCCTCTGTAGGTGGGGAGCTGGGTGCTCGAACTGGGTTCTTTGCACTTCATACTATCTGCGCTTAACCCAGTGTACTACTGCCCCGGGCCCCTCTAGTTTTCTAAAGAGCTCTTGATTTCATCTGTTAAATTAGTTATATCCTACATGTGTATTCTACTTTGAACTTATTTTTTATATTTGACTTCTCTTATAACTTTTAGAGAATTCAAAATATCTATCATGGATAAACTTGGTTTGATATGGAACTATAACATACATGTCTCGAACTTTGGACTATAGGGTGTTCTCATGATATTGTATCTTTTTGTGGTTTTATTTTGCCACATATTCTTGTTGATTTTTCTGTTTTAAATGTTTATATATTTTATATTTAATTTGGATAGAGGCAGAGAGAAATTAGGAAGGGAACTAGAGAGAGAAAGACACCTGCAACGCTGTTTCGTCACTCTTGAAGCTTCCCCCTGCAGGTGAGGACCAGGTTCTTGTGTGCTATAATGCGTGCACTCTACCAGGGGTATCACTACTGACCTCTATGTTGATGTTTAAAATGTTGTTTTTTTTGTTTTTTTTTTTAATTCTGGATGGGTAATTTGGAGCTGGGCTGCTCATCCTTCACATGTCCAGAAGGTGGTGCTGTGGCTTTATTTCTTTTTGGTTGCAGCAGCCATCTGTGGATACTTAGCTTAGCAACAGCTGGTAGTCTGTTGAGGGGGGAAGGGGTCAGAGGTGGACTGAGTCACTCTGTGAACCTGCTAGAAGCAGAAGGATTCTGGGTATGCCCATTGCACCCTAATATCCCATCTCTCTGGGCTCCTAGATATGACTTAGCAGTCTGTTGACTGTCAATGCAAAGCATCACTAAAGGCCAAGGGAGGAGGAGAGAGGAAGAAAGGAACTTGATCCTCTTGGGGAAAACCATTCTCAATTGTCATTATGGTGATGTTAAAAACAGTCTTTAATAAAGTATGTGAATATATACAATCCTGTGGGGTTACAACCATAAGTCCTGCTCTCCTCCAGGAAACTTGCAAGTATCTCATGGGGAAAATTTCTAAATACTGGAGTCCCAGAGTAGAATGTAAGCTGCTTCTGGAGATACCAGTGCATGTTGTTAAGGTCCACCTGGAAACAAATCTTTGTCTGTCTAGGTTTCCTGAAACCACTATAATTTCCAAAATCCTGAAATCTTTAACTTTGGATGAAGCTCTAGGACAGTTAAAAAAATTTTTTTTTCCTCACAGTAAAGCTGATGTGTCTCTGTTAGCTGACTGTGCAGCACTCTGGGAAGTGGGAGCCTGTCAAGCCTTGTTTTTCTAGTTGTCACATTGTCAAGGGAACCAGAAATGTAACCACTACTGTCTACAAGGGCCACACAACCAAGAGGCAGCCTCAGTGTGGACTACCTGCCCAAGCAGCACTGATGGAAACAGGTGGATGGAACAGAATACAGGGGGCCGAACACATCCCAGACTATAGTCAGCAGAGAAATATGGCACCTGTCAGCACTTCCATCTTTGGAGAGCACCCACTAACCTCTCACTCAATAGTAGTGACCATTACGAACAGAAAAATGAACCTCCTTTTACATTTGTCTATTGTTCCATCTACTGCCTTCACTCCCAAGAAAAAAAAGTTTCTTGTGGAGAGGCAGAAAGAAAATGGCATACCTGGTTAAATGCACATGTTACCATGCACAAAAAGATCCAGGTTCAAGCCCCACTCCCCACCTGTAGGGTTAAAGCAAGTATTTCAGGTGTCTCTTTCCATCTCCTCCTCCTCCTCTCTCAAATTCTCTGTCCTATGAAACAAACAAAAAAAAAAATGGTGCAGGGAGCAGTGATTTTTTTTTTCTTGCAGGCACCAAAACCAGTGATAAGTCTGGTTGCAATAAAATAGAATTGAGCTTCTCAGTTCCCCACAGCCACTGGGTCCCCTTGGAGAGATGTGTGCCATTGGTTTTCAAGTCTAAATGTTATAGGGACTTGTATTTCTGTGCTAGGGCCTAGGGGTTGGGGTGTCCATTGCATGATAAAAAGCCACTTTCCTTTGAGGGGAAGTTCAAAGCTTGCGATAGCCCTCCTGGCTGTCTCAGGAGACATGTTGGTCTTATGTCTCAGAGAACTGTTGAGCTAATCTCTTCTTCAGAAAGGAATTTTTTTTTTTTTTGCAAGTAGTGTGCAGAACATTCACATCTGGTGTGTTCATGTGAGGGGCTGAGGTCAGGATCTTCCTTCCCTGCCATCTTACCTCCAAGTGTTTCAGATCTGTTGTTGTAATTTCCAGCCCCGAGTTGTGTCCACTACTTTCTTATTTATGGATCTGTTGAAATTGTCCTTTGGTGCATGCGTTGCTCTTCTATCATTTCACTCTTTAACAGATAAATCATGCATCGCCATTACAGTAAAGCCTTTTTCTGTGGTTCTACCTTATTCACTTGTTTGGAACATACTCCTCTGTTTCTTCATGTTCCTTGCCTTTTCAGTGCAATCACTAAATCAGTCACCTTTCCCAGTTCTTTTGGGAAGGGAAGCCTCCCTGGGCATCACAAGACTTTAACAGCATCTGTAACATCTGTCCACTAGATTCTAATAGCACCCACCCCCAAACTGTCAAAACATGAAAGATAAGTGAGGTATGAGGTCAAATCCCATCTCAGGTTAAGAACCATTGATATGAAGACACTTCTACAACTCTTGCTAGCTAGAAATGCAACATTAATTAGAAAATTTAAACCAAACAGGACAGGCTCTCTGTTTTGTACAAAAGTTCAGGCTTAATATGGTGGTTGATAAAAATTTAAAAGTGCACAGAGGCATTGGTGTTTAGATGAATATATCTGAAGATACTTCCTCATCCTGTCGGAGGCCACCTGCCTGTTTCCAGGAAAGGCTGGCTTCTGGCCCACTGTGTCCCATTTCCCACAGTAGCTGCAATTTCTGTCTTTTTCAGCAAGAGACTGTTCTGTGTTCTCATCCCAGGGGTGAGGAGGATCGTAGTGCTGGCTCTGTTTGTCAGTCAGCCTTCAGGTCTTCCACACTTTTGATTCCAAATGGCGAGATCTGGAAAAAGAAAAGAAGGTTGAATGGTTATAGGAAGCATGGGGTTGCTCTCATTGGGGATACTACTTCCTACCTAAGCCCAAAAGTGCAAGTACATTTATTCCAATAGCCACTGGAGCCAAAAGTCTGTAAAATTAATATGAATAAAATGCTCAGTTAAGTAGCAATCTTTTCATTACTGTCCCAGCCGCATTTGTCAAGCTGCAGTTTCTACTAACTACCATCTAGAAGGTCTTTTAAACTGCCAGTCTTCACATTTGGACTTGATTTTAGAGATTGTTTATAATACTCAGGTTTCGAAGATTCATTATTCTAGGTCAACTGAATGTACTACATTAAGTTCACCTCCCAGATCATACAGTTGACCCCTTTTGTCTGACTAGGCCTCCCACACCCTCCTTCTAGTTATCTAAAAATTGCTTACTTGGTTTATCTATTAGTCTGTGAGTGAATTTATATGGTGTTGGTCTTTCACTGACTTATTCCACTCTCAAGCTCCTTTATAGCTGTTGCAGATGGTGTAGGACTGCATATTTGCATAGTTAAATAGTATTCTGTTTGTATCTCTACTACATCTTTGTCCAGTATTTCATTGATAACACATACCTGACGTTCTTTCCATGCTCTTTAAATTTTATTTGCATTTTTTTAATTTTATTTATAAATAGAAAACACTGAAAAAACCATAGGATAAAAGTGGTACTACTCCATACAATTCCCACCACCAGAACTCCATATCCCATCCCCTCCCTTGATAGCTTTCCTATTCTTAATCCCTCTGGGAGTATGGACCCAGGGTCATTATGGGGTGGAGAAGGTAGAAGGTCTGGCTTCTGTAATTGTTTCCCCGCTGAACATGGGCGTTGACAGGTCGATCCATACTTCCAGCCTGTCTTTCTTTCTCTAGTGGGGTGGGGTTCTGGGAAGTGGGGCTCCAGGACACATTGGTGGGATCATCTGCCCAGGGAAGTCTGGCTGGCATCATGCTAGCATCTGGAACCTGGTTGCTGAATAAAGAGTTACTATAGAGCCAAACAAATTGTTGACTAATCATGAACCTAAAGGCTGGGATAATTCAAATGAAGATTTGAGGGTCTCTGTTTTGTAGATAGTTAGTAGGCCTATTTTAGTTATATTCCAAAGAGCTCATGACTATAACTAGTTTTTTTTTTTTTTTTCCTGAGCCTGACATCTGATATGCAGGTAGATCCAAGTTATTATCTGGGGAGATGATGTCATAGCTGGACAAAAAGGGCTAGAAAGCTGGATCAAGGAAGAGAGTAGCTCCCAAATATGGGAAAGGTGTATAAATATTATTATTGACTGTAAACCTCATCGATATGATCTGATCGGGGGCCCATGTTCATCTTAGGAGCCTATATGACCTCTGCATCCCTATAGATCTGAGCTCATATTTATTTGCATTTTATTTATTTATTCCCTTTTGTTGTCCTTGTTGTTTTGTTGTTATAGTTATTACTGTTGTTGGATAAGAGAAAGATAAGACACCTGCAGACCTGTTTCACCCCTTGTGAAGCGACTCCCCTGCAGGTGGGGAACTGGGGGCTTGAACCAGGATCCTTACACCAGTCCTTGAACTTTGTGCCACCTGCACTTAACCCACTGTGCTACTGCCCTTGACTTCCATTTATTTGCATTTTTAACGAGAGACATCAGAACACGGATTGCTTAAGGGTGCTAGGAATTGAACCTGAGACCTCAGAGCCTCCATCATGAAAGTCTTGTATAATAACCATTATGCTATCTATCCAGCCGGCTTTTCTCTATCTTGGGTGTTATAATAAACATAACTTTGAATTTGTGCTTAGGTGGGTGGGAGAATACCTGGAAGTGGCATCACTGGATCACACAGAACATTTAACTCTTTTTAGATATGTCCATACTGCTGACCAGAATGCGTGTACCAATTTACATCCCACGCCGTAGTAAGAAGGATGCTGTTCTCACCACACCTTACTCCAACATTTGTCAGCTTTTGAATAATGGTCATTTTTATAGGTGTGAGGTAGTAGCTATTCATTTTGATTGGCATTCTGCCCAAGTAATGAGATAATAAACACAAGTGCCTATACATATGTCTTATTTGGAGAAGTGGCTATTCAGGGCCTCTGCCCACTTTTTAATCAGGTGGTTTAGTGTTAAGCCCTTCTTGGATATGATTTGAAAGATACTTTCTCCCTTTCAGTAGAATGCCTTTAAAAAGAAGTTATTTAGGGCCTGGGAAATAGCTCATCCAGCAGTTTCTGTGCACAGTACACTGGGGAGAACTCCGGTATTATATCTTTCTTTCTCCCTCTATTTGAAATGAAAAGAATAAAAATCTGCCTAGGAATGGTGAAATCACACAAACTATTTAAATTTTATTCCCAACAACTATTTCTTTCTTCTTTGCTTCCAGGGTTATCGCTGGGGCTGACTGCTGACACTAGAAACCCACTGCTCCTAGAGGCCCTTTTTTTTACTGGACAGGACTGAGATAGAGAGGGAGAGACACCTGCTTTACTGCTTGTGAAGCAACCCCGCCCCTTGTAGATGGGGATTCAGGGACTCAAACTGGGATCTTTGTGCATGTTCTTGTGCTTCGTACTACGTGTGCTTAACCTGGTGCCCTACTTCCCCCCCCTCCAGATTATTTCTAATATTGGTGTCACTAAAAATATTGCCTGTGTTTTCTTTAATGTATTTTATGATTTCAGGTCTCATATTCAACCCTTTTGCCACATATCAGTCTCTTGAGTGGTAGACAATAGTTGTTGAGTCTCACTCGTTCTATTAACAGTTAACTGATACTTTCCCAATACCCTTTATGTGGACTTTCCTTAACCGTTTCATATGAATGGGTTGTCCATATGTGGGTGACATGACTTTAGACTCTATTCTGTTCCATTAATATTAAAAAATTGTGGAAATCTTTTTAAAAGCATGCATTTTTTTCCTTTTGCTTATAGGTGGCTTGTATATTGCGTGTGAAATAAATTTTTGTGTATCTTCACACCTATATATCTGTATAAGACTCAACACACTGTGACCCAGAGGTAGTACAGTAGCTACAATGAATGCAAACTGATACTGTCCCTCTGGAAAATGGTATGGAGATTCTTAAAAATAAAATATATATATATATATATATATATATATATATATATATATATATATATATATATATCATACACTCCTGCAGTTCCACTTCTAGACATGCATCTGAATAACACCAACCAAAACACTAATTCGGAAGGTTATTTGTACTCTTACTTATATCTATCTGTGATAATCTCATCTAGTAAATCAAGTTTCTTTTTTATATTTATTTATTTATTGGATAGAGACAAAGCCAGAAATTGAGAGGGAAGGGGGAGACACTTGCAGGTGGGGACCAAGGCTTGAACCCAGGTCCTTGTGCATTATAGCGTGTGCTCAACCAGATGGCTTCAGTCTTTTGATCATTAAGTTTGGATTATTCAAAATTAGGGTAATAATTTACTGCTATTTTAATGGTGTTTCTGATGATTCTGTAATATATTCTATTTCTTCAATTTGTTGCCATCAGCCTCCAGTGATTCCATTTCAGATTTCCTCTAAATGTTATCTTTTCCGGCTATTTCTTTTAAAATCAGATGATAGTGAGGCCAGCAAAGTGCCCAAGCAACAAGAAGCCCTGAGCTTTATCCCTGATAGCTCTCATGGACTGAGTAAAATTTAAAAGTACAAGCTGGATTACATCAACATTTTTGTCTCCTACTCCTTCGTACTCCTAGATATTTATACTCATCTCATGATGTAGGTAGTGGCTTTACAATAATGTAAAGCTGGAAATAGTCCAAATTTCATTCTACAAAAGATATCATGGTATAAATATTCACACAAGGGAGTACTGAACAATACAGAAATATAAAGTATGTGCAGTATGACCATGTGTGTTGTGGACATACACTGAGAAACACAGTCATAACTGTGAAACTAGAGGGCAGGAAACTATAATGATAGAAGTCAGAAGATGTTGCTGGGCTAGGGAATTGATCAGAAAGGCCCACTGATTATTTTTATGAGATGATGAAAATATTCTTTATCTTATCATCACCTACTTATCTCAGAAATTAGAGGATATTCATAGTGCCACGATTTGAGTATTGTCAACCTATTTAGAAATAGCTTTACATTTTGTTAATTCTTTCATATCTCCCAAATCACTATGCGTGTTTTATTTTCCAACTATGCTCACTCTCTTTGGTGGTATTCATCTAGTCTCACAGCTCTTATGTGTGCAGTAATAGCTCCTCAGTCCATTTTGCTTGCTTGACCTTCATTTGGGTGTCTAATACCCTTCCCTTAACCTCTACTAATACTAATAATTTAGAGATGCTAAATTTGTCACCAGACTTACTCCTCCCTTTTCTTATATCCACATATGGAAAATTATAATCACTTTCACTCACATTTTCTATCGGGAAGATTTTAATTTTTCATGTATTCTCCCTGCTCCGACCCTTTCTCCTCTGCTTTCTGTTCTCCACAGAATTGACAAAATGATGCTACTAAAAGGGAAGTCAGGTTGCTCATCTGCAGGAAACTGCTGTGACATCTACCTTACTCAGGGTACAGTGACATAAAGGGCTCGTCCAGCCTACAGTTTCGCTGCTCCCTCCTTTCTGGAACAGATTTGAATGTTCAACATTTTTGTACCGGCCCCTGTGGTCAGAAGCTCCACCACCTGCAGGTCTTCCTGAAGTGATATTTCCTCTGAGACCTGGACTGACCAGATTAACTGAAATCGCAACTTTACCCCACCTCCGCAGTGCCTAGGTTATTTGGGTTCAGGACTCTTCCTGCTCTAATTTTCTCTTTAGCAGTTGTCACCACCTTGAAACCTCCACCAGGGCAGTAATTTCTGAGTTTTGGTGCAGAAGAGATTATTAATAAATGTTTGTTAAACAGATTTACTTTGAAATAATTGACTTGTCAACAGTCTGAGTTTATTTCTTTCTTTTTTTTTTTTGCAGCACTGCTTCACCGCTTGTGAAGTTTTCTCCCCTGCAGGTGGGGACTGGAGGCTTGAACCCGGGTCCTTGCACACTGTAATACATGTGCTCAACCAGATGCGCCATCACCTTTTCCCCTAGTCTGAGTTTCTGTTATCAAACTAATTCCCTGCTTTCTCCTGTTAGAACAGATGTCATTCATATTCTGAAAATATGTTTGCAAAAAAAGTCAAACAGGAAAATCCATTTAGAAAGTCAAACTCAAAGGTGACTACATTCTTTGAAAACAAATCTGTGTTTTACAGTTAAAAATATATATATATACCAAGGAAAAAGATCTACTGAAACCAGGCAATGTTTAGAAAGTAAACTATTTCCCATTTATTTGACAAATATGAATGATTAAAGAAATAGTTGTTGGGTTTTTCATTAGAAAGTAGAAAAAGGTCCCACGCTTGACCCTGACTTCACTTCCCTTGTGACCCCTGTTGACACCAGAGAGGCCGTCAAAAACACATTCAAAGAGACCTACCACCTCTTATTAGGGAAACACTACTCAGTATCATTTTCCACCTGTAAGAATGGCAGTAACCCCAAAATCAAATAGCAAGTATCCGAAGAAATAGTTTTTGTGCTGTTAGTGAGATTGTACATTGACATGGCTATCACTGGGAATTGCACAGAAAGGTTACATATATATCCTCGTTATTCCCTCTTCTTAGTATTTACCTTCAGACTACAAAAACACTAATTCTGGATGGGTGTTGATACACCTGGTTGAGCGTACATGTTACAGTGTGTAAGGACCTGGGTTTAAGTCTCCACCTGCAGGAGGGAAAGCTTCACAAGTGGTGAAGCAGGGCTGCAAGTATCTTTCTTTCAATAAATAAAGATACCTAAAATTTTTTAAAAAGACAAAAACACTAATTCAGAGAGATATTCATACCATTATGTTCACTACATTGTTTAAAATAGCCAAAAGTTGGAAAACAGGTTACATGTCCATCACCAGATGACTGGATAAAAATGACGCATTGTACCTAACACTGAAACACTGCTATTAAAAAATATAAAATCCTATTTGCAACAATACGGTCATCCCTGAAGGGGGTATAATGCTTAGTGAAATATATCAGGAAGACGCCCTGTCAAGTCACTTATGTGGTATATATGCACAAATCAAATAGATTAACTAAATAAAACAAAAAATAAACTAGAAGTACAAAATAGTGGATAAAAGAAGTGAGTGAATTGATAAAAGGTGTCAACTGTACAGTGAAGAGTGAAACTGAACTTAGAAGTGGTGAAGTTTACATGATTTGGGGGTATGTTTATTTATAATAATTCACATTTGAAATTACCTTATGTTATAATGCAGTGTTACGTCAGGTATGTGTGTTCCTGTGGTTCCTTAGATCACTAGAATAAAAGAGAAAACTCTCTCCCTGTCATTGGAAGCTCTAAAAGTTGCAGACTTTTTTCAATACTGTGATATCCCTTCCCTGGGCTCAGTGCCTTCTCTCCCGTTCCATTCCTCAATCCATCCATCAAAATATTCCCTCTGGAATTCTCATCCTGATCTTTGCATGAAGGTTCCTGATTATCTATCTCTTGCACTAGAATAGTACTTAAAAAAAAATCTCATGAGAAGGGAGGCCTCTTCCCATTTTGTTTATTGTCCTACCACTCAGGGGAATTTGTGGTACATAGAATATGCTCAACAAAGGTAGCTGAATAGATAAGGAGAAGCTGAAGTTGTTCTTTTAAAAGACAAAAATGAGTATTAAAGTAGCTGTTACTTTGATGTTGTATTTAATATCAGGTGGCATACTTCTGTGCTGTCCTTCTTTGTAATGAACTAGGGAAAATAAATGTGGAATCAACCAACTATACAGAAGTACAACGTGAAAAGAAAGCCCAGGTCAAAGAAACAAATCAGAAAAGTAGAGGTGGCCATGCATGTAAAATATTCAACGTGTGAAGTTCACCTCTTCCTGTTCCTGCAAACCAAACAGTTGTAGGGAGAATAACATTAGGAGCAGAGAGAGCTCATCCTTGATCCCATCTGGAGAGCTAGTACAAAGAGAGACTTAGAAGAAAGGGGATGAAAACATGCTGGGGTCACAGAAGGAAACTGAGTTGAAAGGAGGGAGAAAATCTGCATTCCGAGTCATTTGGAACAGAGAAGGGAGACATCATCTAAAGGCCGTGTTCACCAGAGGCAAGCAGACGGAAAAAGAAATTGACATCTGTGAAAGTCTCGTGCGCCCCAGATCTGAGGGGGCAGATGAAGATTGTTTATGTAGCACAAGAAGGTGTTGGGAGAGGAAAGAGAACAGGCTCACATGGAAACATATGCTTGCTGAAGCTACTTGAAAAATAAAGCATGCGGCGGGGAGAGAGAAACATCTGTGTTGCACCCGGGCAGACCACCGGTAGAGAAACAGGCTTGAGGTAGAAGGGA
This sequence comes from Erinaceus europaeus, assembly GCF_950295315.1. Taxonomy (NCBI): domain Eukaryota; kingdom Metazoa; phylum Chordata; class Mammalia; order Eulipotyphla; family Erinaceidae; genus Erinaceus; species Erinaceus europaeus. Next base: position 25,724,259 of record NC_080170.1, on the reverse strand, counting down.
GAGGCATACACAAACAAGAGCGGACATTATGTCTTGTCAAAGTGACACGTAAAGGCTCAGGGTCTGCATCTCATTCTCTGCTGACTTAATGGGAACTCAGCCATCTGGGGCAATCAAGGATGAGTAAGCTAGCAGCTTTTGGTATTTTCACCATTTTGAAGAAATGACGCATTTGCTAGGTTTCTGTTGTTGTTGTTTTCCCGGGGGTTGCCTCTCTTTTTCCCCTGCTCAGGGGGGAAATAATTTATAGATTTTATTTTGTTTCATTAAGAAACATATTGTAGGTCTTATTTCAAATCCACTGCAGCAATAAAAGCAGTTGGACTTCTCCTTTGACCACAAATTTCCAACGCATAATAGCTGTAGAAAGTATCACTTCATATTAGTCAGTGATTGTGGGGATTCTGTGTGACATTAAACAGACTGTTTGCCTTTAAAAATTAAGAATTGTAATGTCTCAAGGATTCATCATAAGGACACATATTGACTTAAATATATACTCTAGTGACTCAGTCTGGTTATAATTTTGAGTCTTTTGCAGATGTCTCTCTCCCACCCCCGTCTTTCTCTCTCTCTCTCTCTCTCCCTCTCTCTCTCTCGATTTCTGGCTATCTCTAGCCAATAAAGATAACACCAAAAAAATGTAAAAACCTGCAAACTAGATTACAGATAGCCTCAGCTAGAATTTTGCTATGATTTGTTATTGTTTACCTATACGTGTATGTTTACATAAAGATGAATATTGCTATATACATTTTTACCTATGCTTAGACAAAGCATAGACTTAAACACACATCTAAATATCAACTTAATTCTAAAAGAGAATCCCAGATGAACAATGATAAGTTCCTGATCCCCACATGCAGGGGAAGGTTTCGGGAGCAGTACTACTCTCTCCTACCCTTCTCTCTCTCCTACCCTTCTCAATTTTTCTGTTCTGTTTAGATTAAAAAAAAAAAAAAAAAAAAGACCTCTGGGAATGATGGATTAGCAGTGCAAACACTGAGCCCCAGGGAGGTAGTTTAACAGTAGAGCACAGGACTTGCATACCTAATGTCCCAGGTTCAGTTCCCAGCATTTGACATGCCAGAATGATGTTCTGTGCTCAACCACTGCACTGTCTCACCAGACCAAAATGTGTGACATTGTAATTTAAATTTTAAAGGGTTTTTTATCATCTTTATTATTTATTGGATAGAGACACCTGTAGCTCTGCTTCACCAGTTGCAAAGCCTTCCCCTTGCAGGTGTGCCACCACCCAGCCACATAATTAAAACTTTCAATATTTGGGTTTTTATTTTTTTAGAGAGACTTAAAAGATCCCAAGATGTTGCAAATGCCAAACATCAGTGATTTGCCTTCTGAGATTTCACTTGAACTAAGCTTATTATCTCTACACTACAGACTGGACTATATATTTTTAGAGACAAACTGTATTTTGATGGCAGATTTATCTATCCAGTTACACTTCTAATTTAATGTTTTCAATTACATTTACTCCGTATTCTCTGCTTTGCAGATTTTCTCCATATTTACTTTTTTGTGATACTGATATTTTTAATCCTATCAACTTATTGGAGAAATGTTTCCAAACTATTGCCTATTTTCTTTCCTTAAAATGTAGAGTAGAAACAAGTCGGGCGGTAACGCAGCAGTGGGTTAAGCCTACATGGCGCCAAGTGCAAGGACGAGTGTTAAGAATCCCAGTTCGACTCAAGAAAATAGAAACTGATACCAAGAAATGGAAAGATATCCCATGCTCATGGATTGGAAGAATAAATATCATCAAAATGAATATTCTCCCCAGAGCCATATACAAATTTAATGCAATACCCATCAAAGTTCCACCAAGCTTCTTTAAGAGAATAGAACAAACACTACAATCATTTATCTGGAACCTGAAAACACCTAGAATTGCCAAAACCATCTTAAGGAAAAGAAACAGAAATGGAGGCATCACACTCCCAGACCTTAAACTATATTATAAAGCCATCATCATCAAAACAGCATGGTACTGGAACAAAAATAGGCACACAGACCAGTGGAACAGAATTGAAAGCCCAGAAGTAAATCCCAACACCTATGGGCATCTAATCTTTGATAAGGGGGCCCAAAGGATTAAATGGAAAAAGGAGGCTCTCTTCAATAAATGGTGCTTGGAAACTGGGTTGAAACATGCAGAAGAATGAAATTGAACCATGTTATCTCACCAGAAACAAAAATCAACTCCAAATGGATCAAAGACCTAGATGTCAGACCAGAAACAATCAAATACTTAGAGGAAAACATTGGTAAAACACTTTCCCACATAGACCTCAAGGACATCTTTGATGAATCAAACCCAATTGCAAGGAAGACTAAAGCAGAAACAAAGCAATGGGACTACATCAAATTGAAAAGCTTCTGCACATCCAAAGAAACTATTAAACAAACAGAGAGACCCCTCACAGAATGGGAGAAGATCTTCACATGCCAGACATCAGACAAGAAACTAATCACCAAAATATATAAAGAGCTCAGCAAACTTAGCACCAAAAAAGCAAATGACCCCATCCAAAAGTGAGCAGAGGATATGAACAAAACATTCACCTCAGAGGAGATCCAAAAGGCTAACAAACATATGAAAAACTGCTCTAGGTCACTGATTGTCAGAGAAATGCAAATTAAGACAACACTAAGATACCACCTCACTCCTGTAAGAATGGCATACATCAAAAAGGACAGCAGCAACAAATGCTGGAGAGGATGTGGGGACAGAGGAACCCTTTTACATTGCTGGTGGGAATGTAAATTGGTCCAGCCTCTGTAGAGAGCAGTCTGGAAAACTCTCACAAGGCTAGACATGGACCTTCCATATGATCCAGTAATTCCTCTCCTGGGGTTATACCCCAAGGACTCCATAACACCCAACCAAAAAGAGGTGTGTACTCCTATGTTCATAGCAGCACAATTCATAATAGCTAAAACCTGGAAGCAACCCAGGTGCCCAATAAGAGATGAGTGGCTGAGAAAGCTGTAGTATATATACACAGTGGAATACTATACAGCTATCAAGAACAATGAACCCACCTTCTCTGACCCATCTTGGACAGAGCTAGAAGGAATTATGTTAAGTGAACTAAGTCAGAAAGATAAAGATGAGTATGGGATGATCCCACTCATCAACAGAAGTTGATTAAGAAGATCTGAAAGGGAAACTAAAAGCAGGACCTGATCAAATTGTAAGTAGGGCACCAAAGTAAAAACCCAGTGGTGAGGGGTAGACATGCAGCTTCCTGGGCCAGTGGGGGGGTGGGAGTGGGCGGGAGGGATGGGTCACAGTCCTTTGGTGGTGGGAATGGTGTTTATGTCCACTCCTAGCAAAATGTAGACATACAAATCAGTAGTTAATTAATATGAGAGGGGGAAAATCAATTGTATGTCTCAAAGTTTCTCAAAACACAAACTGAATCCTTTTAATATATAGGAATTGTGTGGAGTTGTACCCCTCCTACCCTATGGTTTTGTTAATTTATCCTTTCTTAAACAAAAAATAAATTAAAAAAAAAAAAGAATCCCAGTCCGAGCCCCAGCTCCCTGTCTGCAGGTGTCTATCTTTCTCTCCCCTTCTCTGTCCTGTCTAACAAGGATGACATCAATAACTACAACAACAATAAAAAGCAGCAAAAGGGAATAGTAAATATTTTTTTAAATGTGTAGAAACACAAATGTCACTGTATGTTCCCTGCAGTAGTTTTCACTCCCCACAGTTACTATCAGATGCCGCAGTCAATGTTTCAGTCTTTTTTTTTTTAAATACAAAGTTTACATACTCTTGTCAGGTGAGATAGTGCTGCAATTAATTCACATAATTAACTGACCCACAGGAATCCTACCTTTGTGCACTACCTGAGTCAGGGATGGGGAGTGTCCAGCCCACAGAATCACTTAGTCTGGTCCTGACAAGGCAATGGAAGGGTTTTTGTTTGTTTTGTCCATATCAGCATTAAGTGCTAATTTTTAAATGGATAGGATTGTATTGCCCACAAATTATGTTATAAATATCCTAATGGCCTGAGTTCACTACATACCTATTTACTCCTTATAGTAGAGCCATAATGTTGTTGTATTCTCATTTTTGAAGACACTAAATCACTTGAACTTAAAGGCACAGGAGTAATGTAAAGTGCTGAACAGAGAGCTAGGCATCACCCCTCAAAGCACACTACTTCTCACAAAGCATATGTTCTTTAAAAAATTATTGATGACATTTTCCAGGATGGCTTGGTGGATAAGACATTGCTTTCTCAAGTGTGAGGTCCTAAGTTCAGTTCCCAGAAGTACATGTACCAGAGTGATGTCTGGCTCTTTCTCTCTCTCCTCAATAAATAAATAAAATATTGATGATTAATTTTTAAACTTATTTTTAAATTTATTTTTATGGGATAGACACACCTGCAGCCCTGCTTCACCACTCATAAAGCTTTCCCCCTGCAGGTGGGGACCAGGGGCTTAAATCTGGGTCCATATTCACTGAAATGTTTGTACTTAACCAAGTGGTTCCATGACTAAATTTTTTGATACTATGCCATGGTTCTAAACAGGATGACACATATTTGTCCTGATAGTTCAAATGGTACATGTATATAGAAATTTCTAAAAGTACAGTCTGAAAATAGTTGTCACTGACCAAGTCAACCAGATAGAGACACCATTGCTAACACTGTAGAAATAACTACTTTTACACTTTTCTATATAACATATGCCCCAGGTAAAATGATAAGTCCCTTCCAGAATCAGCAGATGGTTCATTTATTTTTTTTATATTTATTTATTTATACCCATTTGTTGCCCTTGTTTTGTTGTTGTATTTATTATTGTTGTTGTATAGGACAGAGAGGGGATGAGAAAGAGAGACACCTGCAGATCTGCTTCACCACTTGTGAAGCGACGCCCCTGTAGGTGGGGAGCCGGGCTTGAACTGGGATCCTTACGCGGTCCTTGTACTTTGCACCACATGCGCTTAACCTGCTGCACTACCACCCGACTCCCAGATGGTTCATTTCTAACGTCCAAATCAGGGGAAACTGGAGATTGAGATTATCACTCTGCTATTCTAGAAGTCGGTGTAAAAACTCATCAAAATATAATAAAAGTTTTTCTACTTTGTTATTTCTGAGACAAGAGTTTCAAGTCTAGCTTTCTAATAATGAAAAACAGTTGCTAGGAAAAAGTAACATATTTTTCTTTTGTCATCACTTCTTCTTCTAGCGTTTGCCCTTCTTCCGTAGCCAGTTGACACTGAGGCTTCACTGATCCAGGCAGGTCTTTTTTCAGAAAAATGAAAGGAAGAAACACCATACCCTAGGGCCATAGTAGTCACATGCATAGCAGTGCAGGTGCCTTCCCATGTAAGCTATCTCACCAGCCCCGTTTAACTCTTGTCTACCATTTTCCCAAGAAAAATATGAAAATTGGACCCAAATGTGCGCTGTTTATCTGCAATAGAAAGATTTTAAATCTCAGGCTTGGTTAAGCACACATGGTGCAAAGTGAGTTCAAGCCCCCACCTGCGATCACCTCACAAGCGATGAAACAGGTCTGCAGGTATCTTTCCCAGTCTTCCCAATGACAACAGGGCAACAAAAATGGCCTCCAGGAACAGTGGATTCATAGAGCAGACACCAAGGCCCAACGATAACCCAGGAGGCAAAAAAAAAAAAAAAAAGAAAAGAAAAAGATTAAAAAAGGGGCTGGGTGGTGGCGCATCTGGTTGAGTATACATGGTACAGTGCATAAGGACCTGGGTTTGAATCCCTGGTCCCCACCTGCTAGGGGAAAGCTTTGCGAGTGGTGAAGCAGATCTGCAGGTGTCTTTCCCTCTCTATCATCTCCTTCCCTCTAATAAAGATCTTAAATCTCTTCTGAAAACCATTCTTTCTCTTCCCAGATATATCAAGAGCAGACTAAAAAATCAAATTCAGTTTATTTCAGGGAAAGAGCACTCCGTTACCTGGGGGCAACTCTAGACAGCAAAATTATTCAGGTCAAAAATGTCCACTTCACTAAGATAGCAAAGGAAATATGAATTTAAAAAGTTACTAAAAACAGCTTTTAATTTATAAAAAGGTCTTAAACTGGAGGTGTATATGTCAGTGCTTTACATTACTGTCATGAAGGTCTTAAATTTAGCTATATTGATACTTCTTGCCACCAGGAAGGATGGTTCTGAATGTCTGCTTCCCAAGCTGATATCTTTACATAGTTATTCCAGATAATTTGAAGAATCATTTGTCCATTAAGACTTCTGCTAGCTCAAAAGACAGAGGTCACACGTGTAGTACTGAGGCATCGTGAAAAGAGATCCACAACTTCATAGTCTGTAAAACAGAGTCTAAGGGAAAGTCATCTAATTTAAATGGAGACTAAAGGGATTGCCTAGAAGTGACAAAAGGAATTATTTCTTTTGGATGGTGTTAAACTTCATTTATTTAGCAAACACCAGGTTATTTTGGGATTACATTCTTATTTGGTGACTAAGTAAACACAAAGGATTCTTAATGTTTTCATTATGCACAAAGAATTAAGATAACCAGAAAGTATGGACCTTAACTTGGTAAAGCAGAAAAAAAAAAAATCCTCTATACCAAAATAGTATTGAGACATTCTTATGTGACTGAAAGATCTTAACCTTAAGGATTAATCAGTTTAGCACTAACTATTCATAATTATTCTTATAATGTTACCTATGTGTCCTAAATAAAGACATTCATTTCACCATCTCTTTTATGCCATCAATCATGTCTTAAACTATGATCATTTTTCCACTCCCTGTGTTTGCTGAGAATAGTGAATTTTTTAAATTTTATTAGTTTTTTAATATTTATTTACAAAATAACAGGAGTACATACTCTGCACCGTTCCCACCATTGCAAGCTACAGCACTTCTTTCTCTGGGTCCTGATAGGATTGGAGTTTACAACCCTCTGGTCATCTTCCCGCTATCTCCTTTCCCCCACTGGGAGTATAGACCTAAATTCTTTATGACGTGCAGAAGATGGGAGTTCTGGCTTCTGTACGTGCTTCTCTGCTGGACATGGGCATTGGTAACTGAATCACACCCAAGCCTATTTGGCTCTACTACTTCAAGGGTGATGAATAACCTAGACTCCTCTCAAAGGCATTGTGAGAATGTTCAAGCAATGTCTCAGACTATCATACCGTGCTTCCTCCAACTTCACTTCTGGGCACCTTCAAACCGCTCATTTCTTGGACATGTTCCAAGTTCGTTTCCTATATTCTGTAATGCCTCAGAAATAAGTTTCAAGGCCCTATCTATGTCCTTCTGTTCTAGAAAGTTATTCAATCCAGGATACTCATTTCATATTATTCACATGGTTACTCTTTAGGTTGTACCTCTTCCAAGATGCTCTCAAACGTCACAACTTTCCTAGAACTTTTGAAAATTACTTTGTCGATTTCTCATAATTGGTGACATCCAGTTTTCTACTTTGTGGATTTTTATTGACATCTGACATTTATACCCTGCACAATGGCTATTCCTGTTTATTAAATTGAAGTCTGAGGCAAAGGATATATATTTTTTAATTATGCACCCTTGTAGCCACTAAAAATTCTATACATAATTGTTGACTTCAAAGCTTACTAGTAGTTTCCCTGAGATAGATATACATTGATGATACTGCAGTATTGTATAATCCTGCACCATCACCATCTGCAAACTTGTCAGATTCATTGAATCAGAATCTGCATTTTATAAGTACTTCAGAGTTTGAAAACACCAAAATAAATTCACTTATTATAGAACCCAAAATTCTGCATATGAATCTAAACTTCACCATTTACTAGCTGTGACACACTAGACAAGAAGACTCAATGATTTCAGTTCTGGAAATTTATGGAAACAGAATCCAAGGTACACAAATAATCAAGAAAGAAAAATCACTTATTCAAATATTTCAGCATAACTATGGGGGGGAGAAAATCAATATATATGAGATTTAGTTCATGTTCAGAAAGCCATGCCACTAAAGTTTTGTTTGAATCAAAATTTGTAATACACAGGGATTGAAATCTTTAAAATGCTTGTAATTGAGGAAGATGTTTTTCAAAGGAAAATAAAAGAATCATAGTGAAATTGTCAAGTGGAAGAATTTTAACTATTGTACTAGTAGATTCTGGGATAATACTGACACCAAAGAAATATCAGGAGTCGAATGCAAGAACAGGTTTGGAAGCCACTTAAGAAAGGCATGACAGGATTGGATGATTTCTTAGGCATAAGAAGAAATGGGGGATTTGAATGTGATTAAGCTATGAATTTTGGAGGTTACTAAAAAAAAGACGAGAAGAGAGGGTTCCTCATGAACCCCATTAACGTCACTGGACTAATTAGATAAAAGTACTGATATTAAGGGAAAATATAAGGTGAAACTTAGACTGGGAGTGTGGCATATTACACCAAAGGGAAAGACTCTAGAGAAGGATGGAAAGGGACTTTAGGATCCTATTGTATCTTCTAGACACTGATCATGGGTAGCTGAGAAGTTGTGCTTATGTGTTAAAGACTATAAACAATTAACCCTCCAACTAAAAAATAAGTACTGACATTTAGATATGCACATTCACACAAAAGGACTGTCAGACCAAAGATGTGATGCAGAGCTCCAACGACCCCCGACCACCAATATCCTTTTCACATACTTGGCCATGATCCAAGAAAACTAAGGGTTACTTTATATTTTTGGTGACTAACCATCCTGCAACCAATAAGTAATAAAGATCCAATTCAATCCCCATCGAAGACCCAATGGCATTCAGATCAATAGAACAACAAAAATCACACTTAGTTTGAAATGCAAAAGACCTCAAATATAAAAACAGTAAAAAGAATAGATGAAGTAACATGTTCATGACTTCAAACTAAACTACAAAAATGATAGCAATCATAGTAGTAAAGTTAAAAAAATACATGCTAGTGGAACAGTCAAGGGCCCAGCAGTGAGCCTACACCACACAAAACTAAGTCACTGAAAGGGAAATAGCCAAGAGCATATGGTGGAGCAAGGAAAGTCACTGCAATGATCACTAGTGTGAAAATTGGACAGTACACAAAAGAATTCACCTAAACCACCACCAAACACCATGAACACACAAAAAGATGGAATAAATTTGAATGTAAGACCTGAAACTTCTAGGCAAATTAAACAAAAATGATACATCCTGCTCATTGGACCTAGTGGTATGTCTTGGGACTGAGCTCCCAGCAGTGGAGAGAGAAAGTTAAAATTAATGGGATTGATTACATTCTAATACTTCTAGACAGGAAAAAATAGTAGCCTCCATCAAAATGAAAATACTGAATGGGATGATCTCACTCTCGGACAGAAGTTGAAAAACAAGATCCGAAGAGAAAACACAAGTACAGCCTGAAATGGAGTTGGTGTATTGCATCAAAGTAAAAGACTCTGGGGTGGGTGGAGGGGAGAATTCAGGTCCAAAAAGGATGCCAGAGGACCCAATGGGTATGGTATTGTTATATGGATAACTGGGAAATGTTATGCATGTGCAAACTATTATATTTACTGTCGAATGTAAAACATTAATTCCCCAATAAAGAAATTTAAACAAAAGAAAATACATCCTACTGATATGAGAAAAAAGATAGTGAAGATTATTGCACCCAATGAGGACTGACATCCAAAATAATTAGCAAACTATTATGAGTCACTTAGCCATGTGCCAGGACCTGCATTCAAACCCACTACCCACCACTGCAGGGTTTTCTCTTTTTATTTCTCCTTCCCTCTCAATTTCTGTGTCTATCTAAATAAACCCCCCCCAGAAAAAAAAAAGCCCTCTAGAATTGGTGGATTCATCATGCAGGCACCAAGCCCCAGCAATAAATAAGAAAGAATTTTTTTTAAATGACTTACAGAAAGAGAAGCAAACTATTAAAAGATATACAAAAGACATTCAGGCATGTGCAAAGTTGTGAAAATAGTTATTCCAAAGACAAAAGATAGAAAGGATGTGGAGAGAAGGGCATTCTCCCACTTTATATCAGTAGTAACATAGACTGGGGTAAACATTATGGGAGGTGGTACCGGAATTGGCTGGGCAGTAAAGAACACACGTTACTAGGTTCAAGCCCCACCTGCAGAAAGAAAACCTCATGAGTTGGTGAAGCAGCACTTCAGGTGTCTCAACTCCTCTCAGTTTCTCTGCCTCTATCCCAAAAGTACATAAAAAGTCTAAATCCTTATTGGAACGTTATTTAAAGTAGTCAGTAGAGTGGAACAACTAAGTGTCCACTGACAAATGATTAATAAAAATGTATATCATATGCATACTTATGTGTGTATATGTATGTGTGATGAAAAACGATATGACATGAAATTCTACCCATTTTCAAGAACACAGATGCACACAGAGTATCATGTTGAAGTGCCTAAAGAAAGCACCATAAATTCTCTAATTGAATTGGACTTAGACCAAATTAGTTGGGCAGCCTAGCAGAAGGGTCCAAAGAAGACAGATCCCAAAAACTCAATTCTGGTTGGGCTCAACAAATAATACTCAATGCTTAAACAACTGGTCAAAATAAAGAGAGGACTACAAGAGACTGGCCCACTTAATAATGGTCCTTTTGGTCAGTATCACAATACCTTATCTGGGGCCCTAGTTAGGGAATCCTTGAATTCACACAAATATTATGGACATAGACCTCTAATGGATCCCTCTCTTCTCCACCACTGGTCACTTCTAACAGGAACAGCATCTTGTATCACCTCCCAAGACCTTGCCCTCACCATAAAGCCTGTTTCTATCTTTCTCTATTCTGATAATATTCTTATCCAATTTCAGGCTATAGCTATCAAACTCAAGCAAAACTACCATAGTTGGGTGCCTCCAGGAACATATCTAGAATGGACTTCCTAGCTTTCTTCTACCCTAAGATCCCTAATCTCATCTGTTCTATTCCTATTTTTGGTACCTCTTCATTAACCATTTTGTCTTAACTTTTGTCCTATCACCTTCCAGACACCGAGTTATAGATGCTCCCATGATTCCATCCTGACTACTCTGAGCAGACGACCTCACCAGTGTGTCCTGGAAACAGGCTGGGGGTATGGATCGACCTGTCAACGCCCACAATGAGTGGAGAAACAATTACAGAAAACACAACTCCTACCTTCAGCACACCAAAAACAACCTTCATCCATACTCCCAGTAGGGGAGAAGTGATAGGAGGGAGATGAGAGCTCTGAACTCCAGCTCCATCAGCACCCAGAGAAAGAAGGAAAAGGAGAGGGACATATGGTTGTCATCATAAGTGGCTTGGAGGGGAAGAGAAGATTGGATCAGGAAGAAAAAGGGGGTAATTATGTATAAATGTAGACAGATAGTTGTAGAGTTGATGACTGGCCTATATCTATAACATCAGGGGAATTGTGGTGGCAGGAAGGGAGTGGATTTATACCCCTGTTGACATGTAATTTTGTAAAATTAAAAAGAGAGTTATCACATTGATTGAAAAACTCAGAAAGGTGTACTTAATATAATTTCTCATAAGCAACATTTAAAAATGAAACTGATTAAATAAAACAAAAGTAGCTTTTAGGAATATAAGAGTAAATGTGTAATTTCCAGAATATATGCGATATGGAGTCTAGTAATTTGGGTAGAAGGGGTCACTTGTATGGTGAAGGATAAACTGAATTTTTAATGTGGACTTAATAAAGCATATACACATCTATCTTAATGGTGTCTACCTAAACTATAGTGCAGTGTAATAAATCATATTAAAACTTCCCTCAATCTAACCTTAGAAATATTCTAATTGGGAATTTGGTGGTAGCACAGCTGGTTAAGCGCACATGGTGCAAGGAACCGCATAAGGATCCTGGTTCGAGCCCCTGGCTCCCCACCTGCAAGGGAGTCGCTTCACAAGCAGTGAAGCAGGTCTGCAGGTGTCTATCTTTCTCTCCCCTTCTCTGTCCTTCTCTCCTTTCTCCATTTCTCTCTATCCTATCCGACAACGACATCTACAACAGTAAAACAACATGGGCAACAAAAGGGAATAAATAAATATTAAAAAAGAAATATTCTAATTAACCACTCATACATACAGAAGTATCAAAATCATTCAAACCCTGAGTCCTTCTACTTACTCAGTTCACCATAGACAAAGGACATACATAGAAGTACGGGCATAAAAACTTTGATTTTACTCTTTGCTTAGCTGTTGAGAGAGGGGGGGAAAAAAGTATAGCAAAAAATTCAATGCTGATCAAGAGAAACTCAAAATATATATAATGAATTTTTAGAAAAGAAAGAAATTGCCTTGGTGAAATTCCTATTTTAGGAAATTCTATACATTACCAGTTTAATTAGAATAAAAGTAGTGCCTTAAAGAGATTAATGTGAAATAAACTATCTACAACATTCGTACTCTTGTGTTTAATAGTTCAGCACTTATTCCATTAAAGGTTGAAAAAATATAAAACTAAAAATTATGGACGTAAGATTTAAAAAAGCACTTGATACTACTACTCTAGTTTATTCATTTGCCTGTAAAAAGTATTATAATGTGGTAGGAATCATTTTGTAAAATGAACTTTATGGTACATTTAAATTTGGTTGCAATAGATAGGGTAGACTAATTGAAGGGTAAAGAAGCCGTTTTCGAAAAAACATTGTCAAAAATATGCATAATTTCACACCTGCTCTTGACTTTCTAATGGAAGCAATTTAAACAAGACTTAGAGAATGTATTTTAGAAGCTACAACAGTCTAACTTTCTGCTATAGTTTATCACTGTAAAAATCATTTCTATAATTGTGCAGTCTTGCTAGCATTACTTGTTAATTAGCTTTAATTATACCTTCAGCAAATTACTCAAAATGTGACCTTTTCTAACAAAAGTCAGGCGAGAAGAATGTAGGTGAGGCACAGGAACTAAATTCTATGCAGTAAACAGATTGGTGCGAGTAATTATTTTCCACTTACCTACTCAACACTTGAGCAGCCCATTACTGTTTACATTTTTCGGAAATCTACTGCCTTGCCTTTATCACAGAATTCCCTAACAAATAGGCTATAAGAGTGTTATTTAGCATTTACAAAGTTGATAGTGGTCATTAATCAAGTCTCCAGTTAATACTGCAGTTCTGTATAGACATAGTCTCTAGAGAAATAAGTTAAGACAGAGTAGCTGTAGCAGAGTATATCCTTCATTTAATTTTAATCTACTAGTGCTTTTTCAGGAAAAAAATGACAACTACACTACTTTCTATAGTATATATATATATATATATATATATATATATATATACTATAGAATATAGTATATATATAGTATATATATAGTATATATAGTATATATATAGTATATATATACTATATATATACTATATTCTATAGTATATATATATATATATATATATATTCGGAGCCCAATCTATTAAATGGAGAAAGGACAGTCTCTTCAACAAACAGTGTGGGAAAACTGGGCTGAACCACTACATTTCTCAACACACTAGAGTAAACTAAACGGATCAAGGACTTGGATATTAGTCCAGAAAGTATCAAATACTTAGAGGGAAATATTAGCAGAACTCTTTTCCATCTAAGTTTTATGGACATCTTCAGGGAACTAGAACAAATGACCCTACATAGCTAAAACAACACTGAGAAAAAAAGAAAAACAGGAATCTTACCTTGGATTTGAAACAGTACTACAAAGCAATAATAATCCAAATAGGACTAGGGAGATAGTAACATAATGGCTATATAAAAAGACCTTCCTGCCTGAGGCTCTGAAGCTTCCGGTTCAGTCCCTGGTACCACCATAAACCAGAACTGAGCAATGCTCTGGTTAAAAACATGTAAAACAGTGTAGTACTGAGCACTGTACCAGAACAGAGACAAACACAAAGATTCATGGATTACGACTGAAAGCCAAAGGAGTCAAGCCCAGACAGTGGAGAAATGAGGGCCTGGGTGGTGGTGCACATGTTACAATGTACAAGGACCTGGGTTCAAGCCCCTAGTCCCCTCCTGCAAGGGGAAAGCTTTGCAAGTGTCTATCTCCCCTGCCCTCTTGATTTCTGGCTATTTCTATTTAATAAATAAAGACAATAAAAAAAGATTTTCCTTTCAGCAAAGAATGCTGGGAACACTATGTTCAACAATGATTTCAAAGAAAAGTGTTTAGTTCAGTGTTTTAACACCACACACACAAAACAAACCAAAATTAGTGGCCTGAAACCATAAAACACATAAAAAGACAGATTATGTTCCTGAACTTTTTTAAAATTTATTTCTTTATTGGGGAATTAATGTTTTACATTCAACAATAAATACAATAGTTTGTACATGCATAACATTCCCCAGTTTCCCATTTAACAATACAACCCCCACTATGTCATTTATCATCCTTCATGGACCTGTATTCTCCCCACCTACCCACCCCAGAGTCTTTTATTTTGGTGCTATATGCCAATTACATCTTTTTTTAATATTTATTTTCCCTTTTGTTGCCCTTGTTTTCATACTTACAGTTATTATTGTGGTTGTTATTGATGTCATTATTGTTGCATAGGCCAGAGAAAAATGGAGAGAAGAGGGGAAGACACAGGGGGGGAGAGAAAGATAGACACCTGCAGACCTGCTTCACCGCCTGTGACATGACTCCCCTGCAGGTGGGGAGCCAGGATTTCAAACCAGGATCCTTAGCAGGTCCTAGCGCTTTGTGCTACATGCGCTTAACCTACTGTGCTACCACCCGACTCCCACAGGAATTTTTCTATACCTGTACACCATTGGTGGGAACGTACACTGGTGCCGCTTGTATAAAAAACAGTATGGTGATGTCTTAAATTAAAACTAGAAATGTCATAAGACCAAGCGACTCAACTCTCACATAACTGTCAAAAAGTATGACTACACAGATGCCAAAAACTATATCCACTTCTATGTTAATAGAAGCATTTACTGCAATAGTTATGACATAGACTGAAAACTAAAAGTCTGGGCAGGGACAGATAGCATAATGGTTATGCCAAGACTTTCATGCCTGAGGCTCCAAAGTCCCAGGTTCCATAATATGTACTTCAGTATTTCTTGACTTAATTTCACAAGGTGAAAACATGTGTTCTATGATTTAAAAAAAAAAGAAAAAAAAATATGGGCCCTGAAGTGATTCTGCTAAATTCAGACCAAGGTCACACACATGGCAAAGCAGCACACTGTTCAGGTGAGCTATTGTGCAAATCCTGGTGCTGATAAAGGCTTACGATACAGTGCTAAATGAGTATCATTTTGTGAGCAGAGCACCACTCCGCTCTGGTTATGGCAGTCTTCTTCTAGCGTTTGCCCTTCTTCCGTAGCCAGTCAACAGGTCAGGTTGAAAGCTGTCAGGAGCTGCTTGTTGCTGGCTTTGAAAGTGACTGGGATCCATTGGAGAGCGAATCTGGATCCTCTTCCCATTCCTGCCCCCCCCCCATTTTTTTTTAGATAAAAGCATTTTTTATCAAAATAAACTTGGTTGTGTCCTATAATAAAATGAAAATAAATGAAGACTTTTAACTTTAATTTTACACGAGAAATTATTTCTAAAGTTAACATTCCTTTAAAAATGTGACTGATACCTCCCTTTGATCGTAAAGTTCCCTGTCTGTCCACTATGCAGTACAATTAATTGCACTTTAAGAGCTTGACAATCCTGTGAAAGATGGCTGCCATCCTTATGCCATGGTTTTGCTTTTTCATATAGAGCATCTTGTTGGAGTGGGATTTTTATTCTTTCAGCCTCTCCTGACTAAGAAACGCCTTCATTTAACCTTTCATTTCAAGTGGTTGCTAGCCTCCAGGTTTTTCCCACACTTTGTATTTGCACAGGACTCTGTGCTCTATTGCTTCTGGTAACAGAAAAAAAAAAAGGAAAAAAAAAAAAGAACATCTGGGTTTTGGAAAAAAAAATTAAATATTACAAGAACAAAGGCGTGAAAGATGGATTTTGTTTTAGTACAGACTATTATTCAACCCCCATAACTTGCCTTTGTCCCATAAACACACATGGCAAACAAAACGTGCTAAAAATTCTCTTGAAATTGTCTATGTAGAGCCAAAAAATTTTTAAAAAACAAAAAACAGAGGCCAGCTAATTGTATGCAAATAGGCTTCTCCAAGCATGCTGGAAAGGATAAAGTGAGGAGCAAAACACTCTCCTGAATTGTCTAAAAGGCACTGTTCAACAGAATTCTGAGTGATGAAAGAATCATTTCAAACAGCATTATCTAGTATCACAGTCACTCGCCTCATGTAACTACTATATTTAGCTTTGAAAAGACAGCTAATGTTACTAAAGAACTGCATTTTGTGTAATTTTAAGGGACTTGAATTCAGCTTGTAAAATATAGTGGCCGGGTCAGGCGGAGGCGCACCTGAGTGCACATATTCCAATGCGCAAAGATCTGGGTTCAAATACCCAGCCCCCACCTGCTGGGAGGACAGCTTCACGAGTGGTGAAGCAGGGCTGCAGGTGTCTCTGTCTCCCCTTCCTGCTGTCTCTATCCAAAAAATAAAATACATTGACTAACTACTATGTTAAACAATTCATGAGTATTCATGAATTTCTTATATTATTTATCAAAATGAATGATTTAGTTTCTCTTTTTTTGGTGATTTTTTTTAGTCACATGCACAAAATCCAACAATTTGAACTTTTTAAATTTAAGGTATTAAAGTCATAATACTCCACTGCATTACCAACACACTTTGTAGAATCCAGGTGGCAAGTTAAAATTCAGTAAAGGGAATATGGGCCTCCCAAATCTCAAGGATTAATTGGATTAAATTTAATTTTTTAATAACTAAACAAATTATATTCACATACGCATTGTGAAGACTTTTAGAATAATCTTAGGGCTGGTGAACTAGTTTACTTGGCTAGATTTTACTTTGCCATGTGTAGGACTCAGGTTCAAGTCCAGTGCCCACCACCCTGAAAGGAGCTTTGGTATTGTAGTTTCTTTTTTTCAAAATGATCTTAAATCATTACCTTATAGAAGTTATAATATGAATTTTTAGTTTGCTGAAAGAGTAGTACTCAAGTTTTCACCCAGAAAAAAAAATGTGTGAGGAGATGTGCTTATGTAAATATGTACAAGATTATCAAACATCACATTGGACATCCTAAACAAATTTCACTGTTCAGAAATGATTCAAACTAGAAAAAAAAAAAAAGACAAAAGTAACAGTCTATCAAAATGTTATTGTTTACTTAAAATGCATTTCATAAGTTTGAGATATTTGGATGCACATTAAGGAAATCAATTGTTTCATTTCTTTTTTGCTAGCTAACACTTTTTATCCATATGAAGAAATATCTCATTGTCATATACCAGAGATTAAATCATGGTCATTACACATAGTCCTACATTCTACCACTGTATGACATCAGACACAAGGAAAAAGTTAATATATAGTGCTTTAAATTATTTTAAAGAAATTTTGATAGTATCCTTCAATTTTTCAAGCACGAATGGCTTATAATGAATAATTACAACTTTGGTAATACAATTACAGAAAGAAATTTATCAATATAATCCATGGGATTTATAAATTTATACTCTCTATTTTATTGTTGGAAAGTAGAAATAAAAAAGTTCTATATTTGCATTAGCCAAGACAGCCACCTCCAACACTCCATATGATTTTATTTCATCTATATTTGTATTATTTTCCTATGTTAATTTGTTGCTCTATTTTCTAGTTGTGCCACTGTACTCCTGAAACATGTACAAAACCATGCATCAATAGTACACTGATTAAAGCAAAACTCCACAGACATTTTAAACGACTGCATAGTATTTCTTTGCATGACTGTGAAATTTACTTAGTCAATTTTTAGTGTTACATTTTAACATCTGGCCAGTGCAAACCTAGTTTTTGTAAGTTGGCTTATTATTACAATAAAGATAGTATTTTTTTCCTCTGAGAAAAGTTATCATTCTTATATTCTAAGAGAACTTTGCTTAGAAGACATCCCAGTAACCCTTTCTAATCTAAAGAAAAAAGGAATGAACTTTACAGAATTTGTTTGAGGAACTAGTTGCCACTTTTTTTTCTCTCTCAAAATACCTTGGTTCATTATTTTTTCTTTTTGTTCACAGACAATAGCGGTCTACTTCTTTCATAGCTTTTTTTTTTTTTTCTATTTAAGCAGACCTGCACACACATTGGCAGGTGCTGTTTTGAAATCCCTCCATGATAAATGTTTGTTGTCAACAGGGAAGCAAGGAGGGAAATCCTCCATACCTTTTTGGTCTTTCATCAGTTTAAGGACCCTATCCATGTGGTCTTATAAGTTCGCTAGCACCCCCTCCAAATTTCCACCGCCACTTTGTCTTTAAACCTGTTCTGCATATCAAATAACAGACGACTAGGAATGTTTGACATTATAGCCAATGCAGAGATTCAGCAGATCTGTTTTAAAACTCATTCTTGGATTGTTCAGTTAGAATAAAAATCAGTTAGCCTATGACTGGTCTGGGCTGCAAAGGACTGAGCAAACTTTCTGCTAAGAAAGATCACACAGTTCAACCACAAAAATAATAATAATGCTAAATACCTAAAGAAGAGGTAGGCAAGGAGTCACAGGAGAAATGCTCTGCCAAGCTGATCAGAGCAGGAACAAAGTGAAGAAACAAGGGGCCATTTTATTTACATCTCACATATTTGATCTTCGGAGTTTATCAGATACCGAATGATGCTGATATTAAATCAATACCAATAAAGCTGTATCATCTTTATGCATCCTTTTCTTCCAATTTCTAATATAGATGATTTGGTATATTTTGTTCGACTACAATTTTATTTGATCATTTAGGAGGTGCTGAAATTCAATTTCAAGGCTCAAGAAAGCTTAAATGGTGTGCTTTCTCTTTGGCGAATCACAGATACCACTTTACTGATACAACACCCAAGATTCTAAGCTGACATCAAAGCAAAAAAAATCATCTGAAATGACAGCAGCAGCTGCAGCATCCGCCTCTAAATTAGGCTGTGTTTCAAAGTCTGGACTCAACTGCTAAGCAGTATAAAGACCCAGGAGGAAGGCTGCCCAGAAAAGAGTGAGCCTTCCGACCTAACACATCAAAGTAACACATGCTAGGAAAAGCAATAAACGCATGTGGCCGACATTCACGTGCTGCCTAATTGCACTGGTCTCATGAAACCAAGACAAACCTTCAGCTGATTCCCCGGTTAAGAAAGGATTTGAGATCTTTTCTATGCAGAAAGCTGACACAAATTGGTTGCAGATTAGAGTCTAACTCTGCAGTGAAGCATCCCATAATTTCAAAAGATGGCCATTTCAGTGTCATATGTCATCTTCAAAACACTGACTTCTTAATGTAGTAACATATAAACTAACCATTAGGTATAAGTAACGGTTAAAAAATAAGCTTCATGACCGTAGAAAGCCTTGATTTGTATATTCAGGGGTAGATGCTTTGAAGAAAGGCTTTTTCATTTGTTTTGCATATAAATTACCAATTTTGAAGGCATTTATCTTCTAAAGCATATGCTAGTTAACAAGAACTTAGAATACTAATATCTATTAACACATGATAGAAATAGTTATGTATTTTACAAGTCATTTTTAGTAGAAATGCCTACTGTCGTAAGGTTTGCATGAGTGGGTCATTACTATGTATAGACAGTGTAATATATTTAGTAGCATAATTCACAAGTAGATATATAGCAGCGCACATGAAAAAGCTCAAGATATTAGAACCCTGAATTCTTTTATTCTGTGTTCATACCCTTTCTACTTTTTACTGCATTGTGTAGCACAATGCCCTATTATTCTGCAAAATAGTCTTCTGTATGTGTAAATTGCCAAAGTTGACTTACACAATTACCTGAGGAGACTTTAATTATAATTAGTGGAAGGCTGATAATTAATCCTATTAAGTGAAATAAGCATGAGTTTTCACTGAACATATGCACTGAAGAAAAAAAGGCTCAGAAATATGCAGGGTGATTATAAATGGATGAGATGGAAAGAGAAATGCATCTCTACTGAAATTATAAGACGAACTCAGCCAAAAGAGAATGTTTAAATAAAATTTTATTTATTTACTTATTTATTTATTTATTTATTTATTTATTGGATAGAGACAGCCAGAAACCGAAAGGTAAAGGGGTTACAGAGAAGGAAAGATACCTGCAACACTGCTTCATTGATCAAAAAGCTTCCCCCCTGCCAGTTCCTGGGGACTAGGAACTCGGGCAATTATAACATGTGCACTCAACCAGGTGCACCACCATCTAACCCCAGTGTCCTATAATATTATTATAGGACACTGAGAGTCAGAAAACTTCATATTAGTCTCTTTTAGTGCTCAAGTAATAGGTATATAACAAACTCTGGAAGAATATATCATAGCATAGTAAGGATCCTATGCCCCAAATTCTGATGAAAGTCAAATTCCATTGACATTAATCAGCTCTCACTTGATGTCTAGGGTATAAAATGGGTTGAATCACATTATCTCACTTCTTGGGGGAATGTGAGCTTTAACTATACTTTGGAGAAGGGCTGGCCATGTACTGGATATTTTTTTCATCAAGATGATGGGAGTTAGAGAAGTAAAAATAATCATTGTAGCCAACTCAAGCAAAAGTCTTTCTCTATTATCAGCATTGGGTGTTAATGTGACACCCAGAAGGAAGGAAAAGAACACTTTGACCATCTTGACAACTGTGGCTTGCTATACCTCTCAGGATAATCAGATTCCTTAATGTCACAAGATTGTCTCAGTACTAAACATGTGAAAGGACTTCAGTGATCACCCTTAACCAAAGCCATGAAATTGTGAATATGACCTGTCTACATGAAATTGTTAATATGACCTGTCTACAGCCATACCACCTTGAACACACTCAATCTCATCTGAAATTGTCAGTAAGACCAAGTCATGGGGACATTAACTCATGTTATCATACACGGTTTATTTTCCTTTTTTTTTAAATCATGGGATATATTCCCTGCATGTATTCTTAAATTAGGTAGAGTCTTTCTTAAATCAGACAACTATTTATTAATTGGATCTGTCCAACTAATCACCATAAATTTAAATCAGATAGGGCAACTCACCAAAGACAATTGCATTAGTGAAAGGCTCCTACATGTATTAATATTATTCATTTGCTCATTTAACAAGTATTTACAACATGCTTAATATGGGTACGTACACATGTGTATATACACATTATCTTTTTTAAACTTTATTATTGGATAGAGACAGAGAGACAACTGTAGCTCTGTTTTACCACTCATGAAGTTTTACTCCTGCAGATGGGGACCCGAAACTTGAACCCAGGTTCTTGTGCACTTAAGCAAGTGTACCACCACCTGCCCCCCTATACACTGTCTTTTTAAAATATTTAGCATACAAATAGAAATTCTGGTAAGTGTTATGAAGGAAAGTAAAAGCTATAGTTCACAGTTGTAAATTCCAGATAAGCCTCCCTGTGGAAATGGCATTAAAAATTAGTCTAAGCTACATAAAAAAGTTGCCAGAAAGATACACCACGCAGACAGTCAGAATCAACTTGTCTAGGCAAAGAAGAACTGTATTTATTCAAATCAATAATTAAGCAACTTTTATATGCCAATTTTCACTCTAGATACTAAAAAGACATTTCTTATGATGCTTATACTTCAGATGGAAAAACAAACATAAAAAGGAGAGAGGAGGGGCAAAGGGAGAGAGAGATACTTCCAATTTTAGAATATGGGCACATATATCTTGTTTGAGAAGAAACAAACCTAGAACATGTCATAGAAATTACAAGGGTTTAGAGAGGGGATGACAACTTTCTGGCAGAAAAAGCTCCTTCAGGGGGACCCCTTAGAGGTTTTAACAGTGTATTGTTGACAAGAATGGGTTGATCAAGTAAAGAACTGAGGAAAGGGATGTTCCAGAATGAGAAAAGAGCAAATTTGAGGATTCTAAGGTGGAGATGAGTTTGATGTGCTTACTCCATAAACAGTCAAAGGCTAGGAGAAGTAACAAGTCAAGAGAAGAGCCGCACTAGAATTTAAAAGTGGTTGTTATCACTGGGAGAACTAGGATACTAGAAGCTTGAGGGGGAAAGTGAATATTTTGAGATTCTGTGGTACTTAAAAAAGCCAGTGGTATTTGACCTTACTGTTACTATAAATGCAGGGCCAGCACAATAGCTCACTTGAAAAGTGTATATCTTTGTCATCTATACAACCCAGGTTCAAGCCGGGCCCCCACCACATTGAAGGAAGTTTTGGTGCTGTGATTTTTCCTCTCAAAAAAAGTTAATAAGTAAAATGCATTCTTTCAAAGAATATTAGATATCTCATGTGCAAAAAAAAATCACCTTTAAAATAGTATGCTAAAAATAAGGCTTGTATACTTGCTTTTACTTCACGTGAATATTTGCTCAAAGAAATATGCAAAATTATTTTATGCAAAATTGTTTTACATCTTTCTGAAGACTTCCTAAGGTTTCACCATTGTCAACAAGATCCCGAAATGTAGAAGTTTCCATTGAAAAACTCACAGACATCACCTCCACTAAATTGAGATTTATTTTTCTCCTGCTGTTTTAATGAGGATATATTCAGCTTTCTGAAACACAATAAAAATTATAGGAATACAAACCCATTATAAACACTCTAGTTTTGAAAGGAAAGATATACTTTGACATTATTAATTGTTTTTTAAAAAATATAAAGCCCCTATGAAGAAACACAAAACACAGCAATTTATATTCTTCCCAGATGAGTTTCAAATCAAAATGCTGTTTTCATTACTTCAGCAAACACTTGCAATTGATTCTTTCTTCATATAATTGAAGTACCTACTGCATGCCAAAGTATTCTCCCCCTCATCCCTCTTTTACCATTTGGTAAAACTAAAATAAAGAGAAATTAGCTAAAAATTCCAGACTTCAAACAGCTCTCTCACAGGTTAGCCCATTAGTTTAATTCTAGTGGACATTTCTTCTGTTTTGCTCTTTCTAATAATGCATACTAAGACTGGGGAGACAGCATAATGATTATGCAAAAATACTTTCTTGTCTGACACTCCAAGGTCCCAGGTTCATTCCCCAGCACTGCCATAAGCCAGACCTGAGCAGTGCTCTGGTCTCTCCCCTACTCTCTTTCTCATTAAAATAAAAAAGTGTTTCAGTAAAAAGTAAGAATAAAATAAAATACATACTAAAGACAAAGCATAGCTTCACAATGCTAGTACTGGTGGTTAAGCAGAGAAAGGTCAGCATGGCCATAAGACATCTGATCTGGGAACAGTGGTGGCAGTGGGGAAGATGCTCTAGAATCAAGTCCACCGTGGTTATTTTGCAAGAAGCTTCTAGAGCTCAGTGCTATCACTGGAATCACATCAACATCCTGAAGAGATGCATTCAGGAACATTTATCACTTTTTAAAAAGGTACATATGGTTTCACATACCTAAAGTATAACAGTATTATAAACCAAGTTAAATTGGATCTGCAATGGCCTCGAATGGCTGTGGACTTCAACAAATCTTGTGTGGTGGGTTTAGTTTCAATACACTCCCCCACAGAGTTCAGTTCTCTTCTGGCTATTGATAAGAGTTGACTCACAGATGGGGGAGTCGGGTGGTAGCAGCGGGTTAAGTGCACGTGGCGCAAAGCGCAAGGACCAGCGTAAGGATCCTGGTTCCTGGTTCGAGTCCCCAGCTCCCCACCTGCAGGGGAGTCACCTCACAGGCGGTGAAGCAGGTCTGCAGGTGTCTCTCTTTCTCTCCCCCTCTCTGTCTTCTCCTCCTCTCTCCATTTATCTCTGTCCTATTCAACAACAATGACATCAATAATAACTAGAACAATAAAACAACAAGGACAACAGAAGGGAATAAATAAATATAAAAAAAAATTTTGAAAAAAAAAGAATTGACTCATGTTCTCCTCATTGTCACTTCTGAATCAAATCACTGAGGATATAGTTATGCAACTTTTTATAGTAAATTGCCCATGGCCAATTCAAGTATGCTAGACTAGACTAGCTGAAATACTCAGCCTTATATACTGCTCTTCATTGCTTTGCCTTCATAATAGTTGATACTGTCCTACATGGCATTTTTGTGCCATTACATTTTCCAGCTAAACTGCATTCTCTCTCAACAAACTGATACTATGAAAGAATATAAAAGTTACTAAAATAGAAGGCAGTAAAACTAATTGTAGTTGACAGGTTTGTAATACATAAAATTAAAAAATATATTAGAAATAATCAAAGGGATGGGCAGTGATACACCCAATAGAGCACACAGGACTCTGGGTCAAGCCTCCAGTCCTTGCCTATAGGGTAGAAGCTTCGCAAGTAGTGAAGCAGTGCTGCAGGTGTCTCCCTCCTCTCCTTCCCCTTTCCTCTCAACTTCACTCTGCCTATCAGCAAAATAAAGCTTAAAGAAAGAATATAATAAAGTGGCAGGTTACACAATACAAAAAATACGTTACATCCTTATATACCACTAAAAAAAAATAAACTAAGACAATGATCCCATTATACAATAGCATCAAAAGTGAAATTCAAATGAAAAACTCTAGCTGGTTTAGGAACCAACATCTCTTAATGCTTAAAAAAAAAAGATGAATATGTCAGATATTAGACTTTTCTCTAGTAAAAAAAATGGAACAGACCCATTTATTCAGTTAAATGAAACTACAAAAATTACTAAAAATACTTCTGATATTAAAAAGATAAATTCTACTGGTTTTTTTTTTTTTTTGAGAGCCATATCTACCATTTGCAGGATTTTCCAAATGTTCTAATGGACTTATTAATCTGGTTTTGTATTTTCTAAAAATTGAGTCTTCTACTTGAGATGGCATTTCTTAATCAACATCAGACAACATTACAATGCCCCCATCGAGCTTTGGAGGGGTTTATACCATGAGGGATACTCACATCAGAAGCAGTTACAAGGAATGCATGATGCTCCCATATATGTCCATGTCTATAAAGATCTTAGTCTTTCACCAATGAGCAGTTGATGGTTGTGAGTTATGTTTCTAAATCCCTACACCACAATGGAAATATGAATTGTCTTTTCTGATAGTGTTCCAGAAAGCAAAAAACTTTTTAGGTCACCCGTTACATCCCGTAGCAAACTTTGGATTAGTTCTCAGAGAATGTGTTCTAGGCTTTGTTCCGAGTTTAGGTTTCTTTGTCATGAGCCTGTCCTTGTTTTCCATACTGTCACTGACTTGTAGATAACTGGCATTTCAAAAGGGTACTATTTTTATTTGATCATTTTCATGTTATTAGTTCTAGGTATTCACAAGTGAAACTCGCTATCTTTCTTTTCCTATGTAAGCCTTATGCTGTATTTCTAACAAGAGGATCTTAAGTTACTAAAATACTAATAATCACATGTTCTTTTTAAGAGACCCTACATAACTAGTTATGTCTCTGTATCTCTGTCTTCTATCTCATAAATTGATCAGTGGTATACTTTAATGAACATGTACAATTTTTATGAAGTGACACTAAACTGTTCTAAGTGTAAGTCAGATTCTTCTTACTTATTACCCTCCACCCCTCCAAACAAACAAACAAAAAATTCCTAACATCTTTGGTAAGCAATTCTGCTCCTGGTACTGGTAATTTATCCTACGGAATAATACAAGAAAAGCAAAAAGAAAGGTTGAGATTAGGTAGACAGATGGCACAGAGACGGATGAGACAGAGCAACAGACAGGTCGTCTGACTTTGTTCCTCGGCTAGTTTTTTGTGTCTCACCTACAAGCATCTTGACTCCACATGAACACATCTATCTGAGCACCATTTCTTTTCTCAGTTCCAAGTACTAAGCTTGTTTGTGTATTGCTCCATGTCTGTACCACTTCTCTACTTTTTTTCCCCCTTTACTTTCATTCACACCCATCTCTTCTGTCTGCCCTAAAATTTTTGTTTATATTGTTCATATCAATTTATGTGGGTTGGGGGTTAATGGTTTATAGTACAGTTTCTCAACTCTTCAAGACACTCTTTCCCCCAACTTGGGTCTTTTTCCACCATCATGCACCAGGACTACAACACTTTCTTCATCACTTCCTCACTCCCCTTCTCCCAGACTCCTTTGTTTTCAACAACAGCAAATCTACCTGATTATATCACACAGAGTGGCTTTACCTGTCTGTCAATACAGAAGTCAGACAATGGCTGTACTCTCCTAGGGAGATATAATTTTACTATTTCTAATCTCATGCAGCATTTTTTCCTTTATTTTTATCTTGTTGAATAGAGACAGAGAGACATTGAGAGACAAGAGGAAGATAGAAAGGGGGAGAAAAGGCAAGACACCTGCAGCACTGCTTCACTGCTTATGAAGCTTCCCCCACTCCGGTGGAGGTGGGGAGGCTTAAACCCAGGTCCCCTGTGCATGGTAACATGTAGGCCACTACCTGACCCTGAAGCATGCTTCTTTTCAGAATACAAGTCCACATTTAAAGTCCTGAATACACAATCAAGATCTTTAAAGATTAGTATGATATTGTCAATAAAGTTTAGTCTTTTTTTTTTTTTTTTTTTTTTAGAAAATAGTGATGCCGCTTTAAATATTGAAACAAATGGATAGCATAAATTGTGAACAAGAGATAAACTAGTCAGTTACTAAACAAAAATAAAAACAGGCTCATGAAGGTTAAGTGGCTTGCTCATATAGCCAGTTCGGTTATATCATATGGCAATCATAAAATGCCAAAGAAGACTAAAGCTTGTTTTTAAATAATTAATTAGCTTCAGTAATTAAAATAACCCAAGGTTGAAATGATACTTTGCATTAGGCATTAATGACTAAAACAAATCTCTAAGATTCAGTGAAATGCTAATACTATCTGTTCTTAAATTCAATTATCTTTTGCATTTTACTTACCAATTGCTTATGGGTCATTTCTCTCTACCAGACACGCTTTTTGCAAAATTTTTTATAAACATAAGGCATAATCTGATCATACTTCTATCACTCCAGCAATGCCCATAATTAAAGAATCATCTTGTTAAGGATGTGTTTGCTCGACACCCCTCCCTCTAAGTATTTATTAAACAGTATTATCACACTTGTGCATATTCCATCTACATTTTTGAATGATCATTTTATTGTCATCAAACCGCGGGAAGTTAATCTTAAATCTGTACCTCTGCAGACAGAAGTGACCAGATCAATCAATTAAGCAGATGCGTGCACTAAGCTGTCTGCAGGGTGTGCAGACCTTTGCCATGGAAAGTTGAAGGCACAGCTGTGGGAAAACCCACAGCTTCACCTAAATAAGCTTCATGAGCCTAAAACCACAGATTCCATTGAGATGAGTCTTTGGCCTTTGGGGTTCGCTTGGTATATCGTATTTACAGTTTGAAAAGAAATAGCAAACGGGGGGGGGGGGTTGGGTGGGGGGGTGCACTCAGTAGCTTAGTAAGCTCTCTGGGATTTCTTTTGTCCCATCTGTGGCTAAGTCTACCTGTGAGAAAGACTTGCCCTATGGGGGCCATGTCCAGAGTAACAACGGGCCTTGGAAGCAAGTCATTTCATAATCTTTTCCGTGATAATATTTTCACCTCAGTGGAGTGTGTTTGAAATTGATTACGAAGGACCGTGTGAGAGGGCGCCTGCCAAATATAGTGTGTAGAAAACTGCTTGGGTCACTTGAATGATAGTGGAAGTTCAGAGAGTGATATGGAAGGATAACAGACTGTTTCCATACCTCCTGAGATAATGCATGTCTTCAAGAAGCTATTTCCCTGTCCTGAAGCTTGTGGCTCTGGATGGAAATCCATTTCATATGCCATACTCTGGAGTTAATTATTTTTCCCAATAATAATTATTATAAATAATCCCCAATAAATGACTCCCCACCAACCTAAAACACTCTTCCTCCAGAGGAGGAAACTCAATGAGTTTGTGGTTTTGTGCTTTCCTTCCCTTTCTATCCCTGCTCCTTTTCTTTTCTCCTTCTTCATCTTCAGACTCCTACACACTCTCTCTCTCCCCCCTGACTTATTGTGAATGCTCGTTCTAATAATAAATATGCAACTTCTCTAAAAATGTGAAAGGATGGAGGCATTACTTTGGGGTGACAATTACAAAGTCCTCTTTGATTACTTTGAAAAGCTAGGGTGCCTTGAATAAACAGTCCTCAATCACTTTTGTGCTGTCCTCCTCTATAATAAAAACTATTACTTGTGCTTCTTCTTCTTCTTCTTTTCTTTTTTTTTTTTTTTTTTTTTTTGCCTCCAGGGTTATCACCGGGACTTGGTGTCTACATTGTGAATCAACTGCTCCTGGCAGCCACCTTTTCATTTTTTTTTTTCTCCTCATTTTATTGGATAGGACAGAGAAAAATTGAGAAGGAGAAAGAAAGATAGGCAGACACCTGCAGACATGGTGAGCCTGGGAACTCGAACCAGCATTCTCGTATAGGTCATACCGTGTGCGTTTAACCCAGTGTTCCACTGCCTGACCCCTTACAATG
Source organism: Erinaceus europaeus (assembly GCF_950295315.1). Taxonomy (NCBI): domain Eukaryota; kingdom Metazoa; phylum Chordata; class Mammalia; order Eulipotyphla; family Erinaceidae; genus Erinaceus; species Erinaceus europaeus. The sequence continues at coordinate 25,695,694 of NC_080170.1, read as the reverse complement.
TGCTTTTTTGTACACATTGCCCGTTCGTAAGTGTCTTTCCCACTACACGATTATTCATTGGCTCTTATGGTTTAATTGCTAAAATGTGAAAATATGCAATTTTTGCTATAGTGGGCAGTACCTAATTTTTATCCTAAATCATTGGCCGGTTGTTATTCAAGTATTTTCTAGATGACCTACTCTTTTTCATCTAATTTGAAGTGGCATCTTTAAGATTAACATAAACACACGTACCTGTTTTAGTCATATTTCTGTCCATTTTAGTATAACATATAGAAGGCATACTATTTTAATATCATTAGACTGTTGTTGTTTTTTTTTCTCCACTGCCAGGGTGTTTGTTAAACTTTGGTGCCTGTACTACTGTACCATTACTGGTGATTTTTTTTTTTAATATAGAGGTGACGGAAAGTGATAAGGGGAAACACCTGCTTCACTGCTCAGGCAGCTCCTCCTGCACTGCAGGCTTGAACCTGACTCCTTGCATGTGGTAGAGTGTACACACATTCTAGTGGGTGTACCACCACCTTGTCCAGAAACTGACTACTTAATATTTTGGTTATATCAATATCTGTATTTCCTATAAAAAAAAATTGGCCCCTCTCATATTTGCTTTCTCGGGTAAAATCTTTGAACATTTTGTTAAATGACAGAACTAGTCCCACTGAAGATTTGCTTGAATATGCTTTGAATTTCTTTATTACCTCAGTCAGGAGTAGCCTCTTCATTTAAATTTCTCAGTTAGAAATCTCTTCATCTGGGAGTCAGACGGTAGTACAGCGAGTTAACCGCAGGTGGCGCAAAGCATAAGGACTGCCTTAAGGATCCCGGTTCAAGCCCCTGGCTCCCCACCTGCAGAAGAGTTGCTCCACAAGTGGTGAAGCAGATCTGCAGGTGTCTATCTTTCTCTCCCCTTCTCTGTCTTCCCTCCTCTCTCCATTTCTCTCTGTCCTGTCCAACAACAACATCAATAACAATAACAATAATAACTACATCCATGAAATATCATGGGAAACAAAAGGGAGTAAATAAATAAAATAAATATTTTTAAAAATAAATTCCTTTTATAAAAAAAAGAAATTTTTTTCATCTTTTTTTAGTCTGCAGAGTTAAGTTTATTCCCAGCTGTGTTTGCTCATCCAAATAATGATCTGTAGAGAGGTGAAGTCAACAGTCTACTAAAAATGTTGGGTACTTCCAATCACATGGAAGATGGACAGGAGGAAGAACAAAAATGGAAAGTGGAAGGAAGAGGAAGTGCTTATTCAAGGAACTTGCAATTTACATAGGTGGCATTGCCAAGGGGATCAAGAGCACAGTGTGATGAAGCAAGAGTCAGAGGGCACAATGGTGAGCTCCACCTGTCATGACCATTTATCCAGCATCTATATTCATTTATATTCCCAGGGACGATCCATCTAAATCATAAAATGTGTTTATTCTAGCTGGTGGGTAAATACCATTTTTCCCCTAAAGAGAGGCTACTTTTTCACCCAACATCGCTTCATTGAATTACTGAGTTTCTACTATGTGACTGATAATTTCAGGAAGTGATAAGGCTACAATGGTTAAAAAAAATATGTGCAATCCAAATTATCAAATAGTGTATAGTGCCAATGATCCGATACTTCTTTCAAAGGCAAAACATATGCATAGGCATGATTAGGCACACAGGCAAACGGCACCTGAAGGTCATCCTCTCTTAAAAGCATCAGAAGAAAAGCTGTCCTGTCCACTCTTTCTAGATCTCCAAAGCTATGACATAGCAACAGGCGATGAGACATACAGTTGGTACATACATACTGCAGTAGGATGTTTACAGCTCTTAAAAAATAATCACCATTGGGTAGGGGTCGTGATGGTTATCATGATGGTCATACCTGAGCTCCAAAGTCCCAGGTGCAGTTCCCAGAGCTGAGCTGGTAAAAAGGGAGAGAGCGAGAAAGAGAGAAAAAAAATAATAATCACAATGCAACTGTTTGGCTTTACCTCATATGGCATCCTCACTCAGCTGATTTAAAGTACTAATAAAACTAGTATCTTCTTGCCTTTTTTCAGCTTTTTTAACCAATCCTGATTCTGACCTTGAACCATGCCTTTTTCTATGCAATTCATTTCTTAAGCCTACTTCAAGTCTCTAAATTAGTTTTAATCTCTTTCCTTTATGGTGGTATCCAAAAAGTACTTCAGTTTTTAAAGCTCAGTACTCTGCTTTATCCTGGTTCTTAAGACATCTGAAGGTTCTGACTTGCTGCTTTAACAGATTATAGCCATCAAAGAAATGGAACATCTGGGTTTTTAATCATCCTGGGAACATCTCTTTGCCTAATTTCTTCATCTCACCCACACATATAACAAAAATTGTAAACTTAGTGAGTGTCTGTAGCTACTCTGGAACTCTTTGTCAAATCATGGAAGCTACGAAACTTTCCATTTCATTTAGTTGCATTTCAATACATGTTTGCTAACTCTACTTGTCAACCAAGAGTAGTAAAGCTACTGAACTTCCAGAGTCGGTAATAACATGAGTGTCAGCACAATGGAACTGCTTTATGCTTTAAAAAAAAACAATCAATCAATCAAATAAATCCCAGTTCTACAAACTAGTGATTTGGTCAGTTTAAAATCTAGGAGATTAGAAGATAGATATTATTACTGCTGTTTTATAAATGGAGAAGTTAAGACTTTGTGGAGGGAAATTGTGGCCCAAAACTATCAAACGGCAGAGTTAGGATTGCAAGCCAGTGTTTCCAACTCCACATCCATTGTTTGATGTTCCTAAAACCCAAATTAATGTCTAAAGAAAATCATTCTCTAAGTTTCAAATATAACTTTTTAGTATTATAAAATTCTAATATTTCAGTTTTCCTTTAATATTTACTTTCTGATCTAATGAAAAATGCATGAAACCGTATCAGACATTGAAAAAAAAAAAAAAAGACCTAAGTGGCCTCACAGTATTTCATATTAAAACTTGGGAGTTGCACCATTAACTTGCTGAGTCATGAAATTACAGTCCCATTGGGGAAGCACTACAAGGTATTCGAAGATAAAGAGAATGACTAAGAGAAACCAGATGCATTCTGAAAAAATTGCTTAGGGGTCTGCATGGCTAGAGGACAAAGAAGACATATACTGTTTTTCCCTTGAGGAATATAAACAGCTAAATTGTTTTACTCTTCTGCCAATATACGCGGATATCTTCGCCCACCCTGTCCAACGCTTGACGTCTTGTCACTCAATCTGGTCCCCTACGTCTACACTGAACTTCTCTGTTCCAGACTCCTGGAAACAGAGTTGGCAGTCAGCTGAGGTAAAGAACAAACACCTCATCACAGACCCCTGCAAGCGTCAACCCATCTTTGACCTAGCATGTTATGATTGGGCCCTCCTCAATCGCTATCGATTGCGCTGCTATGTTCCATCGCTGGGGAGCCAGAGACGACCCGAACTGCCCCTACGGCTACAGACAGACTATGACCCACATAGTCAACGACTGCCACCTCTCCAGATTCAAAGGAGGTCTTGAAACTTTACATCAGGCTCAACCTGACGCTGTTGACTGGCTACGGAAGAAGGGCAAATGCTAGAAGAAGAACTCTTCTATCACCTATTGAACTCAGCAAGTTCCTCCAGGAGGAATCAATATGCAGTTGTATACTTAGAATGCATAGCAGTTAGCTGTCTATTCCCCTTTTCAGACACAAAACAAAAAGAACTACAATTTACTCAAATTAGGGGGTGATGATACAGTATCACCTACCATATGCTATCATTCTGGGCACAACTCCCTACCCTCCCAGGAGCCAGAATAAGAAGAAAATAGTTTGTTGTGTCCTTTTTTAATTCTCTGTCACTCAGGGATCGTTAATTTAATAAGACAACTCCTTTAAGAAATAATTTTCTTCAGGAAACGTGTGAGAGGGAGGTTAGCTTTGTTCCATATAATAGAAAGTTCAATTTCAATGTTCTCTTTGTTCCTTCCAGTAAATCTTGCAGAAGCAGTTTTCTCTATTATCTTACTTCACGCTCAATGTTTATGAGTGGTTATCATTTTGAGAGTGGCTTCATTCGGGATGTTCCAAATGAAGGTTTACTGAAGCAGTGAAGACACTCCATGAACACTTTAACTGACTCTGAAGGTGGACTTGGGTGGCCCTTTTTAACTGTATGTATGACAAGGGCCATATGATGTGGCTCCTCTGAAATCTCAGATTCTCATCTGTATGGAAGGGGCGAAAAAGCCATACCTGTCCAACATGGGATTGTCAGTTTCCAACAAGATGATAAATTCAAAGTGTCCAGCATAATGGTTAGGCTTTCTCTCTTCCTCAATTTTATAAACATCTTTTTGCCTCTCTTCTTGCAAACCAAAACAATACTTTAGAGTTACTGAGTGAAGAAACTTCACTGCTGGTCCGGGAGGTGGCACAGTGTAGATAAGGCTTTGGACTCTTAAGCACGAGGTCACAAGTTCAATCCCTGGCAGCACATGTACCAGAGTGATGTCTGGTTCTTTCTCTCTCTCCTAACATTTCTCATGAATAAATAAATAAAATATTTATTAAAAAAGAATTTTTTTTAAAAAAAGAAACTTCACTGTAGGCCCAGAAATCTAGCTTCATTACTTGGGTGCATATTTATATGCAAACTTTTAGATGAATAGTATTTTATAAAAAAAAAATTATAGCTAACTAAGAGTCATGAATCAAAATAAGAAACTTGGGCTTTAACACTTAGCATAGACCAAGATATATTTTGTGTGCTCATTTACACAGGGGTGAAATAAAGTATTTTATAGTAATATCTGCCACCACAAAGAGGTCATCTAGGTAATCATGTTTATACAAGGCATGCAATTTTAGTCCCTGCTTTTTAAAGCTGAATTCATTATACATTAAGAAAGTCAACAGAATTCAAAATATCAATGAAAGTACTAGTATTCATTTATAAGCAGTTTTTCTTTAGATAGGCAATATATTTTCTTTTATTCTCATAAAGCTTCTATGGAATGACTACTACTGTCTTTTTTTTCTTTTTCTTTTTTTCTTCTTCTAAATTTTTTTAATTATCTATTTATTTATTGGATAGAGACAGCCATAATTCAAGAAGGACAGGGGAGATAGAATGGGGGAGAAACAGACACCTGCAGCCCCGCTTCACTACTTGTAAAGCTTTCCCCCTGCAGGTGGGGACCGGGGGCTTGAACCCTGGCCCTTGTGCATTGTAACATGTGCCCTCAACCAGGTGTGCCACCACCCAGCCCCCTCCTGTCTTTTTTCTACAGATGAAAAGAGAATACTTAAACCACTGGGTGTCTCAAATTTGGGGTGGGCCTAGTCTAACCACAAGGTACTAACTAGTCCATGAAGCTCCATTGCAACATTGCCTACTACCCAAAACACAAATATAAATCCATTCAGAAGTCATGAAGGACAGCTGAGAGTAAACTCCCCTCTCTTCTGGATTTCTCTCACTCAAGTCACCAAAGTCAGATAATCCAATTCTGCCTCCTGATCTCCTCCTGAAACTGATCACTCCAGCTCCGAGATTCCTATGAGAGCAGTGACTAGTAGTTTCAGAACTGGGATGAAGACCAAAGGTGTGTAGATCCCTTCCACATTGTAAGTATTCCAGAAACAGGAGTGGTTATAACTAGATGGACAGTCCCAGGGGCCAAGAGCTCTTGGGTATTCACCCTAATTTACATCTGTACATAACTCTGGAGAAATACTTCCAGACCTTTTGTCTCAGCACATAGGCTTGTGAATTTTTGTAAACACACAGAAAGTTTGCGAATATATCTCTTTTATGGAATCATTATAGTGGTATCTAGAAATATTAGTGTTTGTAAGTGTTATTTGAACTAACTCTGCAGGCAAAGAAACATTTTTAACAGCATTTTCAGAAAACAAAGCAATTCTTCAGGGCAACCAGCAAAAAAAGCAAGACATATTGGGGGGGTGGTTATTTTGTAACCAGTTGTCAGATGCCTCCATTCTGCTCCCTGCCATCACTGAGAACGAAAGCTACATTTCTAGGACGGTGTTGGAAGAACTGCTACTGGGTATAATGTAACACTCTTGATCTGCCCTGGAGGGAAAGCAAGAGGAAAAGAGTAACAAAAAGGAAGAGAGGAAAAAGAGAAGTCATTTTTTTAAATAAATTTATTTATTCCCTTTTGTTGTCCTTGTTGTTTTATTGTTGTAGTTACTATTGATGTCGTCGTTGTTGGATAGGACAGAGAGAAATGGAGAGAGGAGGAGAAGACAGAGGGGGAGAGAAAGTGAGACACCTGCAGACCTGCTTCACCTGCCTGTGAAGCGACTCCCCTGCAGGTGGGGAGCCGGGGGCTCAAACCGGGACCTTTACGCTGGTCCTTGCGCTTTGCGCCACGTGCGCTTAACCAGAAGGCAATTTTTAAAAACCTGCTTATAATCAGTAGTTGGAATTAGCTTTGGCAAGTACATTTTTTCTGAAAGGAATTTTTCAGTCCACATTTGACCTTGAAAGTAAGTCTCCTTAGAAAGTCCTTGATGTCTGAGACTTGGGTGCACTTCCTCAGGTGTTATTTATACAGACAGATCCGTGAGCCGGGTGGTAGTGCAGCGGGTTAAGCGCACATGCGGCAAAATGCAAGGACCGGTGTAAGGATCCCGGTTCGAGCCCCCGGCTCCCCACCTGCAGAGGCGTCGCTTCACAGACGGTGAAGCAGGTCTGCAGGTGTCTTTCTCTCCCCCTCTCTCCATTTCTTTCTGTCCTAACAACGACGACATCAGTAACAACAGCAAAAATAACTACAACTATAATAAAAAAAAACAACATGGGCAACAAAATAGAAAATAAATAAATATAAAGAATTTAAAAATAAATAAATAACAGACAGATCCAAAACAGTGTTGGCTCATCTGCACCACAGTCCAGATGTATTGTAGCCTTAATGAAAGAAATGGTATAAGCCTGGTAGGAAGCCTATTTGAATGTTCACTGAATCTAACAATAAATATAAAAGTCACTTTTAAATAGGATGTGTCCTTGTATATAATAATATATATTAGGTGACTATGTAACAACATATATATTATATAGAATAAGTGAGGATGTATATTCACTAATTCCAAAGTAAATAATCATTAGTGGAAAATATCTACCACCCAAGTCAAATCATATTTGGAGTCTTGAAATGACTAGAAAAAGTTTGTAAAATCATCATCCAAGTAAAGAAATCCCTTAATAGCTAAGACACACCGACCCAAAGATTTCTTTTCAAGATTTAATAAGTGACCATATGATCTTTTATCCACAGCAAGAATACCTAGCATGTGAAAGCTATTTATGTTTCTTTAGCAATCATTGAGGGGTCTCAATTTTTGTGAGCTTATTTTCTTGAAATTCTGTCCAAAAGGAGTTTCCTCCGGCTGCCATTAGAGGGCATGAAAGAATAATTGTGGAAGCCAAAATCATCCAAACCCCAAATTAACCCTCACAGAAAGAGTTATTATTTCGTTTTAGTTTCAAAAGGGCAAATTTCTTAAAACTGAATCCTATAAACAATTCTGGGAGGAGTTTGTAAAGTGTTGATAGCAGTTACATGTAAAAACATAATAACTGACGATTTATCAAGTTGAGTTTGATATGCTCAAAACCAGCCCTTTTATATTAACAATTAGTAGGATACATGATAAAAAAAATAATAATAAAACCAGGAAAATGGGGGGGGGGTATTTGGAGAGGGAGAGAGAAACTCAAAGAGGGTGAGAGACATAAGTCTGGTCTCATTTTGATCATAATACGCAAGAAAAAAAGTCATGAAAGGAAAACTCAGGGAAACCTATTTCTTTGGAAAAACAACAACAACAACAAAAAAACCACAGGATCAATTTTCTGACTTCAAAGTCATCCCCAACCTCTCCAGCATCTCTGACTTTACCTGCACAACTTCCCTCTTGCCCAAGAGTAATAACAGCTAAAACTATCTAAGAAAACTGTCTCTCAAACACAGGAAAATCAAGCAGATCCTCCTACTTCTTCTATCACGTTTCCAAGGACTCTAAATGTGTGTCCCAGTCATAGATGCCCTGCTCAAAACTTGCAAAGTAAACAGAGCTGAATCTAATTGGGAGCATAACTGCCACTCCCCCACACCCTACACCCCCCCCCCCCCCCGCAAATAAATGTGTTAATGAAGCCCTCATGAACCTCGGCAGTGTATTTTTAACTCGGGAGGAAAACATTTACAGCTCATAGTTCAGATTAATATAAAACCCACATTCATGTAGGCTGTCTCCTTTGTAGCAATCTCTCTTACCTTTGCTGACTTCCAGGGTAAAATTTACGATTATCAATCCCTTTCTTTAATTTACAAAACAGTAAAATCCCAAGATCGCCTTCAAACAGAAGGAACACAGCCTCAATATGTTTCTATCACACTATGAAGACTGTTAAGACTCCCTATAGGGCACTTTGACTTAAATCCTATAAATTTCCTGCTTAAATTTTCAAACAGGGGGGAACCAGGGATACATAGGAGAACATAAACCCCCCCTTTCAGTGATGGTTTTCTTCTAGTCGGTATTGCTGAAGGGTATAAAAGCGGCCATAAAGGAATTGGAATTATACTGAACAGGGTCTGACTCCACATTCTATGTGTAAACACAGACCTCCACAAAATGCACAGAGACAGATGGGAAAGATATTTTCCACCCTCTGTGATGGGAGGGAGGCACTTAGCAAGGCTTCGGCCCCCAAAGGACCCATTCCCACTGACCAATAAATGTACCTGACAAATTTCTGCAGATATATAGGAAATAGGAAGCAAAAGCCGTGTGTAAACCTGTGAGGCGCACAGCTCGGCGCTCCTCATTTAATTGTTCAGAAGCCATCTCCTACTTCACTTAGTGTGTAGACAAACATCACATAAAATCTTGGTAGCTGAGATAAGCTAGGCATTTTTTTTAAAGATCTTCACAACAACAACAACAACAAATGACTTCTTTCCTGATTATTCAGGAACGGCCTCTCTTGTCAAGCTTCCAAGTCCCTGTGCTCTTGTTTTCTCACGGTTACTGTCACCATGCATAACCACTGGATGTTTACCAGTTTGTCTTCATTTCGAGACTATAAATCATTTAATTACAAATTGTATTCTGAGAGCAGTAGCTGTTCAGGAAAGGTACTTGGTAGATATTTGGTGTGTCAGTCAAATTAAAGAAAAAGTCTCAACAGCCAAGTAAAAATATCTCCACTATGTTGATATTTCTTTTTCTTTTATTTTATTTTATTTATTTTTGAGAGAGATGCAGAGAGAGAGAGAGAGATATAGAGAGAGAAAGAGAAACACCAGAGCACTTCTCAGCTCTGGCTTATGGTGGTGCAGGGGATTGAACGTGGGACTTAGGAGCCTCAGGCACGAGAGTCTGTTTTCATAAAAATTATGCTATCTACCCCTGCCCTGTGTTGATATTTCTAATTATGCTCACCTCTTCTGTTTGCCAAGACTTATCAAGCTGAGGCCAGGATGGACACTGGGGACACAGCAATAACTGAGTTGATTCTAAAGCTTCCTTGGTTTGTGAAACCTGTGGACGTTTTAGCAATAGCCAATAAGATAAAAGCTATGAATGTGAACAAAATATTGAATATCAGAAATGCATGTGGAGGCTTGGATAAAAGTGATATTTGAAACTTTTCAAACTTCACAAAACATTTACATACCATTTTGAGGAACACAAACAAAACAAATTCAGGCTACACTCCCCTAGAGGTATGACCAAAGATTTAAATTTCACATTGTGTGCCATCTTAAATTGCCAATGGTCTAATCTCGGGTTCCTTCGTCTGCTTTGCATGTGCATAATTTTCCCTAGTTCAATAATTCTTTTTTTTTTTTGCCCCCAAGGTTATTGCTGGGGCTCAGTGCCTGCACCGCGAATCTGCTGCTCCTGGAGGCTATTTTTTTCCCCCTTTTGTTGCCCTGGTTGTTTTATCGTTGTCGTGGTTATTACTATTGTTGTTATTGATGTCATTGTTGGATAGGACAGAGAAATCAAGAGAAGAGGGGAAAACAGAGGGGGAGAGAAAGATAGATACCTGCAGATCTGCTTCACCACTTGTGAAGTGACCCCCTTGCAGGTGAGGAGCCAGGGGCTCAAACCTGGATCCTTATGCCAGCCCTTGTGCTTTGCGCCATGTGTGCTTAACCTGCTGTGCTACCACCCAACCCCCAATAATTCTTGATCAAACAGTAGCCAGTGATATTCTCAGACAGGGAGGAATGAAACCCCACACATTCCTGCTTTATTTTATTTATTTGTTTGTTTATTTATTGGGTTGTTGGAAAAGTCATGGTGCATTTTTGTGTAGAAAAGCATCAGAAAATATGTCTTGGCTTTTCTGACAACCAGTAATTGACAGAGAGCATCATTCTGTCCTTTTAGGTGGACTGTGGAATAGAACCTAGGAGACCATGCATGAAGTCATGCACCCTTCTGCTGAGCCACCTCCCTGACCCACATCCTCTTGATGTGGCCTATCTCAAAGAGACCAGAAAAGAGCCATGGAGAGGAAATGGTGAAGAGGGAAGTCTGACATACTAGTAGTGGGAAAGTACACTGGACCAGCCCCTATGGGGAGCACTATAAAGAGTTTTCAAAATAGGAGCCAGGCAGTGGCACACCCTGCTGAGAGCACACATTGCAACATGCAAGGACCCAAGTCTGAGCCCCTGGTCCCCACCTGCAGGGGGGAAGGGGGAGGGGGAGCTTCACTGGTGGTGAAGCAGTGCTGCAGGTGTCTGTCTGTCTTCCTCTATGTCTACTTACTCTCTCAATATCTTTGTGTCCTATCAAATAATAAATAAAATAAAATAGAAAGTGTTTCTCAAAATATTGCATAATAGAGCTCTCCCACATATCTTGCCAAAGTCTATAAAAACAATAATTTTGAAAATATTATATATGATTTTATTTATTTATTTATTTATTTATTTATTGCCTCCAGGGTTACTGCTGGGGCTCGGTACCTACACTACAAACCCACTGCTCCTGGAAGCTACTTTTTTCTTTTTGTTGCCCTTGTTGTTTATCATTGTTATTATTATTCTTGTTATCGCTGTTGTTGTTGGATAGGACAGAGAGAAATCGAGAGAGGAGGGGAAGACAAAGAAGGGGGTAGAAATATAGATACCTGCTTACCTGCTTCACTGCTTGTGAAGTGACTGCCACTGCAGGTGGGGAGCTGGGGACTTGAACCAGGATCCTTATGCTCGCCCTTGCGCTTTGCACCATGTGCGCTTAGCCCGCTCTGCTACTGCCTGGTTCCCTATATATATGATTTCCCATGTTTATTGCAGCAACCATTTATAACAGCCAATATCTGTAAGTAACAGAAGTGTACATGCACATAATTGAAGAAAGACATTGTGATAGACACACACACACACACACACACACACAGGATAAAACGTGCTCAGTTATGAAATAGAAAGCATAATTTCCCCTAGTTCAATAATTCTTGATCAAATGCAATCTCCCTGTATCTGTGAATAGTAGCCAATGACATCCTCAGACAGGAAGGTCATGAGTCTTAAGCCTTAGTCAGACTGAAGCAACAAATTCAGTTTATGGGGGTCAGGCAGTGGTTCGCCTGGTTAAGCGCATATATCACCGGGCACAAGGACCAGAGTCCAAGCCCCAGCTCCCCCCCCACCTGCTGGGGGACCATTTCGTGAGAGGGGAAGCAGGTCTGCAGGTGTTTGTCTTCCTCTCCCCAACTCTATCTCCTCTTCACTCTCAATTTCTCTGCCCTGTGAAAGGAAGAAAGAAAGAGGGAAAAAAAATGGCCACCAGGAACAATGAATTCATAATGCAGGCACCAAGCCCCAGAGCTAACCCTGGTTGGAAGAAAAAAAAAAAAGAATGAAAAAAAATTCAGTTTATGATATTCAGAGCCATCAATGGCTCTCTTCAAGTAGGTTCTCCACCATCAAAGCTTCTTTGTATTTTTGATATTGAAAACATTAAATAAAGAAAATTTTATGGCCTGGCCAGTATACAGCCAATTGACTGACCCTGGAGGCTGTTGATTAATGGGATGGATTCAGCAAGCATCCTAAAATGTTTCCAAAGCTACCAGTAAAATGTAAGCATAATCTTATTAACAGTGGGTCCATGATCAGCTATTCCATACTCCTTATAATGCATTCTTCTACGATTTATCGCACAGCTTAAAATGTCTAATGTCTCACTAAAACTGCACTCCCATTTATAAACACCCTATGAAAACAACTTACTTTGGGTGCCTAATCTCACTAAGCAGCTTAAAATGAGCCTTCAGTGTATCACTTAAGCAACTGGCTAACTTATAGATATATTCTAGCTAGATGCTGTAACTTTTCATTCAGCAAAATACTTATTTACTAATGAAACCAAAGCCCTGGGACTGGTTGTGCTGTGGATCGAACTCAGGATCTCATGCTTGCAAAAGTTACAGACTGCCTTGGGGCACACCATGATGCTTTCAATGTTTGGATCCTAATGGCTTTAAAGAACATCAGTCTTTGTCCATTTCTTGGGAATGTTTTGGTCCCTTCCTATTTGACACCTGGCTTCCTACTTGTCGTATGCTTTACATTGGTTTGTTCTAGCCCTCCCCCACCAAGAGAATTAGATCAGTCCAGTTAGTTTTCGCAGGCCCGCTTGGCCCCGCCCCTAGGAACCCCGCCAGAGTTCCAGGGTTCCTGAGTTCCAGATTTTGAGAGTTACAGAGTAAGAGAGAGTTCCACAGTTGAAGAGTTTCAGAGTTCCAGAGTTAGAGGGGTTCCTGAGTTCCAGAGTTAGAGAGAGTGCTTGCACCGCCGCAAAGAGACAGCAGAGTTCCCTTTGGTGATTAGTTTGGTTTAGTTTATGAATCGTTGTTCCTGAATAAAGAAATACAGCTTCCCTGCCCAGCCGTTGTCTCCACGTCTCTGTTACCCGCCGTGAAGCTAGCCAGGCCAGCAAGAGCCTCCGAAAATTTTAACAACAAATGGCGCCCACGTGGACCTGACCTGCACGTCTCTCAGATAAGTAAAGACAATTTGGCTACCTATGCACTATGGCCTTCTCTTCTGCTTGTGAAGAGATCTCCAAAGGCCTCTGCTCTTTCTTCACGAGACTGTTTTGCTGTTTCTGGAACATTTATCTCTGGACCACTCTGTGGTTTCCACTCGCTCGGGTGAACTCAGAACAGCCAGCGGGAAGAACCAGCGGGCGGGAGGCGAGGAGCGGAGCTGCTGTTTCCACCTGGTTAAACAGCCAGCCAGCTGGCTGCGCCCAGACAACCCCGCGCACCGCGTCCGCAGCCCCACAGCCCCGCAGCCCACAGGAGGCTGACGCCAGCACACAAGAGCCCCAAGAGCCCGAGGCCAGCACGCTGGAGCCCGACGCCAGCACGCTGGAGCCCGATTCCAACACGCTGGAGCCCGATGCCAACACGCTGGAGCCCGATGCCAACACGCTGGAGCCCGATTCCAACACGCTGGAGCCTGATGCCAACACGCTGGAGCCCGATGCCAACACGCTGGAGCCTGATGCCAACACGCAAGAGCCCGAGGCCAGCCCACAGGAGCCGGCTCTCCACCGCGTGGCGCAGGGCACTGGACGTGTGATCCCTCCACGCTGCTTGGCCACTGCGAGCAGGGCAGCAGACATGGCAGGGCCATGGGGCAGGGCCGCAGCGGCCCATCATGGCCACCACCCCTGGGCACCTAGGCCCACGCCTTCTACAATGCTGGCCTGCCTGCCCTCTTGCTATAAATTCTGGAACGATCCCGGGCCTCCCGGACCCCCGGGCTCCCTGCCGAAACTGGGCACACGAGATCTCCAGCCGCCAGTCTGGTCTGAAGACAGACAAGCTGGAGTATGCAGAGATTTGTGCAGAGATCGCAACCTGCAATTCCTAGAAGTGAAGCTGCGTGGGAAGCCACCTCCGGATGGTGAACCCCCCCCCAACAACTAAGACAGTACATATCTAAATTTGTGTTTAAAATGACATGTCTTCATAACAAAGGTTTCTCTCCTTGTGTATTAATGACCATGTTTATGTGTATGTTTAAAGTTTGGTAAACAGTAACTTTAAGGCTAAATTCTTACTAGTCAAAGTTAAACGAAAAAGGTTTTCAACGTAATTCTCATAAAGATAAAATTAACTTACATTTAAAGTCTAAGGTAAAAATTAGTTAACAAGCAATATATTTTAACTAAGTTGGTCTAAACAAAAGGTTAAATAGACTTGTTGATATGTAAAACTCTCCATTACCTTTTCTATTAGAAATGGTAGATGGCACAATGGCTATGCTAATTATTCTCATGCCTGAGGTTTCCTTTCCTGCCCACAACTAGGGTGTGTCTCCATCTTGAATGGGTGTAACAAAAGGTTAAAAAGACGTTGTTGGTATGTAAAAGTCTCAAATTCCTTCTCTATTAGAAATATGCTAATAACAAGTTTTGTTTCATAGTAAGTAAATTGCAACCAGCTGCCTTTGGGACTCTAGGCCGTTCCCCACCCCCATACAAATGTCCATCGAGACAGGTACGCCCCCCCAGAGGCAAGAAATGTTTTTTTTAAGCTGATAAAGTTTAGCCCACAGAGGCAGATATGGCCCCCTCAGGCCTTCCCTTAGCAGCACACTGGTTCTTGATACTTGCTTGCATGTTTCTCCATGTTTGTGCCAGTTTCTTTTTATAAAAATGCCTGTACGATATAGGTTTCTCTTCACCCTACACCCCTGATACTGTAGCCATTTAGTTAAAAGAAAAGGGGGAACTGTTGTATGCTTTACATTGGGTTCTAGTTCTCCCCCGCCAAGAAAATTGGATCAGTCCTGTTAATTTCGCGGGCCCGCTTGGCCCCGCCCCTAGGAACCCTGCCAGAGTTCCAGAGTGACAGAGTTCAGAGGGTTCCTGAGTTCCAGAGTAAGAGAGAGTGCTTGCGCCGCCGCAAAGAGACAGCAGAGTTCTGTTTGGTCATTAGTTTGGTTTAGTTTATGAATCGTTGTTCCTGAATAAAGAAATACAGCTTCCCTGCCCAGCCGTTGTCTCCGCGTCTCTGTTACCTGCCCGTGAAGCTAGCCCGGCCGGCAAGAGCCTCCGAATTTTAACAACACTACTTTCCTGTGTATACCTTGGTTTGCCTCACCCACAGGCATCTGAGTCAACTATGACCATAGAATGTGAGCACAGACCAACAGGGATGCAGAGATTACACAGGCTCCTGTGTTAAGTATGGATAGACATGGGCCCTAGGTCCAATCAGTGGGGTTTTCTGTTAAAGGTATTTATATACTTTTTCCATATTTAGGAGCTTCTCTCTGCCCTGATCCAGCTATTCTCAAATCTGACACCATCTTCCCAAACAATATTCTTTGCTCACTTGCATTTTTGGCTGTCAGGCTCAGGTAAAAATTAGTAAAGTCACGGGCCCCTTGGAATATACCTAAAATAGACTTCCTAACTTCTTCCAACTCATGAAGACCCCAAATTTCATCTTTGATACTCTTATCTTTAGGTGCCTGATTAGTAAACAGTTTTTTCTGCTTTACATCTTAATACTTTTCAGCCACCAAGTTGCAGATGTTACTGTGATGCCAACCTGACTTCTGTAGAAGACAACTTCACCAGTGTCCTAGAACGCCACCTTCCCAGAGCCCTACCCCACAAGGGAAAAAAATAAAAAAGGCTAGGAGTATGGATCAACCTGTCAATGCCCATGTCCAGCAAAGAAGCAATTACAGAAGCCAGGCCTTCCACCTTCTGCTCCCCATAAAAATCTTCTGTTCATACTCTCGGAGGGATATAAGAATAGGGAAACTTCTAATGGGGGGAAGGGATGTGAAATTCTGGTGGTGGTAATTGAATTGTATGGAATTGTACCCTTATATCACACAATCTTGCCAATCATTATTAAATCAAGAGAAGTATCTGGAAGAAAAATGGGTGTTGGGAAAACAGAGGGATGAAAAGTCACATATCCTCATTGCTAGCCAAGCTTCTGATGACTTGGCTGGCCTTGGGGAAGTCTCTCTATCTACTCTTTCTGGTCCCCAGTTACAACAACTGAGTAAAAAGAAGGGCTTCTAAGTGCTGACATCATATCCCATATAAATTCCCACCACATCCCCAACACTTTGTGTGCAATAACTGGAACTTGCTTGGAACAAGCCCTAAAAAAGATAAAAGGCGCAGGGCTTTTCCACACCAATTAGTCATCACTTACATTGCATTTTATGTGTCTTTCATAATGTCTGCCCACTACAAAGCTGCTGTTGGCTTATCTCCCAATAACTTTTATTATATTTTAGCCAACTCAAATTCCATCCCAAAATTTTTGATGTCACTGTGGTATTTAAAAATCCCTTTTATCATTCATTCATATATCATTTACTAGTAATTCCTTTTAAAATACTGAAACGTCTAGGATTTTCTTCTCTTAAAAAGCAAGATGTGGCTTTTTTTTTTATATTAGGGGCAATTTCCCTGGTTGAAATTGTAAGGTTGCACCACAGCAGCATTCATCCTGTGCCTTTTCTTTAATGCAAACTGTCATCAGAGGAGGGGGAACGTTGAGGCTTATTAGAACTGCTTTTAAACATCCTTATAGACTTTCACTTGGAAATCTGCAAAATTTAAAAGGCAAGTTAAAGTCAGAATCCTGGTGCACCATTAGCACCATGTTCTAGACTACTCATTCTCTTGCTGTTCTCAGTGAAATCCAAGTCACCATATAAAGGGAGAGAGAGCAGAGCACTACTCAGCTTAGTATATATTGGTACCAGGGATTGAACTAGAGACATGTGAGCCTCAGGCAAGAAAATCTGGGTATTGGGGCCAAGTAGTGGCACAGCTGGCTAAGCGCTCATGTTGGCAGTGCACAAGGACGAAGGTTCAAGCCCCTGGTCCCTGCCTGCAGGAGGAAAGCTTCACGAGTGGTGAAGCAATGCTGCAGGTGTCTTTCTGTCTCTCTTCCTCTCTATCTTCCTCCTCCCCTCTCAATTTCTCTCTGTCTCTAGCTGGTAAATTAAAATAAACACATAAATTAATTAATTAATTATTTTTTAAAAAGAAAAGAAAATCTGGGTATCAATTTAGTATGCTAAATTCTTTCTTTGGCTCATTCATTATTCAAACAAATTTCTACCACGATCACAGTTATGGTATAATCTCGCTCACTATCTACTTAGCATAATAAATGTTTAAAAGTATAGGCTTAAAAGTCATTCTATAGTCCTCCTTTACTTGATTCAGTTTTAACTGAAATTCAGAACATAGGGTTAAGTATGAGAAATTTTAATATAAAGCATGTATGACAGCAACCAGTGACTTCAGAGTCAGTTTTTAAAGTGTTATAATGGGATTTATGAGAAATATATTACAAAGTAAAAATAAAATGTTTATTTCTTTTTTTAAATCATTTCTATATTTATTTATTTATTCACTTTTGTTGCCCTTGTTTTATTGTTGTAGTTATTATTGATACCACTGTTTTTGGATAGGACAGAGAGAAATGGATAGAGGAGGGGAAGACAGAGTGGGGGAGAGAAAGACAGACACCTGCAGGCCTGCTTCACCACCTGTGAAGCAACTCCCTTGCAGGTGGGGAGCCGGGGGCTCGAACCAGGATCCTAATGCTGGTCCTTGGCTTTGTGCCATGTGTGCTTAACCCGCTGCACTACCACCTGACTCCCAAAATGTTTATTTCTATAGAAAACATTCTGTCATGATTGTTATGAAGATCTTTTATAATAGAGAAGTTTTAAATTGCAATAAAAATAAAACCAGTGAAACAAAACTTATGCAATAAAATACTTGATTACAAAGGTAAATGTTCTGTTGCTTTATTTTCATTATCTTTATTTTGTTCATTAATAGACTCATATACAGTTAAATCATGTCAGGTCAAATGCCAAATAACATATTTTAAAATAGGGTGGTGGTACATCTGGTTGAGCACACATCGTACCATGTA
This sequence comes from Erinaceus europaeus, assembly GCF_950295315.1. Taxonomy (NCBI): domain Eukaryota; kingdom Metazoa; phylum Chordata; class Mammalia; order Eulipotyphla; family Erinaceidae; genus Erinaceus; species Erinaceus europaeus. The sequence continues at coordinate 25,677,694 of NC_080170.1, read as the reverse complement.
CAAGGTCCCAGGTTTAAGCCCCTCCTTCACCCCCACCTGCAGATGGGAAGCTTCACAAGTAGTGAAGCAGTGCTGCAGGTATCTCTCTGTCTTTGTCTCCCTCTCTCTCCAGTAACTAAATTTCAAACTATTTGGAAAGCAATTACTGAACAGAGTCCACCATTGTAGGACAAAGGACTGATCCAGTTATTTCTTGTCCTCAATTGCAATGCTACTTTCTACCAGTTTATAGTAATCTTCCTTTCTTGTATTAAACAAGAGCTAAAAGTTCAGCTATAGCCAAGAATTTCCTTTACTATCCAAATGATTTTTCTATTCATTTAACATTGCTGGAATTTTCCCCCAATGAACTTTACTACCCAGTATTCAACAAAGCATACAGCAGGTGCCAATCCAATAATTCTTGGATAATATTTTAAAGGAAGTTCTTATGATAGAACTGTAGTAAAATGTTTAAGGTTAACACAGAGAATGAAGTGGAGCAAATAAAGACCACAGAAGGTACTTCCTGAGAATATGGCAATACTTTCTCTGAGGTAAACTATAAAGTAACTGCAAGATAAAAATTCCAGAAATAGGTCCTGGGGGGTGTGGCACAGTGGAGAAAACCTTGAATTACCAAATATGAAGTCCTGAGTTCAATGCCCAGTATCCCATGTGCCAGACTGATGCTCTGGTTCATGTTCTCTCTCTTGCTATCAAATCTTTTTTAAAATGACAGAAATAAATTGGTAAATAATATAGGACAAATTGAATGGAGCTTTATTCTAGATCATTCATAAATGTCCAACTACACAGGGGAAGATCATAAGGCCTAGTTTTTCCTAAAACTGTATATGTCAAAACCAAAAGTAATAATAGATTATTCTAATTGTATCTACTTGTGTTAATAAAGAGGATTCTCTGTATTGGAGTAAGGGATGAAACATAAAGGTTATATAAAGAAGTTTTAGGTGGTCCAGGAGGTGGCACAGTGGCTAGAGCACTGGACTCTCAAGCATGAAGTCCTGATTCTATCCCCGGCAGCACATATGCCAGAGTGATGTCTGGTTCTTTCTCTCTCCTCCTATCTTTTTCATAATGCACTTCAGTTATTTTTCCCAATAAGAGAAGCCAGTACTTCATAGAGGAATGATAATACCAGGTCTGGTAGGAAAAGATGAATTTGGAACATTATGATGTTGAATAAAAAATAAACAAAATGGCTATCAAAAACTATTAGGCTCCAACAAGGGCAACAAAAGGGAACATAAATAAATAAATATTTAAAAAAAACAAACTTTTAGGCTCATTCCAAAAAGGACTCCAAGAGACTCCACTAACAAATACATAATTTAAGCTATTCAAAGAATAGTTTCAATTGCAAATAAATGCTTTACTGGGGTGAGGCTGTGGTACACCTGGTTAAGTGTACATGTTACCATGCGTGAGGACCTGGGGTCAAGCCCACCTGTAGGGGGGGATGCTTCACAAGCAGTACTCTTTCTTGCTCGCTCTCTATCCCTCTTCCCTCTCAATTTCTCTCCATCTTATCAAAATAAATAGTTTCTATAAAAAGTAAATGCTTGGGAGTCAGGCGGTAACGCAGTGGGTTAAGCACATGTGGCGCAAAGCACAAGGACCGGAGTGAGGATCCTGGTTCGAGCCCCCGGCTCCCTACCTGCAGGGGAGTCGCTTCACAGGTGGTGAAGAAGGTCTGCGGGTGTCTGTCTTTCTCTCCCCCTCTCTGTCTTCCCCTCCTCTCTCCATTTCTTTCTGTCCTATCCAACAACAACGACATCAACAACAATAACTACAACAACAAGGGAAACAAAAAAGGAAATAAGTATTTTTAAAAATTTAAAAATAGAAAATAATAATAAAAAAGTAAATGCTTTACCTACAAGCTTGGAATAATATTTAAAATGTTTTTAAAATCATGTCCTGAGGGAAATTGGCTGCTGGCTCTATCTTGAAGGCTGGTAATTAAAGAGAAAGACTCCAGCAACTGTCATGCATTTCCTTTATGAACTACTATACTAGGTGAACAAATAGATAAGGACAACCATCTGCTTTGCTACCTAGTAGTTGAAACTGAAATCCTAGATCTAGACTATCACTCTTTCTACTGATCATTAATAGCAACTAACATCAGAAAAAGGGAAAAACATCAAGTGCTCCCCATAGAAAGAAAACACCCACCAATCATACCTGAAGTTCATCAAGTCCCTAGGGAGAATGAGTTCAGGGAATGGCAGGCAACATATTTACCCTTCCCTTGTGGGATGTCAACCCTTTAGTTCCACTGCTCTGCCAACAAGTTGCAGCTCTTACCATGACGCCAACTGACCCTGGGCAGACAACCTCACCAATGTGTCCTGGAACCCCACCACAGAAGCACTGTGAAGTATCCCCTCTGCAGGTGGGGACCATGAGCTTCAACTGGGTAATATACGCATGGTAATATACACATGGTACACTTAACCAGGTATACCACAACCCAGACCCCTATTGCATTAGAGAAAGGTAGAGACGGGCTGGGTGTATGGATTGACCTGCCAACACCCATGATCAGCAGAGAAGCAATTACAGAAGCCAGACCTACCACCTTCTGTATCCCATAGTGATCCAGGGGAATAAGAATAGGAAAGCTTCCAATGGAAGGGATGAAATATAGAACTCTGGTGGTAATAATTATATAGAACTGTACCCCCTTTTATCCTACAATCTTGTTGGTCCTTATTAAATCAATCAAAAAACTTAAAAAAAAACATTTCTCCCTCCCAGGCTCATCAATTTTATAATGAAGGCAACCTTAAAAGACTATAAAATGTATCTAAATTGGGCAAGATTAGATTCCAGTATCACATATGAGTGCTTCAGTGATAAAGCTAGAAGGGCATGGTGACAATCAAAATCTATTTTTATGGATTTGCTCTTGGGAGAGGGGAAAGATTCTGATTGAGAGTTAGCAACTTGGGAACTTCTGAGGTGGGTAGGGAATTTGTATTTCTTGATCTGAACACTGATTCAAATTATTTAGCCCTGAGACAATCCATTAATCTATACACTTATATGCTTTTCTGGATCTTTGCTTTGTAACAAATGAGTTTTATTAAAGCTTTCAGAAGATTTATTCAATAGAAACTTTACAATTTAATGACACCTCTTAAAAATCAAGGGAAAGGGACTTATCTTAGGAGGAAATAATTTCTCATGATGCAACAGATCAAAGTATTATTTGCCTTTGAATACAATGTATAGATTATTTATGAAATAAAACTGTCACCACAAACCATAGTGTTCCAATAGATGAGTTAGTTAAAATCATTTAATAGTGTTATGCTCATAGTTCACCTCACTCTTTTTGTTTTATGAGTTTCTTGGTGTTTTTTTTTTTATTACTTACTGAACTAGTAAACCTGTAAATAGATTATGTGCCATGAAAAAATTTCTTACTAGTTTGACATGAAGTAAGAGTGGAAACACTTAACAGGTGAATAGCAAAACAAATTAGTAAGATGCCAGAAGCTTCCTATATTTCAGCTAAACATGTTTAAGGACATTGTAGAGCCTCTATAAAAGACAAAGAAATATCTCCTATGCAGACTAAACTCTGGGGGCCAGCTGGTGATGCACCTGGTTAACCGTACACACTACAATGCTCCAGGACCTAGGTTCAAGCCCCCAGTGCCCACCTGCAGGGGGAAACTTCATGAGTGGTGAAGCAGGTACCTCCCTGGCTCTCCCTCTCTATCTTCCCTATCCCTCTCAGTTTCTGTCTCTATCCAATAAAACTAAAAAACAAACAAACAAACAAAAACTAAGCTCTGGTGGTGGGAACAGTATAGGATTACTCTTATTTTCTTACAATTGTGTAAATCAACATTAAATCACACACACACACACACATATATGAAATGTCTTGTAGGCTAACCTACAAAATAGCGAGAATAATAATGATAGGCTATTTCTATTGTTTTAAAAATAAATATTGCTAACTTTCAGTGATATATAACTGTAACAATAAACTCATAGTTTTTAAAAGTACTTTTGAGTTGTTTGAAGTATAGTAGCCCTCACAAACAAGTATCCCATTAACATTGAACAAATGTTAACACCTGCAGCAAAAATGGTATTGTGCACATCTGCTTAAAGAAAAAATTGCAGTTTTCTGAACTTGATTTCATAAGAGCCCTAATTATTCTGTTTTGGTTGATAATGAACTTAAAGAGGCAAAGTGTTTCACTTTTAAAGTATGTCATGGCAGAACTTAGGAAAACATATGAAGAAACTAGAGCTCACGCAAGCAGATAAGTAATAGACAGCTTTAAGCTCAGCTGGTTTTTTAGGCTGGAAGATCCACTATGGAAGACTTCAGTTTGTTTTAAGAAAATTGCATCACAAATGATGCACACAAGTTAAATTATTACTGGTTTTCTTTACATCATCATGTTAAATATGACATATAATGCATGTAGTTTCTTATGTATACATGCCTGTTAATTTTGCATATATATTGAAATTAGGGGGACTCCTTCTACAGTCATTCCTTGGTCTCCACAGGGGGTTGGATTCAGGATATTTTCAAATACTAAAACCTAAGTTGCTCAAGTCCCTCACAATTGGCCCTGCTCCTCTTGGGTTCTACAATCATGGATTCACCTGACATCTGTGGATGGCTAAACCCATGACTTTGGACCCTGAGGATATGGACACCAACTGTATGTAAATGGATCCTGTTGTTTCAAATGTTAAGTGAAGATGTGTCTGTATTTGAGCAAATATTTGGGCCATACATTGGCTTGACCATATTTCAAGATCTTTGTGCAATCTTTTGGGGAGGCAGGGGGTGTGACATAATGCATTAAGGGTTTAATAGTTTTTGCTTAGTAGAAATAATCATTTCAGGTTGTATGGCCTTCATGTTTATTACAAAAGTCTTGTAGTCATAACCGTTCCTACCATTTCTACATGCTTCCAGATACCCTCAACTAATTTGCTATGTTGAATGTTTTCCTTCAGTGTTTCTTGTAATGTCCCTGCTCAAGATCCTAAATTCCTCAGTCTAGATTTTAGAACATTTCACTCCCTCTTTCACACATGCATAGAAATGTCAAGATTAGACATATTTTGTTTAAATGACAACAAAAAGTAACAGTAATGGCAGGGTTCTGGTGGTGTGCTGATACTACCATGAGTCAGTCTCTTCTCTTTTGCCATATTTTTGATGGAACTTGAATAAATCATGTTAAGTGAGATAAGTCCAAAAGGTGAAGGTAGAATTTACAGGTGGAACTAAAGAAACAAAGAAATGGGAAGCACAGGTGAAATTTAGACAAGTTGTGCTCTATTAGGCCAGCGCTAAGAACTCTAAAAGAGAGGAAGAAAAAAGGGAATGAGTTGAGGGAGTGTGGGGACACTAGTACATGGTGGTGAAGAAGGATTTCTGTTGGTGATGGGAGTGGGATGCGGCTACCTATCACACAGATAATATGTCTTGCATACATCTCATGGGAAACTTCCTCAATAATTCAAACTAAAAATTGGACTGAACACTTCCTTCCATGAAAATGCTACCCTTGGGGCTGAGTGATGGCACATCTGGTAAAGTACACAGATTATAGAGCACAAGGGCCTAGGTTCAATCCCCAGTTCCCACCTGCAAAGGGGAAGCTTCATGAATGTTGACACAGGTCTGCAGGTGTTTCTCTTTCTCTCTCCTTCACCTTCCCTTCTCAACTTCTCTGTCTTTATCCAAATAAAAATATACTGAAATGAAGAAAGAAAAAAGAGAGAGTGCACTCTTCCCTCATTTCGCACTCTTCCTACCCATACCCTTCTTATACTTTCTTGACACAAATCCTGCTAACAAAAAAAATGTATATCATGGATTGTGTTTTCTGTGTCTGTTTCCCAAAACTAAGGCATGAACTCCTTGAAGGCAGTGGTTTTTATCTCTTATTCACCGGTTATACCCAACAGAAGTTTATAAAGCTTTTTCTACCAAGCACTGCAATTTAATGAATGTTCTAAAAACCAGATATGTGTTTATTTTCTGTACTAAAAATACTAGTGGCTGCGAACTATTGTGACTCCTGAGGTTGTTAGTTATTTTTATTGAAAGCACTGTATACCAAAGATTGATTATGGTTAGACCACTCTATTTTCAGTATCACTAGTCCACTAAAGTCCAGAGAAGTACAGAACAGTCCATTGATTCCTTCCACTCTGAGAGGGCAGTGGCTACATATCAAAGACAACTGGACTACTGATCAGGCAGAATGACAAGTTAACAGGTAGAATGATGATTAGTTGTTCTCCTAGTTTTCTATCTAGTAGGAATTTTAAAAGGACACCATAAGGATCAGGTAGTGGGCCACACAGAAGAGTGCCCAGATTACCATGTATGAGGGCTTGGGATCAAGACCTCGGTCTCCACCTGCAGGAAGAGGCTTCAGGAGCAAGAGAGCATAGTTACCATCCTCTCTCTTTTTCTCTGTCTGTCTATCCTTTTCTGTCTTTCACTTTCTATCAAAAAGAAAAAGATAAAAGGTCACTGGGAACAGTCAAGCTATGTCGGTTCCAAATCCCAGTGATAAGCCTGGTGGCAAATAGATAAATAAATGAATAAATGAACAAAAGCATCATACAGATAAGATATAAATATCATATAGATCATAGATAGAAGTACAGAGGTTTCTAATGAGAACGGCAATGTTGACACACTAACAACTAAGCTCTGTTGGATTCCAACTGTTCACAATACTCAATGCTCTTAAATATTAATACATAAAACAGCACTTTGAGATCAGTTGCATTGACAATCCTGACAAACAGTGAAGATAAGTCATTTGCTCCAAACACAGACATCTAGAAAACCAGCTAAACCAGGTATAAACCCAACAAGTCATAGACTTTTTTCTCAATCAAAATGCTTTAGTTCTTAGGGGGAAAAAAAAGTGAGAATTACCAACAACAAATTCCTGTGAACATTTTCCCTACAAAAATTTTCTTTCCAGCTCAGGCTATAACGCAGAGTCCTAGAATTAAATAAGGGCCATTGATAATTGATCTAGAAGCAGGGAAATTTTTCAGTTAACTAGGTAGAGAAAGAAATGCAAACTGTACATTTCAAAAGAACATCTCTGCTATCTTGGGGAAGGGGCTAGTTCCTATGAGGCAAAACAAACCAACAACAACAACAAAAAAGGCAGTATTGTCACCTGTGAAAGCGAAAATTTTATATACCTCTTTGGCCTTTTAGTGTCAGAATACTTAGGACTTTAATAACTGAAAGTTCTATACTAATCATAAAATTTCTGAAAATTCTCTAACAAAACCTCTGCTGATTTAAACAATCTATCCAGCTTATTCTTATTACATTATTTTCTGTGAAAACATTAAAACCTTCTTATTCAAACACGTGTTTTTCTGTTACTTTGTTCTTATTAGTTTTCCTTTCATGTAAAGAAAGGTTATTGATCTCCCAGTTTTCTGTTAAGTAGGACTAAAAAGAAGATCATAGAGATGTATTCTTTTACCATTTTCAGTTTTCCCTACAGTGTATACACAACTATTTTTCTTCTTAACCATTTGATCCTAACTGTATTATGCTTCTCATTTCATCTAACAATTGTGTCTCTATAGATCAAAAAATTACCTTTTATTGATTATAGAGAATGACCATCACTGAGCATATATTTATGCGATACCCATAGCACTGAAACCAATTAATTTGTACTACTTACTATTGATTAGATGACAACTAAGCTTAAAAAAAAAACATAGGGTTAAAAAAGATGGATATCACTTTCTTAGTGTTCAGAAAAGGCTTAGAATGTTATACCACTGTGGTGTGAAGACAGTGTAACAGTGATGTAAGAGTCACGACCAAGGCTCTGAGGTTCTAGGTTCAACCTCCAGCACCATAAACCAGAGCTGAGCAGTATTCTGGTCTCTATCTTTCTCTCTGTATCTCTCTCTCTTTAACATATAACTAAGTTTTTTTTAAAAAAAAATGAAACTAATACTATCTTTTAATACAATTTCATGTTCCAAAATTAATTTTAGAACTTTTGAATATTTTCAACATTAAAAAGTTTTTATAAAATATGGTGGGTATAGATTTAATACTTTAAAATAAATTAAATGAACAAAAACTTTAACTTGCAAATAACTTTCATCCATGAAGTTTAGGGGTAAGTTTTTGAAAGTAACTACTTGCAGATTTGGGCACAAGTGACAATGAAGTTAGTTCTGAAAATTAAGTGAAGCTAGTTATGAGCTAATTGTCTTTTACACATGAAAATATACTGAATGTTCATGCTCAAGAAGGGTGTGTGCATACCCTCATTAAATAAACTAAAAGATTTTAAGGAGCCCTAACTTGTTGGGCCTTTTCCCTCGAGCAGTAGAGATCAAGTTGCAGGAACCTACAGCTTATCTCCCACTTAGCCTTCCCCCTTTGTGTCCAAACACATGCTTTATGGAAATGTTGATTTGGGAGAGAGTGTACACTGGGGTTATGAAATAAAACAAGGCTAATTGACCCGCACAGGGCTTGATCTTATGACCCTGACCTAATTAGCACCCTGCATTTAACAAATGAGCTAATCAGGCAGAGACAAGTGATTCATCAATCAAACAAACAGCACATTATTAAATAAGGACACACGTCAAGCACTCAGCCAGAAGTTGTAGTGACTACAAAGAAGGATAAGAGCATACATGGTCTCTGCCCTGCAGGTACTTCTGGTCAACTTGAGGAAGTTAATTGCAGGTAAAAAGCAGCAAACCTTTAGAACACCACCACCAACAAAAAATTTTAACTAAGGCAAATGATTAGGAAAGGCAATTGTGGGAAGAAGAGAAAATGATTTTAATCTGTACAGGACAGTCCATTAATCTAATGCGTAAATACACAACGTGGTTTGAAGAATTTTTAAAAGTTAAGCTTGTGGAGACTCATATGTTGAAGAAAATACAGCAACACAAGGAAGAAGGCCATTCTACTTTAGAGAAAAGCACAGATTTAAGAAGCATAAAGCCTCAAAGAGATGTGGAAACAAATCAAGTCGAAGAAAGAAAGCAGTAAGCTATCACTGGGAGAAACAAATTGGTGAGTGACAGCTGTTAAGATAAGATACAATGATCAATAAGTTTTAGACGTCAGTTAAAACATATAGTTAGAATTTATAGTAGATATATGCATGTGTGTGTGGATTGAGAATAACAGTGTACACAAAATCAACTCTAAATGGATCAAAGATATGGATGCTCAACTAGAAACCCTCAAAAACATAGAAAAAAGCTGGGCAAAACACCAGGATGTTTGTCTCAGTAAAGGCTTTCAACATGTGAATCCCACAGCAAGAAAAAAAATAATAAACCAATGGAACTACATCAAACTGAAAAGCTTCTGTATAACAGAAAGAAGTACCAAATCATAAAGACCCCACTGCATGGGAGAAATTCTTTACGTGCCATGTATTAGACAAAGGGCTAATAAACAAAATATATAAATGACTCACAAAAGTCAGCAACAAAAAACACAAATCATGCACAAGATCCAGGTCCCCACTTGCATGGGGAAAGCTTCACCAGTGTTAAAGTAGTACTGTAGGTGTCTCTCTCTTTCTCTCTACCTCTCTCTCTCTCCCTTTTCTCTCTGTTGCTTTCTGTATCGGTCGAGTTAATAAATACGCTTTAAAATGTGGAGGGCAGATGGTCAGAATCTACCAAAGATGATATCCAGAGAGCTATAAAAATATTCACAGTCACTGATTATCATATCAGAAATAGAAACAATGAGATACATTTCATACCTGTGAGAAGGTCATAACTCAGAAAGAACAATCAATTTCTGGCAAGGATGTGGAGAACAGAGCTTCTTCTATGCTGTTGATAGGGACGTAAATAGGTTCAATCCCCATGTGAAACAGTCTAGAGGTTCTTCAGAACATTAATTATGGTATTACCCTATGATATTCCTGGCCTAAAGATTTATCCAAAGAAAACAAAATCGCCTATCCAAAGAGATCCGTGTATACCTATGTTCACAGCAGCACTATTCCTAACAATTCACACATGGAAGCATGCTTGGAGTTGGTGTACTGCACCGAAGTAAAAGACTCTGGGGTAGGTGGCGGGGAGAGTACAGGTCCTGCAAAAGGATGGCAGAAGACCTAGTGGGGGTTGTATTGTTATGTGGAAAACTAAAAAAATGTTATGCATGTACAAACTGTTGTATTTACTGTCAAATGTAAAACATAAATCCCCCAGTAAAGAAATTTTACAAAATGGAAGCAATCAGTCCTCTGTTTGGGGGCACCTGAGTTAAGAAGTTGCAGCCTACGAGTCTATGCAGCGAATGAAGTGTTGCTCTCTCAAGTATGGGGTCCCGAGTTTGATACCTGGTATTGTATGTGCTAGAGTAATGTTCTGGTTCTCTCTCATCAGTAAATAATAATAAAAAAATTAAAGAACTGTTTGGTATATATGCACAATAGAATACTACTCAGTTGCGAAAAAAATCATGAAATCTTGTCCTTTGCCACTTAGAATTTGAAGGAATCACGTTAAGTGAGATCATCCAAAAGGAGAAGAATTAATACTGGATGATGTCACTTACTGATTTTTTTAAAAAAGGAAAGAAAGGAAAAACACTGGAAAAAATGTGGACTAGACCTAGTTAATTGTAGCAAGGCCAAGGACTCAGGGGGGACGGGACAGGAAACGGAGCAGATACTGCAGGTTCAGTGCATGATAGTGGAGGACTTCAACTGGTGCTAAGAGTGGTGTGTAGACACCTAGCAGGGGAGATAAAAATTGTATCGTGACAACTGTTTGTAATCTATTTCTTATAAAAATATGTTTTAAAAAAAGGAAACAACAATGGAGCATCCAAGTATATTGTAGTATTGAGAGTAATAGGTAGAACATTTAAGTTTAGTAGACAAATGTGTACATGAATTCAGAGCATAGCAGGGGAGGTAGGAATGTAGCCGAAAACTATGTTGACACTTTCCCGTTGAAGTAAAAGGCACAGATATTACACTTAAGACAAACTTTACTAAATGTTTAATCATTTCTGAGAAGCATGAAGAAAAGAAAATGCCTACACATCTGCTAGGATCCTAGTCTAAACATAATAACTCAAATTAACAATATAAGAAAGGAAATTCTGACTAATCTCACTCACTATAAATTCAAAAGTCAAGGAACTGCAATGATTTCAACCTGTATACAGCATCATTAAAGGATAACACATATACACCAGGATATCAAGTTATTTACATTAGAAAACTTGTTTAATTATCTACCATATCTGAGGTAAAAAAAAAAAAAGCATCTATGTCCCCAAACATATATTCGTAACTCAAATGAGGGAACAGGCTCAATCTAATAAAGAACACTTACTAAAATTCCATAGAAATTTTATTTAACTGACACAGCTATATACAAGATACTGGGTACTATACAGCAAACCCTAACAAAAGGACTTTTCAAAGTTAACCCAACTACCAAATATTGTGATGATAACAATAACTATCCATTGTGTTTTTGAACCCCAAGACAGCATGAACCTCACATCTCCACTACAGAGTCTATATTTCCCCCAGTCCTGGAACCTTAGGATAGGGCCCACTTTCCCACATGCCTCTCCCAATTCATACCAAATAATATTGCATCTGCCAATCGCAACCTAATCAACGCAGTGATTGCCACCTCAACGTGTGCCAGCTCAGACTGTCCATCGACTTCAGTGTGGAATGACAACCCTTCAGCTTCATTACTCGGGTGAGACCTTTCCTTTCAAAGTATTCTCTAATTCCATCCCAGGTGGTTCACTTCCTAACAAAGTCCCAAAACCTAGATAAAGACCAGGTTCTGTGAGAGAGAGCATATGTTCACACGTATCCAGAAACTAGTGCAAAATATATACCTGAAAGTAGTAGTACACTAGAGTTTGCAGTGAGTACCCCCCTGCAACACTTCCTCTCCACTATTCCAACCTTTAGGTCCATGATTGCTCAACAATTTGTTTGGCTTTGTATGTTAACTCTCTTTTCAGCCACCAGGTTCCAGATGCCATCAGGATGCCGGCCAGGCTTCCCTGGACTGAAGACCCCACCAATGTGTCCTGGAGCTCCACTTCCCCAGAGACCCACCCTACTAGGGTAAGAGAGAGGCAGACGGGGAGTATGGACCCACCAGTTAACGTCCATGTTCAGCGGGGAAACAATTACAGAAGCCAGACCTTCCACCTTCTGCAACCCACAACGACCCTGGGTCCATGCTCCCAGAGGGACAGAGAATGGTAAAGCTATCAGGGGAGGGGGTGGGATATGGAGATTGGGTGTTGGGAATTGTGTGGAGTTGTACCTCTCCTACCCTATGGTTTTGTTAATTTATCCTTTCTTAAATAAAAAATAAATTAAAAAAAAGAAAATTTATTTAATGGTAAAAATTTAATATAATCAGAAAATGCAAGAATGATTAATGTTCATTTTAACTACTTGTATGCAAATGTCACCCAATTAATTAAGGTAAGAAAAAGTAGTGAGATGCAAAAACTTAGCATTAAAGAACTTAACTGTCATTATATAGACAAATATTAATTACACAGAATACCCTAATTTTAACCCTTGGGCTTTGTTTATCTATTTAAGAAAAACAAAATGGCATCCTAGCAGCTCCACATTTTAAGAGATCTGGTAGAAAGAACTAGGGAAGGAGCGCGTCAGTGAGATAGAGAAAGTCAGAATAAAGCATTCCAAGGAGGTTGAGAAAGACCATAGTCAGTGTTACCGAACAGTGAAATAAGAAAATAGCATTAAAGGAATCATTTTCTTTGTCAAAATTTAATTACAATCTTGAAAGAAGATGTTCTTTTTTATTGGAGGGATTAATGGTTTATAGTCATCAATAAATACAGTCGTTGGTACATAAATAAAATTTCTCAGTTTCCTTCAAAACCCTCCACCTAAGTCCTCGGCCTCCACTATCATGCATCAAGTACTGACACTCCTCCCCCAAAGAGTCTTTTACTTTTGTGCAATACACCAAACCTAGTCTAAGTTCTGCTTTCCTTTTCTGTTCTTATTTCTCAACTTCTATGAGTGATATCATCCCATGTTCATCTTTCTCTTTCTGGCTTATCTCACCTAACATAATTCCTTCAAGCTCCATCCAAGATAAGGTGAAGTAGGTGAATCCACATTTCTTCATAACTGATATATAGACCACAACTCTATCAGCCACTCACTTGATGTTGGACATCTACGTGGCTTCCAGGTTTTGGCTATTACAAACTGTGCTGCTATGAACATAGGTATACACAGACCTTTTTGGATAGGTATGTTTGGTTCCTTAAAAAGAGAGTTTCTTCAATGTGATAATAGATTCATGATGATCCAACTCAGAAGTCTCTGACTTTATGCAATTGAAAGCATTTACTAGAAACTGTATTGTTAAAGTTGAATTTTCATCTTTTCCCAGGCTAAAAACTCTTGGAAAACTGAGCGGTAACAGCAAGGCACAGTTCATATGTGGGATGAGGAAGACAAGGAAACTACACTCTACACACAGTTTTTGCTTGTGTTCAGTTACAGAGAAATTCAGTACTTTATTATAAGATACAGCCCTTTTTATGTGAAGGCTATAGCCAAATACAACCGAATGTATGTCAGCACACTGAAGTTAGGTTGAGTAAAGTTTGGCTGCTAAGTAGAGGTTATGTGGTTATGTTAAAAGCATTTTCCACTTAAAGTACTTCTTTAAGTAATGATGGTCTTTTCAAGATCACACCTTCATCCCTAAATTGAAGATTTGTAGTCAGATTGGGTTCATGAGAAATGGAGATCAAGGAGAGTTATTAAATATAAATCATATTTCTGAAATATTTTACTATGAATATGAAAACTGAGATGGGCCAACTAAAAGGAGGTTTGGGTATTGAATATGCGGTTTCACTTGACAGATTCAGGGAGATGTAATCCTGTCATGCCGGGCTAGCTTCGCAGATGGGAGAGAGACAACCAGGGACTCATGGCTGAGTGGTACGCAGTTCAGTCTTTATTCATGTGGAATGCAGTGCTATCTAAGCTATCTCTAATCACAATCCTGTCCTTATATATCCTTAGGTGGAAGTGTCAGGTCTGAAGAGGATGTATGTAGGATAGGGGGTGGGGAGAAGGAAAAAGGTGCAAAACAGTGAGGATTAAACCAATGCCCTGGAGGCAGGGTGGTGCTTAGTTAACAGTGGTTATGTGAATAGAATACAGTGTTAAGCAGGGGGGATTAAACCAATGAAACAGAGGGGTCTTAGAAGCAAAATTTAGAAGCAGATCAACACTGTCAGGATTAAGAAGCTTTTGCTTCGCAAAACATGCCCAGGATTCCATCCATGTGCAATATATATTTGGACGTAAACATTTTCATAGCTAAGTAGTAGTCTGTGGTACCACATTTTGTTTGTACTTTGAGCAACATGTGAGTTGTTACCTTTTTTGGTTATTTTGAATACTGCTTCTGTGAAGATTCAGGTGTAAGTATTTTTGTGGATATAATTTAATTTCTGTTGGGTAAGACCTAGGAATAGAACTTGGGAGCCAAACAATAACTCACTTAAGGAAAAAATGTTTGCCAATGTGTCTGAAAATTTTTGAAACTAAAACAACAATGTATACAAGTTCTGGAATTTTACAGAACCCTATAAATATTTGTTGTTAGCATTTGAGGACTATTCACTGTGTTTTTAATTTTTGCTTCTTTAGTGGAGTAATAATCTGATTTTCTTTCATTTTTGCAGTTTCCTGTCTTGATGTTGTCCTCTGAACAAATTATTTCTCATTTTTTAAAAAGACCAATTTGTGCTTTTTTTTTTTTCTTTTTTAGTGTGTGCTTTGTGGAGTCAGAGTTAGGAAACTAAGAGGTAGTTCACCCAGTAGAGAACCCAGTTTCACCACCGGGGCTCCACATGCAGAGGGAAAAGCTTTACTGGCTGGTGAATCAGTGCTTCAGGGATCTCCTTCTCTCACTCTCCCTCCTTCTCACCCTCTATAAAAGAGAAAATAAAATTAAAATGACCAGTCTGGACAGTGGAGTCATACCGGCACCGAGCCTCAGTAATGACCCTGGTGGCAAAAAAGAAAAGAAACAAATGACTACTCCAAATTCACAGAGGTCTGCTCCTATACTTTCTCTAAGTGATAATATTATTTGAATTCTTGCATTTGGGTCTAGGTACCATTTCAATTAAATTTGTATTTGGTCTGAAATAGGGTTACCACTTGCTCTTTTTTATTTTTTATTTTTGCACGTTAATATGCAAAAATGCACTGGAACAGTTGTTCCAGCACCATTTCTTTTTTATTTTATTACCCTTGCTCTTTTGCTCTATTTCACTGTCACTTATTCATTTATTCATTATTCTTTCCCATTGAAAGATCTTGATGCATTTGTTAAAAATAAATTGAATGTTTTACTTGTTGATTGACTGTTGGTTTTATTTCATTAGTCCGTATATCTTTTCATAGGTCAATATTACACTGTCTTTATTTCTATATTTTTGTATTAAGTTTTGAAATTTAAAGTGATTTCTCCATTCTATTTAAAAACTTATTTGGCTATTCTCAGGTTACATACAACTGACACTAGCTCATTAGATCTAAAAAAAAAAAAAGTTTGGAAAAGTACAATATGATTTGTAATTAAAACATTCAAACTAAAAGTAGGAAGGAGCTTTCTCAAACTGAGAAAAGTCATCTATGAATAATAAAACAGCCAACACCACAAGCTACAGTGCAAGAATGAATATGCCTCCACCCCCCAGCCCCCAGTTCAGGAGCAAGAATAACATGTCTATTTTCACCATTTCTATTGTTCTCGCTTCTAAGTGAAGGCATTTCTTAAATGAGTGAGGAAACTTAAAAGTGAAAGACATTCTGATCAGAAAGAAGAATTAAAACTATTTATAAGTTGCATAATAATTCTACACAGAAAGTCCTAATTAGTCCAATAAAATGGTATTGGACCAAGTAAACCCAGCATGTTTGTAGAGTATGAAACCAATATACAAAAACCATCCTCTATGCATCAGGAATGAACAATCCAAAAACGAAACTGAGGAAAACAATTCCACTTACAAAAGCATTAAAAAGAATATATGATAGTTTCACCACAAGAATATGAGATCTGTATACTAGTATGTGTGTGTGTGTGTGTGTGTGTGTGTGTGTGTGTGTGTGTGTGTGTGATATTATCGAAGGAACTTTTTTCAAAAGCAAATAAAATGGAAATGCATTACATGAGTATGGATAGGAATCCATCATCATTTAGTAATATTCCTAAAAACATCAGAGCATCAAAATCAAATAAGCCTTTGAATGATTGATCTTGTGAAAACAGTATCTGATGGCCCCAATTCTGATCTGGATCTATCACAACAGAGGAATTGTGTGCTGATTCAACAGATGTTTCACTGAAAAAAAAATAATAGAGTTAAAATCTTCAAGTATTTCATTCCCATGGGTCTTCATAATTTGTTACAGAATGATATTTTATTTTTCTTTTTAATCTATGGAGCACTCAGCTCTGGCTACTGGGAGTGTCAGAGGTCAAACACGGAATCCCTTGCATGAACTTCTATGCACTCAATACTGCACTTTATCAGATCTAAGATGCCTTTAACTGTAAACTGCACCTCCACTTCAGGAAGATTAAATACTGATCAAAATGTACTTTATTGAATCAAAAAAATCTGCTAGTACAATAAGACTATTACAATCACAGATTTTTTTATTGTAAGATGAACATCTTCATCATAAAACATTAAAGAAAATTAAACTATAGGGGGAAAATGTAGTGTCTAGTTGAGAAGTTAAAGAAAATTAACTATAGGCAAAGTACTATCTTGCTGAGAAGTTAACCATAGAAACAGTATCAACTGAATTTTTCCTCAAACGTTTACAAAGGAAAAAAAGACAATAGTAATGTGATAAACACTAAGATATGGCAAATATAAAGGAGGCGGAGTCTAGTTCATGTCAAGAGAACAGGAAAGAGGCATTCAGAAACTACTGGAAGTTTGGAGAAGGGTTGTTCCATTATAATTACCTGGCAATAAGAGGAAAGGATGAGTTCAAAAAATTAGATACTAGAAAATAATCTGAGAATATTCTGCACTTAAGATGTTAGTAGAATATTCATAAATATGTCATATACCCTTAGATGTATGAGAACATTCAAGAATGATGACATTAGTTTAGGAGTGTATTTTATAAAGACTTCAGCAGGGCTGAAAAATTACCTCACAGGGTAGAGTGCATGCCTGGTCAGACACATACAGGCTGAGCCCTGGCACCATGTGGAAGAACCATGGGGTTAGGGAATGTTCTAGTGCCAGTGGTGACTCTCCCGTCTGAATAAAAATGCCAGCTAGAGAACAGCCGAGTCACACATGCAGGAGACCTCTGCTTCAAAGAACTACAAGAGTGGATAACTTCAGTTGAAATAACGAAAACAAGTTAAGGTAGTCATAAAAACACGTAGAGAAAATAAAGGCAAGAACAAAAGCTTAAAGAAATCCCTACACGAAGTTGCATAAAGCAGAGGAGAACCAAAAACAAACAAACAAACAGATACAAAAAAGTGGGAAAAGTTAGAGAAATATTCAGTTATCAGTAACAACGCTATATGTCAGAGTATTTGGAGTTCACGATCGAGTTGTAACAATGAACCAATGAATTCTGCAAGAGTAATTTCAGGGGGAAAAAAGGAGGAAATATCACTTCTGACTGAGAGAAAAAGAAATGTTTGGAGTCTTACAGAATAAGCAGCAATTCGAGAGCCTGTTTGATTCCTGTGACTTTTGGATAATGATCCCCCCGCTCCCCAGGATATGTTAAAAAAAAAAAAAGTTAAGGGGCAGTGGAGATAGTTCAGCATTAAAGCACAGGATTTGCACATCTGAACATGCTTGGTTCAATCCCCCGCACAGCCACATGTCAGAGCTCATCAATGCTCTGGGCTCTGTCTCTCTCCTATAAATAAATACTTCCTTTAAAAAATTAATTGCAGCAGACACGAAGCATAATGTATAAAGCCTTTAATCATCTCAGCATTTATTTACTTCAGCAAAGATTCAAACTTGGCTCCACAAACACAAGGTAAGAAAATTGTCTCACCTCTGAGCAGAGTAACACCTTTGGTATACTTCACAGGGAGAAAAATCTCGGTCTTATTTCACATGACTGACTAGCATTGCCCAAGATACAAGTGAACAACTTTGAAGTTTGAAGGGAAAAATGGAAAATAGCAATATGAAAGAGAGAATGACAAATGTGTGAGAGAGAATGCTAAAAACTTGAGTCCTCGTGAATTGGGAGGAAGAACAAAGACATGTGGTCAGGGGGGCTGAGAGGTGGCGAGGCATGCCGAGCAGATGTAAGCTGTGTATCATTCCACATTCCTTTGCGGCTTCAGAGGGAGAAAAGAGGAGGAGGGGACATGGAAGGATTGCTGTCATGTGACTCAACATCCCCCTTAACCGCCAATGGTTAAGAGTAGGAAAAAAAAAAAAAAAAAAAACCTCACACATAATGCTTTGGAAGAAGAAAGCACCTTAATAGCAGATACTAGTTCAGAGGATACATATTAATTCTGAGAAATTGTGTAAGAAAAAGACGGCTTGACAGGAACCGACATTGGTTTTGTGAGTTGAAAATTACCTGGAAGACAAGATATAGAAAAGCTTTGTAAATCAGAACTAGAATTCTTCTGCTCTTGAAATTATAGGTCATGGAAATATTTGATTTAACCAGTCTCTAATGGTGCCAGCCTGTCAGGCTGAAGATTACTTACATGAGTTGCTTACAATGCAAAATAATAACCCTGTTAAATTTAAGGAGGTTTAAAATGCATTTCCTTTTGATGGGATTAAGGAAGTCCTAATATTTAGAAAAGGAAGATTAATATTAATTTTCTGAGGGACTGACTTGCTTTAAATGCATTTAAATAACAAAAGAACTACTTTTGTCTTTATCTAAGAATTTAGGGAAGTGAATAGTGTGTGAAAAATTGGTCTTTAATATTTGCAAGCATTTAAGAAATTGTAAAGGCTGTTGCTTCCTGCTCTTTATTAAAGTACATAGACTAGAATAGGACCGGCTACCAAAGCAAAACAAACAAAAAATAACGGAGTGCCTATTGTTTTTGCTAAATCTAAATGTACTGTCTTGTTTCTTACATCATTGTCATTTTTCTCTTAGGAATTCCGATGAGACTTTGTTGCTTATACTGTATCTATGTACAGTGAAATAAAAAGATAACTAGGAGACTATGCAGGCCAAAGCTACTTAACCACATGTTTTCAATCTCCCTCTACTGCCGTTCTGAATCAGTTGGTAATAAGGCAAGTACCTAGGAATTGAATTTAGAGTAGTCAGACAGTGTCCTTCTAACTCAAGATGGCTATGTTATACTCTGCTACCTACCTGCTTGTGTTATTTATCATAGCAAGGGGATTTCTATTTGCTATATCTATGTGTCTGGGTAATCAAATGCAGACTTATGCTTAGTCCTCGATGAGAACAGCTCTTTCGGAGTACAATGCAGTTACATAGAGGGGACAAATTACAACTTTCAGACCCTTTGGCTGTGCTGCCCGTAATCTGGAAAGGAATTCTTTTTTTTTTTTTTTTTTCCCTCCAGGGTTATTGCTGGGCTCGGTGCCTGCACCATGAATCCACCGCTCCTGGAGGCCATTTTCCCCCCTTTTTGTTGCCCTAGTTGTTGCAGCCTCGTTGCGGTTATTATTGCCATTGTTGACGTTGCTTTTGTTGTTGGATAGGACAGAGAGAAATGGAGAGAGGAGGGGAAGACAGAGAGAGAGGGGAGAGAAAGATAGACACCTGCAGACCTGCTTCACCGCCTGTGAAGCGACTCCCCTGCAGGTGGGGAGCGGGGGCTCGAACTGGGATCCTTACGCCGATCCCTGCGCTTTGGGCCACGTGCGCTTACCCACTGCGCCACCGCCCGACTCCCTGGAAAGGAATTCTTAGAAATAAAAAAGTTTTATGAGTGTTGCGATATCTCCCTGAGCTCACGTTCCTTTTTAAAAGGCAAGTTGATTTCCCTCTCTGTTCCAGTAACATACTGGAGTTGATTTTAATATAATTAATGTGTTCTAAATTACTTCCTACAGAGTGACATAAATGCTCCTAGAGAATGACACTTTTATATTATAATTTCTAGCACCCCAGGGCCACCCCAAGGGGTAAAGTGAGGAGAGTACGTGCTCCAATTAAAAAAAAAAAAAGCAGGCCTTGGAAGTTCTACCTTATTTTTCAAAGTGATTTAAAATATCTGTAACAGAGAAACCAGAACTCTATTCATTATTCAGTTTTGACATATAGTGGAGTTAGGTATAGAAGCTGAGACCTGAGCGATACAAGCAAGCCCTGTGCTCTGGTTCTCTGAGGAACCTTTTTTTTTTTAGTGATTTAATTTTAATTAACAAAATTATGAGGTAACAGAGGTATATTTCCACACTGTTCCCACCACCAGAGTTCTGTGTCCCCATTCCTTCCACTGGAAACTGTAGTAGTTCTTCTAAAGTCACTGATATGGGTTGACTATTATTTTTATAACTATCTTTAAATAATTTTAAATATTTGCTTTTTTTTTTCCTGCAGTCCTACCTTCTCTTCCTTTCTAAGGCACACCTACAACTATCACTACTTCCCAATGTCCTTCCTCTTTTCTCTCTGGATCCTGATGGAATTGGAGTTCAAAGCCCTCTTGATCATCATCCCCTAACATTTCTCCCCCTCTGGGAGAATAAAGTTTTTAAGATGAGTGCCACCAAGTCAAAGAAACCACATCTAGCAAGAGTCCGGCGGTAGCACAGTGGGTTAAGAGCATGTGGCGCAAAGCACAAGGACTGGGGTAAGGATCTCGGTTTGAGCCCCCAGCTCCCCACCTGCAGGGGAGTCACTTCACAGGCAGTGAAAGCAGGTCTGCAGGTGTCTATCTTTCTCTCCCCCTCTCTGTCTTCCCCTCCTCTCTTTATTTCTCTCTGTCCTATCCAACAACGACAACTACAACAATAAAACAAGGGCAACAAAAGGGAATAAATAAAATTGAAAAAATAAGATAAAAAAAGAAGCCACATCTAGCGAGAATATACAAATCAGAGAGAGGAAGGGCCTCCTCTGAACTAAACAACGAAAGTATTTTTCTCTTACATGGCAATATCTATTAAATTGCCTGAATCAGAAGCAAAGAGGAAGCATTACATCAGGAGAATGTGCTGCAATCAAATTTGAGTCCTAACCACTAGCAATGAAAAGGTTCAGGCAGGGCTCCCTTTGTTGGCTCCTCTGCAGTCAACTGAAATTCTCCATGTAGGCCTTGCAGCATTCAATATGAAAGATGGACAGAGATTCGTGGCAAACCCTTTTAAATAATCACAGCAGATTACCCTCTCGAGCTGGTGACTAACTGAGCCCTTTTTTGTAGATCAACTAACAGATGTATCTGAAAGCAGTTGTGCATTGTTTTTGTGGAAAAAAAAAACTGCAGGTGGGGATAGGTAGCATAATGGTTATGAAAACAGACTATCATGCTTGAGGCTCCTAAGTCCCAGGTTCAATCCCCTGCACTGCCATAAGCCAGAGCTGAGCAGTGCTTTGGTTAAAAAAAAAAAAGAAGAAAGAAAGAAAAAAACTGCATAAAATTATAAAAAAAAAAAAAAGGTATGAGGCTTTATTGTGTATATTAGGCATTTGTTTTTATCAAAAAGAAAACTTTCCAAGTGATGCAATATTAAGATGCTGACATAGTCTTTTCTGTATTTATTCTTTATTTTGGTAGGACAGAGAAATTGAGGGAGATGGAAAGGTGCAGAGAGAAAGGGTGAAGGAGAGAGAGGCACCTGCTTTACCTCTCATAAAGCTCCCTGCTGCAGGAATGGATACACTCAACTGGGTATACCACCATCCAGCCCTTGACAGTCTTCTCTGCTTGGAAATAATAATGGATCTTGTGATCAAGTTGACCTAAACAAGAAGACTAAGTTCGACAGCCCAACCTCTGCTCAGTGGTGGCCGATACTGCGTTCCTCCTTGGTTTTCTTTCCCACTTTCTCTGTTTTGTGTTCTCTCTCCCACATTTTCTACCACACACAGTTCTCTTCCCCCGTGCCTCCCACTGCAACTCTGAATCATTTCATTTTCCCTCTCCCTGTCTTAACCTCCTGCTCCTCCCGGAGAGGAAAAAAAAAAGGAGAAGGAGAAGAAGAAGAATGTCATTAGCAATATTCATTTCAATTTTTCCTATCATTTCACAAATCTCCCCTTAAACAGTTCTAGTTCTCTTAATCCTCCCATAGGATATTCAGTTTTCACCTCAGCAGTTGCTTACTTTTTCATTTCTCTGAAATCTGGGAGGAGATTATGGGCCGGTGCATTAGAGTCACATACTTAGAGGAGTGGAAACTCATAGAACCTGGTTTGGGATTCTAGAATCACTCCCCAGAGACCTGGGGAAATATTAAAGGAATTGCCATGTGACACCACCCCGTTATTTTAGTTTCCACTGTTGGATTCCCCTGCTTTAATCAGGCAAAAGCAATGAGCCCTTTGTTCAGCAGAATTGCTGTTAAAAACTTCAATGGCAGTCCTTGCGGCAAAGTTAGCATTTGTTAATTCTCCATATTCCAGATTCAACCAGCTATCACAGGAAATGGGATGCAAGTGGAGCTTAATCTCCTACTAGGTATTCCATTCCTGTTGCCTATCACCTGCCATAATACGCCGGCAGTCTCCCAGGCCTTTGCAGTGAAAGTTCTATCCTGAAATAATCTTGTTGAGAATAGGAAAATGAAACCTAAATCTCTTGATTCTCATGTAATCTTTACCACTGCTGTTTGAGGATCACATTGTGAGTACAGGAGCAAATGACATGGGCATCCTGTAGATCTCGATTTCTGTGCACATCCAGGTTAAATGAATCCCCATCCAAATTTCCAAAGGTACACACCAGGCTCAGTCAAAACAGCCTAGAAACCTTAAGCAGAAACTGAAGATTCAAGATAGAGCATTTATCTTTCACTGTCTTCTCTTTTCTATTTTTCACCCCACCATGTTTCACTAAGGTAGCTGACACTTTCAACCAATTCAAAGAGCAAAATTTTACAGTTATTTTATTTGAAAGTCTTTGTCCTCCCTTAGTCCTTTCCAGCCTACACATTACAATGCTTTTAATGATAGATTGCTATTCTGATGTATGTCACTGGGTGCTTTAGACTTGAACTATGTGATTCCACCCATGTTCCTTTGTGCTTCTCTGCTGTTATTAAGAAGTAATATTCTTGGGAAATCTGCTATTGTAGTTTAGAGCTGATCATTACAGTTGAAAGCATCCATGGATTCAAATGATAATGTCAAGAGAGAATTACAGCTTTCAAAATAAATTATTGTTGAGCTACACTATATTGTAGGGGTGGTATACTTTTCAGTCAAGGATTTAAAGTCACTTTTAATCACATCATTTGGAAAGATCTTAAGATAACTTTCCATCTATTTTCAGGAATTTTAAAACTGGATTTTCAACATGACTTCTATAATTGGGTTGTCAGGAAAGTCGTGACATATTTTTGCATAGAAAAAAATATGTCATGTTTCCAACATCCCGATAGTATAGTATAGATATTAGTATTCTAGATTATTGTGGTGGTTTTATAGTCAATATTTATTGGCCCCTGAATTTTCTCTAAAGCATTGATTAGCAAAAGTCTTAATTGAATTGATTCTACTTCAGTAGCTACAAACTGGGTCATTTGTCCAGAACTCAATAAATGGTAATAGGAAAGATAGAACAAAAATACTGGCTATTAGGACTGAGTGGTGGTACATTCAGGAGAGCAGACACTTAACCATGTGCAAGGACCTAAGTTCAAGCCCCAGGTGTCCACTTGGGAAGGAAGCTTCACAAGCCTTGAAAAAAAGCTGCAAGTGTCTCTTTTTCTCTCTACCTTTACCTCTCTCCTCTTCCCCTCAATTTATGACTCAATCAAAGAAAGAAAAAGTATAGTTTAAAAGAATATTTTTTAAAGTACTAACTATTCATTTTATTTTGATGCCTGAAAAAAAAAAAACTTGCACTGTTTCTGTTTTAGAGAAGCAGGAAGAGCCAATATAGTGATAATAAAAGCAAAAACAAACCACATATCTGATGAAATATAAGGGATAGTAGAGACCAGTCTTCAAAATAATATTCACTACATTCAAACTTGACCTCAAAATATTTATAAAAGTCCATGCACTGCATGTAAAGTTATGCTCTGGTGAAATCATTACCAGATTGGTTTTCCATATAATGCATGCCCTCTACCCTCAGTTCAATACGACATCATTTCATCGACTTTCCTGGGTGTTGTTTCCTCTCTTCTTAGTTTCCTTACCTTTATTTTGCAGGAATATTCAACTGTCCTTCATTTGCTTACACTCAACTGGCAATCTAGCAATATTATTACTCAAGATCAAAAGCTACTATCAATAGATATGATACCCTTCCGAGTCTCTCCACAATGCAAATCCCACTGAATTTGCATTCCCTTCCCCATTTACAATAAAAATGGAAAGTGCCAGCCAGCTAGCTGAAACCATTTCCTCTACTGTCTTTGCCAGGGCTGCCCCTTCTCTGTCAGCCTTCTCTGAGACTCTCCAGTATGAATTCCACCGTATGTGGCTCTATGTCCTTGTCATTAGCAACCACACATTATCTTGGCTCTGCTCCATGTTTAGTATTTCCATGAGTGCCTGTTTGCTATGCAAATAATCTGTTGAGCTAAAATGCAGGCTCAGGCAGGCCCTGGGCTAGCCAAGCCTGGGTCATTATCTCCCACTTAAAGTCTTTCTGTCCAAAAGGAAGCTAGTGTGGATTCCTTTCCCATCCTTGGCTGTCATTTCCAGATCCCCTCCCCACTGCCTGGAGTCTTGTTTTTAGGGTAAAATACCTCCCCTCAACTTCTCACTGTATTCCTCTACTGTATTCCCATGTTAAAAAAAAGGTTTTATATCTTTGCTGAACTAATGTTTTAATTACATGTCCAATCTAAAAAGAAGATGAGAGCTGGGAGACTTTGCCCCCCTACCCCCAGCAGCTCCTTGGTCACTTTCTTCCTTCTCATCTTAAAAATTAATAATAAAAAAAAAACAACCAAGATTTCTTGGTAAACCCTTATTTGCATTCAGTCTCTATACTATATCAGCTTTTTTTTTCTACCCACCTCTAAAGTGGTCCCACCCCTAGCACTATCTGAGAGCATTCTGTTTTTGCTAAGATGAAAATGATCTCCATAGCACCCACCCACAGAGATCTCTGTATTGATTTCTTGGAGGCTGCCTTAAAAATTACAATAAGTTCGGGACTTAGAAATGTACCCTGCAGTTCATGAGGCTAAGCGTGTAAAACTAAGGCTATACAGATACGGTTGTTCCTTGTTGGGAGATTTTTAGGGGAAAACTATGTATTGACATGTCTCTTTCCTCATTTCTGATAACACCACAAGTCCTGGTATTCTTTTGTTTCTTGCTGCATCGCTGTAGTCTGACTTTATTTCACATGACTTCTGGGGTTGGTTGTAATGTGCCCTTGCCTCTGTTATAGGGGTGCCAATCGTTGGGTGATTGAATTTGTAGTGAACTCAGAAACATAATGGCACAGCCATAGATACAAGGAGATTGGAATGTGAGCATTACCATTTTGGGTAACAATTCAACCCACTGCAGCTCTTCCATAGCGTTCAACAAATTTGAAATTATCCTTGAAGCACTTCTCAGCTTCTGGAACATTGGATTCAGGTGGTTTTATTCCTGACATATCATGCAGGGCTTTTTTTTTTTTAACTCAGCCTCTGCATTTCAGAGATCTTCCAATTCCCATTTTGACCTTCCTTCTTTTTCTATATTCACTTTTTAGGAAATCATATCTATCCCAAATTTATATTTCCATCAAGATACTTCTCCTTAATTTCAAACCACTCCTTCCAATTACCTATATAACATCTTTGCCGAAAGATTCATGAGTTTCTAAGATCATATTATCTATCCAAAATTACCTGTGTGTTTCTACCCAAATTTGCAACTCTTCTTGTGTCTCTAATTTCTCCACACATTTAACTTCCAATTCACTTGGCTCCTTAATGCCAGAGATCTTGGAGAAAAACTGCCTCTTTTCCCAAGCAAATTCCCCAACCCATCACAACTAGTCACCAAATGACATTGGTTTCAACCTTTAATATATACTTACTGCCCACTCCCTTCTTTCTATTTTCCCCTGGCCCAAACAGTCTAAACCACAAGCATGTCTTACTTGGAGGATAGAAAATTCCTCCTAATTTAATTTTCTCTGTTCATAAGATTTTCCAGTTTTTTGACCATTGAGTTTCACTGGGTGGGGGGTAAGGGGTGGAGAACATTGAGGTATCAGACTTTAAACCTCTCAATAGCTTTGCCAGTCATTTAGAACCTACTCTTTTTCACAACCTCCAGAAATCTGCTCACGCCAACTTTTCCATCCTAATTTCTTACCAGTTTCCAGAACTTCATCACTACGTTTAACATAAGTTTTTCTTAGTTTCTTAAAAATGCAAGGTATATTGATTCTCTAACATACCATTTCCTGTACTATTACATTCTTTTTTTCTCATTCTTAATCTGCCAGCCTTCTAGCCCATCTTTAAATGTGAACTCAACTATCATTTCCATGGTGAAGTCTTTCCTAGTCATGGAGCAACCACCCTTAGAGAATAAATCTTTACGTTCTAATTTCTCATGAGATCTCATAGTTTTCCTCGGATAGGCACAGTGATTTGTAATTCCCTACTTCTTTTTTTTCTGTTGAAAAAATTTTTTAATTTATTTTTTATTTAAGAAAGGATAAATTAACAAAACCATAGGGTAGAAGGGGTACAACTCCACACAATTCCCACCACCCAATCTCCATATCCCACCCCCTCCCCTGATAGCTTTCCCATTCTCTATCCCTCTGGGAGCATGGACCCAGGGTCCCTACTTCTGTAGTCTCAGATATCAACTGTGTTCTAAAGCCATAGTGGCTAAATATTAAAAACAAAAAGATTAAGTTGAATTTCACAACAGAACAACTCTAGTATTGACCCTGCTGCCATTAATAAACTTGAGCAGAATCATACTATCATCGTCTGGAAAAAAATGTCATATTTGGAAAAAGGGACTTTACAAATTCTATTCTGACTCAACAATTCTATAATTCTTTGATCCTATAGATATTTAAAGAGAGAAAGAGAAATTTTCCTATTTGATCTGAGTGGCTAATGAAAACTTGAGATTGGGAGACTGTTGTATATGCCAAAGCCTTTTGTGACAGTGAGATATGGATATGAAGGTAATAATAACACATGATCTTCATTCATATCAGTAGAACTACACTAATATGACTGGAAAATTAAGACTCTTCACAGAAAACTGTACCATCCATTCCCATTTTACTTACTCAGTTTTTGTTTTAAGACCTGGGGAGGGACTCAACTGTGTGAATGATGTGTTTTACCAACAAGTTGTATGTATCCCTAACCCCTACCACCACCTTCATTTTCAGTTGCAGCCCCAAGATATCCTGTATCCTCTTCTTATCCTCAGACTACTCAGTCACCTAAAAACTTTCATAAAAACTGTATCTCTCTGAGAAATTTATTTATCAGACCTCCTCTAACATTCAAAACACCCCCCCCCAGGAAACTTAGATTCATTAAGAGTTCACTCCCTCCACCAATGTGTCCTGGACTCTCATCTCTCCAGACCCCTACCCCACTAGAGAAAGACAGAAACAGGCTAGGGGTATGGATCAACTTGCCAGCAACCATGTCCAGCGGAGAAACAATTACAGAAGCCACACTTACTGCCTTCTGCATCCCGTAATGATCCTGGGTCCATACTCCCAGAGAGATAAAGAATAAGAAAATTCCCAAAGAAGAAAATGGAACATGAACACTGGTGGTGGAAACTGTATGGAATGGCATCCATTATCATACAATCTTGTTAATCATTATAAAATCACTCTTTAAAAAAAGAATTGGGAGTCAGGCTGTAGCGCAGCAGGTTAAGCGCAGGTGGCGCAAAGCACAAGGACCGGCATAAGGATCCCGGTTCGAACCCCGCTCCCCACCTGCAGGGGAATCGCTTCACAAGCAGTGAAGCAGGTCTGCAGGTGTCTATCTTTCTCTCCTCCTCTCTGTCTTCCCCTCCTCTCTCCATTTCTCTCTGTCCTATCCAACAACGACAACAACAATAATAACTACAACAATAAAACAACAAGGGCAACAAAAAGGGAATAAATAAAATAAATATTTAAAAAAATTATTAAAAAAAAAAAAGAATTCACTCCATCCCAAGTCTAGTAATCCTCTTTCTAAACAGACAACACAAATTATTCAGTACCGGATTTGCAGAAAATAAATTACACTTTCCAAACAGGCCATTTCTACTAGAAGAATACATCTTTCAATATTAAATCATCCCAAACTCTCAAAATATTTCATGCCTGTGCCTTTGCCAGATTTGGTTAAAATTTTAGTCACTTGTATTGTCATTTTATTTCTCAAATAAAAATAATGTCTATTGTTTTAGTATAAATAATTTATAATTCCTAAAAAAACATTTTGAAAAATCCAAATTCTATGAGTGGTATAAACTATAGATAATTAGAGATGTCTATGCAATATCCACATGTGTCCATTTAAAAACAAAGTTATTTTTATTAATGAGTAAAACCAACAACTTTCTAGCAGTATGTTTCTAATAACAGATTTAAAAGTTCATTGCTAAATAAAAGGGTAAGGTATTCATGAACATCTCTCTCTTTCAAGATATATGCTCAACATAGCCTCTGCCTTTGCCTTAAGAATAAATATGTTATACCCTAATTCTTAACTGATGTCTTTCAAAGTCTAAGTATTGACAACCACAGCTTATTAACTACTATGTCAGCCTTTACTTTTAAAAATTGTAACTTTTCTGCACCATGTTCATTGATTTGCCAATATGATTAATATAATATATTGGTTGCTTCATGGGACTAAAGAAATTGATTAGGCCCTTCCTCTGTATTTAAGAGAGGTATCAGTTCATAGGGTTACAGTCTGCCCTCATTTAGTCTTTTCATTTGTGGTACTCCATATTACATGAGAGCACAGCCATTTGAATCTCTTTAATATTCATGATCCTTTCACCAGCCTGAGCCAAAGAGCAAAAGCATTTGATAGCAATCTGCAGAACCTGATTAACAATGTACTAATCATCAGTACCATTGACCTGATTCAAAATGTTTTCAATTCATCCATCACTTTTATAACCAAAGATGATTGCATTACTTTACCACTTTTTATTTAGATAAAAACCCCACGAGCTGCAAATATCAAGCTATTGCCACTAAATGCACCTTGCAACAATTTAATTTATTTTTCAACTAAAGTCTAAAGTGACCTATAATAACCAATTAGTACTTGAATGAAGAAAACCCATGCAAAAGTGGTCTGCAGGAACTTCAATTCATTTTGACTTCACATCACTAAATGTTAAATTGTGCCAAAGAATTAATTTTGCAATAAATTGTTGTTGCTACAAAAATCTTACGAAAGGATATTACCAAGAGTAATTATCCATATATCAGAATGCATTGAATGTGGAGTGTGAACTATAATTACCTCCCAAAATTGCTTATCATTCAAATGTTAATTTTGAAGGCTTCGTTATATAGCTTAATTTTTGTTTTAAGAAGAATTTAAGAGCTCACTTTTAATATGTCCTAAAATATATATTGCGAACATAGAAGATTTACTATTTTTAAGTCTACGTCTACTTAACCTATCAGAGTCTTGGACTCTGCTTCTTCTTCTAGCGTTTGCCCTTCTTCCATAGCCAGTCAACAGCGTCAGGTTGAGCCTGATGTAAAGTTTCGAGACCTCCTTTGAATCTGGAGAGGTGGCAGTCGTTGACTCTGTGGGTCATAGTCTGTCTGTAGCCGCAGGGACTCTGCTATTAATTAACTGCAAGATTATACAGTGAGCAAAAGGCAGAGCGACTTGCCATTTGTGGCAAAATGCCGCAGAGAACTGACTGACCAGTCGGTTTACACATGCTATGTATCTTAGAGGAACAATAGCACTATGAAATCAAATACAACTGAGAAAAATAACAGTATTGTACTCTAGAGAAACTAAAGCAGATCTTCTTATTAATAGGTTCAAAGGAAAAATAATCTGACAATTCCTTACAGCCATATTCTACTTTTGTCAAGTATAAAACTATACTTATTTTCATGTGCAGTATCACACTTGTTGCAATGTGTTTCAAAATGTGATTACACATCACTGGCTTAGCTAAACTTAATGTCTTTTTTTTTTTCTAAAATTGAACCAGAAGGAGACTTTAGACATCATTTACTATACTCAGGATATATATTTTTTAACTATTGAAGTGGAAAAACACTGATAATATGAATATTTAAAAAATTCAATTTATTTAACTGTCTAGCCTAACCTCAACATGAAGATGATATATTTTTCAGATAATCAAATTATTTAACTGATACATTAACAATGTTGATATGCTATTCCATGATATAAAATATGTAGTGAGGCAGATAACATCCTGTACTAATTAAAGTCTGGTATTCCTGGGAATCCTATTCTTTGAGTTTGTGGGCCAATCTTGAGAAAAATCAAGGATTCTCTGTTTCAATGATTACTGCTAAAGGCATTTTCTCTTCAACTTCCCATCCCATTGTTACAAAATAAAACTTTCACAAGAGAATACTCAAGTTAATTGATTTTGATTTATGAATAAAAATAACCAAATATTTTCAGCATGCAGTAACTATCTATAATAGACAGTGCTTATCAAGCTATGTAAATTCCCACAAGTATAAATAGATTTTTAAAGGAATTAAGTAATCTGTGAGGGTTAATTTTCTAATAAGATTGCATTTTCCATGTACATCAGTTGTTAAATATTCTTATTTAAAAGAATTTCCCAGAGAAAACACTGTTGATTTGTAGACATTTAACAAAATGAAGACAATGAAGAATTCAGACTATTATATACTTCTCGAGTATTGAATGAATGTTGACGACTAGGCTCTGCTGATAAATTGCTTCATTCTCCACATTGCTTTATCCATAGTAATTAAAGCAGCAATAAATGTATCAAAATCTGCGAATGTAACTAAATGAAGCTTTAGTAATGTCCTACACTTATTATTATTCTTTTTTGTTATGTGGAATGGTAATAAGGACTTAACGTTTTAAGAAAGGGTTTATACAAATGTTAACTTGGAAGATGAAGATTAGAAATATGAAAATATCTTCTAGATTATAAAAATGACTTCACAATCTAAGCCTCCTTGGTTTTCCATAATAGATCAACAGTCTATCATGGGTGGTACAAAACGTTCCCAAATACTGTTTACAAATACTTCTGTAAAGTGGTTACCATTCAATAGCCCCCTGGGCTAGATGATTCAGAATATTAACCATATGGCACAGAAAATCAAAAAAGCCAGGTGAGTAAAAAAATATATATAAGCGTCATTAATTGTACCAGAAATTTCCGTTCTTAGCGAAAAGGAACTTGAACAACCTCATGTGGCATTCCAAGCTTACATGGGATTCTAGTGAAAGTATCATTACCCTCCTCTTTTGTCTTCATGTTTGTATAAGGACACATAAGGCATGCCACATGTGTGTCAAAGAACATAATTAAATAGATATCACTTTATATAAAAAAGATAAGAACTGACTGGAAAAATGTTGGACATAAACTGCCATCCTCTGCACACTGGCTATGTCTTAACAGTTCAATTGTAGCAGTAAAAATATCTACACAAAAGCAGATGGTCAGGGTGATAACGCATCTGCACTCTAGAGATTCCAGGTTTAGTCCCTGGAACTACCAATAGCCAGAGCTGACTTCTGCTCCGGTAAGAAAAAAAGAATATACTGAAATCTGCAAAAATGGGAGGAAAAAACAAATTTTAAGTAGACAAAATCCTCCCAAATTATTCAAAGATAATACGTAAGAGTAAATATTGCCACAGCATGGGAATGGGAGAAAAGTATGTGTCTCGTGGCTGTAATTACAACTTATCTTGAAACTTTTCTGTATAGGGTCTTTTGATAATAATTCCACTTCTCTTATAATGAGGCATATGCATATACTCTCTTGAATCTCACTGTTTGGGAAATCCAGAGCTCTGAGTTGAATCTGCATATAACATAGAACCCATTTTTCATGAGGTTAAACAGCCTTCTGACAAGCCTGTTTTAGTGCAGGTGAAATCTGTAGCCCTTAAAGGCAGGATCAATAGTTAATTCCTAATAAAAGCAACAACTACCATAAACTGAAATTTTTAGATTTTTAAGCAGCTTTGGGGACATTCTGTGGTAAATACACCATAAGAGTTGATAATTAGTCTGACATTTCTAGACACAATTAACTTGCAGATTCAAATACTTGATTTACATATATAAATATCATCACACACTGACAATTCATAATCTTCCTTTGGAAAATGTAACTCCATCATAAGTCATTCTCTGGTGGGTACACATTAAATTCTCCCGAACACCCCACCCCCTCCACACAAACACACATTTGTGACATTCAGGAGATAGTTTCCTAATCACTGAACAAAAATTGCTAAGCAATGGGTTCTGGCCTAGAAGTTCTATATCTCTGTTGTTACTTTAAGATCTGAATGTGAAGTCTAAGTAATTATATGGAAGTTTCAGGCTTTCCTTCTTACAATTTCTAACACATTTAAAAAAAATTCTTCAGAAAAAGCACTCTCTTCATAAATGTATTCATTCAGCTGTGTTAAATAGAAGTTCTTAAGTCATTCAGGAATGAACAAAAAATGTATTATGATGCTGAAAAATAAAGACACTGAGTCAAACTTCGGGATCACAATTCAAATTCTGGAATATAAATCCATTTAATGAAGTAAACGTGTCAAAGAAAATAGACTTTACCAACTGACATTATGTACAGTCATATTTATTGGTTCTCTTAAATATCAAAAAAAACACATGCAGCAACATCCTTAGCAGGAAGTAAATGAGTCAGAGATGGAGTGAAGAGTTATCCAACAAGGTATAAAAATAAAATCCCAATTCATATGGATGAGTTGAAATATACACTCACAGTCACTGATATTTAAGGGAGGGGGGGAAAGATATAAGGCATGAATCTCTTTAGAGAGCTATTGTGTATATACCATTTATTTTCCATTATTTTAAGAAAGTGTTGCTTAA
Source organism: Erinaceus europaeus (assembly GCF_950295315.1). Taxonomy (NCBI): domain Eukaryota; kingdom Metazoa; phylum Chordata; class Mammalia; order Eulipotyphla; family Erinaceidae; genus Erinaceus; species Erinaceus europaeus. The sequence goes on along the minus strand of NC_080170.1, from coordinate 25,644,357 downwards.
ATGGGGGTATTTGTGTAGCGTAAAATGTTTAAATTGCAGAGATTTAATTTTAGGTCCAGTCAGATGTGTAGTTGTCAAGCATTTAACGCTGAAATACATTGCCTTAAGAAATGTTATTTTAGAGCTGTTTGCCTTTTAAATTCTCACACTGTATATCTATTTGTCTAGCTGCCATCAAGGAGACTATTGTAGCTGGAGGTGTTGGTAAGAAGACGACTAACAGGCGACATCATGTCAAACCCTCAAGTAGGAATTATTGCCTTTCTTGCCTCAGTTCCCAGCTGTATTATGTCACCAAATCACCTCGCAGTGTAATCAAAGATGAATAAAATATTTTTTTCTTTACCTTAAATGCTTTTTCTGTCAATTACAATCAAAGGACATGATTTCAGGTCTGTCAGTTTGTGAGGCTCTTTGCTCCTTGATGACTAAAGCTGTAATCTGCTAAATATAAAATGAATCAGAAAAGTCTAATAATGATTTTGCTATTAAGAAAAAGAATGTTTTATTTTTCCCTCCTCCTACACGGGATAGTAAAGTAATTGGTCTTTAAAGAATGAAATCAAAGTGTTGTTATTGTTATTGTTGTTGTTTTAATGACCTCTTTGGTTTTCTTCCTTTTATGCTTCTCTCTTCCTGCCTTCATTCTAAATCTTCATTCGCAACCCTGGTTTGTTTCCCTGAGAAAATATACATAGTATGCTAATCAAAAGTCTGTAGTGCTTTGTAAATATTTCATTAGCCCCCCTTGTTTTCATAGATCCAGAACTTTTTATGCCCGATTGCCACCGACTAGGTAGCCTGTAAAATTAGCACCAATTCTGCTCGAACTCCAACGCTAACTTTCTAGGCCGGTTTCTAGCTTGATTACATTATTAACCACAATCAAAAACATTTTCCCAGAGTGATTTTAGCTTGGTAGTAGGGATTGCTCCCTTTGATCTTCTTAGCGTTATTTTACGATAGGTTGCTCCTCATTTACACTACAAATGCTGGCAAAAATGAAAGTGGTATCTGTGTGAGAAATGCCTGATAAAATAAAATAACTGGTTCAGCAGCCTTTGCCAGCTGCTTTCATCGGTGAAAATCAGGTTGTTTATAATGGGGGAGAAATGACTCGAATATAAATATTTGCCACTGCGAGACGCTTTAGAGAACTTGTCACAAAGTTCTGTCTTTTTCCTCAGTTACAGGCCTCTTCTTTCTCTCTTTTATATTTATGTATATATTTATGCAATTAAGGCACTTTCATTGTGTACTGAAGCAGGTTTCACGTTGGGTTCCTCATATCAAGAAATACTTTTGGGAAATGTGAAAGTATAGATGCAATGCATACTATCTCATTACCCCCCTGCCCAAAGATCTCACGGACAGCCCCCCAGCTCGATCTTTCTTTATCTTCCATTACTATTTATTTATTAAAGTTAGAAATCCACAATTAACTGAGTCACCATGTTGTTTGGTAGAGACAAAGAGGCAGAGGGAGTGAAAGAAACCAAAGACTCCAAGCGTCCTTCTGTGCAGTGAGGTCACACACATCGCAAAGCAGCACACTATCCAAGTGAGCTATTTAGCCCACCCTCACCATGCTGTTTTAAAATATCTTCATCTAAGCATCCAGTAGCACAGCTATATACAAGATACTGGATACTGTACAGCAAACCATAACAAAAGGACTTTTCAAAGTTAACCCAATTACCAAATAATGTGATGATAACATTAACTATCAATTGTCTTTTTGAACCCTAAGACAGCAGGAACCTCACATCTCCACTATAGAACCCCTACTTCCCCCAGTCCTGGAACCCTTGGACAGGGCCCACTTTCCCGTATGCGTCTCCCAATCCAAACCAAATAATATTGCATCCGCCGATCACAACCTAACCAACGCAACGATTGCCACCTCAACATGCTTCACCTCAGACTGTGTCCAGAGACTTCACGTGTGGAATGACAACCCTTCAGCTTCATTACTCGGGTGAGACCTTTCCTTTTATAGTACACTCTAATTTCATCTCAGGTAGTTCACTTTCTAACAAAGTCCCATAACCTAGATATACACCAGTTTCTGTGAGAGAGAGCTTATGTTCACACATATCCATAAACTACTGCAAAATATATACCTGAAAGCAGAAGTACATTAGAGCTTGCAGTGAGTACCTCCCTAACACTTCCTCTCCACTATTCCAAGCTTGGGATCCATGATTGCTAAACAAAATGTTTGGCTTCATATGTTAAATCTCTTTTCAATCACCAGGTTCCAGATGCCACCAGGATACTGGCCAGGCTTCCCTGGATTGAAGACCCCACCAATGTGTCCTGGAGCTCTGCTTCCCCAGAGACACACCTTACTAGGGAAAGAGAGAGGCAGACTGGGAGTATGGACCAACCAGTCAACGCCCATGTTCAGCGGAGAAGCAATTACAGAAGCCAGACCTTCTACCTTCTGCAACCCTCAATGACCCTGGGTCCATGCTCCCAGAGGGCTAGAGAATGGGAAAGCTATCAGGGGAGGGGGTGGGTTATGGAGATTGGGTGGTGGGAATTGTGTGGAGTTGTACCCCTCCTACCTTATGTTTCTGTTCATTAATCCTTTCTTAAATAAAACATTAAAAAAATAAAATAAAATAAAATAAAATATCTTCATCTGTTGATGAGAGAAGAGTGGAAACCAGAACACGTATCCAGTATTTTTCTGTCATTCAGCACATGCAAATACATATGTAAATACCAGCCTGAGGAAAAAAAAAGTGAATTCACACTAGATGTAATTTGCTAATAAGTACAAATATTTCATGTCATATCTCATTCCTAATTACATTCATTTCAGATCATTTGGGACAATATACGCTGAAAAAATAAAGCTGTATTCCAAGTACTTGGCCCAAAACATTGCAACAGAAACCTCTGGGAGGCACAGAAGGCTAAAATCCCACTTGTACTTTTATCATTGTTAGATGACCTTGAAATTAACTCCAAAAATTTTAGCCATGTATACGTTCTATAAAACATGGCAAAAATGCTTTCTTTCCATTTGAGACAGGAAATGTTTGAATCACACACCACCTGATATAATTAACCCCTGTCTAGTTCTATAAATAGAGGAAGAGTAGGAGTCATAGCAAAAGAAAACTATTGTTTAAAAGGCCTTATGGCATCGAATGTCTAAAGCCAAATGATAGTCTGAAAAAGGGTAGCATTAACTTTCATATCTAAATAAAGGTGTTTAACATAGGAATGGAAAGCTATCTCATGGTCATGGACTAGAAAAATTAGCACTGCTACAACTACTATGGTGCCTATAACAATATATAGGCACAATGATGTCAGTCAGACTCCCAATGGCATTTTCACAGAGATAAACAGAAGTAAAGCCTGAACTTTACTTTGAACTACAAAGGATGTCAAATAGGAAACACACACACACACACACACACAGGCATTTTATTTTAGGGTTTCAACTGTGCTATGAAGCAGTAAAATTCAACAACAGAGCATTTGAATAATAACATCCACATAGTTCAAATGAAACAGAATTGAGGGCCCAGAAGTAGACCCACACATACACAGATAATTTACAAGAGAAAAATCAAAAGTATAAATAGAGCAAAAGGAAAGTCTCTTCAAAAATGGTTTCAAGAGAAGCAGACAACCACATCCCATAGAATGAAACTAGACCTCTAGCACCATATACAAATATTAATTCAAAATGAATCAGAGAAGTGCATATAAAACATGAATACATAAAAAAACAGAATAAAATATAAGCAACACATCTCTGATATCAGTCTCAGATGTTTTAGGGGAATTAATTTCAATATTAGGAAAACAAAAGCAAAAATTTAAAGGACTAAAACCAAAAAGCTTTTGCACAGAAGAGATTTTCACCCAGATAAAAAAAAATTAATATCTGGCAAAGGGTTATTATTCAAAACATCTATAGAACTCATAAGAATCAATATAAAAAAGATCCCCATTAAAAAGAGGGTAGAAGACCTTGATAAACATGTCTTCAAAGACACAGATGGCAAATAGACACATGAAAAAAATGTATCATCTCTGGCTAGATAAATGCAATTCAAAACACTATGACAACATCTCACAAACACATGCGGATGGCTAATATCCCAGAGAGAATAAACAGGTGTTAGAGAAGTTATGGGGGGGTCAGGTGGTAACGCAGCAAGTTAAGCACACATGGCACAAAGCACAAGGACGGGCTAAAAGATCTCGGTTCGAGCCCTGGTCCCCCTCCTGCATGGGGGGGAATCTCTTCACAATCAGTGAAGCAGGTCTGCAGGTGTCTATCTTTCTCTCCTCTGTCTTCCCTTCCTCTCTCAGTTTCTCTCTATCCTATCCAACAACAATGACAGCAATGACAACAATAACAATCACAACAACAGCAATGATAAAACAACAAGGGCAACAAAGGGAAAAAATAGCCTCCAGGAGCAGTGGATTCATGGTGCAGGCATCAAGCCCCAGGCAATAACCCTGGAGGCAAAATAATAATAATAATAATAAGTTATGGAAACAAGTGATCCCTTGTATATTATTGGTAATGTTATAAATCTGGTGCACCCATTATGGAAAGCCATGTGAATTATCTCAAAAATTAAAAATAGGATGGACCCTGGCAATAAAAGAGAGGGAAAGGGGTAGGGGAAGGGAGATTTTCAGGTCCTGGGACATGATGATAGACCTAAATTGCAGTGAGAGTGTTTTGCAGACACCTATCTTGATGAGATGAGAAATCGTACCCAATACAACAATTGTACTGTAAACCATTAACCTCTCAATAAAAAAAATAAATAAAATTTAATGATCACCAGTAAAAAAAATAAAAGGCATTTCACATGATCCAGTTATCCCAATGGTAGATATTTACGTAAAGTATAAATGACACCAATTTGAGGCAATCTTTGCACCCTCATGTTTATTACTTATAATAACCTAGAACTAGAAACAAGCTAAGGCTCAGTCAGAAAATGATCAAATTAAGAAGTTGTGGCATATATACTATAAGATGCTACTGAAATATAAGAAAGATAAAAATCCAACTATACGCAACAACTCAGAGGCCTTACAAGTGAAATAAGTGAGATTAAAAATAATAATAATAAGACCAGGTGGTGGTGCACCTGGTTGAGTGCACATGTTAAAATGCACAAGAACTGGGTGTGGGTGTGAGCCCTGGACCCTGCCTGCAGGGAGAAAGGTTTGAGATGGTGAAGCCAGGCTGCAGGTATCTCTCTGTCTCTCTCCTACTCTTATCACTCCCTTTCCTCTCGATTTCTGGCTGTCTCTATGCAAGAAATAAAGATAATAGAAAATAAAGACAGACCAACTTGGAGGCTGGGTGACGACACATCCAAGAAAGGAAGAGCATGCGCATTACTATGCCCAAGGACCTGGCTCAAGCCCCAAGCCTACATGCGGGGGAGCTTCATGAGTGATGAAGCAATGTTGCAGGTGTCTCTCTCCATCTCTGCCTCCCCTTCCTTCTCAGTTTCTCTGTCTCTATCCAAAAATTAAATAAAACATTTTAAACACACAAGTTCCCTATTTATTTTATTGATTTTTAATATATAGAGAAAAGAAAACAAATGAATTAACTAAATGAAACAAAAATAAGCCTCTAGGCTCTACAACTTAATGATTACCTGCAGAGATAACTTGGGGAAAAGTGATTGGATACATCAAGTAAATATGGTACATTTTATGGCAGAGTATAAAATTGAACTCTGAGGGCTGAAGTTAAGGTAGTATAAGTAGATGCCAAGTCTTAATAACATACACTTGAGGTATATGTTATGTAATATTACTTCAATAAAAGTAAATACTTCCCAAGAAAATTTAATGTGACATTTTAGATAAAATTTAAGTATATAATATGAAAATATATCACTGCTGAAAGATAAAACATTCATCCTCCGGGGGAGTCGGGCGGTAGCGCAGCGGGTTAAGCACAGGTGGCGCAAAGCACAAGGACCGGCATAAGGATCCCGGTTCGAACCCCGGCTCCCCTCCTGCAGGGGAGTGGCTTCACAGGCGGTGAAGCAGGTCTGCAGGTGTCTGTCTCTCTCTCCCCCTCTCTGTCTTCCCCTCCTCTCTCCATTTCTCTCTGTCCTATCCAACAACAACAATAATAATAACTACAACAATAAAACAACAAGGGCAACAAAAGGGAATAAATAAATAAAATATTAAAAAAAAAAAGAAAAGATTAAAAAAAAAAATTCATCCTCCGAAGGGAGGATGGACAACATGCTCTATGTTACACCAGAGGAAGATGGGTCGATACTGGGGCAGCATGGAATGTTCCTACTCCTGACCACAGAATGTGAGCTCAGATCTACAGGGATGCAGAGGTCACACAGGCTCCTAAGCTAATTATGGGCCCCAGATCACATCAAATTGATGGCGTTTACAGTAATATTTATACCCCTTTCCCATATTAGGGAGCTACTCTCTTCCCTGATCCAGCTTTCTGGTCCTTTTCCTAGCCATGACATCATCTCCCCAGACAACAATTAGGATTCACCTGCATATCAGATTTCAGGCTCAGGCAAAAAAAAAAAAAACACTAGTATAGCTACAGGCCCTGTGAAATATAACTAAAATATGCCTACTAGTTATCTACAAAATGGAGGAACCCCCAACACTTCACCTGCACTATTCCAGCCTTTAGCTCCATAATTGTCCAACAGTTTGTTTGGCTTTATGTATTAACTCTCTTTTCAGCCACCAGGTTCCAGATGCTAGCAGGATAATACCAGACTTCCTTGGGCAGACAACCCCACCAATGTGCCTGGAGCTCCGCTTCCCCAGAGCCCTCCCCCACTAGGGAAAGAGAGAGACAGGATGGGAGTATGGATTGACCTGTCAATGCCCATGTTCAGTGGGGAAGCAATTACAGAAGCCAGACCTTCAGCCTTCTGCATCCCACACTGATCTTGGGTCCATACTCCCGGAGGGTTAAAAAGCAGGAAACATATTGGGAGAGGGGTTAGTATACGGAGGTCTGGTGGTGGGAATTGTGCAAAGCTGTACCCCTCTTACCCTATGGTTTTGTCAATGTTACCTTTTTATAAATAAAAAATCTATGTAAAAAAGAATTTAATGAGAACGTTTAAGAACTGAAATTAAAGTCCACTGTTCTTCAGGAAAAAAAACAGCATCTGACATAAGGCCAGTCACCCCCTATCAACCCACATTTCAGTCTCCTAATTACTTAACCCTTTCCCATTAACCATAAAATACTCTGCAACAAAATAGTGTCTTTCCAGAGAGTGTGAGAGAGACTAGAGACAATATTTGGAAGGGATTTGAATAGAATCTCAAATTCAGAAAATCGTGATAATATATTCAAGTCCAACATCATGCCTCCAATCTGATAATAAGCCAAGGACAAACCATCTTGGCAAGAAACCTTTAATAAAGGTATAAACAAAAGTAATCTTCATACACGTCCTATGGTTTCCTATGAACTACTGGATTCAAATTCTTCTATCAACACTATTTAATTGTAGGACCTTGAAAGAGTATTTAAGCTCTCTAAGACCCATTATCTTTCTCTCTGCATATAAATAAAGGTAACTATCTTCCCCTTCTTGAATTTTTTTGAAGATTAAATAAAATAAAAAATATATAGGGAAGTGTTTGGGATATAGAATTGACTTGTCATATCTCTTATTACATTTTACTGTGTTTACTTCTACTCCTTTCCTGTGGAAATGCTAGTTCTCAGATGGATGAAGATATTTTTCAGTTTTTAGCCTTAGCCTCTAGGAGAGAGATGGCACTCAAAAAGCATCTGCTTGGCTGGCAGGCTGGATGAAGGGGTGGGGGATGAATGTCTACACAAGCCAAGGGTTCAGAGAAATGAGCAGTTAGTTACTGGGCTAATCTGGTGAGTTTAGAGATAAGAAGTTCTAAGCATTATTTTACTGTCTTGTTAAATATATTGCTTAAGCATTCTTTCCAAAAGATTTTTTTTTCATCCACACCATCTGTGGTTGGTGTGACTTTTCTCTCACACTACACAACACCCCAGTGATTCCCAAACTTTCTACTACCATATGCATCTGGTATGTGTTTGCCTCACTGTGTTAGCCTACCTGGTTGCTCAGAAACAAACAGGAAGAGAGAATCCCCACTCTTCTAACTGCATCCAGGGTCCTATAGACACCAGAGGTCCCACAATGCATGGTATTCTCCTGCACAGATCAACACTAACGTGCCAAAAAAATTCTTATTAAAATGACTCTAAACGGCAGGTTTATGGCTAAGGACTGCTTTCTTCAAATCACTACTATCTAGAGCTAATGTTTCCTTGTTGAGCAGCAAACAATGACGACCTTAAGAAACTCAGTGGTTTAAGCAAAGAGGAATTATCCCTCAACTTGTGATGGATGTGACAAGTGCTAGAAAGTTCTCCAGAGTGTCTGTTCTACATGGTCCACACTCAGGGACTAAGGATGAAAAAGCATCTCCATTTGGAATATCGTGATCACTGTGCAGTAGAAAGACACCACAGTGAAAGGGCATCTATGAAGTTTGATTGAATTTGAAATTCAAGACCCCAAGGAACATTAGCACTGAAGGAATGTAGTCCTACTATGTGTCTGCCACAAGATGTGTGAAACAATGACAAATGGCCCCAAGGCTACTGGTTTTATCTTTGAACAGAATGAAGAAGGCCTTAGTATATGGAAGTCTGTAAGAACGATTACATATCAAAAGGTAATAAAAAGAGTTGATTTATAGGTGAGGTATTCTAAATGTGATCATTCTGTTACTACCTTTGAATATAGAGGGGATACTGGTATAACTTTGTAGTGAGTATTACAAGTATTATTCGCAATGACAACATTGGACTTAGATTATCTTGACTTTCCAGTGTTTTATCCCAATCATCATTTACAAACTAAGTTAAAATTTCCAAAATTGAAGATGATCGTATATGAAGTCAAAGCTAGTTTTTTAAAAATATTTATTTATTTTCTGTTTTGTTGCCCTTGTTTTATTGTTGTAGTTTTTATTGTTGTCGTCGTTGTTGTATAGGACAGAGAGAAATGGAGAGAGGAGGGGAAGACAGAGAGGGGGAGAGAAAGATAGACACCTGCAGACCTGCTTCACCGCCTGTGAAGTAACTCCCCTGAAGCAGGTGGGGAGCCGGGGGCTCAAACTGGTATCCTTATGCCAGTTTTTGCACTTTGCGCCACTTGCGCTTAACCCACTGCACTTCTGCCCGACTCCCCTGGTCAAAGCTAGTTTTTAAAAGACACTGTAACTCCTTTAGCTGAGAGTGCACTGTTGCTCCCGAGCATTTGCTGGAGTCCCATCTTGCTCAAAAGCAGACACAGCTGCCCTAGGGCTCTGTGGTGGACACAGCACAACCACAGCCACTTCACTCCTCCTCCTTTGACCATGAATTTTCCATTAGTCCTCTGATCATCTCAGGGCCAGTACACTCCAGGTAACTGCATTGTGTTAGCCAGAATCCTCTGACTGATTAGTCAAGGGTCACTGACAAAAGCGACCGATGTCAGTGGTCTGGGAGGTGGCACAGTGGCTAAGGAACTAGACTCTCAACCATGAGGTCCTGAGTTCAATCCCCGGCAGCACATGTACCAGAGTGATGTCTGGCTCTTTATCTCTGTCCTCCTAACTTTCTCATTAATAAATAAATAAAATCCTTTTAAAAAAAAAAAAAGCCACAGAGGTCAAAGGTAAACAAATGAATGCAACACAAATGTCCTTAGGGGGGAAAGTGGCTATAAATAAAAATGGGTTAGGATCATGTCTGCCACTGGTAACTTTAAAGTAGTTAAATAGTCACAGACACAGCAACACCTGGCTAGATATTCAGACACTTCAATGAATGCTTGGCCTTTCACATGGAGGTCGTAATGCTTCCCTACCTCATTCTGTGAAGTAGCACACTGTCTATCCCACATAACAGAGTCTGCCCTGACAGGTGGCAGGTGGGAAGGCAACTGCAGAAGGAACGTGCTCCTGTATTTCTCAATGCCCTGCGGCATACATTGATGATACCCAGTATGATGCAAGAAATGTGCCCTGAATCTTCAATATGGCAGCCGATTTCCATCCTCTACACAAAGCAGACATGAAGCATGGAGCCCTGATGGATCATGCATCCCTTAACCTGGTAAATGTAGCTAGATTAACGAAAAATATTTTGGAAACAGCCAATAATTATAAAAGCACTGCTTGCCATTGCATAATTATTTAATAAGCCATCTAACGTACAACTGTTTTTCAGTCGCTGAAGCCCTCTTCACACCACACCATATGGCTAATGGCTTCTACCGCGCATCACACCATACTGAGAATTCCTTCTCATCATACTGTAGTGGCTACAGGCTCAGTTTGTGGCTAATGTGTGTGTTACCCTTTCACTGCATGTTTCTTTTATGAGATGGTGGTATCTGTTTTTCAGTGTTGACTCTAAAGTGATAAACCACTGTTTTTTAAGACTGCTAGAAAAGCACCTCCGTCTTCATTCTCCAGGAGGAATTTTCAAATAATAATTTTTGCTGAAATTTTTCCCCCAGTTGTGACTTCAAATTCCGGTCCTTCGCATCTTGATAAATGGCAATGAGGACAGTCTACCTTCATTATGGCATAGGTAGATGTACAAAGCTGAATTTTATACATATAGTGTATAATCACCTGGATTATGTTGCAATGTAAATCATATAATTTATAAAATAATTTATCATAAATTACATTTAGGCATTATTTGAGGACCATCAACAGCTAAATCTCTTCTAACTAGTATAGGACACTAGCAAGATTCTGAAAGACCCAAATACTTTTGTTTCCTGAAATTCCATCTTCCACATCCATTCTTCCAAAGAATTTCAGTGGATCCTTTACACTTTCAGACTAAATAGCAGCGCATATTGGACTAGCTTATCTGCTTTGTCTTCAGAACATTGTTTTCTAAAGAAATACTCTGCCTGATACACAGTTATAGTCTGAAGGATTTATAAAAAGGAAAATTTCATACTGAAATGCTATAAAACTAACTCAATTTTCAAAAAATAAAACCAAATATTTGGCCACCTCATTCTGATTTGATAAACATCTAAACAGAATTTTGTTTTAACTTTCTAGAACAGATGTTTTGGCAGTGATCTTAGATTCTGAAATGATTTGAGTGGGAAGGGTAGAATTATCCCAGGGAGTAAGGAAACTAACCATCTTATCTAAATGACAAACACAAAGCAAAACACATGATCAGTTTTATACTCTCTTTGCCTGGGAGTCAAAGGAAATGTGAGAAAAAAGGATTTTGTATTTTGCATTTTGCATTTTTAAGGATACAGTTTCAATTTTATACTAGGAAAGCCCATTCATTTCTGGTTGACAAATTTTCTGTTTCTAAACATTAAGAATGTTTCAAGCTAGAAAAAAAAATGTTTACACTCTTTGAATTTAATCAAATTTGTTGATGGCAGAAATTAGCATGACTAGTGCTTAGCAGAAAATCAAGATGATTACTCCTAAACATGTCCCAGTTTTAAAGAACCCAACGTGTTCATTTTGTATTTCAGCCAACATAATTTTGTAACAGTGTGGCTTCTCCTATGCTTCAAGAATGAGCAGAATAAATGAATATGTTTTTCTTTTTCCAAGAGGAAATATTTAATGAGACAAATTTGGAAATTGCTCTAGTTTGACACAGAAGCTCTATGTACACAATTTTTTTAATCTAAAACCATGGAATAGGATGGATTGATAGGACAGGGGGAATAGCATAATGGTTATACAGAGGGCCTGCTTGCCTAAGGCTCCGCAGCCCCAGGTTCAATTCTCCTACACCATCATTAGCCAGAGCTGAGGAATACTCTAGGAGGAAAAAGGGGTGGGGGGGGGAAGGATTGATGCTTCTTACTTTAAAAAGTAAAATAATGTTTGTATGGCTTTTTTTCAGATTCATTGGAGCAATTTTTTAACCCAACATATGAAATTATATGTTTTTGTTTTTCTCTTGTTTTAAAGAGCCAAGAGTGAGGATCTCAAGCATGCAGGATTTCACTGCTCCTGAGCCCCTTTTTAATTCTGACAGACAAGGAAAAGAGAGCAGCCACAGCAACAGAATTTCTACCAGTGACAAAGTGCCTCTCGTGTGGTGCTGGGGCTTCAACCTGGGCTGTACACATGGCAAGACAGATGCCTTACCCAGTGAATTCTCTCTCTAGCCCTATGTTTTTGTATTTCTTCAAGTGAAATTCATGTTTATAAGCAAGACTCCAAATGAACCTTGGTTACTTCAGTCAGTTTTAGCAACTGAGAAACCTGTGAAGTTAACCACCATTTCAAATTCTAGTTTAACAAAAAATAGAAATCATTAGAAGCATCAGTATTATCCAACAATCCAAACTAACAAAGAAGTATAGTTTTTATAACTAACTTATTTTTATGTGAATCCTATTACTTAAAAATAATTGTACTTCTATTCTAGATCTGTCCTCATACAACCAGCTTTGTTAGAATATTTTCTGTTTAACTTATAGGTAGACAATCAGACCCTGATTTAAAAAAAAAACTGACCATCTATCTAAAGGTATAAAAACACAATGGGATTATCTTCAGCTTAAGAGAAAGAAAGAACAGAGAAGAGAAGAGAAGAGAAGAGAAGAGAAGAGAAGAGAAGAGAAGAGAAGAGAAGAGAAAAAAAGGAAAACCACATATCACCAGTGAGAGCAAAGATGCTAGGGCCAGCCTGCCTTGGTTTGAAACCTGGTTCTTTTTTTTTTTTTTTTTTTTTTAGTGATTTAATAATGACTGACAGGATCGTGGGGTAGGAAGGGTACAATTCCATATAATTCCCACCACCAGAGTTCCTTATCTCATCCCCTCCACTAGAAAGTTCATTATTCTTTATGCTCCTGGGAGTATGAACCACAATTCTTTATGGGGTACAGAAGGTGGGCAGTCTGGCTTCTGTAATTGCTTCTCCACTGGACATGGGAGTTGACAGGTTGATCCATACTTGAAACCTGGTTCTACTCCCACACTATACCTATGTGACCCTGGCCAAGTTACCAGGCCTCTCTGTGCCACAGTACCTTCCAGTATAAAAAGGGTGGCAACCACCTTGTTGTGAATTATTATGAGAATTCAATGAGACAACTGTGAGAACTATGGTTACCAAAAGACCTTTGTGCCTGAGGTGCCACAGTCCCAGGTTCAAACCACCAACTCACTATAAGGCAGAGATGTGCAGTGCTCTGGTAAAATGATGATGATGGTAGAAGGGTAGAGGTAGAGTGAGTAGGCAGAGGTGTGTCTTTGGTGTGACAGCACAGACTTTGGTGTGGGGGTGCTGAGTCATACATGTGTACAGGTGCGAAACTAGGTCCCTAAAATCTTAGTTTATTGTAAGCCTTTGTTAAGCCAATTTTAAAGACAGAAATGGGGAAACACACAATGGAATCTTGTTCAACTTAAAAAAAAAAAGGTACAACTCTTTCCATTTGTGACATCATGTATGGAAATGGAAAGGATCATGCTAAGCAAAACATGTCAAAAGGAGAAAGACAAATACCAGATTTCACTCATATGTGAGATACCAAGAAACAAAACCGGGGGTTAGGGGAAGGGGGGAGGGCAAGACGTGAATCAAAACCAAACCAAACCAAAGTCTTGGATTCTGACTACAGAATGGAGATTATTGTAGGAAAAGGAGGCAGGTTGTGAAAAGAGTGCAGAGAACCAGTGTGTAATGGTGGAAGCATATTGGTGCTTTGGTAATGAGTGTGCTGCAATAACATACATAGAGAAAGTTGTGAAACTTTACCCCTAAGGCCTAGTGTGAGACTGCAGCCCTAAAAACGTGCTGTGAAGCAGTATTACCTCAATTAAAAGTCAGTAAATAAGATTTAAAAATGGAATCTGGGGCCTTGAGAGGTAATACATCAGATGGCTGGGCTCCTGCCTTCCCATGCTCACAGTCCAGGTTTAGACCCTGACAAGACATCGAGATGCCCTGGCACTGAGGGAAGCTCTTATATTTTGGTTTCTGTCTTTCTGTGTCTGGTTGAATGTCAAAGCAGCCCCAGGCTCAGTGATTTATTTTCAAGTGAAACCCCTTTAAAATACTTTTAAAAGGGCTATGGCCAGTGAGGCTTGGACTGGGTGTGGTATATTACACAAAAGTACTCTGGAAGGAAGGAAGGAAGGAAGGAAGGAAGGAAGGAAGGAAGGAAGGAAGGAAGGAAGGAAGGAAAGGAGGGAGAGAGGAAGGGAGGGAGGTAAGGAGGGAGGGAGGGAGGGAGGGAAAATGGAAGGGAAGGAAAAGATCAGATGAAGGGGCATTGGGGTCCTGGTTTATGATGAGGAAGCAAGAGTCTCCCGGACACCTGCACACCTATCATGAAGAGATGAGGGACTGTATTTATTATATGTGTCATCAACTGTAGTCTAAACCATTGACTCTCAATAAAAAGGAAAAGAACTATGATCCTCTATTATTACAGATCTATGCTTCTTTTCATCTGTTGATAGTCATAAAAAAGAGAGAGAGAGAGAGAGTAGGCAGGTAGCCCATGATATGAAACAAAATGTCTAAACTTTGCCTTCATTGCATTGTCAACTCCTTCCCTGGTTCTTTGCTTGAAGAAATGAAGAAAATCTAGGTTTGCTTTTCTTTTTATTCTCCCCTACCCAGTGAACAAGGAAAAGATTTACTACTACTACGACTATGACTACGACTACGACTACGACTACGACTACGACTACGACTACGACTACTACTACTACGACTACTACTACTACTACTAATAATAATAATACCACAAAATAATACATAAAAAGATTTGGGTGGCTTATCACCAGGGATGATTTGCTTGCTCTGATTCCTTGGCTGTTCCAGATTAAAGAGAACATCTCTGCTATGGTTAGAGAAGCACCCCAGCTGATTTAACAGTCTTGAGTCCCTACTATTGCACTGGGCTACTACTGTCTAAAATTTGTAAAGACTGGCTTCTTGGCACCATATAATTTCATTATGCCGGATCCTATAGAGCTACTGGGTATGTGAGGGCACCAGGATGCCCACAGTAAATCAGTTGTTTCAACGCATCTAATAGTACCCTGGTGCCCAGGAAGTATTAATTCACTTCACATGAGTGAACAGTCTACTTCCACACAGCAGTTTGCCCACCCAGACTCACCATAGGATTGGCCCATTATTAATAAAGTCTTAGCCTTTGTTCACCTCCCCAATGGGTCCTCCTGATATTAAGATCTATTTTTTTTTTTAGCTATTTATGAATTGGGCCTCATGTCAATGAGAAAATCCATTCTTTTAAATCACATGGAAAATTTACAGTTTGCTTGATAGCTTCATATTTGACTCCAAGTTTCCCTAGGCATTTCTAGTAATGACACCTGGGGAAAGAACACATCCTCTGTGGGTAAACTGTGGTGAATACTGTACACAAACTCACACAAAGAGAAAAGCAAAGAGCTTTAATTTCATGTTAATACGTTTTTTTAATTGGCCTACTCTGGTTGAGTGTATTCTATGTCATCTTTTGCTTGTTTTACCCAGAGGTCATGCTGTGATACTATCTCAGTGAACTAAAGATGGGAAGATACACAAGTAAACTAAACAATTGACATTACCCTCTCTTGAGAATTTGTATTCTTTGTAAAGCTGGGCATTTTTTTTTTTGCAATGAAGATAAGGAAAATTAAAGTTAGAAGAAGATTTCATAACTGAAGACTGCTCTGCAGTCTTGAAAACACACCCGCTATCCTTACTTAGTCATATAATGAAAATATTTCTAAATTTTAGTGATTTTATTGAAAGTTATGCTTTTCAATATTATTTCACATTGACCATAATCTTGGAGGCCTTGTTTTCTTTCTTTTTTTTTCTTCATCTCCTAGAATATGTTACATTTTTGCAAAAAGCAGAAATGCAAGCCAACAGGTTAAAACAATGTTGATGCACAAATTATTCTTCAGTGGGCTTTAAACTCAGAAATCGACATTTTCCAGCTCCCTCAATTAGAGAAGCTATTTTGTATAATAGAATACTCTGTCAGGTAATGTACCGTACTTTCTATTTAAGTTTGCACCATATTTTTATCCACTTTCATAGAGCTGTGAATCTATCAACAACACATACTCAATCTTTGAGAGATGTATTTGCAAGGAAAGTATGAAATGGGGAAAATGCAAAACTGGTCTGAGATAGGGAAGATACCCAACTGTGAGGACCGTGAGAATGGAAATATATGAACTGTGACAATAAAGTAATAAAGCTAATTTCCTTATGTGGTTCATAAACTGGCTCTAAAATCAGTTCCATGAATGGAGTTCCAAAAATGCTCTGAGCAGTGGCAACCCCATGGAAATTAGCACCTGAGCATGCTCAGTCCAGGGCCAAGAGGCACAGTGTGTATCTGATTATTAACCTTTCTATATGTTGGGGGGGTTGGGGGAGAACCTTTAAAAGCTTCACCTTCCCAAGTTCTTTGGGTTTAGCCTTTTTTGTAGTTCCATGACAACCTCATTATGAAGTTCTTTGAAATAGTTTAACAAAGCCCTAAAGCATCTACTGTTTTCCACACAAGTGTTCTCACCGTATATAGCCTGTTACATTTCGGTGAGGTGAGGTTACATAAAAGGGAATACTGGCTTTGTTTAGCCAGAATTATCAATAGTGGAGCTGTTTTCTGTGAAACATTTTTAGCAAGTTGGGAAGGCAAGATAATAGAAGCCATCAAGAAGGACCAATGAACAAGGGAGAATTCCAAAAAGCCATGTTTCCAAAAAAGAACTCAAGATGAGGACAAAATGAAAAGAATGCATCTCTTTTGGCTTACTGTTTATGTTCTGAAGTGACTTTGAGTGGATTGCATATTTAAAATCCAAAGTATTATTTCATAGCTCCTTTATCCTCCAGAGCTAAACATGAATACTTCATTGATACTGATATAACTAGGGAATGACATCTGTGTTGCACTTTTAATCATAGGGAGACAAAAGACTTCCAGAGTTTTTCTCCCATTCAATACAAGTTTCTTTATGAAATTACTCCTTCACCTGGAGATAAGTGTCACCAAGCGTCTCACCTTAATTGCTGATTGTCCCACTGCATGAAGTTTCCACTAGATCAAGAATTATGCCCAATGGTTTAAAAATCAAGTGAGAAGATGGACTTTTGCTTACATTTAATTTCAACCAAAACAACAACAACAAAAGTCATTCCCTAGTCTTTGGTGCTGTTCAGTAAGGACAAAACCAATTATCCCAAGGTCAACACACTTGATGGCTCATGTCAAAGAGAAGGAAACTTTTCATTTCTAAGTCTGTTAGGTTTGCTGGTACAAAATTTCTGACTCTGAAAAAAACAAAGTGATTTACTAACATCAACGAAATTTAAGCTGCAGAATTCAAATCCAGTGTCACAAGCACCCTTGTAATCAGTGCTAGTCTATTCTTGTATAAGCTGGTTACACTTCTCAAAACCCAGCTCCTTTCTGGAAAAGGCACTTATTACCCATAACCTCTGGATAAAAAGTTCCATGACCACTTAACACTCTCCTAGTTACAATTTTGACAGTGGTTCCCTCAGGTCCTGACACCTGACCTGAAATGGTGCTGGAGGGGGAAGGGGTGTCTTTATAGCAAGTGAAGTAATACAGTACATCTTTCTTCTTTACCCTTGCCTTCCCTCTCAATTTCTCTGTCTCTATCATAAATAAATAATAGATAAATACATTTTTAAAAAATCAGAAACAAGCAATTCCCCACTGCGGGTGATTGTGCTTTTGGGCTCTGAGCATGGGAGTCTACAGAAGGATGAGTGGGCTTCCTCCAATCAGTTGAGACCTTAGTAAATGGAAGACTGACTGTCCCCAAGGAAGTAAATTCTGCCGACAGATTCCTCTGGACTCGAATTGTGACTCTTCCCAGAATCCCCAGCCTGCCACAGGAGACCTTGAATTTACCAGGGTCTACACATACCAGAAGCAGTTTCTTCAAGCAATCTTTCTGTGTGTGTGCGCACAGACATATATATCCTGCTGGTGCAATGTCTTTGGAAATCCCTGCCCAGAAAACTGCTTATTCATTTAAGTGAATGGGGCAAGAATGCATGGAGAAAGACAGAGACTGAGAGAGAGCTAGAGATACAGAGATAGAGTTTGATGACAGACAGTACTGTTCAGTTTTAGTTTGTGGTGGTAGTAGGGATTGAACTGGGGACCTCAGAGCTTCAGACATGTAGTCTTTTGCATAACCATTAGGCTATCTCTCTGTCCTCTAACAGGTATGACAATAGCTAGCAAAAGTGCTATCTTTCCTTCATTGTCATTTATTCTTCACCCCAATAAATAATAATAAATCTAACAGAGGTCAACAGAGTTTGTTTCTTGGAATGGGTTTTCAAATATTAATAACAAAAACAAACAAACAAAAATGAAATGTAACCCCAGAATGATGCCTGGGGCCTCACAGACTGCCCTGTGACACAACTAGATTGGAAAAGATGAAATGAGAAGGTGTATTGGGTCCTTCTTCATAGGCCCCAGTTCCCTTCAAACTGTGACTTTGACCTCAGGTGGCCTGTCTGAGCCTGACCTCTCTTACTGCTGCTGGCTCTGCTCACTGCAGTCCTGACACCTGTGTGTACCCCAGAGATGGCTCTGTTTGTTGTTCTGTCCTTAATCATGCCCAGACTCCACACAGTTCAGTTAAAACAGTACAACAGAAAAATCTTAAACCTTCTCTGGACAAATAGAGGCTTTAAGGCAGTAGAATTTGATTCTGGTTTATTAACTCAGTTCCCCAGCCCAATCTGTTCCTCACCTATTCACACTGATTTATTTGTAACTAAAGACTGTGTCTGCCCCTCCAAAAAGACAAAAAGACTGTGACTAAAGTTAAGTAGGGTTTTGAGTCTTCAACTTTTTCTATTTTGTAGCATATTTTGCATTAAGTGTTTCTCCCATCAAGAATAATGCATATTAAAAATAATTTCACTCAGTAAAAATGGGGTAGCTGCATGCTGGTAAGCTGTATGATAAAAAAAAAAAACATTTACCAGAAAGATTATAATAAAAGTCTAGGACCCAGAAGAGTGCATATATTACTAAACACAAGGACCAAGTTCAAGCCCCAGGTCCTCACCAGCAGAGGGAGAAACTTTTTAAGTAGTGAAAGAGTGCTGTAGATTCTTCCTCCTCCCCTTCCTCCTCTCGATTTCCCTCTGCCTCTATCACAAAAGGAAAAAGAAAATGACCACCAGGAGTGGTTGATTCATCAAGCAGATACCAGGCCCCAACAAGGACACTGATAACAATAAGCAGTAGTAAGAAAAAGAAGGAGGAAGGGGGAGAGGAGGAAGAAGAGGAATGAGAAGAAGCCTAATAAACAACCCTCAGCTAAAAGATCTCATATTAGGGCCTATATTAGCAGAAAACTAGCTGGAAGATACGGTCTTGTACATACATGACTGAGAGTCAAGAGAAGAATTTTAAACAAGAAACCAAACCAATGTAATTTGGGGTGACTTTGATGATATATGTAGTGCTTAATTTTAAAGGTTCTTGGGGATGAGGAGGAGATAGAATAATGGTTATGCAAAGAGACTCTCATGCCTGAGGCTCCAGGTCCCTATACCACCACAAATCAGAGCTGAGCAGTGCGCTGGTAAAAAAAAAAAAAAAAAAAAAAACTTCAAGTTGAATAATTTTAAAGGGTCTCCCAAGATACTTCATATGATATGATTTGAGTGTAGTTTGGTTTAGTTTTTAATGGAAGAATGTTTGACAAAAGAGTTTTTTTTTAAGAAAGTGTTCTCTAGATAAAGACGTGAATTATCCACATTTAATGTAAAGACACCCATCTTTCTCCCTTCTAAATCTTTTCCTACCTACTTGTTTCTCTGACTTTGGACTTGAGGAAAATTAAGTCTATTTGGTACTTTAGTTTGAGATTCACTGCTTTGCTTTCTAATTCTATCAAGGCCACTTTGAGATATTTGATTATTCTGATGCTTAGTGAATGTACACTTATTTTATTTTACTGGAGAATGTGTGACAGATTGTTTGAATCTCGTGCTCTCATATATGACTTTTCTGCTTTCTTTTTTAAGATTTTATTTATGAGAAAGATAGGAGAAGAGAGACAGAACCAGACATCTCTCTGGCACATGTGCTGCCGGGGATCAAACTCAGGACCTCATGCTTGAGAGTCCAAAGCTTTACCACTGCACCACCTCCCAGACCATGACTTTCCTGCTTTCTTTTGGTTACTAGTCACAAAACATTTCTTTTCCTAGTCTTTCATTTTTAGACAATGCATGTCCTTTTATCAAAAGTGAATCTCATGGTTAGATTTTCATAAAATCACTTAATTGGGGAATTTGATCCTGTTTACGTTTAAAATAATTACAAATAGAGAATAAATCACTGTAGACATTTTATCCTTTGCTTTCCATATGTCTTCCTATCATTTGGTTCATCTCTTTTACTCTCTTGTGTTTCATTAACTTTTTTAGTGAAGTATTTTGACACTTTTCATTTTATTTTATTTCTTATTACCTTTATTTATTTATTAGATAGAGACAGAAATGAAAAAGAAAGGAGGTGACAGACATTTTTTGGACATTTTTCAGACATAATTTATTTGAACGTGTGCACTGCAATTTTCTTTCTTTTGAAATTCTCAAACTGTGTGTTTTGGTGAGCTCGACATTATCCCACAAGTCCTTTGGGCTTTTGTCACTGTCATTACTTTTATTCCACTTTGTTCCTTTAAGTCAAGAACTTTAAAAGGCTAGTCTACAAGTTTGCTGATTCTTTCTTCCACTTGATCAACTCTGCTGTTAAGTCCATTAATGGAGTTTACTTCCACTAGGGTATTCTTCAGCTCCAGATTTATTTTCAATTTTCTGTTTTTAGTTTAAATATCTTTGTTGGCATTTTTCATCATTCATTTTCTAATTTTGCTTAACTGAGTTCTCTTAAAGCACACTGAGGTTATAGGAATCTGTTTAGTTCTTTGTCAAATAGTTTATATGTATTCATTTCTTTTATTTAAATTTTTAATCAATTATTTTATGACAGAGATGACAGAGCACTGCAGTCATAAGCAGTGCCAGGAACCAAACATGGGCATCAACTAGACTTCTATGGGCAGACAAGCCCACCAATGTGTCCTGGAGCCCAGATTTCCCAGAGCTCTGCCCCATTAGGGAAAGAGAGAGGCAGGCTGGGAGTATGTATCGAATTATCAACGCCCATGTTCAGCGGGGAAGCAATTACAGAAGCCAGACGTTCCACCTTCTGCACCCCATAATGACCCTGGATCCATACTCCCACAGGCAGGGATAAAGAATAGGACAGCTATCAGGGGAAGGGATGGGATATGGAGTTCTGGTGGTGGGAGCTGTGTGGAGTTGTGCCCGTTATCCTATGGTTTTTGGCCAATGGACATCTATGCATCTGGAGGCGGCTTAGTGGGTAAAGTACTTATTTTGCCAAGTATGCTACCCATGTTTTTTTATTTTTATTTATAAAAAGGAAAACAGGGATTTATAGTGTTCCTTTGACTAGGCCACGTTTCCCCAGTGCTTTGTGTTTGCTTAGATGAATCATTCAGAAAAACATACACCTAATTTCCCAGTACAAGTGGTTTGAAGGTTTCTTTTTCAGGTGCCTATAGCCTCTTACTCCCTCTGGTGTCTCTCAGCAGTAATGCAGAAGGCCTAGCACCACTGGGCTATCCTTAGCCCAGACATCCAAAATATGTCAGCTACTGCAGACCTTCAACTCAGGTAAAGCAAATGCCAGTCCCTTGGACAGTGTCCTGAAAAGGCAGAATGTTACATGTGTGTTCCACTATTTTCCCCAGTTAAGGGAGAAGCTATGAATCATCTGGAGTTTGCTACCAACTACATGCAACTGTGTTGGCTTGGGAAAGGTTATAGTGAGTGGTATCTCTTCTCTCTGCCTCTCCCTCTCCACCTCTCATACTCTGTCTAAAAGAAAAAATGGCCACTGAGAACAACAGAATCATGCAGGCACTGTGCCCCAGTAACCCCTGGTGACCAAAATAAGTAGCCTCTAGTAATTAAACCCACTTATCAGAGCACTCTGTCAACACAGTGCTCTTGGTGAAAACAATAATTCCCCCCTGCTAACCACAGGGTGATTATAATGTTACATGGAACATTGTGTCATCCTGTCTGGGCATGAATATAAATGGTACAGCTCTTATTTATTGTTCCTCACCCAGAGACATTACCCTCGGATACTAAAGGAACATCCCTCCTATGCCCCACTCCTCCCCCCAAAAAAGAAAACATTACATCCTGTGAAAATCAGCGATAGCTGACTAGTAACTGCTCAAAATGCAAACTATACTTGTCTGTTTGGTACCAGTTTTTCTTTTAGTTTAAATGCAGTTATGATTATTAGTGGTACCAGGATCTCTTGGAACTTGGAACCTGTTGCATGCAAGTCCTGTGTGCTATCATTGTGCTATCTCCCAGATCTTAACTGTACAAAACCATGTGTTTCTGGATCGGCCTTGTATGTGGTGACATACAAACTTATTAGTTGTATTGATAATTATGTTTTATTTAAGTTATAGTTACAACTTTTCAAAATAAGAAAAATGTCATTCTGCTATCTGGGACAGAATAGGTGAAACTTGAGGTGACTGTGCTAAATGCAATGAGTGAAGAGATAGAAGGCAACTATGGGAACATTTCCCTCAGATGTGGAATAGAAATGACTAAATCATGGCAGGGCACAGAGACTCTGGCGGTAGGGACATTGAGTTTTAAATTCACAGGCGTGATTATAAAACTATACCCCTGAAATGCAATGATTTTGTAAAGCAATGCTAAGTTTTTAATCATAAAAACACTAGCTTCAGGAGTCAGGTGGTAGCGCAGTGGGTTAAGTGCATGACACGTGAAGCACAAGGACCTGTGTAAGGATCCCAGTTGGAGCCCCTGGCTTCCCACCTGCAGGGGAGTCGCTTCACAGGTGGTGAAGCAGGTCTGCAGGTGTCTTATCTTTCTCTCCCCCTCCTCTCTCCATTTCTCTCTGTCCTATCTAACAGTGATGACATCAGTAACGACAACAATAATAACTACAACAACAATTAAAAAAAAACAGCAGGGGCAACAAAAGGGAAAATAAATAAATATTTAAAAAATTTTAAAAAACACTAGCGTCACATGATGGTCAAATAACTGCTCGCTGGTCACTTGCCTTCAGAATAACACCTTCATGAATGAATATGGATGTCCTAACTAGTGTACACATTTCTACAAGGCACTATACCCAGACTGTGTACCACAAACTTAAACCATCCCAATCCACTTCACCTACTGCCTCCTTCCCTTTTCCAGTTTTCCCATTCTAGAGCTCCCATTTCCTGCTCCCAAAGGTTGATATTACAGAAAAATGTTATCTGATCCTTCTAGAGTTCCTTGGCTTATTTAAAGGAAAGTCAGTATCTAAAGCCAATAATGAAGTTTCAAATCAAACGTACTTAGAGGTAACACAGAATTTTATGGACTATGAACCAAACAACCTTCATGGTACATTTGTAAGTGACATTTGGCACACAGGTAATATTTCCTGAGATTTATATTTGTAATAGTTAAGTATAATATTTGTAATAGTTAAGTACTGTGGGTAAGTGAAATTTTTTTCCCCAGAATGTTTCTTGCAATTGGGTGCCTGTCAAAGCTGAAGGAGAATTTTTAATGTAGGATGTGGTGTGTATGGCCAGTTCAATCGGACCTCCTCTATTAACCACCTTACTCTGGAGGTTGTACAGCTAGCCAAAGGACACGGATCTTAATTGTAAAACCCATATGGTGAGAGCATGGTTCTATTGCTTCCCAGACGTCACTGTTGCTATCTCTTTGCCAAAACTGCAGAACACAGAACATACTCAAACAGAAAAGCCTTATACTCTTCTTCAAAGAATTGGTTGTATCAATAAGCAACTTGTTGCTACTATATAGACCTTGAAATGAGTAGAAGCCAAAAGGTGTAAAAGACATCTGGGAGGTAGTACATTGGGCAAAATTTCTATTCTGTGAGTGTTCTTTTGGCAGTGTCAATTTATAGATAAAGATGCAAGGTTTTGTCAGAAATCTAGATTTCTGATTAACATAAAATATTTGTAGAACTCTTACAGTTACTATTTACAGGTAACTAGTTGGAAATTAATACAATTTTTTGCTATAAAGGGAAGAAATAAAAAGAAATTAGGTGTTATCTTAATGGCTCACATATAAAGAGTGTTCCCTCCAGGGTACTAGAGCTGTAGCTACAGGCATTTACTTTTTTTTTCTATAACAAATATATTCTATAGCTGGGTGGGGGTAGACAGCATAATGGTTATGCAAAGAGACTTTCATGCCTGAGGCTCCTAGATCCCAGGTTCAATCCCCTATACCACAATAAGCCAGAGCTGTGCAGTGCCCTGGTGATTCTCTCTGTGTCTTTCTCTCACTGCCTCTCTCTCCAAAATTAAGTGAAATATTTTAAATATATATATATATATGTATATATTCTATGACCCAAATCTATCACATAGAAAGAACAAAGGTTTTCAAACTTTAATGTCTGAATTTAGAGTGTGATCCATAGGTTGCAAAGCAACAACTTCACTTCATTCAAAAGTCCTGGGTGAAGTCCAGGAAGTAATACAGAAGTTGTTGATCCAGTAAAAGCATTAAAGTTATGGTAAGTGAGAAGACCATGTAAGTTAAACTGGCCCAGAACTATCACCATTCAGTCCAATAAAATAGCCAACAGAAAAGAAAAAAAGAGGGGGAACCTCTTTCCATAAACTGGCTTCTTCGTAATCCATTCTAAAAAATGCAGTCTGTGAAAGCAGCATAGAAATTGCTTCTTCTGGGCTCATAAAAATGAAGAATTGAGTTAATAATGGATCATTTTCCAAGAAAGTTCCTTGTTCCCTAATGGTTTTTTTTGTCCATCCTTCACAATACCACCTACAAACCTCTTCAATCTGTAAGGAGTCCTCTGATTTTTATTATCAAATGCAGCTCCAGAAATAATGAAAGCAGCACCTTGGAAGAGTTAGTAGGAAAATCCACTCATGCAATGCACAGCTCTCAACAATAGGAGAGAGAGAGAAAAAAAAAATTGCTATTTTGTTTTACTAATTAGCTGTTAACTCTGCTTTTCAAGTAATAAATAGAAATGTTCTGTTGTGCATGCAATTTGAATTTTTATTCTCCTCTCCACTGCCTTAAGGTCAAGTGAATCTGTCCTGACTTTCTTATAATTTTTCTTCCCCTCCTGCAGATCCTGGAAATATCTTAAGTGTGCCGTTACTCCCACTTCCCTGCTTTCCAACTGGGAAGATATGAGCCACACAGTCAATGGCCCACAAAGGGATGGTCTCACTTTGCTTGGTTCTACATCCCTTGGCATATTCATTGGACTCATAAACAACAGGGAAAATTGTCCCTAAGGGGAATAAAAAGACACCCAAGTATATCTTAACTGTATAAACTTGTAAAAAAAAAATATAGTCAAGTGTTTCGAACCTTTCATTATTAGACAGAAGCTGTCACTACACTGAATGCTAATGTTTCTAACTTTGTGGCCACTTCAACTGGCATCATGCTCATCTTCTTATTGTTTTTACATCAAATCGTTTCTTAACAACTGAATGATAACATAATTACAGAAGAATTTTTTTACAACTTAAAAGACTGATTAATAATACCCTTCTGGTATTCTGATATCTCACATTTATTCACTACAACGAATCTACTCCAATGTAGGTTTAGTCGTCCATATATATAAGTCTTTGACTAGGATTAACCTCCTACCAATGGGGTTTCTTCTTGTGACAGCCTGCATTTTTCTTCACCTTTAGTATGATGCATTTCAATTTGCCATTTTCATAGAAGTTTGAAATCTTTTTTGTTAATGACTTCAGTGAGAACTTGCAAAGCAGCTCCGAAGATACACTTTGATTTTAAGAAAAATGTGAAATACTAAATTCCTGTACAGGACACAACTTTCAACACTTCAAATAAGAGCCGTTAGGACTGAAAACTGGGGAGTCGGGTGGTAGCGCAATGAGTTAAGAGTACATGGTGCAAAGCGCAAGGACCAGCATAAGGATTCCAGTTGGAACCCCTCCCCCACCTGCAGGGGAGTTGCTTCACAAGCAGTGAAGCAGGTCTGTAGGTGTCTTTCTCTCCCCCTTCTTTTTCTTCCCCTCCTCTCTCCATTTCTCTCTGTCCTATCCAACAAAGACAGCAATAACAACAATAACTACAACAATAAAACAAGGGCAACAAGAGGGAATAAATGAATATAAAAAGTTTTTTTAAAAAGACAAAACTATGAGGAGTCCAGCAGTAGCACAGTGGGTTAAACACACGTGGTGCAAAGCACAGGACCAGTAAGAATCCTGGTTCAAGGCCCGGCTCCCCACCTACAGGGGAGTCACTTCATAGGTGGTGAAACAGATCTGTAGGTGTCTCTCTGTCTCTCTTCCTCTCTACCTCCCCCATCTCTCTCAATTTCTCTCTGTCTCTATCCAATAACAAATAAATAAATAATTTTTAAAATACTGTAAACTATGAAAGGCAGCAGCTATACTTGTTGGTGTTGAGGCTAAAATGTGGTGATAAGATTATGAGAAGAGACTGACCTAAAGCAATGAGCTCCTTAGCCACATTTAAAACAAGTCAGAAAGATAAAGATGAGTATGGGATGATCCCACTCATCAACAGAAGTTGAGTAAGAAGATCTGAAAGGGAAACTAAAAGCAGGACCTGATCAAATTGTAAGTAGGGCACCAAAGTAAAAACCCTGTGGTGAGGGGTAGACATGCAGCTGCCTGGGCCAGTGGGGGGTGGGAGTGGGTGGGAGGGATGTGTCACAGTCTTTTGGTGGTGGGAATGGTGTTTATGTACACTCCTAGTAAAATGTAGTCATATAAATCACTAGTTAATTAATATGAGAGGGGGAAAATTAATTGTATGTCTCAAAGTTTTTTAAAACACAGATTGAATCTTTTTAATACATAGGCTGTGTAATTGATACGCAGACTCTCTCAAAAGCCTAGACCAAGTAGATCAGAAGCAACCAATAGCACAGCTATATACAAGATACTGGGTACTGTACAGCAAACCCTAACAAAAGGACTTTTCAAAGTTAACCCAATTACCAAATAATGTGATGATAGCATTAACTATCGATTGTCTTTTTGAACCCTAAGACAGCAGGAACCTCACATCTCCACTATAGAGCCCCTACTTCCCCCAGTCCTGGAACCCTTGGACTCTTCTTCTAGCATTTTCCCTTCTTCCGTAGCCAGTCAACAGCGTCAGGTTGAGCCTGATGTAAAGTTTCGAGACCTCCTTTGAATCTGGAGAGGTGGCAGTCGTTGACTATGTGGGTCATAGTCTGTCTGTAGCCGCAGGGGCAGTTCGGGTCGTCTCTGGCTCCCCAGCGATGGAACATGGCGGCGCACCGGCCATGGCCTGTTCGATAGCGATTGAGGAGGGCCCAATCATAACGTGCTAGGTCAAAGCCGGGTTGACGCTTGCAGGGGTCTGTGATGAGGTGTTTGTTCTTTACCTCAGCTGACTGCCAACTCTGTTTCCAAGAGTCTGGAACAGAGAAGTTCAGTGTAGGCGTAGGAGACCAGATTGGGTGACGAGACGTCAAGCGTTGGACAGGGTGGGCGAAGATATCCGCATATATTGGCAGGTCCAGTCGAGCGTAGACGTGGGAAATGAACTTAGATGATGCCGCATCCCGACGAATATCTGGCGGGGCGATGTTGCTAAGAACTGGCAGCCATGGAACCGGGGTGGAACGGATGGTTCCAGAAATTATCCTCATGGATAATCCTCATGGGCCCACTTTCCCATATGCCTCTCCCAATCCATATCAAATAATATTGCATCTGCCGATCACAACCTAATCAACGCAACGATTGCCACCTCAACATGCTTCAGCTCAGACTGTGTCCAGAGACTTCAGGTGTGAAATGACAGTCCTTCAGCTTCATTACTTGGGTGAGACCTTTCCTTTCATAGTATTCTCTAATTCCATCCCAGGTGGTCTAACAAAGTCCCAAAACCTAGATATAGACCAGGTTCTGTGAGAGAGAGCATATGTTCACACATATCCAGAAACTACTGCAAAATATATACCTGAAAGCAGAAGTACACTAGAGTATGCAGTGAGTATCCCCCTAACACTTCCTCTCCACTATTCCAAGCTTTGGGTCCATGATTGCTCAACAATTTGTTTGGCTTTGTATGTTAACTCTCTTTTCAGTCACCAGGTTCCAGATGCCATCAGGATGCCGGCCAGGCTTCCCTGGACTGAAGACCCCACCAATGTGTCCTGGAGCTCCGCTTCCCCAGAGACCCACCCTACTAGGGAAAGAGAGAGGCAGACTGGGAGTATGGATTGGGCAGTCAATGTCCATGTTCAGTGGGGAAGCAATTACAGAAGACAGACCTTCCACCTTCTACAACCCACAATGACCCTGGGTCCATGCTCCCAAAGGGATAGAGAGTGGGAAAGCTATCTGGGGAGGGGGTAGGATATGGAGATTGGGTGGTGGGAATTGTGTGGAGTTGTACCCCTCCTACCCCATGGTTTTGTTAATCCTTTCTTAAATAAAAGAAAAAAAAAAGTTGAATCATCACATAAGCTTAGTTGACCTCAAAATTGTGTGCCTGGGGCCCAGTGGCGGCGCACCTGGTTAAGCACATACTTTACAGTGTGCAAGGACCCAGGTTCAAGTCCCCTGTCTCCTCCTTGGAGGGGGAAAGCTTCACAAATGGTGAAGCAGGGCTGCAGTTGTCTCTCTGTCCCTCTCCCTCTCAATTTCTGCCTGTCTCTATCCAATAAATAAAGATAATTTTAAAAATTTAAAAAGCACGTCTTGAAAAAAAATTGTATGCCTTTCCTGTGTGTGTCAGTGCCCCAAAATAGAAAATTTAATCGTTTACCCATACAATGATACATACTTCATCATGACTTCAATGAGAATATATGTATAAATATGCAAGTTTATTTTAAACTATCTCATACATCTGAAATTACATGTAAACTGCATCTAGCACTCACGAGTTAACAACAGACTGTGTGTCCAACATGAGTAAACCATGTTATCTTACAAATTTATAAACATGAAATCTATGTAATGCCTGCTAAATACACTGTCAACCAATGCTTTAATCTAAGTACAGGAAGTACCTCAAAATGTTCTTCTTACAAAATGTTCTATGTTATTGCAGGCTTCTTTTATACTTGGACAAGAATGTTTAATTATATATTCTTTTCTGGGAAAAGTACAGCTGGGTATTTAGAGATCTGGGGGGAAAAAAGTCTCCAAGAACTGAATTCTGTAGCCATAAGTAGTAAATGGTATCTATGAGTGCCTAGTGTTCCCTTCAAATTTGAAGAAAATGGACCTAAATAATTCCCATTGTTTGTAAAAAACACATTATGTGTACATTAAAAAAATCAGTTTTAACTGATGCATATACCCACAGGTTTATAAATTGTACTACTAAGTGACTGTAATAAAAATGTTTCATATAAAAATGAAATCTGCTTTACTCTGCCTATATGAAGCTACACAAGTTTTATAAACTGATCAGTAAGGTATAAAGGATCTAAGCCCACAAAATGGATCCTTTGGACATGTCCTTGCTTTGTCACATACATAATCTTAGTTTGAGCCCAGCCCCCACCACACTGAAGAAAGCTTTGGTACTGTGATGTCTTTCCCTCTGTTACTCTTTCTCTGTCTTTCTATCTGAAAAAGTTGGCCTAGGGCAGTGAAACAAAATAAAACAAAGTAAAAAAAAAGAAAGAAAGAAAGAAAGAAAGAAAAAACTGACCTGAGATTCCCCAAATAAGAAGCTTGGTCTAAATTTAATTTTTCCAGTAGCATACATTTTGGCTCAATTTTTTCCCTTCATTCTTATTAGCTCTTACTAATTGGCTGAGTATTAAATTTAGTGAAGACAAGGGTGACAGACATCACTTCTTTGGAAACCACATATCTCAAACAGTGTCATTGTTAAGTAGCTGCTCAAGAACTGTCAAATTATAATCTTTGTAAACATCAGATTAAGTTTTAAACTCATTTGACATTACATACAAAGGCAAGATTTATACCAGTATACCCTCAGCCAAGAGTGGACTTAGAAGTTGATATCACTAAAGTTGATGGACAAGATCCAAAATTGAAAATGCCATTTTGTCTTGTTCTTGATGGTCACACCGACCATCTCAAACAATATCTTACTGAGTCTAGACTTTAATCCTTATACAACTCTCACATTTTGAGGTCCAATTTTTGCCCCATATCCACTTGAAACCAGTAGGTCCCTCTCATGATCAAAAGGTGAGCCTGGGGCCTCTACACAGTTAGATATTTAAATAATATTCTCCAGTAAGTATCTATTAGACAAGATTTACTTCATGTCATTCTCAATCAACTGTGCAGGCAAGCAGGACACATATAGAATGTCTTCCTCTATTCAAGTTAACAAAAATATCTCATCTCCACTTTTGTTTTTGCTGAGAGAGAAACTGTGCATGTCCTGGGAAGTTTTACTACAGGTCACCTCAAGGGCAGCCCCTGGGTTCCTCTGATCCATGCAGACTTCCCAAGGGCCAAAGAACAAGGCGCGTTTGATCCAGCACCTGCTGTGAGCCCATCACTGGGATACTTTTTCTGAAAAATTTTGCCAGGCTATGAATAGAGTAATATGTACAGGGAGGGGAGAAGACTCAAAGAGCAATAGCAAAATCGGCAGGAAATCAACAAAAACACCATTAAGAACCACTGATCAATCATCTCAGCGTTGGAACCCCCAATGTGGACGCACTTGCTATAGGTCAGCATTTGGCGTGAGCACTGAGTGAGGTTGTTGACATGGTTTATGGCTTTCAAGTCTTTTCTTTATTGTCATTGGTTCTGACACATGACTCAGGTGGGAAGCAAATTAAATATATAAGTAAATAACCATTTTATGTAAACTTTCACTTCTGAACAGGAAAGGTAAGCAACTGCCACATGCACTTTCTAACCGTTTAGAGACAGAAGAGCATTTCTAAAGGAACTTTTCCTAGCAAGCAATATGGAATTTCCTAAGAGAAAAATAGAGCTACGTTTCTTAAGGTTTTCTTTATTTGAGAGAGAGGGAGAGATGGAGAGACAGACACACTGAGAAAGGGAGAGACTAGAGCCTGATTCAGTTCATTGCTATGCCTCAGTCATAGAAGTCTGGTAAACTACTTTTGTATGATCGCCTGAGCCTAAAAATATCTGTGTTTCTAGATGTACGTAAATGAGAAAATGTGCGACCTTAGAGTTGTAGTTAATGGGACTAGTCATATCGAACAGGAGAAATAAAGAGAACGTGAACTAAAGGCTAAGTAGATTGCTGTTTTACATGAGCGGACATTTGTAAATAGTCTTTTTTTTTAACCAACTTTCATAACTTCTGGTTAAATTTTAAGTGGCTCTATGACAGGATGGAAGAATAGTAACATTCTTGAGTCACTCTTAGCTTCTGACTTAAGATGTGGGATGCCTGGCTCGGGCATCCCAAACTGAAGGACACAGACTAGGTAGCTAGGAGCAGTGCCTGACAATGAAAAGTAGAAGGTGCCTCAGGCGAAGTGACAGCTCTGGCCTCTTAAGAATCCACTGTCTACAAAAGCATAGACCCAGACACAAGCAATGCTACAAGGAAGAATATGTCTATGCGCACATTGCTGCTGAACAGGCTAGCATCTAGGGGAGTCAGCATTTGAACTGAACCCCCAAAGGGGTGAACAAGATTTCAGGAAGCAGAGCTAGAGAACTGCCCATTTGAAAAAAAAAGAGCATTTATAGTTAAACTACATTTTATAATTCTTTGTATTCCTCAGTACTAAGTGAAATGCCTAAGCCAGGAACGGCTGCTGGCTATGATAACATCACCCCAGAACTCATTCTTAACTTGGGCCCCACGGCAAAGAAGTTGCTCACTTCATTCCTGTCCCACATCTTGGAATCCGAATCTATGCCCAAAATTTGGCGTCGTGCGAAGATAATAGCAGTTTTGAAACCAAAGAAAGACCCAACACTGGCCGCCAGCTATAGACCAATTTCTCTCCTCTCCGTGTGTTACAAACTCCTTGAGAGGCTGCTTCTGTCACATATTTCTCCTATTACAGAGAAATTCCTATCACCCGCCCAAGCTGGTTTCCGCCCAGGAAGATCTACCTGCGAACAAGCCCTGGCCCTCTCAACTTACATTGAAAATGGATTCCAGAAGAATTTAAAGACGGGTGCTGTCTTTGTTGATCTCACAGCAGCCTATGACATGGTCTGGCACTGTGGTCTCCTAGTCAAGATCTCAAGATGCCTGCCTCCATGGGTGGCCAACACTATATCGTTTCTTCTCCAAAACAGAAGATTCCGGGTGCATCTGGATGACAAGTCTAGCAGATGGAGACTTGTCTCAAGTGGCCTCCCCAGGGCTCTGTTCTGGCTCCTACGCTATTTAATATTTACCTCAATGACCTTCCAGAAACTTCTTCAAGGAAGTTCATCTACGCCGATGACATCTGCTGTGCAACTCAGGCATCCAAGTTCAAGATCCTTGAGGAAACACCACGAAAGACATGTCTCTGATATCTGATTACTGTAAAAAATGGCGACTAATCCCTAGCACTGCAAAGATGGTATCATCTGTTTTCCATCTACACCATGCCTCGGCCTCACGTGAGCTTAATGTGCAGCTTGGCGATACGAGAATCCGGCATGAAGCCCAGCCAGTCTATCTTGGCGTTATTCTCTATCGCACCCTGTCATTTCACGAACATCTCATAAAAACTGCAGCAAAGGTGGGTGCGAGGAATTACATCACTGCAAGACTGGCCAGCTCCTCATGGGGCGCGAGCGCTTCCACACTACGATCATCATCTCTGGCATTATGCTATTCCACTGCAGAATACTGTGCCCCAGTATGGTTCCGTAGCCCCATGTCCACTTGGTCGATTCCAAATTATATTCCTCCATGAGGATAATTTCTGGAACCATCCGTTCCACCCCGGTTCCATGGCTGCCAGTTCTTAGCAACATCGCCCCGCCAGATATTCGTCGGGATGCGGCATCATCTAAGTTCATTTCCCACGTCTACGCTCGACCGGACCTGCCAATATACGCGGATATCTTCGCCCACCCTGTCCAACGCTTGACGTCTCATCATCCAATCTGGTCTCCTACGCCTACATTGAACTTCTCTGTTCCAGTCTCTTGGAAACAGAGTTGGCAGTCAGCTGAGGTAAACAACAAACACCTCATCACAGACCCCTGCAAGCGTCAACCCGGCTTTGACCTAGCACGTTATGATTGGGCCCTCCTCAATCGCTATCGAACAGGCCATGGCCGGTGCGCCGCTATGTTCCACCGCTGGGGAGCCAGAGACGACCCGAACTGCCCCCGCGGCTACAGACAGACTATGACCCACATAGTCAACGACTGCCACCTCTCCAGATTCAAAGGAGGTCTTGAAACTTTACATCAGGCTCAACCTGACGCTGTTGACTGGCTACGGAACAAGGGCAAACGCTAGAAGAAGAAGTGAAATGTCTTAACATAATAGGCATTTAACATTTTCTTCTACGCTGGGGAAACAGCACCATGGTTATGCCAGTGACTCTCATGCCTGAGGCTCTGAGGTCTCAGGTTTAATGCCCAACACCACTATTAGCCAGAACTAAGCAGTGCTCTGGTCTGTCTCTCTGTGTTTTTCCATCTATATATCTCTTTCTCTTTAAAATAAAAAGATTTGAAAACATTTTTCTAAATGAGAGTATTTCCATATTGAAGAATTTTTCTGAAATTTGTATGTAGAGAGAAATTTATATATATATATATATATATATATATAGAGAGAGAGAGAGAGAGAGAGAGAAGAGAGAGAGATAAAGTCATATCCCTGTACAGTAGGACAACAATAACAACAAAGCATTATTTTATAAATAATTGTCCTTCCACCCAATCAAAAGAGCCAGACCACAATTTGGTCAAATATCACATTTTTCATTAAGATCTTCTTAAGTGTATTTTCTTGCCATTAGTTCTCATTAGCATTTGATATGATATTTGAAGTCCCAAATGTATTTTCATTGAAAAAGAATTATAAATATATACTTTTGAAACTTCTTAAATTCTGCTTGCAAAAATAATTTTAAAATTTATGTATTACATAAGTTATTTGACACATCACATCCTTTAATAGCTTCAAATAATTTTCAAATGAAAGATGGGGGGAAGGTGGAGGAGATTGGCATAACTGGTATGCAAAGAGACTCATGCCTGAGGCTCCAAGGTCTCAGACTCAATCTCAGACTCAATCTCACCATCAAAAACCAAAGCTGAGCAGTGCTCTGGTTAAAAAAAAAAAAAAAAAGAGGAAGAAGAAGAAAGAAAGGAAAAGAAAAGAAAAAGAAAAAAGAAGTCACAATTATTCTAAAATAACTCCACCTAGCATCAAAATAATAACATTGGAGCCTCTGAAATACTTCACATGGAAGAGTGAGTGCTTGGTCATATACATAACTGAGGATCAAACAACTTATAGAGAGTTGAGTAGATTACTACTTTGGGAAAAGAAACAAAAAAAAGTGTTTTTAAGGTCATGAGTTCACCATGATTACTGCAACTTTTTTCTTTTAGATACAGGCAGAGAGGAGAGAGAGAAAGGAAAGCTTTCTTCAGTGCAGTGGCAGCCAGGCTTGAACTTGGGTCATGCACATGGCAAAGCAGTACACTATCCAAATGAGTTATTTCACCAGCACTGTAACTTAATTTTTATACTTGTAACAGCCTTGTTTTTTCTTTATTGGGGGATTAATGTTTCATAGTCGACAGGAAATACAATATTTTGTACATGCTTTGTAACAACTTTTAACATCAAATTCTTTTTCTTTTCTGATATTTTCATTATAGTTTTGGTGACTGGCATTCTAAAATGTGTGGCAACAACTATTTTACTCTTTTTTATAGTATGCTATATCGTCTTACTTTTTTTTTTATGAAAGCTGGCCTGATTGTGTAATCAGCTTAGGAAGGAATAGGATGATTTTAACTTGCTGTCATTACTACCCTTGATTGAGCTTTCTTGGAACCCCTATACTCTGAAGGACATATTCTTAGATTTTTTTTTCTTGATCAGCTTCCTGCTGACACCAAATATGGCTGCTTGATCACTAAACTACTCTTTTTTCATTGTTTTAACTATTTTAGAAGTCTTCAGTTGGTCACTCATTCACTTCCTCTCAAGAAAAGAAAGCTTCACAGTTTAATGACCAATGCTGAATTACACATCACAAATCCTACTGCTCACAAGTTACAAACATCCATGTAGGGAGTCGAGCGGTAGTGCAGCAGCTTAAGCACATGTGGTGCAAAGCGCAAGGACTGAAGGACCGGTGTAAGGATGGGCTCCCCAGCTGCAGGGGAGTAGCTTCACAGGCAGTGAAGCAGGTCTGCAGGTATCTTTCTCTCCCCCTCTCTGTCTTTCCCTCCTCTCTCGATTTCTCTCTGTCCTATCCAACAACAATGACATCAATAATAGCTACAACAATAAAACAACAAGGGCAACAAAAGGGAATCAATAAATAAATAAATATTTTTTTTTAAATCCATGTATAGGAAAACCTATGTATTTTCCTAGTTGAAGACATTAAAGTTCAGTTCTGAAGTTGTACCACCAAGTTGCAATTAGTTGACCTTCAGATATATAAAATGTTGTTCTTCTTACAACAATGGTGCTATAAACTCTTACTACTCTTATCTCCAAAAATAGTTGAAATACCAAATTTCATAAAATGTAAAAGATGTTTCTTCCTTTCTTTCAATTTGTAAAATTAGCATAAGCTATGACTGGGAAAATGAAAAATGAACTTTCCTGCTAGTTGAAAGTGAAATTTTATAGGCATTGAGAATGAGATCAATTTATAGGATTAAGATCTCCATGTTCATCCAATATGCAATTATATTTTTTTTAAAGAAAGTATTACAAACAACTTGTCATGATGGAATTTGATAATTCTTCCAAATATATGTTACGAAAGCCAAGGTCAAGTTTATCCAACTGTTGCTTGTTTATTTGGATCTTGTAAGAATGTTCAAATAAATTAGCTTAAGCATTTACCTTTTTGTATAACTATTTCCTTTTTGTGCCAGTTATCAACATATTGTCTCTCAATTCCAAATATACCCTTTATTACCTTGCTTAAGATACCAGGAGCTGGACATGTCAGGATGTTAAGTTTCAAAAGTAGAGGAGATTGTAAGGGCATTGCAATAGAAAGAGGCTTCTGTTCCTAGTTCTAGTGTTTTCATTTGTTCTTGTAATTCTCAGCCTGATAAGGGAGTCCCAGAGGAGTCTACTCACAAGTAATTTTAGGCATCATCTGTGGGCATTTTTTCAGTGAATTCATCAATATTGAATACTGGCAGATTTCTGATGAATTTCCTTAACACTAACAGAAGGCCCCAGTCATACTCCACCTGGGTCTGAATGCCACACCATCTCAGTGACCTCCCTCTGGATAATGACTTCCCTCAAATATCTACTTATTCTTTATGGTGTTGAGTTCTTTTTAAACTTAGTAGCCAATTCCAATTACACTAGTACTCTGCTGCTGAAAAATAATCTCCATTCAAAATCTTTCCTGATCAGGAAACAGAGCACCTGCTTGCATGCCCGAGGCCCCAGAGTTCACAAATTCAACCTCCAGCACTACCTTATCCAGGGTTGAGCAGTACTCTGATTCCCTCTCTCCATCTCTCATCCTCTTTCACTCTCATAATAGATTCAATTTTCAAAAGAAAACTTTCCTTAAAGATCAGACTGTGTGGCTTCTGTCTCCTACTTGAGACAGTTACTGATAACACTATATTGAAGTCCTTAAATTTCAAGTCTTGTACTATCTGCTCACAGACTCTTTAGCATTCATGGTGGTCATGTCACAGAAATGAAAATAAGCTACAATGGCAGATAGCAAAATGATCACAAATTAATGCCTTACTTTGACCCATGCCCTTTAACTATACCTTCTGCATGGCTCATTGACTAGTGATATAACTTGTTTTGGACAACTAGACATTAGAAAACAAGAACATAAAAAGCATTTGTTCGAAAGTAATTTCTTTCACATGCTGTGTTCAGACATGTTTATGGGAGGAGTATGAGTCCATAAACATGCCCAAGAATGAAACTATGTGAAAAAAAACCTGAGATGTCCTGAAAAAAATAGCTGAGTAAGGTCATTCTTGATGGACCAATCAGTGATCAGTGAATCATAGATGCAGGAGAGGCCAGCCAATATCCATCAAGTATACCCAGATCAAACATCTTTACTACTGATCTGCAAAATAAAGTACTATGTTCAATACAACAATATATCTGGGAATTATCTGCTACTTAGCAAAATGTAACTGATACAAATACCAAGTGTGTTAGTCCCTTTCCCAAAATGAAAATGGGAGAAAATAGAAGTTGAGATTGTCAATTAGAAGCAAGAAATTATTGAAATTCAGTCCTTGAATGATCAAAGTCTTTTAAGGTGAAAGTTGTCTCTGAAAATACAATTTTGTTCAACCAGCTTAATTTATAGCAGTCAAATATTTCTGTAAATCATTAAAACGGAAACTTAAGTTAACATATGAAGCATTAGATTGCCTTTTTAAAATTATTTGACCTATTCATGTCAGTGAAAATAATTAATAGAGAAAAGTTTGTGTGTGATCATTAATGCAATTTAAAATGTTCTCTAAATTTTGTAAATGAGTTTTGTAGAATTTCTAAACACAGTGACTTTTATTGAACAGTTAAGCTAATTATAAAGTGGCAGAATTCTACCATAAAAATCAATTACATTACACAAGTCCTCATGAAAATAGTATAGAATCATTCAATCAATTTGGGGTGTTTTTCTGATGTTCAATTACAATGTTCTCTAGATGTGCCACACTACTCTAGATTCACAAACACAAAACAAAAACTGAAATTTTCCTAACTTTTGCTGTATTATTATTACTTCAGTAAGTCTGCCACTAACTACTGCACAGAAAACTGGGGGTTACTGTAGACACATTTATGTCTTTATCTTAATATTCAGTCTTTAATGAATTCAGCACTTTCTTCTTGATCATCATTGACTAATCTTCTTTTCATCCTCACTGCCATTCAGATCCCTCCAAACTCCTTTTTCTCTCTCATATGTGCTTGACTTCTGACTATGGACTGGGTTTGTCCAACTAGCCAACCCTTCCAACACATTCTCTGCATTGCCCCTATAGCAGTGCCTTCTTTCATGCACTCACTTACCACCCTACCTCCCATACTCTCTCATTTTCACCGATCCACTTTGGTTAATTATTCTTAGAAAAGAAGCTGAACATACCCTTTGCTTTACATGCTTTTCGAAGTTCTTATCTACCAGTATTTCTGTTATTTTCTCTAACATATTAAATATTTGCCCGTCCCTGTTCGGGCACTAGATGCCAGGCTAGCTTCGAGAACTCATGACCTTAAAAACACATTTTTTTGTTTGTTTCTTTTCCCAAAGTAGTCATCTACTCAACTCTCTATAAGTTGTTTGATCCTCAGTTATGTATATGACCAAGCACTCACTCTTCCATGTGAAGTATTTCAGAGGCTCCAATGTTATTATTTTGATGCTAAGTGAAGTTATTTTAGAATAATTGTGACTTCTTTTTTCTTTTTCTTTTATTTTCCTTTCTTTCATCCTTTTTTTTTTTTTTTTTACCAGAGCACTGCTCAGCTTTGGTTTTTGATGGTGTGGGAATTGAGACTGAGAACTTGGAGCCTCAGGCATGAGTCTCTTTGCATACCAATTATGCCAATCTCCTCCACCTTCCCCCCATCTTTCATTTGAAAATTATTTGAAGCTATTGAAGGATGTGATGTGTCAAATAACTTATGTAATACATAACTTTAAAATTATTTTTGCAAGCAGAATTTAAGAAGTTTCAAAAGTATATATTTATAATTCTTTTTCAATGAAAAGACACCCTAGCTTCGAGAGCAGGAGAGAGATGACCAGGTACTCATGGCTGAGCTGGGAATGCAGTTCAATCTTTATTGATGAGCGGGAATGCAGTGCAATCAAACTAAACCCCACTCATTAGAAAACCCTGTCCTTTATATCTCCTGAGGCAGAAGTATCAGGTCGGAAGAGGAAGTATGTAGGATAGAGGGTGGGAAGAAAGCAAAAGCGCACCCACGTGCAGAAGTATCAAGCTTCCATTTAAGTGGGGATTAAACCAATGCTCTGTAGGCAGGGCGGGATTCAGGTAAAGCAGTGATTATGTAAATAGACCACAACATTAAGCAATGCAAGCGAACCTAACGTGATGATCAAAACAGAAAGGCTCTTAGAAGCAGAATTAGAAGCAGACCAACAAATATTGATGGATCTTGAGGCTCTATCTTCAGATTACCATTATGTTGACTTTAATCAACCACATATTTAGAAAATCAATATAAAATATAACAGAGCACTTAAGAAACTATTAAAGTATATAAATGGAATATATCAATATGAAATTATACAAGGAAAGATTGGGGTTTTTAATGCACAAACTCATGTTTAATAAAATTATGTCCTAATGACCATATATAATCATGATTTGATGACAAAGAATTTTGTAACATTAATAAGACAATATGTTTTCCACCATAAAACCAGTCTTCACTTCCATGTGAAGAGAAAGAAGCTTTAAAATAGAAGCATAATATTCATAATTCTTATAGATGTCATGCTGTTGAGATTCAGTGAAAAGAAAATTGAAATAATTGTAGAGTGATTAAGCATATGGGTTTTAAAATCAAAGACAGCAAAGCCTTGCCAGCTGTGACAGACTTCTTAAATTGTATATTTTTACTGCACTTATGTGTAAAATGAAAAAAAAATATATCTAATTTCCAGTTCAGAAGAATTTATATGAAATCATATACTTAACACTTATCACAACTTCTGGCACCTAATAAGCTTTAGGATGGTTGAGACACTAATTTGGTCTTTGTATATTCTCTGTTTCTTTCTGAACTCCTAAATGCTTCCTTTCCCCCACTCAGAAAAGTGGTACTGCACTAAGGAAATGAATAAAGCCTTTGAGATTTCTGGGAAGGAGTTGCTATTCTTCACACAAACAATAACTTGGTCTTTTGAAACAAACAACTTTGAGAACTCATTTGGTTCGACATTCTCGAGGAAACACTCACGAAAGACATGTCTCTGATATCTGATTACTGTAAAAAATGGCGACTAATCCCTAGCACTGCAAAAATGGTATCATCTGTTTTCCATCTACACCATGCCTTGGCCTCGCGTGAGCTTAATGCGCAGCTTGGCGGTACGAGAATCCGGCATGAAGCCCAGCCAGTCTATCTTGGCGTTACTCTCGATCGCACTCTGTCATTTCACAAACATCTCATAAAAACTGCAGCAAAGGTGGGCGCGAGGAATCACATCATTGCAAGACTGGCCAGCTCCTCATGGGGCGCGAGCGCTTCCACACTACGATCATCATCTCTGGCATTATGCTATTCCACTGCAGAATACTGTGCCCCAGTATGGTTCCGTAGCCCCCATGTCCACTTGGTCGATTCCAAATTATATTCCTCCATGAGGATAATTTCTGGAACCATCCGTTCCACCCCGGTTCCATGGCTGCCAGTTCTTAGCAACATCGTCCCACCAGATATTCGTCGGGATGCGGCATCATCTAAGTTCGTTTCCCACGTCTACACTCGACCGGACCTGCCAATATACGGCGGATATCTTCGCCCACCCTGTCCAACGCTTGACGTCTCGTCACCCAATCTGGTCCCCTATGCCTACACTGAACTTCTCTGTTCCAGTCTCTTGGAAACACAGTTGGCAGTCAGCTGAGGTAAAGAACAAACACCTCATCACAGACCCCTGCAAGCGTCAACCCGGCTTTGACCTAGCACGTTTATGATTGGGCCCTCCTCAATCGCTATCGAACAGGCCATGGCTGGTGTGCCGCTATGTCCCATCGCTGGGGAGCCAGAGACGACCCGAACTGCCCCTGCGGCTACAGACAGACTATGACCCACATAGTCAATGACTGCCACCTCTCCAGATTCAAAGGAGGTCTCGAAACTTTACATCAGGCTCAACCTGACGCTGTTGACTGGCTACGGAAGAAGGGCAAATGCTAGAAGAAGAAACTACCAATAATCACCTTCAAAGCATGTGTAAACTTCTTGGAAGAGAAGACACACTGAAGAGAAAATGTTAAAAAGAAAATTCTTCCATAAGGTGGAGAACCCCTAAATAGGTTTGATCATCAATGGGAACACAGGGACTTATACAGGTGACCGGGTTAGATAGAGAAAGGGAAAGCTTTTCTTAAAAAGGGTACCACTCTCATCTGTAAGTGATCACTCAGTTTATTTCAACATGTGCTACAGAGTCTCTGAATACCCTGCTTGTTTCGTATGCCTTCTCTTCACCTGTCGATAATTTTTAAAAAATCATTGCAATAAATTGTTTGCAAAGAATGACCTTTGGCAATTGGGGAAGTCTCCTCAGGTATTCTGAATATTATATTTACAGGCACCCAGATCCCTCTAGTTCAATTCCTATTGTTTACATCCTGTTTCAAGAAACACCCTATGGAGCTGATCACACGCAGCAAAGTCTGTTTCAGAAGTCTTATTTATTAGGAAAAGTCCCTTTCAGAGTCCTCACCTCAGAGAACAGATCCCTAGAGACCCATGGCCACTATCAATGGGCTTCTCTTCTCAGCACTAGAACCTTCCTCATCATCTTCCTCCTTCCTCTCACCAATTCATCATCACTTCCATTTTAAAAATCAAAGGAATAGATGGCCATTTTTTACTAATTCCACTTCATGCTAATTCTGAAATTTTTTTTCAGGGTGATAACTTTATTATTTTGGCATGTCTAATTTTCCAATGTAACAGTAAGCTCTCCTTTTGTGTGGCAACCATGAAAATAATATTTCAGCATTTCCACCTCACCAACAGAAAGTCTGATGTGAGCAGAGTCAAAAGATGACAACTCACGGTTCAGAGAAACACACTCTGACATCCAGAATACTGAAAATCCTTTGAGTTTGTTGCCAGCATTTAAATTTTATATAATCTGGATTCCCTGTCTTATATCAAGTACTGGAAACTTTTCCAATGCAAGATTAAACTTTATATTGAGTCATTTGAAAAATCATGACAAATTTTTGTATAGAAGAACAAAATATATATATATATATATATATATATATATATATATATATATATATATATTATGACTTTTCAGACAATCCAATACTTGGAAATGATCAGTTGAAACACTTTTGGATTGGACGTGTGTTTTAAGGTTCAATATGTGGCCACCTCCAAATTTGTCTTTCTCCTACTCCACCTCACTCATTTTCCATGTTTTCCAATTCCATTTACAGTGATCTCTTCCAATACCTGTACTTCATACACACACACACACACACACACACACACACACACACACACACACACTATATATATATATATATATATATATTTTTTTTTTTTTTTTTTACCAGAGCACTACTCAGCTCTGGTTTGTGGTGGTACAGGGAATTGAATCTTGGATTTTGGAGCCTCAGACATGAGCGTCTCTCTGAATAATCATTATGCTATTTACCCCCTGTCCAGGAAATACTAATTCAAATCAGTACAGAACAAAATTAGCTTCAAGTCAATACCAGTATTACTCAAAGAGTGCTTCAAATTTTTAATTCTACTGAAGTGCCACCAAAACTAGCCGAGCTTCACTTTCAGTTCCTTCTAACTGGGAATCA
The DNA here is from genome assembly GCF_950295315.1 of Erinaceus europaeus. Taxonomy (NCBI): domain Eukaryota; kingdom Metazoa; phylum Chordata; class Mammalia; order Eulipotyphla; family Erinaceidae; genus Erinaceus; species Erinaceus europaeus. The sequence continues at coordinate 25,601,391 of NC_080170.1, read as the reverse complement.
GATTAAGTCTGTGTCCATAGACCCTAACATGAGGAAAATGTGTCAGGATTCTTTACATCAGTTTGATCTTGACCTAGGCCTAATTTGCTTTTTTGCCTGAATTCTAGAGAGAAAGAAGAAAGTAAATGGAAATCATAAGACCCAGTGGATTAAAAACTCCTGAGGGGTGGCTATAAAGGCCTCTGTAAGAACATGGGTCTAGAAAGCCACTACTGTATTTCCACCTAAATATTTATGTATTCATTCATTCATTCATTTATTCATTACTGGATAGAGACAGAGGGAAATTGAGAGGGGTGGGAGAGACAGAGAGATACCTGCAGCCCTGCTTCACCACTCAGGAAGCTACCCCCTGCAGGTGGGGGCCAGGGGCTAGAACCCAGGTCCCTGCACACCGTTCTGTGTGCACTGAACCAAGTTTTCCATCGCCTGGCTTCTCAACCTTAATATCCTCAATGGCTACAATAACCACTTTTTAGTACATAAAGGTAATCAAGTATACACTTAGTAATACGGAAGAATGGAGACAAAACCTTTCTGAATACCCAGGAATGATAAAGATGACCAAGTAATTGTAAATTATTTTGTTGGAGGAGGGGCTTGATTTTATATTCCTCTTTTCAGGAGGGGGGAAGGGCACAGAACTACAGTGGGAGGGGATGCAGTGACTTATACAGACACCCTGAAAACTGTACACCCCCCAAAAAAACTTTGTAAACCACTATTAAATCACACATAGTAAAAATTAAGTCATTTCTGTTCTTATTGACCTTATTCTTTTCCATCTCTAACTCACAGCCCCTCTAGAATAACGGTCCTGTCAACTCCTGTCCTTGTCAATTTATTCAACAAGGATATAAGGAGAAACACCTATGAAGTCTGCAGTAGTCTGTTCTAAAATGATCAACTGTGTGCCTCACTGGTCTCACAAATGAAATCTCAATAACCCTACAATCTTCACTCACCAGCATTCTGAGAGACACTTCCAAAGTTTTCTGGCAGATATCTGGGTTTTCACCACCCCGAAGCCATGGCCTAAAGCTATAGTCATTGCAGGACTATTCGCACAGGGTAGAGACGACTCAAGAGACTAGATCACTGGATTCTGGTGGTGCCCAAATTGCTAAATTCTCTTTTTGTTATAGGTGGTTGTCACACATGTCATGTCCGTGGTTAAGCAGACTGGACCCAATACCTCCTCCATCCCTCTGGATACCTTCTGTTATGGCCCCACAAGCCTTTGAAAGCTCAGTGTTTTTCACTTCTTGTTTGCCCAAAGCAGTTGCAATGTAAACCTAGCTACACCAATTTATTAACACTTTCTTCTTTTTAGGTTTTGGTGTAGCTAGGACTTGCCCATGTTCAGTCTCACTACTTTACAGGCAGAGGAAAAGTAACTCCACAATATTGAAATTTCATCTGGTTCCACAGCACTTCCCATGTGGTGCTGGGTTCATACCCGTAAGTTTGCTTGTTCTCCGATTCCAGCACATCTCCTCTGACCCAACCCAAACTATCCTCCATAGTTAATAAAATCATTCTCTTTTAACTATCTTCAGAAACTTTTTGCTCTCTGCCACAGAGTATTTTCCCTCACTGAAAACGTAGAATTGTCATCTTTAGAAAGTTACCCTGAAGGACTGGGCAGTGATGCACCCAGTAGAGCACAGATGTGACAATGCTCCAGAACTTAGGTTCAAGCCTCCAGTCCCCACCTGTATGGGGGAAGCTTCATGAGGGGCCAAGCAGTGCTGCAGTTCTCTCTGCCACCCCCATTCCTTCTCAATTTTTCAGTCTCTATCCAAAACACATATTTTTTAAAAAGTAAATGAACTCTATCATGTTACTGTCTTAGAAAACAAGGGGTACTTTTCTTACAGTATGTCCGAAATATTCCATAGGATAGGCTTGGAAAGAGGGTCAGAGAGACAGTTCATTCCCTGAGTAGGGTGCATGCTTTGCCGCACACATGATCCAGGTTCAAGTCCCAGCACCACATGGGAGGTGCTCTGACATCTGAAGGCAACTCTGATGCTGTGGTGTCTCCCCTTCACTCCGTCTCTGTGATTCCCTCTCTTTAGGTGAAATTAAAGAAAATAGGACTGGAGTAGTGAATGGTTCCAAGGTCACAAAGCAAAAAGAGGAAGGCAGGCAGGGAGGAAGGGAGGGGGAAAAGGAGGAGGAGAGAAGGCACTTATACCAAAAAAAAAAAAAAAAAAAAAAAAAAAAAAAAAAACCTTAATTTAACTCACATATGAGGTAGAAAGTATCAAAGAAAGGCAATGGGCAAAGTAAAAGGAGAATAAAGTCATGGATTTTGGATACAGAACTGGGTTGGAAGGGGTGGCAAGGGAGGAAGGATCCAGTGAACTTCACCTCACAGAGGGATTTTAGAACATCAGTGGTGTGCTTGGAATGCTGCATGTATTTGAGGGAGTGTGAAACTGTACTAAAACACATGCAGTCCCAGAGATCAACACCGTTTCCATAAGCACTTTCAAAGGTATCCACTGTTGATCTCAAATTCTAATTTAACTAAGCATTCTGTATTTGATTATTATTGGTTTATGTGCTAAGAAATACACCAAGGACCTCACACATGAGCAAAACCACTAAACAGCTTCTCTGGCCAAACTTTTTTTTTATTCTATATATTGAAAGAGAGAAAGAGAGAGAGACCATTACATATCTCTACCATCCATGGCTATTGTCCATGGTTCTCCTGTGTAGAGCCAGGCAGGGAACCAAGGGTTTTGTGTTTAGTGAGGTGTATGATGTATCCTTCAGCCCCAAAAGTTTCAGATTCAATCTTGATCCCACCTTCTGCCAGTGGTAAGTACTCCACGCCCCTATTCACTCTCTCTTCATAATAAACGAATAAATAAGTCTTAAACATTAAAGCATTAGCAGGACTTTTGTGGGATTTACATCAGTCAACTGTTTAAACTTCCTTCCCCCTCAGGATCATTTTGAAAATCCTTCTGAAGCTTTCACAGGTTCTCATAAGAACAGTTAAATATTAAACTCAGTTTATCCTTTCAGAACTAAAAATGTAATGACTGTTCTATGGAAATATTATGCATGTACAAAGTATTGTATTTTACTGTTGACTGTAAACCATTAGTCCCCCAATAAAGAAATTTTAAAAATGTAATAACTAAGTTGACAGACTGTAACAGCATACCCCTTGGGAGGGGTATGATTGCTAAGCAGGCCACTGGGGTGGGGGTGTATGGAACTATTTGGAGTTCCCATTACTTTTCTGTGAGCCAAAAACTGACCTGGAAAAAAAAAAAACGGTTTTGAAGGGGATAAAACAAATGGAATTACCAGCAGTATCACTCAAGTATATATCCACAGAACATGAAAATACAGAAGCTAGTGGTAATTGTGAAATATATATAACAATATACCCCTAAAATCTGATGTTCATAGCGGTACTATTCACAATAGCTGAAATATGAAATCAACTTGAATATGTATCGATGGATAACTGGACAAAGATGGGTGATGTGTTCAATGCAATACTTTTCTGCAATGTAAAAAAAAATGATGCTATTGTATTGTTCAGAACAGAAAGGGGTGGAGCTGGATAGAAATGTGCTAAATGAAATAAATAAAAAGGTGGAAGATAACCAGTTGGTTTTGCTCAGCTGTGGAATGTGGTCAACTAAAGCAAAGAAGCTTGTAACCTAGTAATATGTCTCAGAGTTTATGAAAACTATGATAATGATCAAAGGGTGCAGGGACCGGTGGTAGTGTTAGTGAGATACACACACACATGTGACTGAAAAAATATGCCCCTGAAACTTGTGATTGTGTAAGCCACTGTAAATCACTACTAAAAATCATTTTAAATGAGCAAACAATAAGAATACAATCGTGTTTTTAAATAGGAAAGGCCAAACTGAAACAGGCTTAAAATATGATTACTGTTGAATTTTTTCTGAAATAATGGGATATGTCACATTATTCCTTTTTTATTATTTATAATTACAAAGAATAGCATAACATACTTGGGAATTTTTTTAATTGTCTGTTATTTAATGAGAGAAGTAAAGATAGAGACTAGAGCACTGCTCAACTCTGGCTTATGGTGGTACTGGGGACTGAACTTGTGACCTCAGAGCCTCAGGCAGGAGAAGTCTTGCATAACCATTATGCTATCCCCCCAGCCCTATATGGTTACTTTTAATAGTGTATATCTCAGAAATTACATTTTCAAAATTACTTTTGGCATTGAGCAGTTTTATCCTGAAAAATGAACCAAACATCTTTATTTTTATTATTTTAAAAGAATATCTCTCAAGTGTTATTTTTATATTTGAGTTATTAAATTCTTCAATGAATACCTATCACGACTAGCCCTCACCCAAGTTTTCAGGCAGATTTTTCTCTTTTCATATAGTGTGTTTTAAAAATGTTACTAGAGTATTCATCTGCTAGTAAAGTACAATGAAGTTTTAGTTTCCAAGATATGATCTGTTTTATGATTTTAATACTACTTACTCCATTGCCTATATATAAGAGAAAAACAATCAAACTAATTACCTGCTGATGGGTTTACTACTTCCAAAAGAAATAATCATTTTTCTGTTTAAATTTTTTTCCTTTCTATTTTATTTTATAGAAAAGACAGAAATTGAGAAGGGAGGGGGAGGAGGGAAGAAATATAGACGCCTGCAGTCTTGTTTCACTGCTTGTAAAGCACCTCCCGCCCCACTACAGGTGGGGAGTGGGAGCTTAAACGCAGGTCCTTCTGCATGGTAATAGGTGTGTTCAACCAGGTATGTTAAATAATTGTCAAATTTTTGGTTAAATAATTATTAAAAATATATTTTACTGGGCATTGGGCAATAGCACAGCAGGTTAAGCGCACATGGCGCAAAGCACAAGGACCGGTATAAGCATCCCGGTTCGAGCCCCTGGTTCCCCACCTGCAGGGGGGTCCCTTTACAGGTGGTGAAGCAGGTCTGCAGGTGTCTGTCTTTCTCTCCCCCTCTTTGTCTCCTCTCCTCTCTGTTTCTCTCTGTCCTATTCAGCAACAACAAGAGCAATGACAACAATGATAATAATGACAAAAAAAGGATAACAAAATGGGGAAAATGGCCTCCAGGAGCAGTCGATTCATAGTGTAGGCACTGAGTCCCAGCAATAACGCTGGAGTCAAATATATATATATATATATATATATATATATATATATATATATATATATATATATTTGATAAATGGTGGATAAATCATTACACATATGTTAGGTACATATTAGTGCTTAAATATTATCTTACATCTTCTACCTCTGCCGCGTGAAAAATAAAGATTTTTTTTCCCCTCAAAAGCACAAAACTCAAGAATCAAAATTGAGAGCCGAAATGATTCCTTAGGAGACACTCCATAAGTGAAGGGGCTGCATCAAACTGAAAACATAATTTCAGCCCACTTTGTGTTAAACAATTGTGTCTTGCCTTTGAAAGCAGCCTATTAGACCTGGCCGAATCAAGACATGCTAAAAGCCAAGACATCATTTCCATTTTGACAAAAATTAAGTGTCTCTGGTCTCTGTGGGGCTGTCATCATCCTCTGGTAAGTGCACAGCTTTCAGGGCACAGGAGAGATGTGGGGAGCCCAGACCAGTCAACCAAGGCAGGGAGGAGAATCAGCCCGAGTGATCAGTGGGCTGCTAGAGCCACAGCCAAAGATAACGCACTCCACTGCTGCCACAGAAAGAATGCAATCACTGCCGTACCTCCTGACAAGAAGGAAATTAAACAGGATGCTTTTCCACAACACACTGGTTACAACTGAAGAGCCAGAATTGGACTCAGAGAGCCACAAGGAGATTTCATAAAATCTTAAAGAAATTCTTCCCTCGGACAAAACTGTAAATAACTATACATGCAATTGAAAAATGAGATGGCATAATTTTCTTTCTTTTTTTTTTTTAACTAATGGTGTCATCTCCCCCTTAATATTTCACCCTGACAATTCGACAGCGGTGGTATTTTGCTAATTTCCAAAATCAGCCAGAAGATAAAGTGATTTGACGCAGCTATAATTGATCTTCCCCCGCCCTGCCGCATAAATAGTATTTGTTATAAAAGTTGAAAAGGCACATTTATGCGTTCAATTATTAAAGCAAGTACAATGCAGCCGCACTGTATTATTTTGCAAGGGTTAGCGCGGAATCTTCACCATTTATCATACACATACTTCTGTCTTTTTTTCTACTCAGAAGCACAGCATGAAGAAACTTCATTTCACATTGAAACATCACTGTGTGGAACAGTGTGATGAAATGAGACACAGGAGGAGTTATACTCCGGTAAACAGTTGGTCTACGGGAATGATAGCATTTTATGCTGAGACTGATATATCAATTTTAAGTCCTAAGAGATGACTGATCTGAAAGCTTCAGTGTCACTGGTGATGAAATAGATGCATGTGAAAAATTACAGGTAACGTGACTAGGCCTGCTGAGCGCCTTCTCACCCAACCCTGTTTTACAAACCAACCCAGCAAACCGTGGTCTTCCCTCAATGATGGGCCCCCATTAATTATTCCATACCGTACTGGGGTTGTCAGGGACAGCTAAAATGTGTCACTAAATGACCTCAGTTCAATGAGGTAACAAATATGGCCAGCAGCCTATTTCACAATGAGCATGTTGATATGCATATAGTATACACAAAGAAAAAAAAAAGGTTTAGAGAGAAGAAAAAAACAAAACAACACCAAAAAGTGTCACTCCACTCCCTCTCGGAATTTACAGCCATATTTGTCACAGCTCAAATGAATGCAGCCACTGCTCCTTGTTTTGTCCTTTCCCACATACTCAAAATGGCAACGTGCTTCTGACTGGATACATAAACTGTGAAGCAATTTGAAAAGAATTTGCTTAAAACAAGAGACTCTGGAGCCATGACTGGAGATTTTAGTCACCTGGACATAAATGAGCACTCTTTGCATATTGTTTGAGACAGAGACATACTGGGTGGGCCAGTTGGTGGCACTCCTGGTTAAGTGCACACATTAGAAGGTTCAAGGACCTGGGTTCAAGCCCCTGATCCTCACCTGCAGGGGAAAAGCTTCACAGGCATTGTAGCAGGGCTGCAGGTGCCTCCTGTCTTTTTCCCCCTCTCTATTTCTTCCTCCCTCTCAATTTCTCTGTCTCTATCCAATAGTAAGTAAATAATATTTTTTAAAAGACATGCTGGACATCTTTGCACATATATATATATATATATATATATATATATATATATATATATATATATATATATAATGTTTGGATGAGGACAGTTAAAGTAAATGAACCAGGATCTGGCCCATGATAAAGCAAGCCCACTATCCAGTGAACTATTATATCTTGCTGGGTCTCTATTTTCACCCCAGCAAGATATAGCAGTTCACTGGATAGTGGGCTTGCTTTATCATGGACCAGACCCTGGTTCATCCCTGGCCCCTGCCTCACTCTGTGCTGTGGTATCTCTCTTTCTGTGCATCTTCCTCTGTGTTTCCATCTGAAAAACTGGCCTAGTGCTGTGAAGCCCCACCCAGTGATGATTGCAGTAAGCAGGGGGACGAAAGAAGGGAATAGAATAAAGTAGAGCTTGACAAAATGATGGCTCCTGATGGCCGTGCATATATGCCATGTGCCTCCATTTTCTCATCTGTGAAATGAAGTTACAACACTCCTTTCTCAGAAGGTTAGGAGGAGTGAATAGCACAGAGTAAATGCTACACAAGGATTTGGTGCTTTGTGTCATTATTCAGTATTTCATATTGCCCTTACAGGAATCCAATATATTCTTTTATAATCAGTAGTTCCAAAGATAGTAGTTTGTTGTGACTAAGACACTTAAAATGGAAAGACTCAAATAATGGACATCCAGCAGGGGCCAAGACCCAGACTTAACACACTGATGACAAAATGCTGTTTACTGATATCCCCTTATCCATAGGCAGCCAATCAACCCAGAGATGCAGGAAACATCTAAGGGCAGAGGGGAGACTTAGAATCAGGATTTCTGCCTTTGACTTGTATTTTCAGAAATGTCACTTTGAATAGATAGTTCTGAGTTTCAGTTTACTTATCTAAAATAAAAATAAAACCTTTTTTTTTCATGGGCACATTACAAACTTTAAATATGCCAATTCTGAAAATACTGAAGGGTTATAAAAATGCCTCTCTATTCTACCATAAACCAATATACTCTATAATCCTTACAGTATAATCTCTTTTGCCTATGCTATCATTTGATTTCATAAAATCTAACAGCTCCCATAATAAATAGATCACTACTAGTATTATGACAAAGGTAGCAGAAGGGGGGAAAATATTACAGTAACATTTCTGGTACCTAATATGTAAGGTTCAAAAAATAATAGTAGAACAAAAAATGTAAGCAATTCAGCTCTTAAGTAGCTTTTTAATAATTGATTTGACTATTAAAAGCATTCAAAATATTTGGACCCTTGCCAAAAATCTTTGCAATCAGGAATTGACTCTTTTAATATTTTGGTCTCTATAGTGAGTCCACAGTGGCAAATATACATGGAGGTTACGTGTGTGTGTGTGTGTGTGTGTGTGTGTGTGTGTTTATATATGTGTATTTATATATGTATATATAATGGTAATTCCAGTTTTCAAACTGTCAAACTTACTATTTTCTTTGATAGCTTTATTCATTGTTTAGAAATTCTACCCTCATTCACAAAGCAATCATTCATCTAAACATGAGTCTGTTCACAATGTTTTTATTACCTAGAATCTCTTATAAATGTATATTTTAGTACATGGCATACAGAAGAATCTCATTTTATTTTGCCAAATAAGCCACTGTCCCTAAAATATTAGTTATTTTAAATCAATAAAGAAATCCAGTTTTAACTAACTTGCTAAAATTAAAAGAGTGAGATAATGCTATTTTAGTTGAGGAGAGAAATAGAAGGTCAAAGGAGAGACCAGAATTCACGGAGCGGAAGCCATCTATAGTCAGAAATGGAAACTTATTATGATAAAGAATCTGGAGAACATGTATTACTCCGCCTTTAAAAGAGTGAATGTGTCCCTTGGGGGGAACGGGATGGAACTGGAGCTGATAATACTAAGTGAAATAAATAAGGTGGAAGACAATGACCAGGTGTCTTCACTCCTATGTGGAATATAAATAACTAAATCAGAGTGGGGACGGCGGCGCACATGGTTACCTACGTGCACATGTCACCATGTGCGAGGGCTCAGTCCGAGTTGAAACCCCCACTCCCCACCTGCAAGGCGAATGCTTCATGAGTGGTGAGGCAGGTGTCTTTCTGTCCTCCTATATCCCCTCCCAATTTCTCTCTGTCCTATTAAATATAGAAAAGAAAAAAAAAAGGAAAAAATGGCCACCCGGGAGCTGTGGATTAGTAGTAGTAGAAGATACTGGGATGCATTGGATCGACCTTCTCGTGGTGCATCCCGTGAGTACCCATTTATTGGGGAAGCTGACGATCCTTCCTAGCCGACTGAATCCACATGGATCCCAGTCACTTTCAAAGCCAGCAACAAGCAGACATCAGGCTCAACCTGACGCTGTTGACTGGCTACGGAAGAAGGGCAAACGCTAGAAGAAGAAGTAGAAGGTACTGAGCCCCAGCAATAATACACACACACACATACACACACACACACACACACACACACACACACACACTAATTAAAAATAATGAAAGCAAACAAACTGGCAAAGAAAAAATTCACTTCTAGGCTTGATGAACACTTAAAAAGTGTTTGCAGGAGAGGAAAGTGTAGGGCTAGAAAGAATGGTAGAGGGAGGATTTTGGAGGTGGGATGACACTGAGGCTTTGATGCTTTGATAGTAGGTGAGGTATACCCTTGAAATTTAACCTTAATAACTTATTGCCACCAGAGTTATTGCCGGGGCTTGGTACCAGCACTGTGTATTCACAGATCCCAGCAGCCTTTTTTCCTGTATTGTATTTTACTTGATAAGACTGATAGAAATTGAGATGGAAGAAAGAGATAGATAGCAAGAAGAGAATGAGACACCTGCAGACCTGCTTCATCTCTAGTGAAGAGTTTTCCCTACAGGTAAGGAGAGGGGCTCAAAGCTGAGTCTTCATGAATGGTAACATGAGAGCTTAACCAGGTGCACTACCACCTGGCTCCCTTAAATCAATTTTTTTTTAAATAAAAAACGTGCTCTTTTCCCTATTACAAAATTTCACTTAGGTCCAAAGAAGGGTCTAGAAATGAATATTGCCAGTGATTTTAACTCTCAGAGCTAGGCAAACAGAATGATTGATGCCTACTGTGTCAAGCTCTCACCAATGGCATGCTATATACAGGAAGTATAGTCACAGCAGTTAACCCACATATCACTGTATCCCCCCTCACAATCTCGCCATTAAAGATAATATGCCTGTTAAGTAATCCTCCACATTTCAGATACATTTTAACACAGTAACTAAAAATGTGGAGAAAAAAATCGGTAATTGATCTCACATTTTTAAAAAGATGATGTTTCCTACCTTCAGGAGATGTTAAAAACTGAATTCAAAGGCTGGAAATACAAACCAACTGTAATCCCATCTTCTGAAATATACAATTTATTCATAGTATTTATTTGGCAACTAATGCAATGATCTTGCAAATCTTTTATAAACAATTATTACATACTGCTGTATAACATAAGTTCACAAAACACAGAGAACCATATAAAATTCAATAATCAGGAACAAAAAGTAAATAACTAGATAAGGACTAAGAATTTGGAATGAATTTTCTCAAAAAACAAAAAAGCATAGAGCCCACCTACAATAGATGGGTCACAAACTGGGTTTAGCCTTCTGCTGATTAATCTGTAAAGGGAACAGGAATCATTTCTGTAGTTCAGAATTCCACTAGACAAAAATTATTAAGAGTCATTTTAGGAAAATGAAATAATATTGTCCTGAAGTGTTCTATAAGAGCTTTCCGATTTTCCAAGAACACAAAAAAAATATCTACAATGTGTTGGAAACTTCCAGTATTGGTAAACTCAGCTGCCTATAGAGGGGAGGGGAGGGATCATAAATGACCACCTGGTTTAAAACAATAAAATACGATGTGGTCAGCTTGAGAGTTAAAGCTCTCCACTGTATACATTCAAATGCAAATATATACTAAGAAACACACACATGCATCCTTAATATTGGAACAGTGCTTAGCTATACTGTCATATTTGTCCTTGAAGAAATCTCAATATACAATCCCTTCTACCAAACACAACACACACACACACCTCTCCCCCAAGTTCTTTGCCTGTGATCTGCTTCATCAACCAACATTCACATTGCCATTCATTTACATTGGTGCTGATTCCCAAACAATAGGACTTTCTATACTATTTGGCTTCTAGAGAGATTGTCACTACTTTCTTTATAAGAGCAAAAAGAATTTAAAACACTGGGAATACTTTAGAAGTTCTGAAATATGAAAAACCTTAAGGCATTTAATAGTGGGAAAGTAATAAGTTTTTCATTTTGAAAACTGATGTCAGTTGTCAGAGTGGGTTTAGATGTTTGTTTTTTAAAAGAAGTCATTTACTTGAACTGTCTTCATCCAAACATGGTAAAACTGATAATGAAAGAAGTAAACTAATTTGAAGCTCCTGTTCCCAAGTAGTATGTCTCAATTATAATGATAGTATATGTTTAACATAGTTTAAAGCATTGTGGCATTTTATGGTAAATTATAGTAAAAGTAGTATACCTACCAAATAAAAATCTGCAAGTTTACTGTGGAACAAAATTGATTTTCCAGAAAAATGAATAAAAGATACACTAACAGAAAGAAAAATTATATGCAAAATCTCTCTTGATACTATACTTTCATAAGCTGTCTTAATTATTATAGCTTCATAGTAAGTCTTTAAAATTAGACACTAATTGGTCATTGTTATTGTTTGTTATTGGTCAATTTTATTGTTTTTCCAAGATTATTTGGTCCAAAAAATATTTTTCCCATAAGCATTAGCATCACAAAGGTTTTGATTATAGTAAGTCTACATATCAATGTGAGAAATAACATTTTTGGTAGGTTTCATCTTCTAATGTGTGTGTCTCCATTTTCTCACATATTCTTAACTAGCAGGCTCACAGATTTCAGCATAAAGGTTGGTAGAGAAATTTTTTTTTAAGATAAAGACAGAGAAAGACTGAAAGAAACCATATCACAAAAACGTTCTTAATTCGATAAGGGTTGGGTTGGGCTCAAACCTGGGTCTTGAGTATAACAAAGCAGCAGACTATCAAGTGAGCTATTTCATCAGCCCTATTATAAGATTTCTATGACAGGGTGAGGGGGAATGTTCAGCTTCACAGGAGGGGGGGGGCATGGGACACAGTCTTTTGGTGGTGGGAATGGTATTTATGTACACTCCTATCAATTTGTAGTCAAATAAAATCACTATTTAATTAATATGAGAGGGGAAAAATTGATTGTATGTCTCAAACTGTTTAAAGCACAGACTGAGTCTTTTTAATATATAGGCTGAGTCTTTGATATGTTGACTCTCTTAAAAGCTTAGACCAGGGAGAACAGAAGCAACTGGTGGCACAGCTATATACAAATAATGTCAAAGGACATAAATTATGGTGCTGTTGTGTATGATACAGCAAATCCTAACAAAAGGATATTTCAAAGTTAACCCAATTGCCAAATATTTGGTCTTTGTTGCTAATTTAAGTTGGAAAGAATCTGATCTTCTCTTCTCTCTCTCCAAGGTTATCACTAGGGCTTGGTGCCAGCATTACAAATCCACTGCTCCTGGAGGCCAATTTTAGTTATTTATATTTTCATGCATTCATTTTGTTTTATTTGATAGGACAGAGAGAATTTGAAAGATGATGGAGAGATAGAGAGTTAAAAAGATAGACATCTGTAGACCTGCTTCAACATTTGTGAAGTACCCCCCCATAGGTGGGCAGCAGGGTAGGGGGTTCGAACCCAGATCCTGTGCAAAGTACTGTGTGTGCCTAACTGGGTGCACCATCACCTGGCCACAAATCTGTTTTCTGCCAAACACCCCCAGCCTAGGTCCTCCGATACCATCATGCACCAGGACCTGAAGTCATCCCTCCGCCTCAGTCCTTTAATTTGGTGCAATACACTAAATCCAGTCCAAGTTCTACTTTGTGTTTTCCTTTCTGTTCTTAATTCTCAGCTTCCGCCCATATGTGAGATTATTGCATATTCAATTGTTCCTATTCATGGGTGATCAAAATTCATTTATTGAGTGACAATAGGTCTTTTCCCGTCTCTGCTGATTTCTCTACTTCTCTGCTGGGTTTTCTCTTGACCTACCCAAAAACTCTTCTAACATCAGAAACTCAGGGGACCCTCTGTTTCATATCATCCTTTGGCTAGTCACACCATTCAAGAATTGATCTATCATCCTGCACCAAATGCCTTTCAAGTTTCTAAATATGATTTATAGAGCAACTATTACATGACAGTCACTGTGTGTTCAGTTCTATTTTTTAAATTTTTTTATTTATAAAATGAAAATATTGACAAGACTATAGGATAAGAGGGGTACATTTCCACACAATTCTTAAGGACTAAGAATTTGGAATGAATTTTCTCAAAAAAAAAAAAAAAAAGCATAGAGCCCACCTACAATAGATGGGTCACAACTGGGTTCTATTTTTAAAGGTAATACAGATTTTTTTCAGAAATTTTCAAATGATATTTTTCCCCCTTTTGTTGCCCTTGTTCATCATTGTTGCTAGTATTGTTGTTATTATTGTCATTGTTGCTGGATAGGACAGAGAGAAGTCGAGAGAGGAGGGGAAGACAGAGAGGGGGAGAGAAAGATAGACACCTGTAGACCTGCTTTACCACTTGTAAAGTAACACCCCTGCAGGTGGGGAGCTGGGTGCCCGAACCGGGAGAAACAACTTAATTTTTTTTAATTTATTCATTGTCAGAGATTACAGTGAAAATAAAAACAAAAGATATTAGAGTAGTAGTAAAAAGTGATAAATGAGGGAAGGAGGAAATTTGAGATTTTTTGGCATAAAGGGAATGCATATAAGCAAAAATGTGATTTTAATCTATAAAAACCATAGTAACTAAGTGTGAATACACTTTTCTGGCATATCTCTGCTTTCAGTGTTCCACAGAAAATTGTAATTATATCACTGAAACTATTTAGGTGAAAATCAAATACTTTGTAACTAATTCATTCATTAGATATAATGTAGAATAGAGATTCAAAACAGTAACCATTTTATCATTAATTATCAAATAAAACCAGATACTAAACTTTGGCATGAGAATGCTCAAAATAGTTCAGAGAGACAGAGTAGCAGTAGTGCAAAGGACTTGCATGCAAGAGGTCCCAGATCTAATACCTGGCATTACCAACAGTCAGAATTGAGAAGTGTCCGACTGGGGACCTTTACAGTGGAGGGCATAGGGAATTCTGATTGTACCCCTCTTATCCTACAATCTTGTCAATTATTATTAAATCAGTGTGTGTGTGTGTGTGTGTGTGTGTGTGTGTGTGTGTGTGTGTGTGTGAACTACTGTCTTGATAGTGTAGTCCCATCACAGTAAACAAACAGATAAACCAAAATAACCCAGAGTAAAAATTCTGGAGTTTTTATGTAAACATAGCAAGAATTCTGCAGTTGTTAAAAGAGAGGAGAAGGAAGTGAAAAAGAAGGAAGGAAAGAAGGAAGGAAAGGAGACAGGCATTTTAGGGGGCTGGGGACTCAGTGTAATGATGCAAAAATGCCTGAGGCTCTGAGGTCCCAGGTTCAATCCCCAGAACCACCATAAGCCTGAGCTCAGCAATGCGTTGGTCTCTGTTTCTTCCATTAAAAATTAAAATATTTTGAGGGAAAAAAACCACTAATCATTCTCTCTTTAAAAATATATATTGACATTATCACTCTATCCTGAGTCCTGATATGTTTTATATTGGTTGTTAAGTGTCCTTTAAACGCTTAAAGTCGTAGCCAGGTGCCCAGTCTCCAGCTAAGACCTCATAATCACACTTTTAGATGCCTTCAAAGCTATTGATATCAGATACCACCACAGGCTCATGGACTGAATTCCTGTACCTCCAGCAAAGCAAGTAGCACTTGATCAAGGAAAGTTAGAGCAACAGCAAGTTAGTAACTTTCAGAATGCTGCCAATTCTATCAACCAGCCTTTTCAACTCTGAAACACAGTCTATCACACTAATATTTTCAATAAAAAATCTCTGCAGAATTAGATGATAACAAGACCATGATGTCTTAAATTGAATGAATTTGAAGATAGTTAAGAATTAGACTCCCAGAGGAATACTTTCTGTCACAAGCTATGAACACTACTGTTTAATGTACACTCATGCTCCATCTGCTTCCTTTTCCATTACTCGAATCTCCTAACCAGTTTCTCATGCACACTTTTCAGCTCCATGCTGTGTTTTCTATTTATTGAATACATTTCTCACTTCAACATTTTTCCACCTGAGCTGGCAGTTGTGGCTTTTATAGCTGTACACATGCAGGTCTCCCTAGATTATAAACTTCATATTTTTTCATTTACCTCATGCTTCACTTCCCCAGCTTAGTAGGCCCTAAAATGTGCAAATTGAGAGGTGTTGTGAGGCCGCCATTGCTATTCTAGGCCATTGACTTGTCATCAATTAGATTAAAACACTGGTTTACAAAAAAATAATGTTTTCGCTTTACTTCATAAAAAATAAAACACACGCAAAAGGGAACCCAGCTGTGCTAAGAAGCAAATTACTTTGTGTGGGTAAGCAAACATCCTCTGGTCAGGGCTGCAATGTATTATTCAGGTCCATTTTACTACATCAGTTTTAAAGTAACTTGAATGTTATATTGTGCTACAAAGTCAAAAAGGGGGGCCAAGTCCAGAGTTGACTTTTGGTTTTTGGTTTTTATCGTTGTTAAGCATGCAGAGATCTGAGTTCTAAAAAGCACTATTAATGTTCTCAACACTTCAAAATGCTATTTAACAAGAAAAAGTTTCCAAGTAGTTGAAAATTGCACAAAGCACCCAGATTTATAAAGTTGTTCACTTTGATGGCCTTTTAAAGAGAGAGAGCCAGGTGGTGGCTCACCTGGTAGAATGCACTTGTTATGTAGTCTGGGAGGTGGCACAGTGGCTAAGGCACTGGACTCTCAAGCATGAGAGCCTGAGTTCAATCCCTGGCAGCACATGTACCAGAGTGATGTCTGGTTCTCTCTCTCTCTCTCTCTCTCTCTCTCTCTGTCTCTCCTATCTTTCTCATTAGTAAATAAATAACTTTCAAAAAAAAAAAAAAAAGAGCACACATATTATCATACGCTAGGACTTGGGTTTGAGCCCCTGGTCCCACACATAGGAAAGAAGCTGCATGAGCAGTGGAGAAGCACTGCATGTGTCTCTCACACTCTATCAAGAAAAAAAAAAAGGGGGGGGGGAATGCCTACCAGGAAGGGTGGAGTGAAATAGGCGTGAGATTCAGCATTAACCCTGGTGGGAGAATAAAGAAAAAGAAAAAAAAAAGAGGAAGGGAGGAAAGGAGGGAGAAAGAAAAGAAGGAAGGGAAGGTGAAAGAAAAGGAGAAACAAGATAGATAATCAAGCATTAGTGTATAGTTTCCTGAATCTCAAGAAAATCAGAGGACTTCATTTATGTTGGAAGCTTTCAAATTTCTTACTGTGATAGTTTGTGTTTTTTCATTTTATATTTTATTCTAAGTACTGTGATAGTTTGTTAACAAATCAAGTTGTCAAGCACGGGAATTTTTTGTCTCAAAATCAAAAGGAATAAAGAGCAATCCACTTCCATAAACAGATGATTTCTATTTTTCTTGTTAACATGACTTTCCTTCTAATTGCTGGTGTGCAGTGCAATGTTAGTTAAAAAAAAAACACATTTTTCTGTTACATTTTAATGCAAAGAAAGGCCAGGATATTAGTTAAAAGACCAGAAAAGGCAGATCCAGTTGCCTTGGTACAAAAGTAGCATTTCTATTTCCTGTTGGCAGATGTATTTGCCAGGAAATGTCTATTGAAATAAATTTAGATGACTGAATGACTGAGCCAGTACAGTGGATTTGTCCATTTTCATTGTCAAGCATCAGCACTGGCACTTAACCTGAGTATAAAAGAGCAGAAAGAGACACATGACTAAACTTACAATGAAAGATCTCCCCCAATCATTAATGGCTGTCAAATACGATGTTTTGCTGGCTCCCGGCATGAGCATACATAACATGCATATGTATCGTAGAGCTGATGGAATCAATATCACTATGTGGTGAAAAGTCATCTTAGCGCCTTGATTTCTGAAGGAAGGAAGAGGTAATCCCAGTGTAGTTTGCGTTCGCTGTTAAATATGTCTGAGACAGTCAAATAAGGCTCAAAATATACAGGCATCAGCCAAACGCTGTCTAACCCTATCAAACACAGGTCAGTGCCATCACTGCAACCCATTAAAATTTCCTCCAGCAAAGCTGCTGAGCTCTCTGGACACACAGAAAGCCTAGAATTGGAGACAGAATTACACTGGCGTTGTATAAATAATCTAACTGTGACCTATGGGGTTAAAACCTATAATTGGAGTGATACTTCAAAGCAAGGACTACTTTTTCCATGCTATTTCATGCAGCCAGAGAGGAAGATGCCTTGTTGGGGTTTCATTGGCCAGGAACTGTGCAGCAAAAGTGGTATTTTCAACAGCTGCTGGTACATTTGTGCTCTGACAAATTAGAGGCTAAATCAAAGCATTAAAGAACATCAAAGGCTTAATTTCATGCAAAAACAAGTACTCCAACTGGATCTATTTTACAGTGAATTAATAATGCAGATTCACATAGAACAGAATGGAGATGCTTTGTGTTTCAGGTCTAGAAGAGTTTTTTGTGTGTGTGTGTGTGTGTGTGTGTGTGTGTGTGTGTGCTTGAGGGTTTGTTTGTGAGATGTAAGGGCCATAGAGGTTTTTTATTAAGAAGGAAATGATAATTTTTTCATATGTTAGATACATTCAACAAATTTACTAAATGGTAACTGTTTCAACTGAGATGAATTGATTGCCATTAGCTAAGGATACAGATATAGTATGGCAATGAAGGCAGTGCCAAGATGCGCACAACTAGATGACTGAGCTAGGCAATCACCCTCCTAAATATATAATTGCTCTAGATGCCAAAAAGCGCCTCCTGCCTTTTGATATAGGGAAAATATACACATATGTACATGCACACTACTCACACAATAGAAGTATGCATATTGACAAACACATGGTTAGACCAAACGTACTCAACAGTTGGTTAGTTTGTTGTTGTTTTCTTATGGTGCTAGAACCTTGCAAGGTTCCATTTCACTGCACTGAGGGTAACTGTTTTCTTCATTTCATTTCAGAGATAGCACACTACCAGAACTTCTCCTGGTGTCACAGTACTCTCATGTGGTGCTGGGGCTCCAACCCAGACCTCTCAGATGACAAGCATATAAATGACCAAGTGACCTATTGATTCCCCAATGACTCTTTTCAAAGATGAAAATGTCTGAAACATTTAATAGCAATTGAAAACTCAGAAAAGGAACATCAAAAACTCTCCAATTGCTATTCACTGTTGACTTGAACGAAGAAACAGTCTCAAGATGCTGTTTGTTTGTTTGTTTGTTTTTCAACTACTTAGAAATGGTGACAGATGCAAGCTCTCTCTTCTTGCTACACTGGGACTTAAGTTTTAAAATTTGTATGAAGGTACATGAAAATCATAGCAGTTTTATTTGGCTAGATTCATTTTATTATCACTAAGTTCTAAATATTAATTTGGTCCAGGACTGCCCTAAGAATATCAAGAATTAGCCCTTCCCCCCATCCCGCCCCAGTATACAAGTCACAAAGAGAAAAAAAAAGTTCAGTTTTGAGGACATTCCCTGGTATCCCCCATGACATTTCAGGATTAGCACAGAACACTTCAGAGAAACTAGAATTACATTGTTTCATATATTAGCATAGTTGGTCATATATGCAACAAGATTTAATAATGGAATGTCTGATTTTTAAAATATCTGAAAGGTTTTATTGAAAACTTTACTCCTTTTAAAAAATCACTCACTAAATTTATTAATGATATTCATTTGGCACTTCAGTCAATTGGAGCCAACTTATGGAAGTAATTCATATCTGTTTTATCTTTAGGAAGATTCTGCCAGCACAGTTCAGTGAGAAGTAACACTAAATACATGAGCTCTGATGTTAGTAGAATGCCCAGTTTGAAAGTAGTGACTTTGTATCTCTTACATATTGCAATAAGTCCCCCGTCCTCATTAATTTTACTGAAGTCTCCAGATGGGAAACAAAATATTAATTTTGTTCAGCCTTAGGCACTGTTGACTGTTAAGGTACTCACTAAATCACTGATCTTACTCACATGAATATTAGATTTCTGCTATAAAAATTTAGGACCCTTGGGTATAGGGTTCAGTTTGTCATAAGTATAATTAATTGTTTCTAAAAATGATTAATTTGTCAAAATAGCAACAACAAAAAACTATTGGGCAGATGAGGCTCCTGAGCAAACTAGCCTACCTTAAAGTCATGGTAATACTCATGAAATTATGCAAATTAATTGACTCTTTCAATGTTGCATAAAATGCTACTTCTAGTATAGTGCATGGAACATTAGGCTGTTCATCCAGCAAATAAAAAAGGGGGGGAGAAAAGTTGCATTTCAGAGGCTGGAATCTTACAAGCAAGTCCTTGTGGTTGAGGATCCTCACAACTATTCAATACAGTCTATTTTCCTACAAAGCAATTGGCTTTCAAGCATTGCACGCAGAACTTTTGCTGTTTATTACACATTTTTCCCCAAGCAACTGTCAAGAAAAAAAAAAAAAAGCAGCTATGTCTTGTGGGCGTGGGCGTTCCCTCCTACTACGACAAAGGGGAAAGAATTACTATTCAAGTGCACTACAGCAAAGTGGTATTTCTTCTATAATTATTTAGCAATACAGGTTTGTACTGAGTGAGACTCACCTGGATCCTCAAAATGTAGGGCACACTGTGTAAAAATCTCCAAGTTTAAATTGTAGGGATCAGTGACAACAGCAAAATCAAAAACATGGTCTATTTAATAGCCAGTCTGAAAGCTAAAAACTCAAGACTCCATTGTCAGACACCAAGTAAAAATGGTAAATTTAGGATGTTCCATAATAGTGAATTTTAAGTATACATACATTCTTTCATAAAGCACCTCAAGCAAATAAGTAGGATAATTCAGAAATAGTTAACAATGAAATCTTTAATTAGTAAAACTTCCCTATAGAACTCTTCATCTGCACTAATCCAGCCTTTAGGTTCATGATTAGTTAACAACTTGTCTGGCTTTATATGTTAACTCACTTTTCAGCCACCAGGTTCCAGATGCTAGCAGGATGCCAACCAGATTTCCCTAGATAGACAAGCCCACCAATATGTCCTGAAGCTCTGATTCCCCAGATCCCTGTCCCACTAGGGAAAGAGAGAGGTAGGCTGGGAGTATGGATCGACCTGTCAACGCCCATGTTCAGCAGGGAAGCAATTACAGAAGCCAGACCTTCCACCTTCTGCACCCCACAATTACCTTGGGTCCATACTCCCAGAGGGTTAAAGAATAGGAAAACTATCAGGGGAGGACATGGGATATGGAGGGTGGTGGGAATTATGTGGAATTGTACCCCTCTTATCCTATGGTTTCGTCAGTGTTTCCTTTTTATAAATAAAGAAGAAGAAGAAGAAGAAACATTCAAACATCATGACAAAAAAAAAAAAAAAGAATTTTCAAGGCTACTAAAAGGCTCTTCCACATAAGATTTAAGGATCTGTTAAAAGATACACACACACACACACAGGACACCCACTGGTTTGTGGCTGTGCTTTCCCCTTTAAACAAATGAAATTGTGTAATCAATTATTATGGTTTGAGACAGCATTCCAGCCTAGCCTAAGAGAAGTGTACTAATTTTCAACTTTCTACCATCAATATTACATTAATAAATAAATCAAAGCATGACTGTTACAATGCAATCTGTGCTCCAGAGTTCTACTGCTTTGACTTTTCTCATTTTTTTAATCTGTGAAAACTTGACCATTTGATAATGAAATTAGAATACTTGATTTGTATCCTGCCTATGCTAGCTTAGTCAGCTTACAATTAAATGCATTCTGTAGATGGGAGGTCACATTTTTCTCTGATTCTATTCCATTTTCTGAAGACTATCTCATTTGACTTATGTTAAATGAGAAAGTCATGGCACAGTGGATAGCAGATAAATGTACTTTAAGACACATATATATGTATTATATATGTGTATACATATATAAAGATTTTCTGATAGCATCCCAAGTGAATTTTCACAGAACATTTTTTTTTTCCTCCAGTATCACTGCTGGTCTCGGTGCCTGCACCACGAATCCACCGCTCCTTGGAGGCCATTTTTCCCCCCTTTTGTTGCCCTTGTTGTAGCCTCATTGTAGTTATTATCATTGCCATTGTTGATGCTGTTCGTTGCTGGATAGGACAGAGAGAAATAGAGAGAGGAGGGGAAGACAGAGAGGGGGAGAGAAAGACACCTGCAGACCTGCTCCACTGCCTGTGAAGCGACTCCCCTGCAGGTGGGGAGCTGGGGGCTCGAACCAGGATCCTTACGCGGGTCCCTGCGCTTTGTGCCACATGCACTTAACCCACTGCGCCACCGCCCGACCCCCCTTCACAGAACATTTTTAAGCACACATTTTATAATTTGCTCTTTAACTAGCATGTCTTGGGGAAACATGGTGTTCCACAGTGTTGGGGTACTGTCAAAACTTAAATCTACTTACTTTTAAATCTATATATTTCTTGAACAACTATTCTGTGTACTCTCTTCATGGTAAGGCTGTTTTGCATAGGTATCTAGACAAGTCTTCCATGAATACATTCTTGAAAAAAAAGCCAATAATTCCTCACACTGCATTCTTACCCACACAGAGATATCAACATGTCAACATTAAAGCATAGCCAGAAATTCTTGTTTCCTATGTTTACAATATGGTGCTTTAAGAATTTCTTTCATAACTAGCAAATAATGACAAGATAAGCAAGCAAACATATTCCCCTCCCAAAGCACATGATGATAGAAAGTAATGAATAAGTACACAAGCTAGCAAAAAAATCAGAAAAATAATTAAAACCATGTTCATTTAAACTAATTATGAGTCATCTATAAGATTACGCAATTCTGTGATGCAAGTGTGTTTTAAATCATTTACGATCATGACCCTGTTGCCTGTATTGTGTAGGTAGTAAGGGGATTTCAATATGTGTGGGCTCTCAATCATTTCTTGATCCATATCCCACAAGGAATATTAAGTGAGTGACCATGTTTGTTTGAATGCCTGAGCTGCATGTACACTGTCCATGTTACATTCCGTTCTAGCTAGGGGCCTGGAGCTCATTGGCCTAACTTGAAACAGATGGGACAGAAGCTTCTCCATCTATTTTCACTGCCAGCTGGAGATTGTTGTATGGATCTCAGCTTTCTCATGCAGCTAGACAAAAGGCCCAAATGAATACATATAAATGGGTAGCATGTTTAACAATCTCCAGGTATTCCCTTCATCACCTTTCAGATGAGGCTTTCTGCTCCTTGAGAATCCTCCCATCAAGCTGCCACTAGAAACTCAATCATTTACATACATACCAATAGAAGAAGGACCACTAACACTATATATAAGGCTGTCACAAAGTGTCAAAATATCTCACACCATCTCTTCTGGTTGTTTCTTCTCTCTGCCATGTGTTGCTAAACTGCACAGTAAATTTGAAAACCAAGCAGCTCATATCTGTACGACTATAAGATTTGTACAGGATACACTGCTTAGATCAGTTAATAACTTTGAGATAGGAAAGGCCTTGAAACTGAAACTTGAAGTTGTAAAAAGCATTTGCACACTAGTTCACTCAAGAAAAAAAAAAAAACATCAGTGTCATCTATATTGCATTTATTGGGAACTAGCACTGATTTGTCACTGCATTTGACCTTTTTATAATTCCGTTGTCTTTTTACCAGAGCACCGCTCATTTCTGGCTTTTTTTGTGGTGCCAGGGATAAAACCTGTGGTCTCAGAGTTTCAAGCATGAAAGTCTTTTAACATAACCATTATGCCATCTGCTCAGCCTCTGTCACTGCAGTTAAACTGTGTAACCCTTCTGTGATCTCCGCTCACATCTTCAATACAAGAACTATGAGGCACGGAGAAAGCCTTAGGCCTGTCCTAGCACCTTGGACATACAACATGAAGCTGCACCACTGAACTCTGATGCTCCTGCACTGTCTGCCTTCAAGACTAATTTTTCTCAATTGTACTTCCCTAATGCCTCCTCTATCATTTCTCTAAAATCCTCCCCACCCCACTCCCACACTGAAAATAGGCCCCTGGTCCCCGATGCCAATATGAACTCTTTATCAAAGATTCCATGCTCCTGAAAGTCTTGAACCTGTTTTTCCTTTGTAATACCAGCAAGTTCAAGAGCATCTTGCACAGAATAAGTGCTTGCCAGGGGATGTTACAAAGAAAGGAATCTACACAAAAGATGAGAATCAAATGTCCATCACAATCACTATGTTCATTCTCTGTGGTCCAAAAAATATAACCCAAAGCATGTATTATGTGTGAGACCAGGCTGCCTTTTTCTTAGCCACATAAGAGTCATAAGTATTATTATCACTTCCTACTCACAAGTCACCAAAATTGAAAAGTCTTTCTAGTTTCAGAGACTGGGAATATAATCTAGGCTAGTTCACATTAAAACCACTTCCATCCAAGTCTTTAAGAAAAGGCCCTAGGACTCTTGTCAATTTCTTTCTGCACAGCTCTGCCCTGCAAGCTCTTGTACTAGAAGACTCAGTTCTGTTTTCAAAATGGCAACTTGTTATGAATTAACAATCCCATGCAAAGAAAAAAAAAAACCAAAAGCAGCACACGCTCAGAAACCTCATTTGCATCACAAATAGCAAACCTGCCAGGTTTTTTGTTTTTGCTACCCTGCTGCCATTTTGCCAGGGAACAACAGAAAAATTAAAACCAGCATGTGTCTGTGTCTCCTTCCAGGTGAGGTACAGAGTTTGAAGAAAGTGAAGCTGTTAGTCAGTCGATTATTCAGCTCACCATGTAAACAAATAAATGCCTTCCTCCCTTCCCAACAAAGAAAAGAAAGAGGGCAGAGACAGCCACCCCAGAATACCGGTCAGGTTCTCGACTCAATGACCAGAAAAAAAACAAAGGGGAAAAAAAAAAGCAATGGAATGGAATGGAATGGAGAAGCACTCATTCTCCTTCAAAGAGAAACTATTTGAGATCAAAAACAGCAATGTTCCAAGTAAATACATAATAATCAGTTGCAGCAAATGCCAGCATTAAGATTTAGCTTAGCCAAACTCATTTAAAACATCCATATTCAATGTGACATACTCCCAACTCTTTGAAAACTCACTGTCATGGTGTTTGACTGTTAGCAATTGATCTTATTTGACCTCTGCATCAATTTGGCCTGCAAAGCAGTTATCAGTTCTAGCTAAGCAATCAGCTAGATCTGAAAGGGCAGTGTCTCCTTTGCAGTTACTCGCCTGGGAAGTTGATGATGCAGATAATCTCAGCTTCAAGTCCAAATGCCCAGAACTCAACTCCAAGTCCCCCAACTGTCATCTCTGTCTCCTATCACTAGCATCAGCAACATGTTTCAGGTAACCCAGTCTCCTCACGGTAGGGAGAGGCGGTGAGTCAAACAAGGAAGCAGAAAACAAGCTTCTCAAGCTTCTAAATTAGATACACCACGTGGCCTCACATTGAGTCTGTTTTTCACTGATAGACCCTGCTCATACTGGTCACCACCTGCAAACTATAAGGCAGCAGATTGCCCACACCATCTCTTCGGCTCTCATTAATGCCAAGAGAATTATTGAGATGGCAGAGGGTTGTGCAAGGAAGAGACTGCACTCTCTGGGTGTGGGTGGCCATCCAGACTTCATGGCTTCCACCGTTCCTCTTGAGGTACCTGTGACTCACAGACCAGAGGAAGAAGGGTAGGTTGCACTGAGCACCTGAGTCCCATACTTGGTTCTTCCTACAGAAAAAAATGACTTCACCGGCTGGACTTGGACAGCAGTATTGGCATCACCTGGGAACCTTGGAGGTCTGCAGGCTCTCAGCCATCCCAGTTTATGGGATCAGAAGCTGTGTGGCTCAGGCCACCAGGTGTAGGTGATGCATATGCACAAAAAGGTTTGAAAGGCATTGGTTCCCAACTCGGAACCCTTAGGCCTTTTGCTGTGCAAAAAAGACTTGTGCAGTTGGTGGTTATCAGAAGGGTAAGATTAGGTCAGAAAAAGGAGTGACAGGAAGTGAAGTTATGTAAATAATGCTGGTTGGGGATGAGGGTAGGTTGCAAAGAGACTTTCATGCCCGAGGCTCTGAAGTACCAGGTTCAGTCCCTTGGACTAAGCTAGAGCTGAGCCACACTCTTGGGGGGACAAAGTGGGGGGGGGATGCTGATCCTCGGTTGTTCTACTAAGACCACTGTGATTTTTTGCTAGCTCATGAGTGAGGAGACGAGCACATTGTATCTGAAATCCCATCCTATCTAATTACCACTAGTTGTTTTGGTTGACTAGATGATTTCTAAGATGGTTGAAGAATCCGTAGAAAATACCTCATGATAGGTCATTTTTGTGGACACCAAGGGTTCCTATAGGTCTTGCAACCAGATGTAATTTGGGAACCTGGGCTGCTTCATAGTGCTATAGCAAAACCAGATGGTGATAGCACTTCGGCTGGCTAGAGAACATTCTGGCATCTATGGATAAATGTGATTTCATCTCTTATGCAATATAAAATCTCTACTACAAATAAGAAAAATTGCCATTAGGATGTTGGATGTGAATGAAAGCCAACAGAATTAATGGATTCCATTAAAAGTTTCTTTTGAGGGGGGAGAGGGGGGTTTCAAGCCCCTTGTCCCCACCTGCAGTGAGGAGGCTTTTAAAAAATTATTAGTTATTTAATATTGATTTACAAAACTGTATGTCAACATGGGTATAATTCCACCACACCATTCCCCCCACCGGAGTTCTGAATCTTCAGTCTCCCCACTGCAATTCCCCTAACATTGTAGACAAGTTTCTTAAGCAAACTGAAACCACTAGACCAGAGACAACACTAAAATGGAACAATGTTTCTTTTTAAAAATTTTTTAAATCATCTTTATTTATTGGATAGATACATTCAGAAATCGAGAGAGAAAGGAGAAACACAAAGGGAGAGACAGAGAGAGAGAGACAAAGGGACATCTGCAGCCCTGCTTCACCACTCTCAAAGCTTTCCCCCTACAGGTGGGGAGCAGGGGCTTGAACCTAGGTCCTTGCACATTGTAACATGTTCACTCAGCCAGGTGTACCACCACCCAGCCCCTGAACAATGTTTCTATAATCACATAAACAGCTATGAAAGTGTTTCTACCTTGAAATTAGAAATCAGAATAGCTTTTTATTTATTCATTTGTTTATTAACTGCTATGTAAAGTCTGACTTTGGTGAGTTCTGACTTTTGTTAATCCATTTGTTAAGCTTAATGTACCATTCTTTTTTCATAATTAATCCTAGAAAACACAGGAGCTATGTCTAACTATCCTCCTAACTTAGTTACTAAAAATTATACCCAGTGCATTTTTTCCTGGATCTGTACACATTTTGTACAGTTGTGTTTGTTTTGGCTCATTCCTGAAATTCAATAGACAATTTATAAACCCCAAATTGCCAGCAAATTCGAGAAGAGGAAAATGCTATCATGGTCACATAGGGATAGTTAATACCAAAGACAGAACTGCATTCTCTGAATTATAACTACTCCTAAATATAGTTCTGAAACAGCAGTCTTTACCTATGGCAAAAGATACAATGTCTGTGTTCTGTCTACAGCATTTACAACAAAGCTCCTTCCATAATAAAATAGACAAGATGTGTGTGACATAAATGAACTAAGGTAGCTAAAAAAAGAATAGCTTTTCCAATACCTGAACTTTAGAAAAATCAGAATTTAGGCCAAGTCCAACTTACTTGGACAATGTTTCCCACACTGTTCTTTGAAAAGCACCAATTCATTGCAATATCTTTGATTGATAATATTAAGTATAGTATTATATCTAAGGTATGTAAAGACAAATAACTTATTGAGCCAGTGAACTATCACCTGGATAGTATGCTATTTTGCCATATACATGATAAAGGTTCAAGCCTGGCCACCAACCACACTGAAGCAAGCTTCAGTGGTTTCTTTCGCTGTCTTTCTTTCTTTCTTTCTTTTAATTTTTTTATTATCTTTATTTGCTTATTGGATAGAGACAGCCAGAAATTGAGAGGATGGAGATAGGTAGAAAGAGAAAAAGAGAGAGAGAGAGAGAGAGAGAGAGAGAGAGAGAAAGAGAGAGAGAAGAAGAAGAAGAAGGAGGAGGAGGAGGAGGAGAGGAAGAAGGGGGACCTGTAGCACTGCTTCACCACTTGTGAAGCTTTCTCCATACAGGTGGGGGCCAGGGGCTCAAACCCAGGTCCTGGTGTACTGGTACTGTAATGTGTGCTCAACCAGATGCGCCACCACCCAGCCCCTTTTTCCTTCTCTTTCATCCACTTTCTCTCTGCCACTGCATATCTGTCTCTATCTTAAAAAAAAAAAAAAAAAAAGCTGACATAAACTTACAAAGTTTTCAAAGAGAAAACTGATACTATTCTAAATACACAGCAATTTAACCTGCTCTAGAAACTCCAGAACCTATGAGCACATTCATATGCAGAAATGACTATAGACATATATATCCAGTAAATCACATATAAGACAAATTCAGGGTGGATTTTTTTTTAGGTATTTATTTTCCCTTTTGTTGCCCTTGTTTTTCATTGTTGTTGTAGTTGTTGTTGTTATTGATGTTGTTGTTGTTGGCTTCAAAGTCTTTCAAAGTCTTTCCAGCCTCCATATATTTTCTACTTACAAAATGCAGGTATAAAAATATATACTAAGAAAGCAGGTATGGAAACATGAGTGCCAGCACTGTTGTTAGATTCAAAGCATGTGGAAAAAAAAAATCCCACGAATGTTTGTAGTTGAGAAATAGGTGATAATTTTTAAAAATTTAATTTAATTATTATCTTTTTCAGGAGTTTTTTTTTTTTAATTTATTTGGAATGTATGGGGACATATTATTGCCCACTGACTAGAGCTTTACGGAGCCACATGAACATTAAGTGACTCAGCTGAGACATGACTATGTTTCTCCTTTATAAAGAAGTACCTAAAAAATAAAAGAATATAAATCATACCCTCCCGTGTGCATAAGCAACAGAGATAAGCCATTATCATTTTGATTTAATGACTTCCAAGCTTTGGGCACTTGGAAGTGTGTAAAGATGCATCATGTCATTTTCCCTGCGTAAAAAAAGAACAGAAACAGGGATGTGAGATGTGACACCCAGAGACGATACTCGCACTCCACTTAAAAGAGACAGTCTGCTCTGTCTCTCTGTTTTATAAAATGTAAATGCACTGGATGGTGGAACTATATATTTTGCATCTCCCTTCTGTGAGACCCACCGGGGCACCCAGGGAAAGAAGATGTAGCTCAGTAGGGTTTTTCATGTGAAATATTTACATGAAAAATTGAGCATTTTAAGCCTTTCACGTTCATTCTTTTTCATCCTGCAATAAAATATTCATACAATGCGAAAACACTGCAGTTGTTACAGCATCTTAATTTAAGAAAATAAACAATGTGATGGTGATTTCCGAGAAATGCCTTGCAATAGGATAAAAGAAACACCAAGAGAAGGAAAGGAAATTATATTTTTAATCTCC
The DNA here is from genome assembly GCF_950295315.1 of Erinaceus europaeus. Lineage (NCBI taxonomy): Eukaryota > Metazoa > Chordata > Mammalia > Eulipotyphla > Erinaceidae > Erinaceus > Erinaceus europaeus. The sequence continues at coordinate 25,572,467 of NC_080170.1, read as the reverse complement.
TATAATTTAATATTTAACAAAGCAACCCTTCACTTTTATTTCAAACAGAACACCTTTTTTATTAGTGAAATCAAGACAAATACAGTAGGCACTGAGCAGATTATTTGCTTGTTTTATAGGTTCTCAGTTTGTAAAATGGTATTACCGCTTTTATTACTTCATAGCTTGAGTTCATCAAGTAACTAAGTCTACAAATTCAGACTCCTTCCAGTAACTTCTTAGGAAGTGATTTGGATTACATATTTGAGTTTGGGTCCTGTCATTCTTTTTTTTTTTTATCATAAAGGTAGGTGGTTGATAAAATACTACTGAGAGCTAAAAAAAAAAAAAAAGAAAAGAAAATACACAAAAAATAATTTACAAGTTTCTCAAAAGGAATTCCTCTCTAGATTTATTTTGCATTCCCTATTGGAGTCTGTGATAAGAGTGAAAGGCAATAAAATTTAGCTGGTTTGTAAAGGATCTGCCATTTGTAAATTAAATGTAACATTTATACAGTGTATCTAAACATGACCATTACACCAAGATAATAGATCATGAACTTTAAAACAACATAGAAGCAAATGGCAATGTATGTTTCAGTCTCCGTAGGAGGAAGATAAGTAACTCATGATCAAAGAAGTTGAATCATCAGAAAAAAAAAATAATAAGTTCATAGGTTGCTATGTAAATCATAGAAGACCCAGTCTTTCATATTTAAAAAGTATGAAAGCATATAAGTATGGTAGCATATAAGTAAAATTTATATGTTATTTTAGCTGGCATTAACTGCTATTTATAAAGATTACCTTTTGAAAGGGACCAACATTGTTCAGTTAGAATATGTAGGCAGGGGTGTCTCTGTCTCTTTGTTTCCCACACACAAGGCATGTGAAGAGAACTATCAGTCATTTAGATGCTTGTACTTCGTTTCTGGAAATAATTTTGCTAGACTATATTAGATGCAGGTAGGATTCTGATGGCTCATCAGAAAAACACACAAACAAGAGGCTGCTGAAACATAAGAAGTGAGGTTGCCTTTGATGTCCTCCAAACTTTATGAATTAAAATTAAGTGTTAGAACTCTGCAGGAAGGAAATGCCCTGGGTGTTCAGGGGTTAACCTGTGAGCAAGGGTCAAGAGGAACTGAAGTAACCAGATGTTAGAGAACCCCAGGTATCCCCCTCCCAGTTGGTGATCTGGCTCTCTGACCCCACCTTGTCTGGGTCTGTGTGCTTGAATCATGGTGCTACCCAAGGTCCTCCTGACTCTGGCCTCCAGAGTTCCTGACCTGAGCTTGCCAGGCTGGCTTTGCTTTGTGGTGAGCCTGACTTTGACCTGACAGGTCTAATGTCCTGCTCTGTTTCTGATCTGCCTTCCTGCCTTCCTGTCTATGGGATCCAGGCCTTTACCTCTCGATTTCCACAGCCTGATCTCAGCTTTGGCCACTCCTTCCATTTGATGCTTTGGCATTTTTATGAATAGATCTTTACACTTGCCAGCATATCTATTCTACAAGAGTGACTCTAGCCGATTCCTTCTCAAGTTTTAGATTCCAGTGGCATTCAAAGTTTCTACATCTTTAACTATATGTAAATCATAAACCTTTATATAAGATATATGGATAGACAGCTAGATATAGACATTGAATACTAAAGTCATCAGTAAGTTGAAGGTAGCAAGAAGTTAGATTTTGAATGATATCCTGTTTTTCTCTACTAATACAAAGCCTGGTAAAATCAACTGTGTGTGGGTGTGCTATGGAACTATACATTATAATTTTACAATCTTGTGACAAACTAGTAAGAACAAATAAAAAAATCAGCCGTGTATTTTCAAAACACATAAAAATAATTTCCTTGTTATGGTGAGCTAACTCATCAGGAAAGGTGCCCGCTTTGCCAGACCAGACCAGCAACCCAGGCTCAAGTTTGGCCCCCACTGAACTGGAAAAGCTTTGGTGCTGAGTCTCTCTCTCTCAATCTCTCTCTCTCTTCACTCTCTCTCTCTCTCTCTCTCTCTCTCTCTCTCTCTCTTTCTCTCTCTCTCTCTCTCTCCCTCTCCCTCCTTCCCTCCCTCCCTCCTTCTCCTTCCCTCCTCTCCCTTCTTTCCTTTCTTCCTCTTTTTTCTGTCTATGTCTCCGTGTCTCTCAATCTGGGAAACAGCCCAAAGCAGAGAAACAAAAACTAAACTATAAAATGTGCATGTAAATTCAAAGTAGAAATCTCCTTCCTAATAAATAAACACAGTAAACTTCATTTTGTGTGGCATCCTTTTTGGAAATATGATGTGGGATGAAGGTGTCACACTGTGAAATTTTAATTAAAGCATACATAAAATTCCAGTGGTTGGTCAAGAATTATCACAAACTTGATTTTGCCTATCAGTCAAACTTTGTTAGCTAGTGTAATTGCAAACTAAATGTCCCTGTATTTTTAGTACATATAACAGGGGGGAAAAATCTACTGATGGTTAAATAACTGAACTGGGAGTTTATTTACTCAATACAGTAAAACTGTATTGTACTGAGAAAATCAACTCCAACCTACAATAAATCAGCCAGTAAGCCCTAGGTAAATTTTGCATCCTCAGAACACCAGAGAATAAATATCATGTACACAGGAAAACCCCATGTAGCTTCATAAAACTAATTAATGAACACTGCCTATCCCAGTCCTTTCTCTATGATGTTCTGTGAATAACTGTGGTTTAAGGGAAGCTGATAAAATGTGAAGTCCAGAATCAATCCAGAATTAAGTCAGGCAAGTCACTCTACAACTCTCTGACAAAAATCCTGGGTCCCCAAGCTGGGTACCCCTATAACTGTGTCAGTCTGCATATGTTCCTGGGAACCCAGTCAGAAGTAGATTGCTAAACAAGATATGCAAAGATGGCAAGACTGAGGGTGACTGCAGAACCACTCCAAATTTTCTGAATATTTGCTTGGAGGTCAGATGCTGACTGAGTTCTGTGAGCAAAATAATACTTAGTCCCAATGTTGCTCAAGTGGTGATGTTTTGAAGTACCCAATAAGAAATAACAGTGAATTTCAGTGAACTTCAAGTCAGCCCCCAAGTCTATAAAGATTGAATTATATTTCCACCTCTTTTTTAAAGGTTTTATTTATTTATTAATGAGAAAGACAGGAGGATAGAGAGAAATAGTCAGACATCACGCTGCCAGGGATTGAACTTAGGACCTCATGCTTCAGAGTCCAATGCTTTATCCACTGAGCCATCTCCTGAACCACTATTTCCACCTCTCTCAACACATTTATTATTATTATTATTCTATGAAAATATAAGCTGCCATCAATTTTGAATATTTGTTGCTTCTTTTTAAGTTTTTTTTGTTGTTGTTTTTATTTTATTGGATAGAGAAAGTCAGAAATTGAGGGGGGTGATTGAGAGAGACAGAGAGACATCTGCAGCCCTGCTTCACCATTTGTGAAGCTTCCCCCCTGCAGGTGGGGACTGGGAGCTCAAACCTGGGTCCTTGTGCACTGTCACATGTGCGTTCAACCTGGTGTGCTACCACCCGGCCCCCATATTTGTTGCTTCTTAACAAGGAGGGAATTCCTACTCTTTACCAGCAACCAAACGGACATATTGTAATGCCTCCCACAGGAAAGCAAAGAGATTATATGATTATAATGTCTTCACCAGGGTAGATCCTATAATACATTCTGGCAAGTGCAGTGTTTGTGTTGGAGGAAGAAGTAATATTAAAAAGACAGTGACCGACAAAATGATAAATCCCTCAAGTGCGTAATTCATGTCTTACTGCCCTCTCTGAGTCTCCAGCCTTCCTGAGTGGAGCTCAGAGAAACACTGTCCATCATGGATTACTGGGGTGGGGTGGGTGGGTGGGGGCTGGCAGCTAATGCTTTCTCCAGGTAACCAAGGTAATAGCATCCTGGTTTAAGTTGTGTCATCTCCACTGGATCAAGTGTGAGACCATGTTCAACCCCCAGAAATGGTCGAGTGGAATTGACCTGATGAAGGAGGGGCTGTCCTAGCTGCTGCCAGACCATATGCCAACCTGTCTTGAACCCCATCTGGAAAAGAACAAAGAAAAAAAAGCCATGAACTTGGCATCCTTTCTAGATTCAGCTGGCATATAAAGAAAGAGTCTCCATGCTGCCCGTTGGTACTTTGGGGCCCACCAGCATTGTTTACATTCATCATGCTGCCTGGAATAAGTTACCATTAGGATCCGCAACGTAACAATGGCACACCAGGTTCAGTGCACAAATCACAATGGACCTGGGTTTAAGTCCTCAGTCCATACCTGAAGAAGGGAAGCTTCACAAGCAGTTAAACACATCTGCAGCTCTCTCTCTCTCTCTCCCCCTCCCCCTCCCCCTCCCCCTCCCCCTCTCCCTCTCCCTCTCCCTCTCCCTCTCTCTCTCCCTCTCTCTCTCTCTTTCCTCCAGGGTTACTGCTGGGGCTCAGTGCCTGCACTACAAATCTACTGCTCCCGGAGGCTTTTTTTTTCCCTTTTGTTGCCCTTGTTGCTTAATGTTGTTGTGGTTATTATTATTGTTGTTGTTATTGATGTCATCATTGTTGAATAGGACAGAGAGAAATGGAGAGAGGAGGGGAAGACAGAGAGGGGGAGAGAAAGATAGACACCTGCAGACCTGCTTCACCGCTTGTGAAGCAACTCCCCTACAAGTGGGGAGCCAGGTAGGGCTCGAACCGGATCTTTATGCCAGTTCTTGCGCTCTGTGCCATGTGCACTTAACCCGCTGCGCCACTGCCAGAACCTCTCTATCTCTAGCTCCCCTCCCTTTTCAATTTCTCTCTGTCCATTAAATTAAATAAACAGGTAAGTGTTAAAGTTTAGGATCCAGTAAGATAGGCAAAAATATTTTTGCTCTCTTAAAGTGTTTCCATTTCTTTTTGTAGCACTATGGAACTCTTCCCTCTGTCTCCCCACTGAGGTCAATAGGAAGTGAGCAGGAGTAAACCTAGCCATGAGGTTAGCAAATCTAAAGTTAAACATGGGTGGAAATGGTGTGTCAAGTTTGTGGGGACAAACCCACTAGGACAATAACCCTGAAAAAAACAGAGGAAGAAAGAGGAAAATGCAGGTCAACATAGTTAAATCTGTTTTTTTAAGAACTTACTTTTTTAATTAATTTATTTTACTTGATAGGACAGACAGAAATTTAGAGGGAAGTGGGAAATAGGGAGGAAGAAAGACCCCCTGAAGACCTCTTTCGCCATTTGTGAAGCTTCCTCCCTGCAAGTGGGGGGGAGAGGGGGCTTGAACCCAGATCCTTGCACAATGTAATGTGTGTGCTTAACCCTGGTTAGATGTACCACCACCTAGCCCCTAGAAGGGTTTCTTTATCCCCAGTCCTCACCAACACTTGTTTCTGTCCTTTCTAATATATGAGATTCTCATGTGTCTGAAGTAATATTTCATTGTTGTCTTTATTTGTATTTCTCTTGTAATCAGGGATTTTGAGCATTTTTTTTTCTCAAAAATGAGTCTGCTGACTTTCTTTTTATTTTCTTGGGTGAATATTCTCTCCTTATCATCTCCTCATTTTTAATGAGGTTGGTTGAGGTTTTTTATTACTGTTGCTGAGTTATATGAGTTCTTTATATATTGTTTTTCTAAACTATTCTTTTTTAACTTCATTTATTTTATTTGATAGGACAAAAAGAAATGTAGAGGAAAAGGGGACAGAGAGAGAGAGAGCAAGAGTGAGAGAGTAAGCAAGTGAGTGAGTGAGAGAAAAAGAGAGAGGGAGAGGGAGAGGGGTAGGAGAGGGGGAGGGGAGAGAGGTAGAGGGGAGGGGGAGGGGAGAGGGAAAGGTAGAGGGGAGGGGGAGGGAAGAGGGAGAGGGAAGGGAAAGGGGGAGAGAGAGGGAAAGGGAGTTGGGGAGGGGAGGGGGAGGGAGGGGGAGGGGGAGAGTGAGAGGGAGAGGGGAGGGGGAGGGGAGGGGGAGGGGAGGGGGAGGGGAGGGGGAAGGGAGGGGGAGGGGAGGGGGAGGGGAGGGAGAGGGGAGGGGGGGAGGAGAGGGGAGGGGGAGGGGAGGGGGAGGGGAGGGGAGGGGAGGGGAAGGGGGAAGGGGAGGGGGAGAGGGAGAGGGAGAGAAGAGACTTGCAGCACTGCTTCACCACTCATGAAGTTTTCCCCTCTGCAGGTGGGGACTGGGGCTTGAACTCAGTTCCTTGCCCACTGTAATTGTGCACTTAACCAGATGCACCACAGACCAGCTCCTTATATGGTGTTGTTTATTTTTTCTTTTTGTCCTTTGATGTATGGTATGTTAAGACCTTATTTTGTTGTGCAGAAGCTTTTCAGTACGATGTAATTCCATTAGTTTATTTTTGCTTTTTTTTTTCTTGCTGTTAGACTTGAGTCTTCGATGAAGATACAATACAAACATTATAGAGTATCTTGCCACTGCTTTCTTCTATGAACATTTTAAATTCTGAGCTAACATTCAAATCTTTAATGCACTGGAGTTGACTTTTGTGCATGGTGATACTCAGTTTTAACCCAATTTCCCCAGCACCATTTATTGAAGACTCCCCCCCCCCATTTAATGTTCTGAGTTCTCTAGTCATAAATTAGTTGCCCAGGGGCTGGGTGGTAACACACCTGATTGAGCGCACATGTTACAATGTGCAAAGACCCAGGTTCAAGCCCCCTGATCCCCACCTGCAGCAGGAAAGCTTCAGGAATGGCGAAGCAGTGCTGCAGGTGTCTCTCTGTCTCTCTCCTTCTCTATCACCTTCCCTCTCCATTTCTGGCTGTGCCTAGCCAATAAATAAATGAAGATAATAAAAAAATGTCTTGTTCAAAAAAAATTAGTTGCCCATAGGTACAAGGGCTAAATTCTGGGCTCTCAAATTCTACTCCACTTTTCTGTGTGCCCATTTTTGTTCCAGTACTATGCAGTTTTGATTATAATAGTCCTGTAATATAATGTGAAGTCGGGAAGTGTGAGGTCTCCATTTTTGTTCTTTCTTTCTTCAAGAATACTTTCGTGATGCTGAGTATTGTCTGGTTCAAGATAGACTTGTGTGGCTTTTGTTATATATTTTTTTTACAGAAATTGAGTCAGGTAGGGATAACATTAAATATGTATATAGTTTTTTGGTAGGAATATAATTTAAAGATGCTAAATCTATCTTTCTATTTCTTTTTGTATTTTTATATTTCCTTTAGTAGTAACTCATAATTTTTCCCTGTATGAGTCTTTCATCACCCCTGTTTACTTTATTCCTAGATACTTAAAAATTTTGCTGCTATCGTAAATGGAATCAATTTCTGGATTTCTGAATTGCTATTTTCATGGAGGAATGCCACTGATGTTTTTATTTGGTATAATAATTTTGTAGCCTGCCACCTTAGTATTATAGTATTATAGGTTTATAGGTTTCAGGAGTTTATGCTTTTTTTAAAAAAAAATTCTTTTTAATTGGATAGAGACAGCCAGAAATTGAGAGAGAAGGGGAAGACAGAGAAGGAGAGAGACAGAGATACCTGAAGCTCTGCTTCACCACTTGCAAACCTCCCCCCTGCAGGTGGGGACCAAGGGCTCCAACCCAGGTCCTTCCACACTATAACATGTGCGCTCAACCAGGTGTGCCACCACCTGGCCTCTTCTGCTTGATTTTTTATATGTTTGTTTATTTATTTATTCCCCTTTTTGTTGCCCTTGTTTTACTGTTGTAGTTATTATTGGTGTTATTGTTGTTGGATAGGACAAAGAGAAATGGAGAGGGAGGGGAAGACAGAGAGAGGGAGAGAAAGACACCTGCAGCCGGGGGTTTGAACCGGGATCCTTACACAGGTCCTTGCGCTTTGCGCCACTTGCGCTTAACCCACTGCGCTCTGCTTGATTTTTTAAAAGAGAATTTTCAGACTTGGTGCTTGGATCTGAATTCTACATACTAATGTATAAATCAGTTTACAAATGCCCTGTCATTGGCCCTCAACATTTCCACCTGTCTTTTCATACCACTGTATACTTTAACATTCTGCCTAATTTTACTTCAGGCATTTTTTTCACTTAACTTTATGACTAGCAAAAAGTATTTAATTAAGTCAACACTTAGTACAGACTGTAAAGGAGTTTTAGTAAGGGTATTCTTTCATGGCTAACATGTTCATTATTAATAGAATAATATAATTGAGAAGAGTTTGGAAGAGGAACAGAAATATTTTTTCAACAGAAAGTAAGACACTTTCTGATTTTATCTCCTCTCTCATAAAGCTTAAGAACAGCAGGTTAAGCAAATTACCATTCTTAAGCTTGCCAGCCCCTAAGTGAATGATCGAATTTGAAGACTTCAGTGAGAGCAGCTTTTTTTTTTCTAAATACCTTCCTACTTAGCAACCTAAAGGGAACCATCACATCAGTAACACCTTCTATGCGCTGTCGAGTCCCAGCTTGAACACACTAAACTCCAGGGCTTTTGAAATCTCTAAAGCCAATCACACATAAGACAGATTCTATATTGCAGGGCTGGGTGGCTACACTTCAGCACAAAACAATATTTCAAGCTTCCTGATATACATGTGTCACCTCTTTGTGACAAATAGCTGGTATTAATTAGGCACTAGACTTGGTGAGATTGCTGTTATTAACTGAGAGAAGATGGGTTGGATTTAATTGTGTGTGACATCAAAGTCAAGTGACTGATATTTCAAGCATCATTTAAAATGTTTGATATTGAAGTCATTGTATTCACATAAAGACTTGTCTAAAAATATAAAGGAGACTGATGAGAATAGAACTGAAATGCACTTGTACATCTATCTTATGAAGTATATTTGATGTCACTTTAGTGGTATTTTCAATCCATATATGCAATATTTATTTATTTGGCTGCTCAAAAATTTCACTTCATAATGGGCTTTCGAGTTTTCAGAATAACACTGAGACAAGCACAATATGTTTACAGTGGCAACTGCTCTTTAAAAGACAAATTTCCAGTTTGTTTAAATGTACTTTGAGGTAAATGGAAATAAAATAACATGACACAAAATTATTCTAGGAAAGGATCATATTATCTATAAAAGTTTTTAGTGAATAACAAAAATAACCTGTGAGTATTTAAAGTATCTTCAAAATCAAACTTTGAGAGGTTTACAGAGAAAATATATTGTTGAATAAAAAAATTAATTAAAGTACTATCACTTGAATCATCTAAGATGACCAGGGTTTTCTATGTTACATTAATGCAAAAGTAGGAGAGAAATATTGTACACTGAGGTCAATGTACAAATCCAATTTGTTGGAGTAAGGACATTCTAATATAAAAGTGGTATAATAGTTTAATTATTTCCAGAGAAAAGATTATGATATTTATTTATTCAATAGTTGACATAAAAACACAACAATAACATGGAAATCTGAGTAATTGAGATATAGTATGTTGTAACAAAAAAAAAAATCCCTTGGGTATTGTTTAAAGAACAGAAATATAAATCATCATAGCCAAAAATTATTATTTTCTAATATATCACCAAGTGCTCTAATAAAAAGAAAAAAAGAATCCCAAATATTAAAATGTCTAGAGTTAAGGGCCTCGGTCTTGCCTGGGTCACCAGGTTCCAGATGCTACCATGATGCCAACCAATATGTCCTGGAGCTCCCCTCCCTCAGAGCCCCGCCCCATTAGGGAAGAGAGAGAGATAGGCTGGGAGTATGGATCCATCTGTCAATGCCCATGTTCAGCGGGGAAGCAATTACAGAAGCCAGACCTTCCACCTTCTGCATCCCACAATGACCCAAGGTTCATACTCCCAGAGGGATAAAGAATAGAAAAGCTCTCAGGAGAGGGGATAGGATACACGGCTCTGGTGGTGGGAATTGTAGCCCTCTTATCCTATGGTCTTGTCAGTGTTTCCATTTTATAAATCATTTTTTAAAAAATGTCGAGTTGAATCAACAATTCTAAATTTTTGTCTTTGAGCAATTTTCTTCAAATATAATTTTGACTCTTTAATAATATAGGTATGTACTTTTTTAATCATGCATATGCATAAAATTAAAACTACATTTTAGAGTTCGTACTATGCATGTAATTTCTCCCTTATATTCTCAAAATAACTGGGTTCTTTATGAAAATAATAATGAAAAATCACTATTTTTTAGTATATTTGACTAATGAGCAAAATAACTGTTGAGGAAAAGATTGAATTTTCAAGTATAAGTGCTAAACCTTCATCTATGAAATTACTTTTATCGCCACAAATTTAACGGCAATACTTTAAAATGATCCTGAGCTCCTAATTCAATAGACGAATGTTAAGTTGTGAGCATATACACACTAGTGTATATGAAGAAACAAATAAATATAGGTAACTTTGTAATCTTTGTTTCCTATGAGCCTGGCTACATCATTATAATTATAGAAATAACTTTTACTGGACTCATAAACCTAACAGGTGTTTTTCTAATCATTTCAACTACATGTCTTCTGAAAGCCAAAATCTTTTTTTAAAAAAATGACACACACTGAAAATTAAGTTACATATTTAAAAATATCACTGATAATCATGTTTCTCTACCACCAAAAAAAAAAAAAAATCTGCATCATAGCTTTACAATGCCACTCATTTGGCCTCAAAGGAGCTAGCTTTGAATTAGCAAAGCAGTTCACCTTGATAGCGCACCTAACTTGTCATGAGTGTGACATAGGTTCAAGTCTAGCCCCTACAGCTATGGAGGAAGCTTTGGTGCTATGGTGTCATTTCTTCTCTCTAGTTCTCTCCTATTTGAAAAATCCTGGTAAAGGGGCTGGGTGGTGACACAGTGGGTTAAGTGCACATGGTGCAAAGTGCAAGGACTGGAATAAGGATCCCAGTTCGAGCCCCTGGCTCCCCAACTGTCCCTTGGTGAAGCTGGTCTGCAAGTGTCTATCTTTCTCTCCTCTTCTCTGTCTTCCCCTCCTCTCTTGGTTTCTCTCTGTCCTATCTAACAGCAATAACAATAATAACAACAAGAGTAACAAAAAATGGGGAAGAGATGGCCTCCAGGAGCAGTGGATTCGTAGTGCAGGCACTGCACCCCAGCTATAACCCTGGAGGGAGAAAAAAAATCCTGGCAGTTGGGTGGTAGCACACACTGTGGAGTGAGCACATTACTATATGCAAGAACTTGGGTTCAAGCCCCCTGGCCCCCACCTGCAGGGAGAAAACCTTTAGGAATGCTGAAGCAGTGCTGCAAGTATTTCTTTTATCTTCCTCATCACTCTCTCTCTCTCTCTCTCTCTCTCTCTCCCTTGCTCTGTATCTCCCCTTCCATGTTGGTTTCTCTCTGTCTCTATCCAATAAACAGTAAGTAAATAAATGAAATTAGATGAAATATATTATTTAAGACAAAAAAAAAGATCAGAGTAAGGAAGGCATAGGAGATAGGAGAGGTAGTGATCAGGTCACACTGAGGTTATGTGACCCTCCTGAAGGGAGTGCTGGTTATCTATGGGAATCTGGGTCTGCCATTGTCCTGACTTCCCAAGAAAAGTCTGATATATCTGCAACTGGGGAAACAGCTCAGCTGGGATAGCATCAGGTTTGAATGCCTGAGGCTCCTGGTTTGATTCTGATGTAGCATGTACTGGAGTGGTTCTCTAGTTTATCTCTCTGTCTCACTCTTTCTCTCTGTTTCATGTGAATCTCTGTCTCATATGTAATGAATAAATCTTTAATAGAAGACTTTCCCTCATTCCTTCCAAAGAGACTATAGATGGACTCTGACTCTCTTTGATGTTCAGAGCAGTGTCAGATGAAATCTGACTGTCTTTATTTCCCTGCATTTTTCTCATTGTGTGTCATTGGATATCCCTACCAATGGCAGATTAGAAAATAGAGCTGGGGCCTGGTGTTGGCACACCTGGTTGAGTGCATGTGTTACAAAGGGTAAGGACTCAGGTTCAAGCCCCTGGTCCCCACCTGCAGGGGAGAAAGCTTTGTGAGTGGTGAAGTAGGTCTGTCTGCTGGTGTCTCTCTCCTCTATCTCCCACCCCCTTCTCTCTCTCTGTTTCTGGCAGTCTCTATAAAATAAATTGAAATAATAAAACAATTTTAAAAATTAAAAAAAAATAAAATAGAGCTAGGGAGACTATGTTTATTAATCTGACCCACTTGTGGAAAACAAGCACACTTATCTTATGCAGTTTGTTTACCGAATTCAAGTCTGCCAGAAAAATTGTGGATTAATGTTCTTAGGTATAAAGTAGCACAGGCAAATAGATCCACACAATTTTTTTTTTAGATAGACAGATCTGGGTAAGTTATTAGACACCAATTCCTACACTTCCTATTCTTAGTCCTATTTCTATAATATTTTTTTGCTATTTGTGTTTGTATTCTCTAAAGTTAATTTCATAACTTTTGAGGATAAACACTCTTTAAGAAGTTTTTTAATATTTATTTATTATTTATTCCCTCTTGTTGCCCTTGTTGTTTTATTGTTGTAGTTATGATTGATGTTGTTGTTGTTGGATAGGACAGAGAGAAATGGAGAGAGGAGGAGAAGACAGAGAGGAGGAGAGAAAGATAGACACCTGCAGGCCTGCTTCAATGCCTGTGAAGCGACTCCCCTGCAGGTGGGGAGCCAGGGGCTCAAACTGAGATTCTTAGGCCAGTCCTTGCACTTTGCACCACCTGCACTTAACCCGCTGCGCTCCCGCCCAACTCCCGAGGATAAACACTTTTAATGGTGAGGTTTCACAAAACACAAAGACTGTGCTTTTACATTCAGAAATTCTAAGGCTAGTAGAACAATAACAGGCCTGTGTTATCTTTAGCTATTTTCATAGATTATTTATACCAACCAAGCACCTGTGGTTCTGCTTCTTAGAGGTTATAGGTATCCATATATCTCACTCAGGATATTTTTTTTAATTGAGGGGTTATTGCTTTACAGTGGGCTCATTACATATGTATACAATTCCCTGTCTCCCTCCTGCTCAGATAGAGAAAGACATCATAGCAACAAAAGTGAAATAGTCCCACATGTGGTTAATAGGGGTTTGAACTAAGATCATGAACTGCCCTCCTTCCATAAATGCACCAAAAATATAGCAATGTGTGAAGCAATTCCCTCTGAGAGAAGTCTAAAGCTAGCAGAGTGACTCCCACAAATTGGGAGACAGAAAATTACCCAATCAAAATGGGCAGGAAATATTGATAAACACATTCACCATTAACACTAACCAAGCCAGGGTGCCATATTGTCAGAGGGGACCCCCCCACCCCTACCAAACACCCAGCTTCTTTCTGAGAAGCAAATGGTTCAACTGCACATTCAGTACTCCAGCTTTTAAGGTCGCCACCCAAGGGACAGGCCCCCAAACCATAAGTCTGATAGGACTACTGCAAGCAAAGAAATAGGTCTACTCAGGCACCAGATAGCTATCCCCCACAACTTAGCACAGAGCAGCCAGATATAGATGCCCTCTTCCCAGGCTTTCTCTGGGAAGAGGCTGATTTCTGATTTACAAGCTACTGTCTGAGCATCCAGTTCCTTCCTTCCTTCCATAAGACAGAGAAATTGAGAGAGTGGGGGAAGACAAGGACAGAGAAAGAGAGGCACCTATAGCACTGCTTCACTCTCAAGAAGTGAACTCCTTGCAGGTGAGGACTGGAGACTTGAACTCAAGTCCTTTCACATGATAACATCTATGCTCAATCAGATATGCCACTGTCTGACCCCTGAGTCCAGCTCCTAATTAACATGTAGCTAAGTGCTGACTTGAGATTCTCCTCAGAGCCAAAAGTATCTGTGGATACTTCCCTCCTGCTCACGCCAACAATAAAACTGGATGGCCACTATCTACTTAAAGAGATCTTATCCTCGCATGCTCTACCTTACTTTTGATAGCTGTCATCTAAGCGACAAGGGAACCCAGTCACTTAGCTCTGAGAATCAGCAGGAATTGAGTTCCTGAACTCCAAAGAATTCTACCAAAGGAAGGAGCCAATTTTGACTGATACGTCAGTGCTTGTACCCCAAACCTGTTACAAGTAAACAACAAATTCAGTATAGTTGCAGGATATAAACTCTACAGAAATTCGCTATACTTCCATACCCTGACAATGAAGTATCAGAAGGAGAAGTCAGAACAATTCCATTTACAGTAACATCAATAACACTTGAGCAAATGTCTAGGAATAAGTTTGGCCAAGGAGGCAAAGTTTTTTATGCACTGAAAATTATAGGGGAGAAAGAAAGCTGAGAAAATATATCAAAGAAGATACAAATAAAAAGATATTCCATCTTCATAAATTACAAAAATCAATAATATTCAAAATGACCATACTAGCCAAAAACAATCTATATTCTCATGGAAATTCCAAATGTATTTTTTAATAGAAATAAGAATCCCAAAATGCATGTGTAATGTCCACTAAGACCAAAACACATAAATACATATTATAAGTTTTATAGACAAAAATATATTCTATAAAGTCTTTACTCAGCAGAATACCATATAGCAATGGTTACAAGCTATGGTTACATAAGACAATGGAAAAGTCTCACTAATGCAATGCTGATTAAAAGCAAACCCAAAAGAAACATACATACATAAACTACAAACACCGTTTATATTAATTTAGGATTCCAGCAAAAGTATTTTATAGTGTCAAGTTAGTGGTTATTCTTGAGACCAGAAGAGAACACAAAAGGGACTTCGGAGGTGCTAATGATTTAGTGACTATTATTTGAATGCTGCTCACACAAGTTAGTCTATTCTATAAAGTCAAGTCACACACAAGTAATTTGTGTATCTTCCTGCAGGCATGCTATATTTCAGCACAAGTTGTGAATGGTTCATCTAAGAACTACTGTTATCTTTGAAGGGGGGACCAATCTCCATTGCATTTCTTTTTTACTATTATTATTGTCTTTATTTATTGGATAAAGACAGCCAGAAATCAAGAAGGAAGGGGGTGACAGAGAGGGAGAGATAGACACCTGCAACACTGCTTCACCAATTGCATTCCATTGCATTTCTTTTTTTTTTAAATCTTTATTTGTTGGATACAGCCAGTCAGAAATTGAGAGGGAAGGGGGTGATAGACAGGGAAAGAGACAGAGAGACACCTGCAGCAAGGTTTCACCACTTGTGAAATTTTCCCCCTGCAGGTGGGGACCAGGGGCTTGAACCTGGGTCCTTGCACACTGTAACATGTGTGCTCAACCAGGTGCACCACCACCTGGCCCCAATCCATTGCATTTCTATATGGATCAAGTTTCCTTAATAATATCTAGACTATGTTAAGTGTATCTTCCTTCAGAAGATATTGAAAAGAAAATGGTCAATTTGTGCACGTGGCACAAAGCGCAAGGACGGGCTGGAGGATCCCAGTTCAAGCCCACAGCTCCCCATCTGCAGGGGACTCACTTCATAGGCAGTGAAGCAGGTCTGTAGGAGTCTATCTTTTTCTCCCCCTCTCTGTTTTCCCCTCCTCTCTCCATTTCACTCTGTACTATCCAACAACAATGACAGGAATAACAACAATAATAACTACAATAACAATTTTAAAAAAGGGCAACTGGGAGTTGGGCGGTAGTGCAGCAGGTTAAGAGCAGGTGGTGCAAAGCGCAAGGATTGGCATAAGGATTCCGGTTCGAGTCCCCAGCTCCCCACCTGTAGGGGAGTGGCTTCACAGGCAATGAAGCAGGTCTACAGGTGTCTTTCTGTCCCCCTCTCTGTCTTCCCCTCCTCTCTCCATTTCTCTCTGTCCTATCTAACAACGACAGCAATAACAACAATAACTACAACAACAATGAAAAAAAAAGGGCAACAAAAGGGAAAATAAATATTTTTTTAAAAGGGCAACCAACAAAATAGATCAATTCAAAAGCAAGATTTACAAACAGGCTTTGTTTTTTATTCAAAAAATTCCTTTGAATTATTTTTTTCTTTAGAGAAGATTCCAGTGTGGGGGCCAGGTGGTTACATACCTGGTTGAGTGCACATGTTACAATGTGCAAGGATCCGGATTCAAGCCCCCAGTCCCTACCTGCAGGGGAAAAGCTTTTCAAGTGGTGAATCAGGTCTGCAGGTGTCTCTCTGTCTCTATCCCTCTCTATCACCACCTTCCCTCTCAATTTCTGGCTATCTCTATACAATAAATACATAAAGACAATGAAAAATAAAAAGAGAGAGAGGATTCCTATCCTGTGTCTGTACATTGAGACAAGGGTCCCATTCTTTCAAGTTGTCTCTTTGTTCTATTATATAACTTAATTTTGATTCACAGAAAACCACAGGATGCTTTTTTGAAAACAAAAATCAGTACAGGACAACAAGGGAAAGGCAGAAGTTGGTTGACGGAGATAAATTAAACACACAGGCAAGCTAGTCAGGAAATCACACATTTCAATCCTCTTTTGTGACTTTAGAGAAGTCTCTTTCCCTTTCTCAACCCCAAATCTCTGACCCAGAGTAGCATTTAGGGAAATTTCTTCAGAAACAAAAATGAGAGAAAGCAATTTCAGACATAACAAAATGTTGCTCCCAACTAAAATCCTTCACATATGCTCCGTTAAGTAAGTATTGCAGCCATATAACAATAATGATAAATGATACCATAGGTGCATAACAAAAATGATACCATAGGTGCATAACTTGTTTTTGTATTGTTAACTACGTATGTGTCCAGTCGTTCATAAGAGAACACCTATTCACATGTAAAATGGGGACACTTGGAATATGCTGTTTATTCATGCTTGCTCTTTTGTCTCAGAAAAGGGTGAATGCTGGTAGAATGAGCAAAATGTGGGCTCACGTTGATAAAAATTGATACTTTTCTGAACGTAGACCTCCTGAAAGGAATTGCCAGTGCTCCATGAGATGTTTAAGACTGGAATTCTCATTAACCTTGAACATTCTCCAGATGCTCCTTTGAAATTATGAACTACTTTAAAAACCATGTGGTCTCAGCCCATTGACCCATACAATACATGGTGTGAACACACATGTGAAAGCTGAAATCAAAGTTGGAGAAAGGTGAGTTGTCCAATTTCAGATGAACCTCTGCAGGCTCAATATTTTTGTTAGCCTTTGTTGAGGAAAGTTCACAACACTTCTTCTTCTTCTTTTACTTTACTTACTTATCCAGATGATGGCATCATAGATTCTATGGTGTCTTTCATTGCAAAGGCAGCTGAGGTGTCTGTGTTGTAAAAACCTAGAATCCCACATTACAAAAAAAAAGGCTCTATAGTGTTTCGGTAGCTAATGAGGATGATAAGGAAAAGACTAAGAGCTTTAGCTCTAAAATGATGAAGGTGTCAACAGACTCTGAATATTGAAATTTCAAGAAGCCAAAAGAACAGCAGCAGCTCCATGAAGAAAGAGGTTTGTGTGAGCTTTGTTCACTTTCAGATTTGCATCACCACATACAGTCCTTGGCATATAACATGGTCCAACCACTGTTCAGGGAGTGAATGAATTCAGGTTCCTCACTAATGGTGAAGAAAACTAACCTAGCTTGCTGAATTTGGGCTCATGCAAAAGCTGAATCTAGCCAAGTTTGGGTATTAGAGCTTTTCCTTTCAAGACTTTCCTATTTTCCTCTAGTAGCTTCTAATGTTTTTCATTTGAAATAATTTTCAGACATCCATTATACTAATGGCCTTCTTTCTATACAATTTGATGCTCTGAAGTAGATTCAGTGCCATAGCAGTGATATAATTAGGACAGGTGTTGTGATTTTTTTTAATCTCCTTATTTTAGATGTTGCACTATTAACATTTAATAAAAAGAAGAATCTTCAAAGCGTGATATTTTATTTTACTGTTCTCATCTTCATCAGTGTTATTTTTAACTGGTATTTATTACATATAAAATTGGGGTCAACTAAATTCCATAGGTCAAGTCTTATCAATATAAAAACACACTGATGACCTTATTTGGACCAAACTGATAAGCTTTGCATGGAACTACATAATTTTTATTTTTAGAACTCTGATTTTGTTTTGTTTGTTTGTTTTTATCTGTAACTATCAAAATCACTTCAAATTATAAAGGTAAGGATAAATTATAAAGGTTAAGGACAGTCAAGGCCTGGGAGATAGTATAGTAAGCTTAGCACACAGAGCTTGCATGCAACTGATCCCATGTTTGAGTCCTTGCATTGCAAACAGTCACTTAGCTAAGTCCCTAAATAAGTATCACTGAGTCCTGATAACACATTAGATGGTGACCAAGACGCCTGCACAGTGATTGTCAAGTTAGGAGGTCTGAGATCACTGCAAAAGCAAACAGAAATACTGGAAAAGGAAAAAGGCAGCATTGATTAGGTCCTGTCTACTGGTTATAGCTATGAAGAGAAATTTTGCCCAGAAATATGTTCTGGTCTCTGAGAACTGTGTTCCTGGAATCTCAGGAAGAGTAGAGCAGATGGCCAATACCTATGGATGACCACTGAGTTTTCATATTCAAATTAACCTTGGCCCTTATCCAAAGATCCAGTGAAATGCTATAAAACGTTCTCACAAAAGCCAAAAGATTTTTTTTCCTGAACTTCTAAAACACAAGATTCTTAAGGTACAGCGTTTACCATTTTACACATATATATTCAAACTTTGGTTTGTCAGCTCTTACAAACTAGCATGTTGTCATCTTAATGGGAATGCTTCGTATCTCTCTGTCTCTTCTCTTTCTTTGAAATGAGCATTTTGGAGATGAACACTGCCTATCAATGAGACCAAATGGCAATAAATTGATGCATTTTGATAAAGATGGCGATAGTGGCAGCAACTGTGAAATAGAAGCTATAAGCAACATGCTTCTGTCCCCCCCAAAAAAAGTTTTATAAAGCAGTATATACAGGGGACTGGGCAGTGGTGCACCTGATTAAGTGTGTATGTTACCATGCACTTGGACCTGGGTTCAAGTCCCAGGTCCCCACCTGTAGGGTAGAGCTTCAGAGAATGGACAAAATTCTCACTTCCTAATCCAGACTAACTGCAATGCTATTTCTGTATCAGATCCTGCATAGACCACTGACAGCCATTATATTCATAAAGCACATTATTTGTTCAAGCCAACAAATGGAATTTCAAATCATATTTTTCAAATCCTTACCTGTGTTAACTTGGCCCAACCTATGTGATGATAAAACTCTTCTGATCATCCAAGTATCCACCAAATCAATTATGGCTAACATAAGGTGAATTAAAAAAAAAAAAAAAAGAAATCAGTGTTCAGGTCTTGAACATAACGGCAGAGGAGGGCTTCAGTGGGAGGGCTAGAGTGCTACAAGGAAAACTGATACGTGTGGGGCTGGGTGGTGGTGCACCTGGTTGAGCACACATGTTACAGTGCTCAAGGACCCAGGTTTGAGCCCCTGGTCTCCACTTGCAGAGGGAAAGCTTTGCAAGTGGTGAAGCAGGGCTGCAGGTGTCTCTTTGTCTCTTTTCCTCTCTGTCTCCCCCTTCCTCTGGACTTCTGGCTGTCTCTATGCAGTAAATAAATAAATAAAGATAATAAAAAAAATTTAAAGATGAAAACTGAGAAATGTTACATATGTACCAATGACTGTATGTTACTGTTGACTACAAGCCATTAATCACCCATAAAGAAAAATAATAATAAAATGAAATAAATAAATATGTAAATAAAAGGAGAAGAGGGAAACTCGTGACTGAGACAAAAAAAAAAAAAAAAAAAAGATAAATTACCCTGACCACAGCTGCTGCACCATTACATAGCAGCTGCTTGAAAAAGGTCCTGGACAAATGGTTCTCTTTCTTTTTTAAATTGAGGTAATATTGCTTTATAATACACAAGTTTCAGGTGTGAAGGGGAAAAAATCACAGATCAGTGAGAACTCCTTCATTACTAGGAATTTTAATTGTTCCAACCACATGTAACCCTGTCAAACACTGAATGTGTCTTAAAAACACCTTCAGGGGTCCGGCGGTAACGCAGCAGGTTAAGCCCATGTGGCACCAAGCGCCAGGAGTGATGTAAGGATCCCTGTTCGAACCCCGGCTCCCCACCTGCAGGGGAGTCACTTCACAAGAGGTGAAGCAGGTCTGCAGGTGTCTGTCTTTCTCTGCCCCTCTCTGTCTTCCCCCTCCTCTCTCCATTTCTCTCTGTCCTATCTAACAACGACAACATCAATACAACAACAATAATAACTACAACAACAGTGAAACAACAAGGGCAACAAAAGGGGGCGAGGAAACAAAATTTAAAAAATTAAAAAAAAAAAACTACACTTTCAGGTCACTTAAAATTCCGAGGACAAATAGATCAAGTGAGCACAGATATCAACGTGCACCAGCCGGACATGTCTGCAGAGGAAGTGGGCTGCATGGGGGAGAGAAGAGCGCATGCGGGCACTCCTGAGTGACTTCTTTATTAGCCCATGTCTCTGTGCTCCTCGTCTCATTTTCTGTGCGGCATCTGTCTCATCTCTTACATCCTCCCACTGCCTGATATCATTCTCTCTTTCCTTTGGAGGAAACGCATGCATTAGGAAGGAGGGTCTGTTAGCTTATGACCTGAAAAGAACCCTGGTAGTTTTCCTATAGTCTATAGAAATTATTTATACTTTAATGGAGTTATAATGAGGCAGAAAGAAAAGTTCTTGTCATATGTGTTTTTAAAAATCCCAGCACTACCAAAACTAAAATGCAGTGTTAGAAGAGAGAGCTAATATAAATCTCTATGACCTCTCTCACTTTCAAGTATAATTCCCAGAGTATAGGGTTTAAAAAGATGCATTACATTCTTAATGAAACAAGAGATGTCTCCAGTATTATTAAGAGAAATAATAATAATTGTTATTAAAAGGAATTTAATGATATAAATATGTCAATTATGTAAATATAATTTAATATTAAGAGAAAAATATGAATGAGTATATTCAGTAAAGTATGAACTGATTATATTAATTTTATATATTTACTTTTTTTTGCCTCCAGGGTTATTGCTGAGGCTCAGTGCCTGCACCATGAATCCAGTGCTCCTGGAGGCTATCTTTTCCCACCTTTTGTTGCCCTTGTTGTTGTAGTCTTGTTGTGGTTATTATTGTTGTTGTTGATGTCATTCGTTGTTGGATAGGACAAAGAGAAATGGAGAGAGAAGGGGAAGACAGAGAGGGGGAGAGAAAGATAGACACCTGAAAACCTGCTTCACCACCAGTGAAGCGAAGCTCCTGCAGGTGGGAAGCCAACCGGGGTCCTTCCTTCGGTCCTTGAGCTTTGCGCCACGTGGGCTTAACACGCTGCACTACCGTCGACCCCTATATTTTATTCTATTTCTATATATTATATATTTATTGTATATTTTCATTTATGTAGCATAATAATTCTAAGAGTAGGAAACACTTATTTTGATGACCAGAATTATATATTTAGCTGAAAATGCACTTTTAATACAGTGCGCATGTTCCAGCCAATACATACCTATCTGAGTTTAAACAAACTACAAAAATATATGGTAACTAAAGATAAATAATGTACAGATACATGATTATTGAAGTAAGTAATCTAGTGTTTCTTACCTTCTTTAAACAAGTGAAATCGAAGGTAGTGAAGTGCCATAAAATGAATTAACCAGCGGTGTTAGTAACCTTTAAACACTGCGCTTCTTATGTCAAGGCTTCTATTAAACACTATGGCAATAACAAAGAGTAGATTTACTCAAGTTTCTTGCACCCAAGGACATGTAATCAACTCCTAGCAGTTGCCATATGTGTTTGTGAAATAATTTAGCTTCCTTTGCATACATGCATGCTGCCTCGTTGTCTTTATGATGTTTAATAATTAAGCACAAATGAGTTAGCCACACAAATTAGCTTTCTGTCCATGAGTGAGATCATCCCATATTGATTCTTCTCTTTCTGGCTTATCTTAACATGATTCCTTCAAGCTCCATCCAAGATGAGGTGAGGAAGGTGAATTCATCATTCTTAACAGTTGAGTACCCTTTCTTCATTGCCACCTATGTTGCCAACTTATCATATGAAAGATCATGATGAAGTAAAAAGAACACTGATCAGAAGTCGAACAGTAGTGCAGTGGGTTAAACACACGTGGCGCCAAGAACACCGGAGTAAGGATCCAGGTTTGAGCCCCTGTCTCCCCACCTGCCGGGGAGTCGCTTCACGGGTGGTGAGCAGGTCTGCAGGTGCCTATCTCTCTCCCCCTCTCTGTCTTCTCCTCCTCTCTCCATTTCTCTCTAACCTATCCAACAACCGACCACAACAAGAACAACAACAGGGAGTTGGGCGGTGGCGCAGCGGGTTAAGCGCATGTTGGGCAAAGCACAAGGACTGACAGAAGGATCCCAGTTCAAGCCCCTGGCTCCCCACCTGCAGGGGAGTCCCTTCACAGGCGGTGAAGCAGGTCTGCAGGTGTCTATCTTTCTCTCCCCCTCTCTGTCTTCCCCTCCTCTCTCTATTTCTCTCTGTCCTATCCAACAACGATGACATCAATAACCACAACAATGTTGGGCAACAAAAGGGAAAATAAATAAATATTTTTGAAAAAGAACAACAACAATAATAACTACAACAATAAAAAACAACAAGGGTGGGGAGTCGGGTGGTAGCGGGTAAAGCACACGTGGTGCAAAGAGCAAGGACCAGCATAAGAATTCGGGTTAGAGGCCCTGGCTCTCAAACTGTAGGGGAGAGGTCACTTCACAAGTGGTGAAGCAGGTCTGCAGGTGTCTATTTTTCTTCACCCCCTCTCTGTCTTCCCCTTCTCTCTCCATGTCTCTCTTGTCCTATCAAACAACAACAACAATAATAACTACAACAATAAAAAGGGCAAAAGAAGGGAAAATAAATATAAAAAACTATAAAACAACAAGGGCAACAAAAGGGAAGAAATAAATAAATAAATATTAACCAAAAAAAGAAAATAAAAGAAAAGTGATCAAGTGTCACAGTGGATTCTCAACCATGAGGTCCCGAGTGCAATCCCCAACAGCACAAGTACTAGAATGATGTCTGGTTCTTTCTCTCTCTCCTCCTTTCTCATGAATAAATAAATAAATAAATTCTTTTTAAAAAAAAAAAAGAAAACTGATCAATTAAATCGAAACATGGGGGGTTCTTTTTTATTTTAAGTTATAACCTAAAAATTCCATGGCCACACACTTTTTCCAGAAATAAACATCTAAATGTATGATATAAGATAGAAATATATAAAACAACTACCCCAGGTCAGGAAGCAATATATAGTCAAAATTACACACCAAAGGGAAAGGAAAAAATATATAGTCAATATATAGTCAAATATATACACCAAAGGGAAAGGAAAAAATGACTGTAGACTGACTTGAGTTGAGCATTAAGAAGTGCGAATCACCTCATTCTGAAAAAAGAAAATTAGAGAAATTTTCAAACATGTTCAGGAAAAAGAGTGAGGTTAGGAACAAGCATGGTATATAAGGAATAACCCAGACAAAAACTGGAGAGTGTTGCAGATAGTATAAAACTTGAGTGAAGCTGATCACTATAGAATTTTAGATTTCCTCAGATCTACAGGGATGCAGAGGTCATAAAGGCTCCTAAGCTGAATATGGGCACCAGATCAGATCAAATCAGTGGGGTTTATAGTCAACAATATTTATACACCTTTCCCATATTTGGGGGCTACTCTCGTCCCTGGTCCAGCTTTCTGGCCCTTTTTGCAGCCATGACATCATCTCCCCAGACAATAACTTGGATCCACCTGCATATCAGATGTCAGGCTCAGGAAAAAAAAAAATGTATAGTCATGGGCTCTTTGGAATATAACTAATATAGGGCTACTACCTGCTGTGCAGATGTCCCCTCAGGCTAGTGCCAGTTCCTGTGAGAGTTGGGACATTCTCGGAGCGCCTGTTCCACCATGTTGTCCCCTCAGACTAGTGCCAGCTCCCATGAGAGTGAATACAATATTCTCGAAGTGCCTTTTCCAACCAATCCTGTCCCGGCTAGTCACTCCTGGTTTTTGCCCTATAAAGCCCTTCTTCTTCCGCCCCCTTTCTCTTGCCTGCTTTTCACCTAGGTGAATGGAGGGCTGCTGCGCATAGTGGAGGCGGCCATTTTTGCTACCTCCACATGGCCTGAACCACTGCACTCTCACCCAACTCTGAGCTGCCCGTAGGAATAAAGAATTGTGTTCCCTCTCCACTCCGGATCTCCTCTATCTCTCCTCCTCGGCGCAGCACGACAACTAACTATCTACAAAATGGAGGACCTCCACACACACTCTTCATCTGAACTATTCAGCCTTTAGGTTGATGATTAGGCAACAATTTGTTTGGCTCTATATGTTAACTCATTTTTCAGCCACTAGGTTCCAGATGATAACATGATGCCAACCAGACTTCCCTAGGCAGATGACCCCACCAATATGTCCTGGAGCCCCGTTTCCCCAGACCCCCACCCCACTAGGGAAAGAGAGAGACAGGCTGGGAGTGTGGATCCACCTGTCAATGCCCATGTTCAATGAGGAAGCAATTACAGAAGGCAGACCTTCCACCTTCTGCACCCCATAATGATCCTGGATCCATACTCCTAGAGGGATTAAGAACAGGAAAGCTATCAGGGGAGGGGATGGGATATGGAGTTCTGGTGGTGGAAACTGTGTGGAGCTGCACCCCTCTTATCCTATGGTTTCTGTCAGTTTTTCCTTTTTATAAATAAAAATTAAAAAAAAGAATTTTAGATTTCCAAAAATAAACTCAAAATGGATCATCAATTTGGATATTAGACCAGAAACTATCAAGTACTTACAGAAAAATATTGGGAGAATTTTTTTCCATACAAGTTTTATAGGTATCTTCAACGACACAAGTCCAAACCAATAGCACTACGTCAAATTATAAAGCTTCTGCACAGCAAAAGAAACCACCACCACCCAAACAGAGGCTTCTTAAAAAGTGAGAGAAGATATTTACATGCTATATGCATCAGACAGAAGTCTAACAACCAGAATATATAGAGAGCTCACCAAATATCAGGAAAACAAATGAGACCATCCAACAGTGATAAGAGAATATAAACAGAATATTCACCAAAGAAGAAATCCAAAGAGTCAACAGACATGAAAAAAAAAATTATCCAAGCCATTGATTGTCAGAGAAATGTAAATAAAGACCACAATGAGATACCATTTCAATCCTGTGAGTATGTCATACATCAGAAACAATAGCAACAACAAATGCTGGAGAATTTGTGGAACAAAGCAACCCTTCTGCACTGCTGGCTGGAGTATAAACTGATCCAACCCCTATAGATAACAGTCTGGAGAACTCTCAGAAGGCTCTATAGAACTCATCCTACCCCATCATCTGACAATTCCTCTCCTGGGAATTCTCCTAAGGAATCAAAACCACTCATCCAAAAAAAAAAAAAATTTGTGAATACCTATGTTTATAGCAGCACAATTTGTAATAGCCAAAACCTGGAAGCAACCTAGATGAGTAGCTGAGAAAGTTGTGGTATATATATATGATGGAATACTACTCAGCTATTAAGAGTGATGAATTCACCTTCTTCACCTCATCTTGGATGGAGCTTGAAGGCATCATGTTAAATGAGATAAGCCAGAAAGAGAAGAATCAATATGGGATTATCTCACTCATGGACAGAAGTTGAGAAATAATAAAAGAAAGGGGAAATACTAAGTAGAATTTTGACTGGGTTTAGTGTGTTGTACCAAAGTAACAGATTATGAGGAGTGGGGTAGTGGGCCAGGAGAGATACAGCAAATAGTGCCTGGAGGGAAAAAAAAATTAGCTAAGAGAATTTAAAAAGAAGCTCAATATTTCCTGTTTCACTTATTAATCTTCATTTTATCATAAATACAGTATTCTCTAACTCCACTATATCTAGAATGTTTAAATGAGAACATCCAGAAAGCTAAATAAATATACAATTTTCTTATGGGAGCTGTTTCTTTTAAAAGATTTTATCTTTATTTATCGATGAGAGAGAACCAGAGTGTCATTCTGGCACATGCAATGCTGGGGACTGAACTTGAAACTCTATGCCTGTGAGGCTAATGCTTTATCCCACTGCACCATCTCTTAAGCTACTCTTATAATAATTCTTAAAGAGATAGTCTCGCTTTCAGACTTTTATACTTTGATCAGATACCCAAAGGTTAAAATCATTTGGCTGGATATTATTTTCTTCAACAGTTTATATAAACAAAGCAATAAAATTAGGGAGCATAAAAGAACATATTATTAAACTGCTATTATAATTCTAATATCTATGAGCTTTATAATGGAAAACAAAGCACATTTTGAGAGCAAGCAAACAAAACATATTAAAAGTTTAGACACAAAAAAGGTGGTAATTTTCACTCCTTAACTGTTTGGCCAATACTTGCCTTAAAAGTCACTTCAAACAACTAATTAAAGTTAGAATTTCATTAAGTCGGAACAAGAAAGATAATTACCAGCTGGTTTCGTTCATATGTGGAATATAAATAACCAAAGAAAGCAAACAGGCAAAACACAACAAAAATATCTCTTAGACTTTATATAAAACATGGTGACTACTAAAAGGGTGGGATGAGGTGGATGGGAGGATTCTGCAGAGGGAGTTGATTTGAAAGTATAAGGATAGTGGATGAGTAGAATACATAAACATATCAAAGTGGAAAATGTATACCCCAAATTATACAGCACTGTAAACAAATAAGTTAATAAATATTGATGGGAAGGGAGCTTTTTTTTTTTTTTTTTTTTGGATAGAGGGTGAGACAGAGATAGGTAGAAGGAGACAGAGAGAAGCTGCGGTCCTGCTCCACTATTTGTTAAGCTTCCCCCTGCAGGTGGACAATACAGTATGACCCAGAGTCTTCCACTATGGTAATGTGTGTTCTGCTGGGTGCACCACCACAGGGTCCCCAAGTATTGATTCTGAAAATAAGAATTTAAAGATATTTCTCTGTTCTGCTCTAGTTTCTCTGAAGTACACATTATCTGTGATTTTTTTCCCCTTTCACTGTAGCTAAAAAGCATTTCTATTTTAGAAATAGTAGTAAGGAGTTCCTGATTCCCATCACAAATGGGACACCTAGAAGTGGCACACCCAGCTGAGCGCACACATTACAATGAGAAGGGTCTGGGTTCACCTGCAATGAGGGCAACTTCACAAACAGTGAAGCAGTGCTGCAGGTGTTTCTCTTTTTCTTGCTATCATATGAAAGAAAGGGAAGGAGAGAGAGAGAGTGAGAGAGGAAGAAAGGGAGAGAAAAAAGAAAGGAAAAGTTAAAGAGAAAAGGGGGGGATGACCACCTAGAGAGGTAGATTCATCTTGCAGATACTAAACCCCAGCTATAATCCTAGCAATAAATAATAATATTATTGTTGGATTTTTGAAATGTGATTCCATGTACTGTGAAACCCATTTTAACTCTTCCATAAAGATTTCATGCTTTAAAAATATTCAAAGGTGGGGGCTGGGCAGTAACTCAGCAGGTTAAGAGCACATGGCACAAAGAGCAAGGACCAATGTAAGGATCCTGGTTTGAGCCCCCAGCTCCCCACCTACAGGGAGGTCGATTCACAGGTGGTGAAGTAGGTCTGCAGGTGTCTATATTTCTCTCCCCCTCTCTGTTTTCCCATCCTCTCTCAATTTCTCTCCGTCCTATCCAACGACAAAAATAACAACAACAATAAATAACAAGGGCAACAAAAGGGGAGAAAATATCCTACAGGAGCAGTGGATTTGTAGTTCAGGCACTGAGGCCCAAAAATAAACCTGGAGACAAAAAAATATATATTCAAAGATAATAGTAATATGATCTCAGATTGAAATCAAGTAAAAATGTTCTCAACCATTTCTACTTTTGATTCACTTGGATTTATTTAGAGACAGAATATCAATTTTTAAAAAGTTTCAAGAATTTCATGAGGCATGGCCATGGAATAGCAGGGAACAGAACCAATCTCCCTCATAATAACAAGTATCTACAACTATCAAATTTAACAAGATTCACCAACAACTGACACATCCACAGAAGCAACCCAGACTTAAGTAGGTCCTCCAACATTGGGTGGGGTGAGAAGAGGCACAGGGAAAGAAAGCAAACACAAAGAATTTAGAGGGCCAGCAGAGGACTGTACCATTTTCCCCCTATTCCCAGCAGCAGTCAAATCAACACACAATGCTGGATGTGAGAGAAAGGTACTTTTCAACTTGTAGTTCATGATCTCAGGGATATTAGCCTACTAAAATACAGGCCAGAACACACCAAAAAAAAAAAAAAAAAAAACAGTGCAGTCTGTTACTAAAACATAAAGGTAATTTGTGGCAGTGGGCAGCTAAAATGTACAGGGACACCTGCTTTTTCTGAATACAAATGCAGCCCAGCAGCAAACCCCTGAGGCTTGGTTTTAGACAGAAATCATACATAGAAACCAATATCCAAACCACCAGGAGAACAAAAAGCTCAAGAAAACAACAAGAACTTTAACCCCCCCCACCAGCCCTCCACCATCCAACCTATAAACAAAGTGAAGCCCAGAGATCACAATAGCACCACCTGCTGTCCAACAATAACCAGCACAATAAAGAAAAACAAAAAAACAGCAGAAGCAAACTTCCAAACATGCCAAGTCAATCAGATAGAAATGAGAGAGAAGAACTCCAAGAAATTATACATGTAGAGAGACTATCAGAGAAAGACTACAGAAAGCTCATTATGAGAACTCTCATAAGAGTTTAAGCACAGTATGGGGAAGCATATTCAAGAGTTGAAAGAATATTTCACTAAGGAGTTAGAAAACACAAAAGAAGAACTCAGAACAAAGTTCTCTAATAAAATATAAAACATGGGAAGTCAGGCAGTAGTGCAGTGGGTTAAGTACACATGGCACAAAGGGCAAGGACCAGCGTAAGGATCCTGGTTCATGCCCCTGACTCCCCACCTGCAGGGAAGTCCCTTCACAGGCAGTGAAGCAGGTCTACAGGTGTCTCTTTTCCTCTCCCTCTCTCTGTCTTCCCCTCCTCTCTCCATTTCTCTCTGTCCTGTCTAACAACTACGACATCAATAACAATTTCATTAAATATATATATAACATGAAAGAAAAACTTTAATCAGAGCTCACTAATCAGTTAGCATGAAAGGAAAACTTCATATAGAATTTCAAAAGAGCCAAACATCACTCTGGCACATGTACTGCTGGGGATTGGGAGTCGGGTGGTAGGCAGCAGTTAAGCACAGGTGGCGCAAAGCACAAGGACCAGCGTAAGGATCCTGGTTCAAGCCCCCAGGTCCCCACCTGCAGTGAAGTCGCTTCACAAGCAGTGAGGCAGGTCTGCAGGTATCTATGTTTCTCTCCCTCTCTCTGTCTCACCCTCCTCTCTCTATTTCTCTCTGTCCTATCCAACAATGTCATCAATAATAACAACAATAATAACTACAACAATAAAAAGAAAACAAGGGCAACAAAAAGGGAAAATGAATAAATAAATAAATATTTAAAAAAGAAGAAGAAAGAAAGATCCAGAGAGGGAGTCGGGCTGTAGCACAGCGGGTTAAGTGCAGGTGGCGCAAAGCACAAGGACCGGCATAAGGATCTTGGTTCGAACCCCGGCTCCCCACCTGCAGGGGAGTCGCTTCACAGGTGGTGAAGCAGGTCTGCAGGTGTCTATCTTTCTCTCCCCCTCTCTGTCTTCCTCTCCTCTCTCCATTTCTCTCTGTCCTATCCAACAACGACAACAACAATAATAACTACAACAATAAAACAACAAGGGCAACAAAAGGGAATAAATAAAATAAATATTTAAAAAAAAAAAAAAAGAAAGATCCAGAGAGAGACATCCAGAGAGAGGTCAAGACTAGAGCACTGCTCAGCTCTGGCACATGGTGGTGCTGTGGATTGAACCTAAGCCCTTTGGAGACTCAGATGTGTAAGTCTGGTACACTACTGTTACATCATCTCCCAGTACCCCGACCCCCTCTAACCACCACCCCAGCCCAACCAGTTCTCAAAGAGGAAAACTTCCTGAAGCCATTCAATATTCTCTATATTAAATGCTTTTAATTAATCTAACTTCCAACAGAGATCCGATGGCAAAGTGAACAGCTCTTTCATTGTCTTCATATTCTCTTTGTATACTCATATTTAATCTGTTAAATTCATTTGAAAACTTCTGAGGTAAATGCTACCATTTAACACCTTAGCCTTGAAATTAAATCAACCTATCAGTGTAGAGTAATCTGAGATCTCGATGAAATAGAATAAAAAGAGAAATCAAAGGAGAGGTAGCTGGGATTCATACAGCCACAAGTACATCTCCTTTTGGTGGGTTATTCTAATGACTTCAGACTTTTATTCAAAGCTCACACTTCCTGGTAGTACATTAACTAGTCTTAAACATTGTACAATATTTGTATTTACTTCACATTAATATATATTCTTGGGAACTTGGGTTACAAGAATACAGCTAATATTGACTATTACACTGCTTAACATGCTTAATTAAATAAATCTCTGTAAAATAGGGGAAAATATGCGTGACTAGTACTGCAAATTTCAGTTTTAAGAGAAAATGTATGTATTTTCTACTAGCTCAAAGATACAAGGGAAAAATTTATCTTGTGTATTATCTAATAGGCCTTCTAGAACTAAAGACCACAGGAGGTAAGGCTAACAAAATTAATATGCAAAGAAGCTCAACACTAGGGACCTATAATTTTCTTGCAAATGGTTTCGCTTTAAGGATGAAACAACACAAGACAATACCAATTTCTTTCTTTTTTTGCAAATAGATGAAGCTTTTAAAAAAAATTAACACATGACAGCAGGTGGGAAGAATCTAGACAAGTAGATATTCAAAGTAGGGGAAGTCCAAATTTGACTTGCCTAACATTTCACAAACTAATTTGAATTCATTGGTATGTCTTTTAAAACCCAACTTGGGTAGAGATATTTAATTAATGAAGGACTGCTATCTGTCAGATTCAAAGTAAACACTGAGTTTACTGAGCTGTTATATATTCACACAATCAACAGAAATAAAGTTGGGGGAGTTTAACTAAAAATACATATAGATATTTCACTTGTACTTTTTTTTATAACTTATAATTAACCTGTAATTTGTTACAAATAAATTGGGTAAACTGGTAGATGCTCTTCAAATCTGTTTTAAGTGTTATCCCAGACTTTTTAAAAGTTAAGCAGAAAGTGAAATGTTAACATTTTAAACCAATAATGCAATTTACAGTCCTCAGTCTTCAAATACTGTAAGCTAAAATAATTTACTTCCAATCATGGTGTTAGTTTATCTTTAAACGCTACTTCTTTATATGATCTTTTTTTTTCCAAATCACTTTACTGGGAATTTAATTTGTTATTTGTTCTTAATTAGGTAACAATATGTAGGTGTTATCTGCCTTGTAGGAAAGATTTGTTATTAATTTTTTTAATGTATTCCAAACCCCAGGGATGGTTTGGTGCTGTACTATTCCTATCAATTAAAAATATGTTAGTGTCAGATAAGCTTTGAAATTAACAAATCAGTTCAGTATAATTTGAAAATTTTAATCTGGGCTTTCAAAAAAACAGAAAGAACAGTATGTCACATTGAATACGTCATTTCAGCATCCACTCACTTTGATTTTCTGATCTGTCCAAAATTATCTACTGTAACAATGAGATAAAATAATTTATATCCTACCAACGTGACAAAATCACACACATTTTGACTGTGAGTTCTTGGGTGAATAAATTATTAAATTCAATTGACTAATGGTCTATTAAAAGCCATTTAGATTTACAGGTTTTGTTGCTTTAATAATCCTCTTTAAAGCACTACAGTTGTTGATGAAGCAATCTGTTTCTAGCTATAGCATGAAACATAGCCATTTTGCAACTTCACGTGATGGTTTTGAACACTTTACTAAATTCATCAGACACACTTTTACCTCTGCCATGAATTTATAACCGAAGATATGAAAGTACCAGATGAATGCGGTGTGATGTAGTATAATGCTGCGCTTTACAACAGTATACTAGAAAAGTCTAAATGATTCCTACCCCAGGGAAGAGTTAGTGCTATCAATTTAAAGTGTTTAATATACATTTATTTAAATGTGAAGTTGCACTTTGCCTGAGGAATGAGTATTTAAACTGACAGTCTAATAAAATCCCTAAGTAATGTACTCTCCCCCCTCCCATTTACTTATTAGTCATATTTTCAAATCAGTCATTTAGAGACACAAGAGAAGCAAGTGAACTAATTGTTTAGGGAGATGATAATTGTTAAGGGAATTAAAATGTTAATTCTATGGCTAGCTTCTTTTAAATAATAAAGACCTAGCTTTGAACTTTGGTCTTGCTTCTTGATAATGGACAAACTCTTGATGAGGTAACTTTAAACAAACACTTAGATAAAACAGAAACATCCAAAATATTTTAAACTAGTGATAAACATTATTCCAGAAAACTTTCCAAAAATTGTATGTGAATTTTAGTCATTCAACTAAAAATCATTGTTTTGTTGTGAAAATAATACCTTGAGAACTGATCTATGAGAACTCTCTCTTATGGACACAATATAGATAGTTGAAATTTCACACATTTTAATGCTTTATTCTCTGGCCTCATAATTTATGGGGCCTGATAAATTTAATCACTGTAGACATCATAAAATTGCATTAGTTTTCATGAAATCAAATTAGTTGCATCAATTATTTTCTGGAGTTATAAATATGGAAATCTGGTAAGAAAGCAGTTTCCAGCTTCTCAAAGTCAACATCTATGGATCTATTTTACTTGCATCTAGAGGGGAAAGTGGGGATTATTCTGACAAGTGGAAGTAGAGCTTGCTAATTTTGTCCTCACCAAGATTCACTATTAGTCAAAATCCACAAGCTTTCTATGGGACATTTCTATGCTATTGGTAACACACCAATGTCTTTGAAATAGAATGCAGCTTTAACTGTGGAAATATTGCAGCCAGTAATGTCACCTCTTCTCACTCCTCACTCGGCATCTTCTTAGGGATTTTATGGCTAGGAACAGAAAATGCACTCACAGTGGAATTCTAATCATTCAGAAATTTCTCAGTGGCAACCCCATTGGGTAAATTCAATTTTGGAAAGTGTTAGCTTTGACCTAAGGGCTGTTAAGATTCCTCTATTTTCTTACCATCCTGAGTTAATACATTACAAGCCCATCATTTCCTGTGTGATGTGTCAAGTGCATGTAGACCTTTGGATTTGTTGCCTATACTTGGACAAGTATCATGTTTTCACAGTACTCTAATTTAGGAAAAGTTTTATTGTTGTTGTTTTTCCTCCACCCTTTCTTGCCACTTTTTGCAGATTCCAAATTTATCCTTTGCTGCTTCCTAACTCCTAATGGTTGACATGGTCTGAAAAGAATTTTAGTTTTACTTATTTCTGATGCATATATTGCAACCAGCTTAAAAGTACTAGCCATAATAAACCGAAGAAGAACCCAAAGAAATAAACCGATGTGTACTTACACTTCTTGTTGCATAAAAATACGAAAGTTGGGGGGAGTCGGGCAGTAGGGCAGCGGGTTAAGCGCACATGGCCTGAAGCACAAGGACAGGAATAAAGATCCGGTTTGAGTCCCGGTTCACTTTCATAGGAGGTGAAGCAGGTCTGCAAGTGTCTATCTTTCTCTCCCCTTCTCTGTCTTCTCCTCCTTTCTCCATTTCTCCCTGCCCTATCCAACAACAACGATATCAATAACAACAACAACAAAACAATAAGAGCAGCAAAAGGGAATAAATCAATAAATAAATATTTTTAAAATCTTAAAAAAAATACAAAAGTTAAACCTTAAAGTTGCATGTCAATCATTTACTAAATGGAACATTAAATTTTTTTCTTCAATATAAATCATTAGTTGCATTTTACTTTTGTGCTGAGAATGATAAAATCTTGTCCTCTTACCAGAGAAGGTTTTTTTTTCTCATTGTGAAATGACATAATATTGAGTATCACGGAAAATTTCATAATGCACTTAGAATACCTTGAGAAATTCTCCAGGTGCCTTTTGTTATGTTAATATTTTCCCACAGTAATTGAAAGAATCCTATGGAATAACTATGAACCACATTGCCACGTAAAATTAAAGATAATAAGATCACATATTCATATGTGAATACTTACAGTAATTAATACATTGTTTAAAATATAGAACAAATGTCTTCAAGTTTGTGAAACATCTCATCTATTACCTAGTTTACACTTACTTTTCTATTTTAAATATATTGTTCAAAATTATCAAGTGTATTTTAAATTTATGAAAAGTCCATCTGATTTTCAGGCAACTAAACAGGCACCCTTCATAGCACAGTTTGGTAGAGAATCTACACAAGGATCTTGAAGAACCAAAACATCATTAATTCTCTGATTTTCAAAGTGGAAATTGCCAGGTAGAAACTAGATTCATTTTTAACAGAGGAATGAATGTAGCACCCAGATGTCTTTCTGGAATCACTCAGGACAAATGTGTTCATTCAAAAACAATATTGGATAAGTAACTGTAGCTGTCAGTATAACATAATTTTCTTCTGAGATAAATGCCATCGATTTGCTATTTACTTTCCAATTGATTTTATTTGTCAAGATCTGTAACAAACAGTCCCATGGGTTTACTGAATATATGAGGGCTAACACTGAAAAATGTACATAGTTTTAGTACTAACTTTGTAAATTGCCTTAATAATAGCTAGTATAATGTAATAGTATTTTCAACCAGTACTCTTAATTTCTAGCTCATAAAGCCTTTTCATTGAACCCCAAGGGTGTAGCTATAAAAGTAAGATTTAATTTTGTATATAATGTGGCCTAAATTAGCTTTAAAGCAATAGGAGAAACAGTTACAAAAGATAGGCTGAAATTATTATAACTTGATATGAATTTCTGTAACACAATTAATTATTACTTCTACTGCAACATAATCTGAAGTAAAAATTCCAGGCTCTTTAGAATACTCATTTTTAATCTTACTAATTTTAATTCGTGAAAAAAGTATCAGAAACCTTTGAAGATAAGTAATAAGGACAATGGCCATTATATTTTTCTCATACCCCAAGTGTTCAGGTAGTAACAAAATACAGATATTTCCATAATATTAAACTTAGGATATCTCATGAATTTCCTTCTAGTTATTTGCCCATTGAAACAAAACAAGGACGTTCAGCATTTTCTTTTGTTCCTAATATGTATATGTAAAGAATCTAATATTTTATTTATTTATTTATTTATTCATTCATTCCTTTTTGTTGTTCTTGTTTTTATTATTGATGTAGTTATTACTGATGTCATTGTTGTTGGACAGGACAGAGAGAAATGGAGAGAGGAGGGGAAGAGAAAGATAGACACCTGCAGATCTGCTTCACCTCCTGTGAAGAGACTCCCCTGCAGGTGGGGAACGGGGTGGGGGTGGGGGTCTCAAACCCGGATCCTTATGCCTGTCCTTGTGCTTTGTGTCACGTGCGCTTAACCTGCTGTGCTACTGCCAGACTCCCCTAATATTTTCTTAAGCCTGTGTAGTACTTTGTGATGGAGAATAAGTTCTTGTTTGAACTTCATGTTGAGCCTGTGTTAATATTTATGGCAAGTATTACTGTCTCTATCTCATGGGTGAATATTTTCAGCATTTTGTCCAAGATTAATCATTGAGATAACTAGTTAATTTACAAGCCAATACTCCATATACCTTTGACGTAGCAATACTTAGCTCGAGAAAAAAACTCACAATATGTTATTTGAAGAATTAGAAGATCAGTTTTAATTGTTTTATTGCCTCCAGGGTTATTGCTGGGGGTCGGTGCTTGCACCACCAATCCACTGCTCCTGGAGGCTATTTTTTTCCCCTTTTGTTGCCCTTGTTGTTTAACGTTGTTGTGGTTATTATTATTATTGTTTTTATTACTGATGTTGCTGTTGTTGGATAGGACAGAGAGAAATGGAGAGGGGAGGGGGAAGACAGAGAGGAGGAGAGAAAAACACCTGCAGACTTGTGAAGCGACCCCCCCCCCCACGTTGCGGAGTCAGGATCCTTATGCTGGTCCTGTGTGCTTAACCCACTGCGCTACCATCCGACCCCCCCCCCCAGTTTTAATGTTCTACATTATTTATGAAGATTGCCAATCAAGTCACAGCAATCACTTGCTCTTTAAAAAAATTTTTTTTCTATAGAATTTTTATTTTACTTAATGAGAAAGACAGAGTGAAAGATACACAGAAACCAGAGCACTTGCTCAGCATTGGTTTATGGTGGGATAGCGGATTGAACCTGGGAATTCAGAGCCTCAGGCATGAAAGTCTTTTTGCACAACCACTATACTGTCTCCCCGCTCTTAACATTTCTAGAGTTAAAAAGAGTTGAAGTTCGGTGGTTTAAGTGCACGTGGAGCAAAGCGCAAGGATCAGAGTAAGAATCCCAGTTGAGCTCCTGGCTCCCCACCTGCAGGGGTGTCACTTCACAAGCGGTGAAGCAGGTCTGCAGGTATCTTTCTTTCCCCCTCTCTGTCTTCCCCTCCTCTCTCCATTTCTCTCTGTCCTATCCAACAATGACATCAATCACTAAAACAATAAAGCACCGAGGGCAACAAAAGGGAATAAATAAATAAATAAATAAATAAATAGTTGAATATATAGAATAGAGGTAGCACACCAAACTTTAATGTCTGAGACCCAGATTTAATCTCTAACACCACCATGTCAAAGCTCAGCAGTGCTCTGATAACTCCAATCTCTCCTCTCTTTCTCTCTAGTAAAAAATAAATAAAAAGATATATTGTTAATAGAAATTAAAATATTTTAAAAGAAATAAAAAGAGAAAAAGTAATGTATTTTATTTTACAATAATCTGCATTTATTTTTAAAGATTTATTTATATATTTTATCATTTTATCGAGGGTTAATTAAATAAAAAATGTTGAATAAGATACGGGTGTTCTTATTAAAGTGAAAGTTGCTATGCAAATAGCTACACAGATATTTGACATTTGTAGAAATATATTCTTATATTCAAGACACACATTTAGCGTACTCCTGAATAAATTTAGATTGTAAGAAATACATAAGGAAATTTTACTAGGCAATATTGGTTGCTATTTTTAAATGGCATTCCAAATTTTTTCCCTTTATTTTTAGGTTTTTGAGCTAATACTCTTCTATTCTGTGTTTTGAAGTCTTAATAATCTTTTTTGCTAGTAGGCAGAAATAATATAAAAGAAAACATTGTTAAACCTAAGAGCTCAATTTCTGAGTTTTTGAATCAGCTCAATAAATTAGATGAGTTCTTTCAATTCAATGCAAATTTTAAATTCTCAACCACTATAAATATAACACAAAATAATTAGGAGAGGGAACTTCCAGTAGCCAAGTCCAGCTCCAAAATAGGTAAAAAGTGGCTTAAATACTTAAGCATTTAAGACCACCAAAGATGGCTGCTTTTTCCATCTTTGTTATCTTAATCCATCCTTTCCCCCAAAAGGAAAGTATCATACAGTTTAATGAATCCAATTTTGGAAATTAGTACACACACACACACACACACACACACGCACAGCTAATGGGAGGATAATAATATTTCTGTGTGCTTCAAAATGCTAATGTATGGCATGGGAGGAAGGAAATTTCAAGAGAGAATGTTTCATCTCTTTCAATAAACATGGAAATGTTTATGTATTGCATAGTAAGATGTTTTGTTTTGCTGCTTATCTTCCTGTCACATGAAAAATGAAGTAAATGCTAAAGTATGACTAGAGCGTAAACTACACTTATATTTTAAAAGGGGCCTGCAGATGCTGAATAAGACAGGACTTGAGACAAGTACACTTGAGAATAGTATAGCCAACTCTTGGAAAAAGGAACTACCCCACCTCCATCACACTGCACAGCAAAGGCCTGGCTGTGAGCTCAGAGACTTAAAAGCCTGGTGTGGGGTTAATTTATTGCCAGTCTGGGGGCTTTTCTTCCCTCTTACTCATTTTTTTTCCAGGCTTGCCTTTAACCGAACATTTAATTTGTTTAGTCGCTGTGATTATGCTTTGGTCACATTTGGCAATGGGAACGATCTGAAAAGCTTACAGGGAATACATTATGGTGCCATAAATTTGACATGGAAGTATGTTTTTGTATTTCTGCCAGGAATATCAGACAGCAAGTTACTGTTTGAAAATCTGCTTTTTCAGTCTGCTCCGCTGGTGCAAGGGTGGGTGGTCAGGGGAAGGAGGGGGGTCATCTCATTCCAAAAGACAATCACTATTCCTGATGTGTCCTGTGTCTTCCGGGATGGCCAGGTTAGGGGGGCGGGGTAGGGAGTTCTTATTTCCTATCACTGAACCGATTAAGTAAGTGAATGTCAACTTCTTTCTTTCTTTCTTTCTTTCTTTCTTTTTTTTTTCTTCCTTCCTTCCTTCCTTCCTTTCTTTCTTCTTGGTATACTTTACTTTGCTTACTTTTTTTTTCTCACACTAGCACAGATCCTTCATAGCTACAGTTTTTCAGCTACGTAAGCACCTCAGAAGAAGTTGCACATTCCACTCCTGAAAGATGGGAGGGAGGCCCCTCCACCGTGAAGAATATATTCCTGATCTGCATGTGCAGTCTGGGTTTCTGTGAGATAAAGAGGGATTCAGGCCTCAAGACTGGGAATTCCCACGAAGAGACGAAAACAAATGATGTAGTTCAAAGGATAAGTTGTCACAAGAAGAGATGCATTCCTGACGTGGAAAAAGAAAAGAAAAAAACAGGAAGGAAGGAAGGAAGGAAGGAAGGAAGGAAGGAAGGAAGGAAGGAAGGAAGGAAGGAAGGAAGGAAAAGAAAGGAAGGAAGGAAGGAAGGAAGGAAGGAAGAAAGAGAAAGAAAGAAAGAAAGAAAGAAAGAAAGAAAGAAAGGGAGAAAGAAAAATATCGCAAGCATTATCCCTTTGCAGAAGTTGCTTGAGAGCAGCTCCATTTGCCAATTCAGGGTCTCCATGAGCTATCTGACTCTCAAGTGTTCATGGTGAAAAGATATGTTGCCTGGCAACAGCCTTAACATGGTGCAACTGACTTTTCTGCTGTTGGGGAAATAAGAAAAGATGTTTTATTCATTAGCTGCCTTCCTTAGCTTATTTGTCTGGGTACACTCTCCCTTTTGGAGCAAATGCCACTTTCTAGTTGTGAACATCTCCCTTGACTTCAAGGCTAAATGCACCCTTGTTCACCGTTCACACATCTCCACATTCAGACAACAAATATGAAACAAAATGGTGGAGAGGATCCCTTCCTATTCACTGGGCAAAGGAAGGGTGTTGCATGGCCATCATTGAGAACATAAGGTTGTAGCAAAGGTGCACTTCTATTTGGAAGCATTTTCTAATATTCAAGTTAATTTTAGGCCCAGCAAGAGAGAAAAAGATGGAAGTAGTGTGGTCAATTCACCATCAGTTGGATTGTATACCAAACTTCCATTCATAACAGTGAGCTACAGAAATATTTTTTAAAAAATGAAATACAGGGAGTCGGGTGGTAGCACAGTGGGTTAAGCGCAAGGACTGGAGTAAGGATCCCGGTTCAAGTCCCTGACTCCCCACCTGCAGAGGAGTCGCTTCACAGGTGGTGAAGCAGGTCTGCAGGTGTCTTTCTCTCTCCCACTCTGTCTTCCCCTCCTCTCTCCATTTCTCTCTGTCCTATCCAACAATGATGACATCAATAACAACAACAATAATAACTACAACAACAAGAAGAAAACAAGGTCAACAAAAGGGGGAAAAGAACTGATTTAAAAAAATAAATAAAATTTCTTGGGAGTCAGGCGGTAGCGCAGAGGGTTAAGCGCAGGTGGCGCCAAACTCAAGGACTGGCAAAAGGATCCAGGTTTGAGCCCCTGGCTCCCCACCTGCTCCCCACAGGCAGTGAAGCAGGTCTGCAGGTGTCTGTCTTTCTCTCCTCTTCTCTGTCTTCCCCTCCTTTCTCCATTTCCCTCTGTCCTATCCAACAACAATGACATCGATAATACAATAAAACAACAAGGGCAACAAAAGGGGAATAAATAAATAAATAAAATTTAAATTAAATTAAATTAAATAATAAAATTTCTTTTAAAAAAATAATAAAATACAGTGTGTCATGTTAGACTTCAGGTGACATTTAACCCATATCTCACTGGGTTACGCAGTGGTGAACCAGGTTGAGAGCACATGTTATCATGTACAAGGACCAGGGTTCAAGGCCCAGGACACCCCACCTTCAAGGAAGAAGATTGACAAGCAATGAAGCCATGCTGCAAGGTCTCTCTCTCTCTCTCTCTCTCTCTCTCTCCATGTCTCTCTCTCTCCTCTCTCTTCTCTCTGCCTCTATCCAGCAAATAAATAAAATATCTTTTAAAAAAGCAAAAGTTCAGACTTCTCAGCAGCATGAAGGTAGGGGAATCTGGTAATAATGCTGAGGAAGTAGGAATCCCAGCGACAAAGAATTGGGTGGGCCTACATCAAGATGTTGAGCTAGTCCCTGTCTTCGTGAAAATTCAGCCCAGCAATAGCAGAGTCACTAACAACCATATAGGTCATAGGTGGCACTGGATAAATTAATTTACTTGCTATAGAGACTGATTTATCAAAATATTCCCTACTATACACCATATCATTCCTTTGTGGCATAGACCTACTGCTTGGTGTTAACAGACATTTCCAATTGACTCAACCTCCACACTGTCCTGTGGAACATAGGTTTATACTTGTATGTAAAATATACACTCATCTATAGTTCACGTAATACTTTACCTTCTACTTTTACCATTTTTCTGAACTATCCTTTAGCAAAAATAAATAAATAAAATTTAAAAACATACCATTGGTAGGGAAATTACAAAATATAAAGTATCAAGCAAGTAGTATTCAACAATTGATTGCCTTAAAACTTACTTCTATTAAGTATTAATACTATTTCAAAGAATAGATTTCACTCATACATGTGTAAATAGTAATGGCAGAATGAATGCTCCCCAAATTTACAGAAAATAGCCACAAAGCAACCAGCTTTGGCAAACCTAATCATTGTTAAACTGCAAAATGGCAGGTGTGATCAATACTATATCCGCTTCTCACTGCTGAATTGTGCTCCTAATTTGGTTTAAGAACTACTTGTTTTCTGGTTTGTTTTTTTTTTTTTTTTTGCCTCCAGGGTTATTGCTGGGCTGGATGCCTGCACCATGAATCCACCGCTCCTGGAGGCTATTTTTTCCCCATTTTGTTGCCCTTGTTGTTGTAGCCTCCTTGTGGTTATTATTATTACCATTGTTGATGTTGTTCGTTGTTGGATAGGACAGAGAGAAATGGAGAGAGGAGGGGAAGACAGAGAGGGGGAGAGAAAGACAGACACCTGCAGACCTGCTTCACTGCCTGTGAAGCGACTCCCCTGCAGGTGGGGAACCGGGGACTCGAACTGGGATCCTTACCTGGTCCTTGCACTTTGCACCATGTGCGCTTAACCCACTGTGCCACCGCCCGACCCCCAGAACTACTTGTTTTAAAACAAAAATAAATAAATAAATAAATAAATAAACTAACTAGGCAGGAGAAAGAAAAACATGATTGTAATTTAGTTTTTGTGCTGTACAAAGGATAGTGATGTCATTTCATAACTCAAAAGTTGATTGTAAGCTGGGCAGTATTTTTATCCCCAATGTAAGATTAATTCAGAAGTAATTAAATCCACATTTGCAGATGTCACTAGAAGTTATTTTCACACTGTTCTACAGTATTTGCATTCATCTTGGGGTATTCAGACTATTCAAAACTCAGAACTGGAGTCAGCAGAATTTATAGCATCTGACTGTAATGTACCCTATTAAGCACGTCGTCAATGTGATCACTGCATTTCTGAATGCTGAAATTAACAATGCTGGCACAGCTTCTATGAAAAGAACTATCTTCATTTGCTCTTTCAAAACAAATAGCATGGTTTGTATATGTATTTCATATTTTTGTGTTTGGGGAATTCAGTCACAGAACAACTACTTCACTGGCTTTCTTCTAGACCACGGCAAGTTGCAATGGAGGGTAAGTAAAAAATAAATTGTTCCAAGCCCTACCTTGTAAATGTATCATGACATACATGTCATAGCAAAAGTCAATAAAACGAATAATTGCCCCAAATTAGGAGACTGTACCTCTGATGACATTTAAGTTTTCAATCTAATGATTTCACTATCTAACTGACCTTTGCTTTTCTAATTATGAGTATTCATAACATTAAATATTTTAAATGTCAGCATATTATCTGTTAGTAAAAAATATTATATAAGATAATCGTCACTATTTCAATACACAAACATCTAACAATAGTGACAACAAACCTGTTTAAATCTACAAAAATTAGATAGGAAATAATGTCAACATATGTTCACCTTATTAATTTGCTAATTGTTTATAGATATTAATAATTTTGCTATTATAATGTATGTATATATGTGATGCTTTTGATAGATGGTATACTTTTGAAGAATATACATAAAGCAAATTCTGTCGTAGTCCAAGTAGAAGTAAGTCTGAACTTGTAGGGGATGGGGTAGTGGCATAGTAGGTTGAGTGTGCACATTACCATACTCAAGGACAGAGGTTCAAACCCTAGTCTCCTCATGCAGAGATGAAGCTTCATGAATAGAAAAATAATGCTTTAGGTTTCTCTCTTTCTCCCTCTCTCTCTCCTGCTCCCTCCTTAATTTCTATGTCTTATCAAGTATAATAAAAAAATTAAATAAGGAATTAAAATATTTATTTAGGCTGGCATGAGGGAGCCGGGCCCTGTGGAAGAGGAGGAGGAGGGGAAGGAGGCGGAGAAGGAGGAGGAGAAAGTAGACTGAGGACCTTCGCTTTCAGGAGCAGCCTTTGACACAGTAGAAGAATGTGTGATCATCAAAGAGTATAAAATATGGAAAAAGAATACGCCTTTTCTGTATAATTTGGTGATAACTCATGCTCTGGAATGGCCCAGCTGAACTGCCCAGTGGCTGACAGATGTAACCAGACCAGAAGGGAAAGATTTCAGCATCCAGCATCTTGTCCTGGAGACCTACAAATCAGATGAATTAAACCATCTTGTAAGAGCCAGCATGCAACTCCCTAATGATGATACTTAGTTTGATGTTTCACACTATAATAGTGAGAAAGGAGAATTTGGAGGTTTTGGCTCAGTTAGTAGAAAAATAGAAATCAGAACCAAGAAGAACTACAAAACCTAAATGCATCAATCACAGACAAAGAAATTGAAACCATTATTAAGAATCTCCCAAACAACAAAAGTCCTACACCAAATGGCTTCACAAACGAATTCTACAAAACTTTCAGGAAACAGATAGTACCCATACTTCTTAAGCTTTTCCATAAGATTAAAGAAACAGGAATACTCCCTTCCACCTTCTATGAAGCCAACATCACCCTGATACCAAAAGCTGATAGGGACACACACACAAAAAAAAGTAAAACTACAGAACAATATCTCTAATGAACATAGATGCCAAAATATTAAACAAGATCTTGGCCAACCGGATACAACAGCACATCAAAGAGATTGTTCATCATGACCAAGTGAGATTCATCCCGGGAATGCAAGGCTGGTTCAACAGCCATAAGTCAATCAATGTCATTCACCACATCAATAAAAGCAAGGCCAAAAAAACATGATTACCTCAATAGATGTAGAGAAAGCTT
This sequence comes from Erinaceus europaeus, assembly GCF_950295315.1. NCBI lineage: Eukaryota > Metazoa > Chordata > Mammalia > Eulipotyphla > Erinaceidae > Erinaceus > Erinaceus europaeus. The sequence goes on along the minus strand of NC_080170.1, from coordinate 25,528,839 downwards.
TTGACAAAATCCAACACCCATTCAGGCTCAAAACTCTACAAAAAATGGGAATAGATGGGAAATTCCTCAAGATAGTGGAATCTATATATAGCAAACCTACAGCCAACATCATACTCAATGGACAGAAGCTGAAAGCATTCCCCCTCAGATCGGGGACTAGACAGTGCTGTCCACTGTCACCATTACTCTTCAACATAGTATTAGAAGTTCTTGTCATAGCAATCAGGCAAGAGAAAGAAATCAAAGGAATACAAATTGGAAGGGAAGAAGTCAAGCTCTTACTATTTGCAGATGATATGATAGTATACATAGAAAAACCTAAAGAAAATTACTGCAGCAGAAAATTACTGGAAGTTATTAGGCAATATAGCAAGGTGTCAGGCTACAAAATCAATGTACAAAAATCAGTGGCATTTCTTTATGCAAACACTAAATCTGAAGAAGAAGACATCCAGAAATCACTCCCATTCACTGTTGCAGCAAAATCAATAAAATACCTAGGAATAAAGTTGACCAAAGAAGTGAAAGACTTGTATGCTGAAAACTATGAGTTGCTACTCAAGGAAATAGAAACTGATACCAAGAAATGGAAAGATATCCCATGCTCATGGATTAGAAGAATAAATATCATCAAAATGAATATTCTCCCCAGAGCCATATACAAATTTAATGCAATACCCATCAAAGTTCCACCAAGCTTCTTTAAGAGAATAGAACAAACACTACAATCATTTATCTGGAACCTGAAAACACCTAGAATTGCCAAAACCATCCTGAGGAAAAGAAACAGAAATGGAGGCATCACACTCCCAGATCTCAAACTATATTATAAAGCCATCATCATCAAAACAGCATGGTACTGGACCAAAAATAGGCACACAGACCAGTGGAACAGAATTGAAAGCCCAGAAATAAATCCCCATACCTATGGACAAGTAATCTTTGATAAGGGGGCCCAAAGCATTAAATGGAAGAAGGAGGCTCTCTTCAATAAATGGTGCTTGGAAAACTGGGTTGTAACATGCAGAAGAATGAAATTGAACCACTTTATCTCACCAGAAACAAAAATCAACTTCAAATGGATTAAAGACCTGGATGTTAGACCAGAAACAATCAAATACATAGAGGAAAACATTGGTAAAACACTTTCCCGGGAGTCGGGCTGTAGCGCAGCGGGTTAAGCGCAGGTGGCGCAAAGCACAAGGACCGGCATAAGGATCCCGGTTCGAACCCCGGCTCCCCAATGCAGGGGAGTTGCTTCACAGGCGGTGAAGCAGGTCTGCAGGTGTCTATCTTTCTCTCCTCCTCTCTGTCTTCCCCTCCTCTCTCCATTTCTCTCTGTCCTATACAACAATGACAACAACAATAATAGCTACAACAATAAAACAACAAGGGCAACAAAAGGGAATAAATAAATAAAATAAATATTAAAAAAAAAACACTTTCCCACCTACACCTCAAGGACATCTTTGATGAAATAAACCCAATTCCAAGGAAGACTAAAGCAGAAACAAACCAATGGGACTACATCAAATTGAAAAGCTTCTGCACATCCAAAGAAACTATTAAACAAACAAAGAGACCCCTCAGAGAATGGCAGAAGATCTTCACATGTCATACATCAGACAAGAAACTAATCACCAAAATATATAAAGAGCTCAGCAAACTTAGCACCAAAAAAGCAAATGACCCCATCCAAAAATGGGCAGAGGATATGAACAAAACATTCACCTCAGAGGAGATCCAAAAGGCTAACAAACATATGAAAAACTGCTCTAGGTCACTGATTGTCAGATAATTGCAAATTAAGACAACACTGAGATAACACCTCACTCCTGTGAGAATGGCATACATCAAAAAGGACAGCAGCAACAAATGCTGGAGAGGCTGTGGGGACAGAGGAACCTTTTTGCATTGCTGGTGGGAATGTAAATTGGTCCAGCCTCTGTGGAGAGCAGTCTGGAAAACTCTCACAAGGCTAGACATGGACTTTCCATATGACCCAGTAATTCCTCTCCTGGGATTATACCCCAAGGACTCCATAACACCCAACCAAAAAGAGGTGTGTACTCCTATGTTCATAGCAGCACAATTCATAATAGCTAAAACCTGGAAGCAACCCAGGTGCCCAACAACAGATGAGTGGCTGAGAAAACTGTGGTATATATACACAATGGAATACTATACAGCTATCAAGAACAATGAACCCACCTTCTCTGACCCATCTTGGACAGAGCTAGAAGGAATTATGTTAAGTGAGATAAGTCAGAAAGATAAAGATGAGTATGGGATGATCCCACTCATCAACAGAAGTTGAGAAAGAAGATCTGAAAGGGAAACTAAAAGCAGGACCTGACTAAATTGAAAGTAGGGCACCAAAGTAAAATCCCTGTGGTGAGGGGTAGACATGCAGCTTCCTGGGCCGGTGGGGGGTGGGGGTGGATGGGTGGGATGGGACACAGTCTTTTGGTGCTGGGAATGGTGGTTATGTACACTCCTAGTAAAATGTAGTCATATAAATCACTAGTTAATTAATATGAGAGGGGGAAAATAAATTGTATATCTAGAAGTTTTTAAACACAGACTGAGTCTTTTTAATATATAGGTTGTGTATTTGATATGCAGACACTCTCAAAAGCCTAGACCAAATAGATCAGAAGCAACAAGTGGCACAGCTATATACAAGATACTGGGTACTATACAGCAAACCCTTACAAAAGGACTTTTCAAAGTTAACCCATTACCAAATAATGTGATGATAACATTAACTATCCATTGTCTTTTTGAACCCTAAGATAGCAGGAACCTCACATCCCAAAACCTAGATATAGACCAGGTTCTGTGAGAGACAGCATATGTTCACACGTATCTGTAAACTAGTGCAAAATACATACCTGAAAGCAGAAGTACACTAGAGTTTGCAGTGAGTAACCCCCCCAACACTTCCTCTCCACTATTCCAACCTTTGGATCCGTGATTGCTCAACAATTTGTTTGGCTTTGTATGTTAACTCTCTTTTCAGCCACCAGGTTCCAGATGCCATCAGGATGCCGGCCAGGCTTCCCTGGACTGAAGACCCCACCAATGTGTCCTGGAGCTCTGCTTGCCCAGAGACCCACCCTACTATGGAAAGAGAGAGACAGACTGGGAATATGGATCGACCAGTCAACGTCCATGTTCAGTGGGGAAGCAATTACAGAAGCCAGACATTCCACCTTCTTCAACCCACAATGATCCTGGGTCCATGCTCCCAGAGGGATGGAGAATGGGAAAGCTATCAGGGGAGGGGGTGGGATATGGAGATTGGGTGGTGGGAATTGTGTGGAGTTGTACCCCTCCTACCCTATGGTTTTGTTAATTTATCCTTTCTTAAATAAAAAATAAATTTAAAAAAAAATAAAAATAGAAATCATGATTAACTATGAAGGAGAAGTAAGCAGGTCACATTACATGCCCCAGAATCCTTGCATCATTGCAACAAAGACTCCGTCCAGTGATGTTCTTGTTTTTGGCTATACAAAGCATCCTTCTACACTAGACCCTTCTGGAGAGTGCAACCCAGACTTGCGTCTCCATGGGCATCAGAAGGAAGGATATGGACTTTTCTGGAATCCAAATCTCAGTGGGCACTTACTTAGTTCTTCAGATGACCATACCATCTGTTTATGGGATGTCAGTGCTGTTCCAAAGGAGGTGGTGTGTGCGAAGACCATTTTGACAGGCCACGCAGCAGTAGTAGAAGATGTTTCCTGGCATCTGCTCCATAAGACTCTGTTTGAAGGAGTCAAGCAGTAGCTTAGTGGGTTAAGCGTACATGGCGCGAAGAGCAAGGACTGGCATAAGGATCCCGGTTCGAGCCCCCAGCTCCCCACTTGCAGGGGAGTCGCTTCACAAGCAGTGAAGCAGTGAAGCATCTGCAGGTGTCGATCTTTCTCTCCCCCTCTCTGTCTTCCCCTCTGGTTCCCATTTCTCTCTGTCCTATCCAACAATGACGATGACAATAATAACTACAACAATAAAACAATAAGGGCAACTAAAGGGAATAAATAAATAAAATATTTTAAAAATAATAAATAAAAGACTCTGTTTGGATCAGAAACTGATGATCTGGGATATCCATTCAAGCAATACTTCAAAACCAAGTCACTCAGTTGTTGCTCACACTGCTGAAGTGAACTCTCTTTCAACCCTTATAGTGAGTTCCTTCTTGCCAGAGGATCAGCTGACAAGACTGTTGCCTCATGGGATCTGAGAAATCTGAACTTAAGTTGAGTTCCTTTGAATCACACAAAGATGAAATATTCCAGGTTCAGTGGTCACCATACAAGGAGACTATTTTGGCTTCCAGTGGCACTGATTGCAGACTGAATGTCTGGGATTTGAGCAAAATTGGAGAGGAACAATTCCCAGAAGATGCAGAAGATGGACCACCAGAGTTATTGTTTATTCATGGTAGTCACACTGCCAAGATATCTGATTTTTTCTGGAATCCCAATGAACCATGGGTGATTTGTTCTGTATCAGAAGACAATAACATGCAAGTGTGGCAGATGGCCGAGAACATTTATCATGATAAAGACTCTAAAGGAAGTGTGGATCCAGGACAAGGGTCCTAGATACACCTGGAGTCCTGGTGCATTTAGATTCCCTTTCTTCCCCCTTTTTTCCTTCTCAACCCTGAGATTGATTTGATACTGGTTTTGAGACAGACTTTGTTCAGCTATTCCTCTATATTAGGTCAACAATGCTATTAGCTCAGAGGGTATTTTCTACATATTAACTGGGGGGAGGGGGCTTGACTCAGCAAACACACAGACTTAGGTTTAACTTTTCTAGTAACAGAGGTCTGAAGTGGCCACGGAAAGGAAAATGTTGTGGGTGGTTATTTTTCTTTTTATGTTATATATCCCAAAATTTTCCAGACTTGTGGAAGGAAAGGCTAGAGTAAATAAGGAATAGAGCCAAGTGAAGTAGGTGTCTGAGCCATGAAATGAAAATAGTACAAGATGTCCTTCTTATTCAGGAAATGGGGGAGATTGGGGTCGTCAGTTCCTATTCTAAAATCTTCATACCCGATTTCAGAATGCACATGTCCTATTCAGACCATGCTCAGTGTTTCAGGTAAGTCAAAATTCAATGCTCCTCATCCATATATTTTGCTTGTATTTCATGAGCTACTTTCATATTATTTCTTTCCTTTCTGTGAAATGTTGTTTTTTTTTCTTAACTTGGAACTGCCAAGTTGTAAAGATATATGTTTTTGCCTGACACTTAGACTACAGGTAGACTGTTATGTTGAGAAGAGCTTGGATTTGTTTTAAAAGATAAATTAATCCTGAATAAGAGTTGCTTTCTGTTAAAGGAGTTCTTGACCATTAATTTGATACATCCCTCTTCTGGGTGATCTGTTTCACCAGCAGGCCTGTTACACACAGTGACTAACTGTGTAAGTGCTTATAATGAAATAAATTGCTTTTCTACATAAAAAATTATAAAATAAAGGGAGTCGGGTGGTAGCGCAGTGGGTTAAGCGCACTTGGCACAAAGTGCAAGGACCAGCCTAAGGATGCCAGTTCAAGCCCCAGTTGCATCACCTGCAGGGGAGTCGCTTCACAGGCAGTGAAGTAGGTCTGCAGGTGTCTATCTTTCTCTCCCCCTCTCTGTCTTCCTCTCCTCTCTCCATTTCTCTCTGTCCTATCCAACAACAACGACATCAATAACTATAACAATGTTAAACAACAAGGGCAACAAAAGGGAAAATAAATAAATAAATATTTAAAAAGTATATAAAATATGTATCTATTTTTAAAATAAATAAAGCTGTGCAGATTCAGGTGAAATAATACTTAACAGTATTTTAGTATTCATGTGCTTTCTCATATATTATGGCTTTATAGCCATTTGAGCGAAAATAAATAAATAAATAAATAAATGCCACAATCATACCTCTTTGCCTGTAGGAGAGAGGTTTTTAGCTATTTATTTTGTAAAAGCAACCCATGGAGTATTTCAGGGTTTTTTGTTTGTTTGTTTGTTTTTTTTAAAAAAAATTTTTTTTTTAAATATTTATTTATTTATTTATTCTCTTTTGTTGCCCTTGTTGTTTTATTGTTGTAGTTATTATTGTTGTTGTCATTTTTGGATAGGACAGAGAGAAATGGAGAGAGGAGGGGAAGACAGAGAGGAGGAGAGAAAGATAGACACCTGCAGACCTGCTTCACCGCCTGTGAAGCCATCCTCCTACAGGTGGGGAGCCGGGGTTCGAACCGGGATCCTTATGCCGGTCCTTGTGCTTTGCGCCACCTGCGCTTAACCCGCTGCGCTACAGCCGGACTCCCAGGGGTTTTTTTTTAAGTCCCTTTTTGCCAGATAATAATCTGGGGCATCATTATCTAGGAGCTTGCTACCAAAATAGCCCTCCACTCAATATGGCCATTCCGGGTCATGGCAAAATTTGAACACCTGTCATCTAGTGTGCTCTCATTGTTGCTGGTTTAGCTACTAGATACATATTTAATTCAGAGAGAGCTGCACAGAACTTCGATAGAAAAAGATGGTTCGGGACACCAGAGGAAGCCAGGCATTGTTCCTCTTATTTGAGAGAGAACAGGGGGGAAGGATAGACACCCAGAAGTAGTAATAGATGTAGGGGTGACTTAGAAAAGAAGTGAAGGCAGGACCACTGAAAAACAGAAAAAAATATAAATATGGATATACAGATAGTTACAGAATCAGCCCAGATCAATGACCTTGGAAGAACTGTAGTTTTAAATGAAGAGAAGGACACAGAACTGTGGTGGTAGAAACTATATGGAATTATACCCCTATTATCTTACAAATTTGTAAATCAATATTATATCAATAATAAAAAGACAGGGGGCAGCAGTGATGCACCCAGTTAAGTGCAAACAGTACTAAGGGCAAGGATCTGGGTTCGAGTCCTTTCTCCTTCCCCTCCCCACCTCCAGACTCCCCATCTGCAGGGGGGACACTTCACAGAGGCAAAGCAGATCTGCAGGTTTCTGTATTTGTCCATTACTATCTCCTCTCATCCTTTCAATTTCTCTCTGTCCTGTCAAATACAATATGGAACAAAATGGCCGCCAGGAGGATTCATAGTACCAGCATTAAGGTCCAGCAATAACCCTGGAAGCAAATAATATATAATATAATATAATATAATATAATATAATATAATATAATGTAATGTAATGTAATGTAATGTAATGTAATGTAATGTAATGTAATGTAATGTAATATAATATAATACAATACAATATAATATAATGTAATATAATATATAAAATATATAATAATAAAAGATGGGGGCTGGGCGGTAGCGCAGCGGGTTAAGCACACAGCAAAGTGCAAGGACAGGCGGAAGGATCCCGATTTGAATCCAGGGCTCCCCTCTTGCAGGGGGGTCCCTTCACAAGCGGTGAAGCAAGTCTGCAGGTGTCTGTCTTTCTCTCCCCCTCTCTGTCTTCCCCTCCTCTCTCGATTTCTCTCTGTCCTATCCAACAACAATGACAGCAATAACAACAACAACAACAATAAACAACAAGGGCAACAAAAGGGAAAAAAAAATAACCTCCAGGAGCAATGGAATCATACAACAGGCACTGAGCCCCAGCAATAGCCCTGGAGGTAAAAATAAATAAATAAATAAATAAATAAATAAATAAAATAAAGTAAAATAAAATATGGTTCAGGGCATTTCTACTCTACAGACATAACTATTCAAGAACTAATGGAAACATGGCTCCAAAGACAAAGCTTCCTCAAACTCAATGAAGAAAAGCAACCTAGGTCCTCAACAGTCAAAGAGCAGCCTACAAAGAAAACCTGTTTCATAGGCATCAAGGGAGCTCATCTTGCACCCAAAGACAGTTATGGAGTTTGCTAGACTTCCTACTAGAGATCACTCACTAGCCAGCTACTAGCCAGATCACTACTAGCCAGCTACAACACTAGTTGTTAAGGTGTGTGTGTGTGTGTGTGTGTGTGTGTGTGTGTGTGTGTGTTCAAATATTTGAAAACACTTTGAAGTCAAAAGGATTTCATGGCAAATCTAAGTTCATCGTCTTCTATTGCAAATGAAAAAGCTCCCTTATGAGCAGCTGCTTTTAAGATTTAAACACAGCACTTTCTTTGACTTGAATCCCAAAGATTTTTTTTTTACACATCCTCCTCCTTTTTATTATTTTTTTTAAACGTGAACGAATGGAAGTGAGGCATTGAGTCATTTCATTACCACAGGATTAAGCTGTGCAATGTTCTGCTTAACACTACAGGGTTAGACTGACAAATTCATACTGATCTCTGAATTTTCAAAAAGAAAAAGACAAAAGTCAGTCCGATCTGGTTCTTAGATGACAGCTATCAGCGATAAGCTATGCCCCTTCCTAGATCTGGCCTTTTTCTCCACTTGTTCACAGTTCTCACCACATACTCTTAAGCTCACATCTGGACCCTTTTTGATGATACCTATGTTGTCTCAGGCTGGACACTGGATTTGGAGGCCCTGGCTCTTATCCAAGATTCTGTCCACCTCTGGAATTCTCTTTGTTCAAACACAAGGAAAACTGAGATAAAAATTCAACTGAGCAAAGTTCTACAATTTACCAGGTTAGGACTGGTTAAGAATCTAGTCAAACTAGAACTTGGAGCTTCAGAAATCCAGGCTTTTGCTTTTTTTTTTTTTTTTCCCTTTTGTTGACCTGAGCATGTGTACTATGAACCTGAAAGGGTATAATTGTTGAGTGGTGGTTTTAAAGAAAGGGGGGGGGGGGCGCACTAAAATAGTTTTTGTTTCTTCTGTGACACAGTCACTTGCAGTGTGTAGCCAAAAGTTCTCTTCAAGTAGATGTTATCTTCAAGGCGGTCTCCACCACAGGAAAGATCATGGCTTCCCATGATCCTCTTAGAAGTTAGCATATGCACATCTTGATTTAATAGAAAATACCTATAGGCCTAGAGATTATCTCAAAGATTAAGGATAAAACTTTATGCAAATGTTTATAGCAAATTGTTGAGAAAATGGATCCATAAATAAAAAGAAAAAAAGATGAATACCCCTGGGAAAAATCACACAAAGCGATTTATAAGTGACTAATATATGTAAAATAATCTGTTAACACTTTTCCCAGAAAGCCTATCATTCAAAGGATTTTACACCAATTAGTCATTGATTTCATTGAAAAGCCCCAGTCCGACTAAAAAGAACTATGGAAGAAACCAATTTTTTATTATTTATTTACTTTATTTTATAGGATTAGGATAAATTGAGTGGGGCTGGGAGATAGAGAGTATGAGAGACACCTCTAGTACTGCTTCACTTGTGAAGCTTCACCCCCCCCATCCCCACGCACGTGGGAACTGGGGGTTTGAAAGAAGAAAACAAATTTAAACAGTTCCTGAAACGGGGGCAGAGGCTTAGCGCAGCGGGTTAAGGCACATGGCGCAGAATACAATGGCCAGCATTAAGAATCCCGATTACAACCCCTGGCTCTCAAACTGGAGGGGAGGGGTCTCTTCACAAGCGGTGAAGCAGGTCTGCAGCTGTCTATCTTTCTCTCCCCTTCTTTGTCTTCCCCTTTTCTCTGGATTTCTCTCTCTCCTATCCAACAGCAACAATAGCAAACAATGACAACAAGGGCAACAAAAATGGCGAAAACGGCCTCCAGGAGCAGGGGATTCATAGTACAGGCACCGAGTGATAACCCTGGAGGCAAAAAAAAAAAATTTTTTTTTAAGTAAATACCCAAAAAAGAGGAACAGGTGGGAGTCAGGTGATAGCACAGAGGGTTAAGCGCACCTGGAGCAAAGCGCAAGGACCAGCATAAGGTTCCCAGTTCGAGTCCCCCACTCCCCACCTGCAGGGGTGTCCCTTCACAGGCGGTGAAGCAGATCTGCAGGTGTCTATCTTTCTCTCCTCCTCTCTGTCTGCCTCTCCTGTCTACATTTCTCTCTGTCCTATATGACAACATCAATAACAACAATAACTACAACAATGCAACAAAAAGGGAATAAATATAAAAAAATAAAAAAGGGGAACAGTTAGCAGTGAACCTATTAGAACACACCCATACACACACATACACACACACACACATACACACACGAAACAGTTCCTGAAACACAACTGGGGTCTGCAAACAAACTTACTCGTGAATAGAGAGTCCTACTTTAACTGCATGAACATATTACTGCACCTGTGTTAATTCAAATCAAGCTCTTGCAACCATGATTCTTACATCTTTGTAGCAAATAGAAACTACTACATTTTAATTTCTACAGAGGTCAGGTTGTCTTTTATTTAAGAAGCCTTTGTTGTCTTTTATTTAATTAATGCTTGGAAAATTCAAAACCAGAGTATACATTTCAACACCTTAAATGATTAATTAGCAAAGTAGGTTTTACATCCACCGTATAAGCTCTAAAATCTTCAAGGGTTCTAGAAAAATAACAGAGTTTTCAAATGGGCATCACAACTTTGCCTTGATTAATCCACTTGGGATGTAGGTGTCTACCTTCACATTGTATAAATCAGCTGGGTCTTCTTAAAGGAAAATCACTGTCATTATTATTACTATTATTGTCTTTGCTACTGTTGTTATTAATTTGTAACCCAAATAGTATGAAACCCAGTTGCTTTCTCCATTATCAAACCTTTGTTCCAGATATGTTGTGTCTTCCACATCTTTAAAACTTTCTCAGTTGCAACAAGGTGTGAAAGGTTGGTTATTCTTTGCACAAATGATCTCTCACTGAAGAAAAATGTGGGGGGAAATGAGTCTTCCAGTCAGTATTTGGCCTCATACCTCCAAAATCTGTTTCTCATATGTCCAAGTTCCATATTTCATCACAGTTCACACAATACCACTGAGGTATCATGAAGGGGAATCAAGGACCTTAACACTGAAGCAAAAGTGAGGAAATGAGCAGGTCAGAATCATGGTCTTCAGAGTTAAGGCACAGCCTCAAATTCTAGTGTGCCTTCCAGCAGCACCATGGAGTTTTCAGATTCTAAAACCTTAGATTTATCATCTACAGACAAACAAAAAGGACCTGCTAGAGAGAGGAATGTGCAGAAAAGGAGGGAGTGCCAATAAGTGTGGTACAAGTAACCAGCCCAGACAGAAAGAGTAGACAAGGTTCAGTTGTTTCCCCATGATTGCTAGACCACAATGAGAGCTGACAAGATGGTTATAATCCAGTTTTTCACTCCCTGCAACTCTGGAAAGTGTTTCTAGTGAGCTCACATAGGAGCTGTTATAGCACCAAAGGAAAGGGAGAAAGAAGAAGGAAAGAAAGAAAGAAAGAAAGGGAAAGCGAGAAAGAAGAAAGAAAGAAGGAAAGAGTAAGAGAAAGAGAGGAAGATTTGTAGTTGTGTTTCATGTTTCTCCTTCTTTCTGTCTCTCTTCTTGCTCTCTTCTTTTTTAATAAAGTTTTTTTAAATATTTATTTATTTATTCTCTTTTGTTGCCCTTGTTGTTTTATTGTTGTTATTATTGTTGTTGATGTCGTCATTGTTGGATAGGACAGAGAGAAATGGAGAGAGGAGGGGAAGACAGAGAGGGGGAGAGAAAGACAGACACCTGCAGACCCGCTTCACTGCTTGTGAAGAGACTCCCCTGCAGGTGGGGAGCCCCAGGCTCGAACTGGGATCCTTAAGCCGGTCCTTGTGCTTTGCGCCACCTGCGCTTAACATGCGGCACTACAGCCCGACTCCCTGCCCTCTTCTTTCTATCCTAATGAAAAGGCCACCCCAAAAGCAGTGAAATCATGTATACACTAGTACCTAGCTTTGAAAATAAAAAAAAAGAAGAAGAAGAGAGAAGGGGAGGGAGAGGGAGAGGGTGACAAAGGATAGCATCAAGAGAAACAACATAGTACGACAGGAAAGTGATCCCATCTATTTATCATGACCTTTAAACTGGATTTATATCATTAATGTTGCTTTTATCCATTACCAATATTAATATTAACTTGGCTTTTTAAAAAATATTTTCCCTTTTGTTGCCCTTGTTTTTCATTGTTGTAGTTATTATTGTTGTTGTTGATGATGTCATTGTTAGATAGGACAGAGAGAAATGGAGAGAGGAGGGGAAGACAGAGAGGGAGAGAGAAAGTTAGACACCTGCAGACCTGCTTCACTGCCTGTGAAGTGACTCCCCTGCAAGTGGGGAGCTGGGGTCTCCTTGTAAGAGAGAAATTGATATTTGGGATAGGACAGCTAGAAGGACAACTGAAACTAGATTGTGTATAGAACTTCACAAAGCCAAAGCCTAGGAGATCAGCCTTCGGAGTACAGTCTATGCTGTTTCAGGTAAATGGGTCTCTATTGGTTGTGGGGACAGAGGAACCCTTTTACATTGCTGGTGGGAATGTTAATTGGTACAGCCTCTGTGGAGAGCAGTCTGGAAAACTCTCAGAAGGCTAGACATGGACCTTCCATATGATCCAGTAATTCCTCTCCTGGGGTTATACCCTAAGGACTCCATAACACCCAACCAAAAAGAGGTATGTACTCCTATGTTCATAGCAGCACAATTCATAATAGCTAAAACCTGGAAGCAACCCAGGTGCCCAACAACAGATGAGTGGTTGAGAAAGCTATGGTACATATACACAATGGAATACTATGCAGCTATCAAGAACAATGAACCCACCTTCACTGACCCATATTGGACAGAGCTAGAAGGAATTATGTTAAGTGAGCTAAGTCAGAAAGATAAAGATGAGTATGGGATGATCCCACTCATCAACAGAAGTTGAGTAAGAAGATCTGAAAGGGAAACTAAAAGCAGGACCTGACCAAATTGTAAGTAGGGCACCAAAGTAAAAACCCTGTGGTGAGGAGTAGACATGTAGCTTCTTGGGACAGTGGGGGGTGGGAGTGGGTGGGAGGGATGGGTCACAGTCTTCTGGTGGTGGGAATGGTGTTTATGTACACTCCTAGTAAAATGTAGTCATATAAATCACTAGTTAATTAATATGAGAGGGGGGAAATTAATTGTATGTCTCAAAGTTTTTCAAAACACAAACTGAATCTTTTCAATATATAGGCTGTGTAATTGATATGCAGCTTCTCTCAAAAGCCTAGACCAAGTAGATCAGAAGCAACCAATAGCACAGCTATATACAAGATACTGGGTACTGTACAGCAAACCCTAACAAAAGGACTTTTCAAAGTTAACACATTACTAAATAATGTGATGATAACATTAACTATCGATTGTCTTTTTGAACCCTAAGACAGCAGGAACCTCACATCTCCACTATAGAGCCTCTACTTCCCCCAGTCCTGGAACCCTTGGATAGGGCCCACTTTCCCGTATGCCTCTCCCAATCCATATCAAATAATATTGCATCTGCCAATCACAACCTAACCAACACAACGATTGCCACCTCAACACGCTTTACTTCAGACTGTGTTCAGAGACTTCACGTGTGGAATGACAACCCTTCAACTTCATTACTCGGGTGAGACCTTTCCTTTCATAGTATACTCTAATTTCATCTCAGGTGGTTCACTTTCTAACAAAGTCCCAAAACCTAGATATACACCAGTTTCTGTGAGAGAGAGCATATGTTCACACGTATCCGTAAACTACTGCAAAATATATGCCTGAAAGCAGAAGTGCACTAGAGTTTGCAGTGAGTACCCCCCTAACGTTTCCTCTCCACTGTTCCAACCTTTGGGTCCATGATTGCTCAACAATTTGTTTGGCTTCGTATAACTCTCTTTTCAGTCACCAGGTTCCAGATGTCATCAGGATGCCGGCCAGGCTTCCCTATACTGAAGACCCCACCAATGTGTCCTGGAACTCCACTTCCCCAGAGACCCACCCTACTAGGGAAAGAGAGAGGCAGACTGGAAGTATGGACCGACCAGTCAACGCTCATGTTCAGCGGGGAAGCAATTACAGAAGCCAGACCTTCTACCTTCTGCAACCCACAATGACCCTGGGTCCATGCTCCCAGAGGGATAGAGAATGGGAAAGCTATCAGGGGAGGGGGTGGGAAATGGAGATTGGGTGGTGGGAATTGTGTGGAATTGTACCCCTCCTACCCTATGGTTTTGTTAATTAATCCTTTCTTAAATAAAAAATAAAATAATAATAATAATAAAAATGGGTCTCTATTTACATACATTTTCCTTTTTTCCTTTTTTAACATTTTATTGGGGGGTTAATAGTTTACAGTCAATAGCAAATACAGTAATGTGTACATGTGTAATATTTCTCAGTTTTCTGCATAACACACTCTAACTCCCCACCTAGGTCCTTTTCTACGATCATAAATTTTCCTTTTCTCCACATTAAAATGATGAAATAATTTAAAAGAAAAATTAAATGTAAAGTTGGTGAAGGGAAGCAATGCAATTATCTTTGAGTTACTTGTGTGTTGAGCATTTCTATTCCTTCCCACCATTTTGTTTCTAGCCAGAAAACAACAAAATGGCTGCTGAATTTACACATTCTCTTACAACCAAACATAATCCTCAAATTTATAAATCTATATTAATCCTGCTATCCCGGTATATGAAATCAAAACAAATGGCAAAATGGTAACACTGATCTGCTAGGATCAGTCAAACATTCCAAGTTTTTGCTTCAAAATAGCTTAGAAAGGGGCTGGGCAGTGGTGCATCTGGCTTAGAGTACTGTACACATGGACAAATTCAGGCTCCCAGCCCCCCACCTGCAAGGGGAAGGCTTCATGAGTGGTAATGAAGTGCTGCAACAGAGCTAAAGTGTCCCTTCCCCCCCCTCCCGCATCCTCAACAACATCTGTTGTTACTGTCCTTTCTAATGTATGACGTTCTCACCAGTGTAAAATGGTATCTCATTGTTGTCTTTATTTGCATTTTTCTGATGATCAGTGTCTTTGAGCACCTTTTCATGTGTTCATTGGCCCTCTGGATCTCTTATTCAGTGAAGTTTCTATCCATGTCCTCACCCCATTTTCTAATGGGATTGTTTGTTTTTTAGTATTAAGTTTACTCAGCTCTTTTTTATTTACTTATTTATTTATTTTCCCCCTTTGTTGCCCTTGTTGTTTTTCATTGTTGTTGTGGTTATTGGTGTCATCGTTGTTAGGACAGAGAGAAATGGAGAGAGGAGGGGAAGACAGAGGAGGGAGAGAAAGAGAGACACCAGCAGACCTGCTTCACCACCTGTGAAGTGACTCCCCTGCAGGTGGGGAGCTGGGGGCTCGAACAGGGATCCTTAAGCCAGCCCTTGTATTTTGCACCACGTGCACTTAACCCACCAGGCTACCACCAGGCTACTGCCCGACTCCCGTTTACTTAACTCTTTATGTATTTTGGCTATTGGTACTTTATCTGGTGTGTATTATATTAAAATCCTCTCACACATGGCAGAATGTCTTCCTGTTAGGGTGGTGGTTGCCTTTGCTGTGCAGAAGATTTTCAGCTTGATGTAGTCCCATTGATTTATTTTTTGTTTGTTTGTTTGTTTGTTTTCTTTGCTGTTGGATTTGAGTCTTTGAAGAAATTTTTGAAAAATAGATGGTGAAGTGTTTTGCCATCTTCTTTTATGTATTTGATAGTTTCCGATCTAATGTTCATGTCTTTGATACACTTGGGGTTGACTTTTGTGCATGACGATACATAGTGGTCTAGTTTCATTAGTTTGCATGTTTCAGTCCAATTTTCCCAAATTGTTGAAGAGACTCTTCTTCCTCCATTTGATGGTTTGAATCATTAAATGGAAAAAAAAAATCTTTAAAGAAAAAAAAACTATAGAAACAATAAAGAAGGGTGGCTGGGTGTTGGCATTCCTGGTTGAGCACATGTGCTACAATGTTCAAGGACCCAGGTTCAAACCCCCAGTCCCCACCTGCAAGGGGAAAGCTTCACAAGTGGTGAGCTGGCCTGCAGGTATCTCTTTGTCTCTTCCTCTCTATCTCCCCCTTATCTCTCGTTATCTGGCTGTCTCTATCAAATAAATGAAGATAATAAAAATTTTAACAAAAGAAATAATAAGGAAGAAATTGTCTTTATCATTACCACATAGAGAGAGAGATTTGTTTAACTGAAATGATAAGTTGATAGCTGATAATATATATATTATTATAAAGACAGAAATTGAAAGGGAAGGAGGACACAGGAAAAGTGAAGCATTGTTTCACTTTTGTGACGCTCCCCCCCCCCCCACTGCAGGTGGGGACCAGGGAATTGAACGTAGGTTCTTACACATGATAATGTGTGCACTCTACTAGGTATAACACCGCTGAAACCTACTGATAATATAGAGAGAATATTTCAGTTCCAAAATTTTAAGTTAAAATATTTACTAATGCATGCTAAATAATTCACTCTTCGACTTTAAAAAAAAAGTATTTCAGGAGTATTTCTCAATGCATTAATAGAAGTAATGTGTTCTTCAGTCTATAGAGACATATTGCATCTTCAGACCATAGTCTTTAGGTAAAATACTCAAAAAGAAGAGTTTGGACAGAGGAAAGAAGTAAAAAGGACAGAAATGGGAGAGTTGGTAAGATCCTGAATGCTAATAAAGGAGTTCAATATCAACTCTTTTCTTTCTTTCTTTCATTCTTTCTTTCCTTCTTTTTGCAAATTTATTTATTTTTATGATAGATAATGGAAGAGAGAGATCAGCATGTCTCTCAGTGCTGACAGGTGACTACAAAGGACTGAATTTAGGGCCTTTGTGGGTTTAGGCATGAAAGATCTGTGCTCTGACATGGAGCTATCTCCCCACCTAGAGACCAAGTCTTGGTTAGAGAGTATGGGCTCGTCAGACTGCCAGTAAGGCAACTGAATGACTAAATAAGTACCACATGAGGAAAGTCTGTGAGTCACACTGCTCAAGTTACAAGGATTTGGCCAGGAAGATAGCATAAAAGTTAGAAAGAAAACAATAATAACTCTTGGTGCCTGATGCTCAAAGGGTTCAATCCTTTGGGCCACTGTAAACTGGAGCTGAACAGTGCTCTGGAAGTAAAATAGAATAAAATAAACTCACAAGGATTAGTGATTGTTTGCATCATTAACTCCAGGAGGAACTGGGAATTAAATCTAGAATGATTTGATCTTTTCAGGGCCTCCAAATCTATTGTTATTTGAAGCAGAATTCAATTTTGACACAAGTGTAAAAAATATTTTTCCCCACTTAGGAATCAGAGGACGATGTAGAATGGAATCAATGTTTAGTAGCATAACAGATTTAGCATTCAATATTGTTCAATAAAACTTTCTTTTTAAAAAAAAATATTTATTTTATTTATTTATTCCCTTTTGTTGCCCTTGTTGTTTTATTGTTGTAGTTATTATTGTTGTTGTCGTTGTTGGATAGGACAGAGAGAAATGGAGAGAGGAGGGGAAGACAGAGAGGAGGAGAGAAAGATAGACACCTGCAGACCTGCTTCACTGCCGCCTGTGAAGCGACTCCCCTGCAGGTGGGGAGCCGGGGTTCGAACCGGGATCCTTCTGCCGGTCCTTGTGCTTTGCGCCACCTGCGCTTAACCCGCTGCGCTACAGCCCGACTCCCAAAAACTTTCTTTTTTAAGTGTTTTCTTTGATTATTAGAACTTTTTAAAATTATCCTCTTTATTTAATGGATAGAAACAGCCAGAAATCAAGATGGAAGGGGATGATTGAGCCAGAGAGAGAGAGAGAGAGGGAGGGAGAGAGAGAGAGACCTGCAACACTGCTTCACCACTGGCAAAGCTTTCCCTCTGCAGGTGAGAACCAGGGGGCTTGAGCCCACATCCTTGTACATTGTAACATGTACACTCAACCAGGTGAGCCACTACCTGGTCTCTATTAGAACTTTTTTTTTTTTTTTGGCCTCCAAGGTTATTGCTGGGGCTAGGTGTCTGCACTATGAATCCACTGCTCCTGGAGGCTATTTTTTCCCTTTTGTTGCCCTTGTTGTCTATCGTTGTTGTTATTGTTGTTGTTGTTGTTGGATAGGACAGAGAGAAATAGAGAGGGGAGGGGAAGATATATAGACACCTGCAGACCTGCTTCACCTCCTGTAGGTGGGGAGCCAGGGGCTCAAACTGGGATTCTTATGCTGGTCCTTGCACTTTGCGCATGTGTACTCAACCTGGTGCACTACTGCCCAGCCCCCCCCATTAGAACTTTTTAAATGATATTTGTTTGGGCTAGGGAGATAGAACAATGGTTATGAAAACAGACTTTCATGTCTGAGGCTCTAAGGTGTCAGGTTCAACACCCTGCACCACCATAAGCCAAAGCTGAGCAGTGTGCTAAATAAAAAGAAAAAGAAAATGGTATTTGTTTTATAAATTACTATTATCCTACATATTTTTCTCCAGTCATCCTAAAATACCTGAAGTTTAATTCTGTTGTGTTTATTTAAAATGATTATTACCATTGCAGTAGGGGGATAAATAGAAATTTCGGACTGCCAGATCTTTATACTGGTTAATTATTTAAATGAGAGACCCAACATGAATAAGGAAAATATATTCTCAAAAACAAATGAAAATAAATTATTCATGGAGTATTGCCACAGACTATCTAGTCACCTTAAGCAAAATGTAAAAACCTTATCTAGATGAGCACAATATTTATGTTATAAAAAAAGAAGTCATTTGCAATGTATTTGTCACATTAAAACAATTCAAAGTACATATAGTCAAGGGAATAAATCAGAGTAAAATCTAAGACTATTTCTAGGACTCAGTGTTGTCAGGTTTATAATCCATTTGTGGTTTTGTCTCACATTTACTATCTATGAGATAATAAGGTAGCAATAGCTGTGTCTGTACAGACATGAGTCTACACAGACATGAGTGATAGCTGCAGACTTTACCGGTGGTAAATACTACAGGCTTAGCACTGGGCCCAAGTGGATATCTCCATACTTGAATGGACCAGAGAATATTCACTTTTTCCCAAATGCATTTTTTTGTATTAGAGATAATGATTCTATGCAAATTAGCAAGGCTTAATGTTCCTACCAATATCTGATGATTTGAAATCCACCCCTGGTAAACAGATGGCCTCATCATTCTGGAACATAATTGATATCCTCTTTGAAAAATCTCAACAGCAAGGCCAATGGACTTGTAGTCCACCAGGTCCCTGGAGGAACTGCCATTTTCAGCTAAGAAACTTCAGAGAAGGGCTTCCTATTAAGTGCCAATATGCCCTACCCACCAAAAGTAAATATGTTCTTTCCAAATTTCCCCCAGTGTTTTATTTTTTATGTATTTTCTTAGTGATTGAATATTGATTTACAAAATTATAAAACTCTGGCGGTTCCTACCACCAGAGATCTGTGTCCCCATTCCCTCCACTGGAAACTGCAGTCTCCCAAAGTCACCAACATGGGTTGATTTTATAATTTTCTATCTATATCTATACATATTTCTTCCACTTTTTTCAGTGGTCTGCCTTCACTCCCTTTCTAAGTCACCCACATGTCTATTACTACTTCCAGGTGTCTTTCCTTGTCTTTCTTTTCTTTCAGATAAGAGAAATAGTGCCTGGCTTCCTCAGGTATTCTCCAGATTCACTTCCCTTTCATTGCTGGTATAAAAACAAGATTCTGGTTGGGGATAGATAGCATAATGGTTATGCAAAGAGACATGACATGACCTGCCTGAGGCTCCAAAGTCCCAGGTTCAATCCTCCAAACCACCATAAACCAGAGCTGAGCAATACTCTAGTAAAACATATAATAATAATAATAATAATAATAATAATAATAATAATAATAATAATAATAGCAAGATCCCTGGTAACAAAGGATTTGGGTCCTGGTGGGGTGAGGGTACAGAGCCCTCTGGTTTACTTCACCTATCATTTACCCCTCCCCTCTGTGTTCTAAACTGAGGAAAGCATGTGGATTTTCCTGTATGAATGTCAAGGACTAATAACTGTGCAAATTTCTGCTTAACTTCTGGGATTTTTTTCACACTTTTTTTTTCTTTTCTTTTCTTCTTTTGTCACTGATGAGCTTTTACCACTCTGGGTCTTCTTTTTTGAATGTAGACAGAGAGGAAAGAAAGACACCACAGCGCCAATGCTTCCCACCAATATGAATGATGGGTCTGGGCTCAAGTTTTTTTTTTTTTTTTTTGAAGATTTTTGAAAGACTCTTTATTATAGTAACTCTCCCAGAGCTAAATTTCCTGACAAAAACACATGAATTTTTTCAAATACATGGAACAAGAGTGGGGATATGGGGTGGCAGGAGAGGGTGGGGGCAGCTTTTGTAATCAAACCGGCTGCATGCCCAGACGAAGTTCAGACAGAGCAAACAGAGTCTGGCAAGCATGAATTGCGTCAAACCACAAGAATTGCTATGGCTGTAATAACATTTGGGGACTGCTTGGACGCTCTGCACACCTGTTTTCCGAGACACCCACTGCACTTGCAATGGCTGATGGCTCAACAAACAGCTTGTGTTTGTCATTGATCAAGTCCAACCTTGCTGGGACCCAGATCTCATCCCAACACTTGACTCTCCCCACCAAACATCACCGAGGCCTCCTGAAATAAAGACCCTCCCTGGACTTGGGAAAGCACAACCCTTTCCAGAGAAAGTGAGGCTGAGGCCAGGTATGCTGGGTGAGCACTCTTAGTTATACAATGAAATTCAGATCCAGGCTGAAATAACAAAGGTAATGAAAGGGCAAAGATTAGTGAATTACTGTCCCCTCTGTTCTGAAAGAAATGTGGGAGCAAAACTGAACTTTAGAAGGAAAGACATTCCCCCCCATTTTTAATCTCTGAAATGTGCAATTTTTTTTTGAAGTTTCAACTGCAATGCTATAAATGACTTTGCTAAGAGAAAATGGGCGCGTGGACAACAAATTCAATAGGAAAATCATACTCCTTCTACCAGGAGAATGTCACACCTGACAATCTTAGGTCACAAACACTACTCTGTACTTCACTTTTAGCTAGGATCCTAGAGGTACAGCTAATCCTAGAGGTACAGCTAATAAATTCTCAAACATTTGGTAGTATATTGGCGAGAAATACTCACAACATGAGCTACACAAACTCATTCTCTAAATGAGAATATTTTAAAAGATATTGACTACAGATGTTTCAAAGTCAAATTTAAGGTCTCACTAGGTGTCCCCAACTGGTGATCACTCCATTGTAATCTTAACTCCTTAGCAAGGTGGTTCAAATTCCTGTTTTCCCTTCTCAACTTTTCACCCAGCAAGCAGTCATTGTTACATTTCAACACTTCTTTACATCAAGTACCTAATATAAAATGGGAACAGCTGCAATTTCACTGCCCAGCCCTTTCTTCCACCCTTACAACATTTGTTCTGTTAATGTAGGTTAATTCTGCAAATAACACTTCTGTAAATTGTTCTTGCAAACTGCTACATCATTTATGTAAGGACTTCTGTGAACTTTGAAAAATTAATGCCTTTAATTTTGGTTGATGGCAACATCAGCAGAGCTCTGTAAATTGCACTTTAATGAGATTTTGCTACAGGGGATAATCTGCTACTGACAGAGGAACATCTTGAAAACATCTGTAGACCTATAATTTCTCTATGACGATTAGAGCCCACCACAAGACTCCGAATACAAGCCCAAAATAAAGGAGGGGAAATGTAAAGTTCTAAATGAGAATACAACCTGTGCTTTAAAGGCAAAAGGCCCAGTATGAAAAGTTCCACACGCTGAAAATAAATCAATTTTTTGAACTAATTAACATTTAGCTTTATTTAATTAAGGAAGACTATTAACGTTTCCACTGCTGTGCGTCTGTATATAATGAAGCAAACAGCGGTAGGTATAAGATACCACTGAGGGATATGCCCAAGTAACCCAGCACTATAGGTGCAAAGGAACGTCTATTATTGTTAAGTAACTGACATCAGAGTCTTACTTTAATGTTGTCATAAATAAAAGGAAGATTTCCACAGATGACTTCACATATGGTTTCTTATTTGTCTCTGATGGAGACTGGGAGTTGGATCGGATGCCAAAATTAAATGATTTAAATAGACAGCTGCATAATGGAGACTACTAAATAACACCTTTTAAACAGTTTCTATTTATAGCAGGTCTAAGTCACACAAGGATGGTAAATTTTATTTTGCTAAAGCTAACACTGCTTGTTGCTCCCATGCCATTACTTCTGCAATCCCACCATTCTTATACCTTGACATTCACACTAGCTCAGGTTTGCGAACTTGCCTCCCTCTTCCTCAGGAGAGGAACAGTTGATCAGAGCTAATTTTGCACAGTCAAAGCCCATACTTGAAAAGCAACCATCTCTAAAATTAGACCATATTCATTATCTCTTATCAGCTGAAGTAGGAATAACAAGAGAGAAGACATTAGGTTTTTCACCATCTATGCCATGAAATTAATAGCTACTTGTTTGAATGTCAACTTCCACAACATGATTTCCTGTCTAGAAAGCTTACATCTTCATCCTGTTTCACAGAAAGGAAATTAAGTAAGAACTGCAGAATTAAATGGGTACATAATAATACACACACTCATACACACACACACACACACACACACACACACACACACACACGCTGCTATTTCTGTGAAAGTTAAATAAGTATATCAACAGATTTAATTGCTATTTCACTTGATCCTTTGAGGCTAAATTGTGTGTGTGTGTGTGTGTGTGTGTGTGTGTGCGTGTGTGTGTGTGTGTTAAAACAAGTGAGAAATAAGAACAATTTAATAGATGCTCCAAACTGAATCTAAAAGCCTCTGTGTTATAAATGACAGAGGCTTATTATTGCATCATTAGTAGAGCCTTTGAAAACGTGTGTCTGCCAGAGTCAGATGCCATCAAGTACCCCATATAGTCTATGAGTCCTCCACTCCCAGCAATGATCAGAACTCAGAAGTGACAACTTTGATCCTCATGTTGTATATAAATAAAACTGAGGTTGGAAAGGAACATAGATGAGATGCATTGAGGTGGGTTTCTCCAGAGCAGAGCAAGAACATGCAAAGGGGTGACCTGCAGGAATCCCTAACTATATTATCTGAACAGTACAGGAGTAGTGCTATACTCTCTGGGCATTGGGCAAAAACATCCATCTCCTGACTGCCTCTTCCGCAACTGTGATTTGTGTGTGAAATTCTAGATTCACCATCTATGCTTATAAATTAGTTCCTGTGTCTCACTTTAAACTTGCACTTTGGTCCAGCATGATGTACTTTTCTTTCTTATTTCTTCCTGTGAGATTTGCTTACTGGTCTTGAGCCTGAATCTATTCATCAAAGACACCGTCCCTTCCTGCCCTATAAGTACACTTAAGGAGTCTCTTGAGAACTGCTGGACAGTTCACTCCTTTAAAATACTGCAAGTACAGGGCCAGCAAAATGGCTCACTGGGTGGCCAGGTTCAAGCCCAGCCATCACCACATTGAAGGAAGTTTTGATGCTGTGGACTCTTTCACTCTTTCATTGTATTTGCTTCTCTGCCTTTTAAAAAGGGGTGGGGGGGGGCAGTCACTCAGCGGGTTTAGTGCACATGGCGTAAAGCACAAGGACCGGCATTAAGGATCCCTGGTCAAGAC
This sequence comes from Erinaceus europaeus, assembly GCF_950295315.1. Classification (NCBI taxonomy): domain Eukaryota; kingdom Metazoa; phylum Chordata; class Mammalia; order Eulipotyphla; family Erinaceidae; genus Erinaceus; species Erinaceus europaeus. The sequence continues at coordinate 25,505,286 of NC_080170.1, read as the reverse complement.
CCTGGCTCCTCACTTGCAGGGGGGTCACTTCACAAAAAATGAAGCAGGTCTGCAGGTGTCTCTTTCTCTCCCTCTCTCTGTCTTCCCCTCCTCTCTCCATTTGTCTCTGTCCTATCTAACAACAATAACAACAATGAAAAGCAACAAGGGCAACAAAAGGGAAAATACAGCCTCCAGGAGCAGTGGATTTGTAGTGCAGGCACTGAGCCCCAGCAACAACCCTGGAGGCAAAAAAAAAAAAAAGTTAAAAAAAGAGAGAGAAAGAAAGCAAAGATGAGAAAGTAAGCAAGTATAAAGAAATGATTGCAAGTGCAAATAAATTTTTGTAGTTGAAAGTTTCACTTACAAGCAAAATACTACTGTTACCAGAATGAAGATGGGAGAATCATCCACCTAATTGAGATCCTTAGGAATATACCTCATAGGCATTTCTAACTGAAAGGTAACCCTAAAATTATGAACTTGCTCATTACCTTTTTCTGTAAGATGAAATGCTATCCAAAGGTAACTTTGGAAGCTAAAGCGCAGCACCTTTCCCATTCAGAACTGTTATTGCAAAGCATTCGTTATTTACTGTGAATAATCTCTTCTCTCTGAAAATTCATTCTGGAAAAGCAAGTGTTGTGTATTGGTTGCTACACATTATAAATTCTGACTCATTCACAAACTTCTGCTTCTTCCTCCCTTAAAAATAGGATAAGCCCATCTGTCCCATCTATAGAGTTAACTTGCCATGAGTTTACAAAACAAATCGTACTTTCCTGCAAGGAACACATAAGTTCTAGCAACCTTCAAGATCCAACATTCTCTGTTAATGAAGGGTAGTGTAGAATCAGAAGAAGAAGGAGGAGGAGGAGGAAGAGGAGGAGGAGGAGGAGGAGAAGGAGGAGGAGGAGGAGGAGGAGGAAGAAGAAGAAGAAGAGGAAGAGGAGGAGGAAGAGGAAGAAGAAAAGAAAGAGAAACTAGTTTGAATGTCAGCCATTTCTGAGAAATCAGATTTCAGAAAACTGAAGTTCTAAATATAGAATAAATAATAACAAATTTCTAAGCTTTGGCTTCCTCATCAAAAATGAAAGCACAATTATCTGTAATACAGGTTGTTTTGAAAACTATAACTTTGTATGTAAAGCAGAGGTACACACAAATAGGGGTCTCAATATCAGTCCCTTTTATCAAGCATCTTTGTAACTGTTTCGTTGTTTGTTTTTTGTCTGTTATTATTAGCATTATACATCCCCTTAGCAAAAATATTTCTATAAAGTGAACTAGCCTTTTCAAAAATAGTTTTCAGGACCATGGAGAGATCTAACACACCCTACCCTATAGGACATATTAGTTCTGCCTTGTCAGTGTATTTCACTGAACTGTGTGTTAAATATATTCTGAGGTTCTAGGTAAGAGTCCTGGAGAAGCAGCACTTGACAAAAAGGAAAATAAAAGAAAGAAATATCCCAAAACCTGTGTAGCTTGTAGTTCAGTGCAGACGTACACATTAAATAAACAATTGTACTATCTCTCCTGCCACCAAAATCACAAATACTAACAGAATAGGAAATACAAAAATGTTTACGGTTCTAAAAGATGACATCTTACCAAATATTTTAGGATTCAGGAGTTTTCAGGAACATATTTCCTGAGAAGTGTCATTTTTGCTGGGATATCAGATAGAAATGAAGGCCAAAAATGTATGATTGAAGATCCCCCTCTGAAGCAGAATCATTTGAAGAATTTCAAATAGGTAAGTGCAGCTCATATAAAGTGAAACAGGAGTAGGACAATGAACGGGAGATGAGAATCAAGAAACCCTATATGCTATATTAAGAATATAGCATAAATATGGAAGATTCGTCCATCTAGTCTACCGCCATTGTGGCCTACTTTCTGCCTTAAAAATATACGTTGAATACATCCTTTAAAATTCAGTTTATTAGGGAGTCTGGCGGTAGCGCAGCAGGTTAAGTGTAAGTGGCATGAAATGCAAGGACTGGCATAAGGATCCCAGTTCGAGCCCCTGGCTCCCCACCTTCAGGGGAGTCGTTTCACAAGCGGTGAAGTAGGTCTGCAGGTGTCTATCTTTCTCTCCCCCTCTATGTCTTCCCCTCCCCTCTCCATTTCTCTCTGTCCTATCCAACAATGATGACATCAATAACAATAATAATAATAACTACAACAATAAAACAATGTTTTATTATTATGTGAGAACTACATAGTATATAATTGTGGCTTTCCTGGTGATCTGGGATCTTGTAGTACCTCCTGTAGTTTTTTTTTTCCCAGAATACTTGAAAATTAGCTCAGAAATGGATATAAAAAGGAGACTGTACTTAACTGTACTATTTTTTCTGGAAATGTATACCTGTTTTCTGTGATCAACATCTCTCCCCATACTTGTTTTGCCCTCCAGTGTACTTAGTTCTATAGTACACCCATCTCTGTCAACAAACCATCTCAAACTTTAAGCCCTTCCCATCTGTCTTTCTCCTTTTTCATTCACGAGCATTGGAAAGTCATTTCTCTGCTTATGTCAGGTGGATTAGGTTGAAGAAAAATTTTAAAAAGATAAGAATAAGTAGGTATAGAAAATAAGTGTTCAGTTGGGAAGCAATTACAGAAGCCAGACCTTCCACCTTCTGCATCCCACAATGACCTTGGGTCCATACTCCCAGAGGGTTAAAGAATAGGGAAGCTATCAGGGGAGGGGATGGGATATGGAGTTCTGGTGGTGGGAACTGTGTAGAGTTGTACCCCTCTTATCCTATGGTTTCTGTCAGTGTTTCCTTTTTATAAATAAAAAATAAAATAAAATAAAAAGGAAGAAAGGAAGGAACAAAGAAAGAAAGAAAGAAAGAAAAGAAAAGAAAAGAAAAGAAAAGAAAAGAAAAGAAAAGAAAAGGAAAGAAAAGAAGTTTGTAGTGATTTGGGCGGTAACACAGCCAATTAAGCGCACATGGTGCAAAACGCAAGGACCTGCATAAAGATCCTGGTTCAAGCCTGGGGCTCCCCACCTGCAGGGAATTCTCTTCACAAGCGGTGAAGCAGGTCTGCAGGTGTCTATCTTTCTTCCCCCCTCTCTGTCTTCCCCTCCTCTCTCCATTTCTCTCTGTCCTATCCAACAACGATGACATCAATAACAATAACAATAATAACTACAACAATAAAACAAGGGCAACAAAAGGGAATAAATAAATAAATAAATTTTTAAAAATCACTAGAAAATAAGTTTGTGATCTACATTCAGTTGCTTATGAGCTACCATCCACTCCCTCAAGTAACCAGTTTTCTTAGCACTTTATTTCTATGGAAAAAGAAGTTCATAAAACAAAGGTATACATTTCCAGAAAGAATAGTATAGTTAAGTACAGTCTCCTTTTTTATATCCATTTCTGAGCTAATTTTCAAGTATTCAGAAAAAAAAAAAAACTACAGGAGGCACTACAAGATCCCAGATCACCAGGAAAGCCACAATTATATCCAATGTAGTTCTCAAATAATAAGAAAGGAAAGCCCCTGGCCTAGTGCCTTGTGCATAGTAATGGCCTAATTTTTTGACGAATTGAGTCAAATGCAGACTGGGCTATTTTACAGAATTGGGACGCAAAAATTAATCAATGCACTTGTCTTGGATAGATAACATTTCTAGAGAAGCAGAGAGTTCCTTAACTGTTAAACAGTTCCTATTTAAATATTAATAAGCAAGGAGATGCCACCCAGACAGCATAATTCCTAGACCTTTGCGAAAGAAGGGTTGTCCAGAGAATTTCTCTTAGAGATTGGCTGAAATCACTTCCTGTTCAAGCACAGGCTGCACCATCTCCTTTGCTGTGCTTGCTAGCAACCTGCTCACAATGCTTTCTGCTACTTCCTGATGCTAATGTCACTTTTTTTTTCTAACAACAGCCTAACAGAGGCCCAAAACCCCATCAGCTTTCTATCCTCTGGCCATTGTGGTTACAATTTGTATCATCCTGGTTTTTATCAATTTGCCCAGCCATTCTGAAGTAGCTGTGCATTTTGGGATTCTGCTAACGTTTGTCTCTTGCTACAAAGAGCTTTAGGGAAAGAAAATTATTCCAAATGGCATAACGGATGTTTTAGTCACTAAATTTCTTGGGAGTTTAAATTAAAATAAAAATGATACGCTTTATACATGGATTTTCTTGTACTTAAGCCTTTAATGCCAGCTAAATAACAAAGGAGGCCATTAATGTAAAATTCAGCCTAAAGTCAATTGTATTACAAGCACTCTTAATGCTTGTACATTCTTAATGTAACAAGAAGTCTGAAAGGCACTTAACTGGATACAGCTGTATGCAAATTTGCTTTAAACTACTGAAGGTTAGAAACAGACATTATTTTAATCTTGAAAAATAAACCACTGAGTGTCTAGCATTTGGGTCTGTTAAACTCATCTACTAATGATTCCCCCATTAAACCATAATAAAGTCTTTGAAAGTTGATCCAGTCTTTTGCACATGGTAAACAAAGAGACAGGAACTACAGCAGGCTTTGCCAAAAAAAAAAAAAAAAAAATCAGCCAGGAGATTTTTGAATATATACATCCTCACACAGCTGTCACTCACCCTGCTGCATTATATACTTTGAAATCATTTTTTTAAAAAGTGACATTTATCTAAAACTTGCTAAGCTGCCTTTAGGGAATAGAGTGGGGCACAATCTATAGCCTGACTGAGATCACTATTATCCAATGAAGGGTGAGTTGGGTTTTTCAAGACAAAAGAATAAAACAGTCACCAAAAAAAAAAAAAATGTGGGTGGTGGTACAAAAGATTTGCCTTCTCAGTTATAGGAGTGGCGCCACAAGCAAGCACTGCCATTATCCTTTCTAGGCACATGCAATTGTGTTAGCCCTTGTTCACAGGTGGGAAGCAGCAGTATGCCTGTGTGCACTGATACACAACTTGTTTACTAAATCAAGAGTTCTATCGATGGTTTGTAAAATAAACTGGCCCAAAATCTCATTATGAAACAGGAAGTAAGATATGATCTCACAGCGATAAAGGGATCATTCCTTGCTGAGTGGTGTTTAAGGCTGAATCTAAACAGCTGGAATATATAGAGTATGTTTAAATGCTCTCAAGTTAAAGTTCATTATACCCTTTTCTTTTCATTAGAAGCCTAAAAGAGATTTTCTGCAGTAAACTCCCAAATAAGTATAACTCAAAATTACATACTGCCATTATACAGCCTGCCACAATTATAGCCATTTTTCATTAACTAAAAACTCGGAGATCTTAAAATAATTATCTAGCTTGTTTGGCTTATTTTCTTGACTCATTCAAATAAAATCACACTAGTAATAGTCACCTCCAACACCCCAAGAGAGCAAGAGTGAAAGAAAAGAAAGGAGGGAAGTTAAGAAAAGGAAATGAGAGGGAAGAAAACTTAAGAGTAGGAAAGGGAAGTCAAGAAGAAAAGCATTAATTCAACAAATATTTCATGATAAACTACTATATGTTGGCACATGTGAAACTCAGGGGATTCAATGATAAATGATACATCTCGCACCAAAATAAAGGACTCGGGGAGCCTGGGGATAGGGAGCACTTTCAGGTCCTGGTGCGTGGTGGTGGAGGAGAACCTAGGCTCAGGTGAGAGTGTTTTGCAGAAAACTGATAAATTTTACATGTCTATCAGCAGCTGTATTTACTGAAAACCATTGATCTTTCATAAAGATTTCATATTCTTTATAAAAATTAAAATTAAATGCATAAGATTTCTCACTTTATGAATCTTCTCATCTAATTAAGAGGCCAGATATTAATTAGGTAACAATACAAAGGGTGCAGTGTGTGAAGAACATTTACAACCCTGATGTGTGCTAAAAAGCTTTCTATGAAAATTTATTAAAAGAAGTTCCTCAGATTGTGCTAGAGAAAGAAAACAACTGGATTTAGGAGGCCAGGATATAAGTCAATGGTAGGGTCCTTTAGTTCCAGCAACCACGCACAAATAAAAAATAAAATAAGGGAGTCAGGCGGTAGGTAGCAGAGCGGGTTAAGCGCATGTGGTGCAAAGCAAAAGGACAGGCATAAGGATCCGGGTTCGAGCCCCCAGCTCCCCTACAGGGGAGTAGCTTCACAGACAGTGAAGTAGGTCTGCAGGTGTCTATCTTTCTCTCGCCCTCTCTGCCTTCCCCTCCTCTCTCCATTTCTCTCTGTCCTATCCAACAACGACGACATCAACAACAATAATAATTACAACAACAATAAAAACAACAAGGGCAACAAAAAGGAAATAAATAAATAAATATTTAAAATCTTAAAAAATTAAAAATTAAAGTAAAATAAAATAAAATGAATTATTTGTAGGAGGCCTGGCGGTAACGCAGCGGGTTAAACGCAGTGTAAGGATCCCGGTTTGAGCCCCAGGCTCCCACCTGCAGGGGGGGTCACGTCACAAGCGGTGAAACAGGTCTGCAGGTATCTATCTTTCTTTCCCCTTCTCTGTCTGCCCCTCCTCTCAATTTCTTTCTGTCCTATCCAACAATAACGACAGCAATAGCAAAGATAATAACAATAGCGAGAAACAACAAGGGCAACAAAAGGGAAAAAATAGACTCCAGGAGCAGGCACTGAGCCCCAGCAATAACTCTGGAGGCAGAAGGAAGGAAGGAAGGAAGGAAGGAAGGAAGGAAGGAAGGAAGGAAGGAAGGAAGGAAGGAAGGAAGGAAGGAATGGAGGGAGAAAGGAAGGAAGGGAGGGAGGGAGGAAGAGAGAGAGAGAAAGAAATAGAGAAAGAAAGGGAGAAAGAAAGGAAGAAAGAGGTGGTCGGTTGGTATCGCAGTGGTTAAGAGCACATGGCACAAAACGCAAGGACCAGCGGAAGAATCCTGGTTCAAGCCCCAGGCTGCCCACCTGCAGGGGAGTCATCTCACAAAAGGAGAAGCAGGTCTGCAGGTGTCTATCTTTCTCTCCCCCTCTCTGTCTTCCTCTCCTTTCTCCATTTCTCTCTGTCCTATCCAACAATAATAGCAACAACAATAAAACAAAAGGGAAAATACATAGTAAAAAAATTTAAATAATTTAAAAAAGGAAGGAAGAAAGAAAATCTTTAAAAAATTTATTTTTGTGAAAAAGGGAGAATGTTAAGGTGTCAAATGATCTCTGCAGAAAAATATATGCAAAAATCCTGCAGTTTGGTGATTGTAAGGCAAGAGAACTGAAACAGTAATAACATTACACAGAATTATGCTGCTAAATGAAGCAAAAGCTATATATAGGTCAAGGTTCACTCACACTAGGTCCTGAAGACTGTGACTCTATCTTTATTTCTAGAGAAATAGGAATCTACTGATATCTAATTTTTAAATGGGGACTTGATCTCAACAAATACGCATTTTAAAGAAAAATATGTAGTGAATCAAAGAGGTTTGGAGAAGGAAAATGAATATAGAGACCAATAGAGAGTTTGGAACGATTACAGGGGCTGGTGTCTTAGAATAATTTGCTAGGGGTAAGAGAATGATAAATTGCTCATGGGGGTGGTGTTTCTGACATATGTAATTAGATTAATGAGGGGCTGAGCAATGGCGCACCCAGTAGAGCACACATGTTTACGATGCACAAGGACCTGCGTTCAAGCCCCCCCCCCCCCAGTCCCCACTTGTAGGGGAAAAGCTTCCTTATTGGTGAAGCAGGACTGCGGGTGTCTCTCTCCCTCTGTATTGCCTCCTTCCATTTCAACTTCTATTTGTCTTTCTATAAAACATTAATTAAGTAAATGAATTAAAATATATTTAAATAAATAAATAGATTAACAGCAGTACTATTTGTCAAAAATGAGGAAAGAGACATGGAAGAAGGAAGAAAATAATGAGACCCATGGGGGACCTGCTAAGTTGTTAGAACCTTTTCTGTATTACATAAATAAATTTCAAAGTACTGAGCTGCACATTGTGGAACTATATAATATTAATAATAACAATATTAAGATCCCAGTAGTTACTTTAAATAATAAGTCACAACCAATCTAGAATATGCACAAAATCACAAGATATCCAACAAGAGTCTTTTATCTAACTTAACTCACCGTCAAGTATAAAAATCGGAAAAAGAGGGAGTCGGGCAGTGGCACAGTGAGTTAAGCGCATGTGGCGCAAAGCGCAAGGACCTGCTTAAGGGCCCGGTTCCACCCCACCCTCCCCCACCTACAGGTCTACAGGTGTCTGTCTTTCTCTCCCCCTCTGTGTACCCCTCCTCTCTCCATTTCTCTCTGTCCTATCCAACAACAACTATATCAATAACAACAACGTTAAACAACAAGGGCAAAAAAGGGAAAATAAATAAATAAAAAACTTTTTTAATATTTATTTATTTTCCCTTTTTTGCCCTTGTTGTCTTTTTATTGTTGTAGTTATTATTGTTCTTGTTATTTATGTCGTTGTTAGATAGGACAGAGAGAAATGGAGAGAGGAGGGGAAGATAGGAGGAGAGAAAGACAGACACCTGCAGACCTGCTTCACCACCTGTGAAGCGACTCACCTGCAGGTGGGGAGCCAGGGGCTCAAACTCGTGTCCTTGCGCTTTGTGCCACGTGCGGTTAACCCGCTGCGCTACCGCCTGACTCCCCTCAAATTTTTTTTTAAATAGAATAAAGAGGGGGTCGGACGGTAGTGTAGCGGGCTAAGCGCACATGGCTTGAAGTGCAAGGACCGATGTAAGGATTCCAGAATTATTATTTTTTGAAACTTATTTATTTATTTATTTATTATATTTATTTTCCCTTTTGTTGCCCTTGGTTTTTTTTTTATTGTTGTTGTAGTTATTATTGTTGTAGTTATTGATGTCGTTGTTGTTAGATAGGACAGAGAAAAATAGAGAGAGGAGGGGAAGACAGAGAGGGAGAGAGAAAGACAGACACCTGTAGACCTGCTTCACCACTTGTGAAGCGACTCCCTGTAGGTGGGGAGCCGGGGGTTTGAACCGGGATTCTTAATGCTGTTCGGAGGTAGTGCAGCAGGTTACGCGCATGTGGTACAAAGCACAAGGACCGACATAAGGATCTCGGTTGAGCCCCCAGCTCCCCACCTGCAGGGGAGTCGCTTCACAGGCAGTGAAGCAGGTCTGCAGGTGTCTTTCTCTCCCCCTCTCTGCCTTCCCCTCCTTTCTCCATTTCTCTCTGTCCTATCCAACAAGGACATCAATAATAACCACAACAAGGGCAACAAGAGGGAATAAAATTTAAAAATTAAAAAATAATTTTAAACACATTAAAACAGAAGCTAATTAACCCCTGGCTGAACCTACAAATTTAGTATTTATTGCCCAATAAAAATGGGAGGAGCCAGGGCTGGGGAGACAGCATAATGGTTATGCAAAAGACTTTTCATGCCTGAGGTTCCAAAGTCTCAGGTTTAATCCCCAGCCCCACCATAAACCAGAATTGAGCAGTGCTCTGGTAGCTCTGTGTGTATCTTTCTCTCTGTATCTCTTTCATTAAAAATAAGTAAATAGGGAGTTGGGCAATAGCACACTGGGTTAAGCGCACGAGGAGCAAAGCGCAAGGACTGGCGGGAGGATCCCGGTTCGAGACCCCGCCTCCCCACCTGCAGGGGAGTCATCTCACAAAAGGAGAAGCAGGTCTGCAGGTGTCTTTCTCTTCCCCTCTCTGTCTTCCCCTCCTCTCTCCATTTCTCTCTGTCCTATCCAACAACAAAGACATCAATAACAACAACAATAATAACTACTACAACAATAAAAAGACAACAAGCGCAACAAAAGGGAAAATAAATAAATAAAATAAAATAAAATTTTAACAGAAGGTGATACAAAAGACTTTTATGTCTGAGGCTCTCAGGTCCCAGATTCAATCCCCAGCACCACCACAAACCAGACTGGTCAATGCCCTGATGTCTCTCTCTTCTGTGTCTTTCTTTCTGTTTGTCTCTCTCTCTCATTAAAATAAATAATTTTTTTTAAAGAAAGAGAAATTTGAAGAAATACCCAACGAAGAATGGAGTGACAGCACCATGAGAGAACACAGTTGTCTTATAAATAAATACTCTCAAAAATCATAACAGCCTTTGAAGCTGTGATCATATCACTGAAATCTGAAGGAAAAACTTGGTAAAAAGAAAGAAAAAGAAAAAAAACACTGAACTGGGTTTTGTGTTTATCCCTTGTTATGCTTATATTTCATTCAGATCATGAGACCAATGACTGGGTTTGAACACCCATTTCTCAGACTCCTGTTTAAGTCCTGCCTCTTCCCATCTGTTTTTCCCTTTAGATGGAAACTTTAATTTACAAATTGTAAAATGTAAATTTAAAATAAGCACATTCTGTTTTTCCAATAACTTCTTGCTATTTGTAGTCACCAATGATCTACCAGTTTGCCCCATATGTCTACACTTCATTATGCATCAATCAAGATATTTTCTCAACATTATCATGCAAATATGTTATGAGGTGGAAAAAATGAAAATGTTATGCCTGCATTTCCAATATCCATTAGCACAAAGCTAAGAGCCCTGAAGACATTGGGAAAACATTTTCCTCTTTACAAACAGTTGAATGCTAATAAACATACTGAGCAACTTACAGAATGTTACACATGTAAATCATACTCAATTCACTATAAAAGTAATCTGTGTATAAGCTACTGACCTGAGAAGTCGCTAATGTTCTTGATTAGCATTAGTTTAATTAATTTTTGAGTTGTAAAACTTTCAGTAATGAAGTGAACCAGTTGTCAGACACAGCGATCTTTTAAAAATAAAGTTGTGTTATTTTAGGAGCCGACTGGTGGCACCCATGTCACCATAAAAAAGGACCCAGGTTCAAATCCCCGGCCCCCACCTGTAGTAGGGAATTATTATAAGCAATGAAGTGATGTCACAGGTGTCTCACTTTCTCTCTATCCCCTCACCCTTCTCAATTTCTCTGTCTCTATCCAAAAGATAAAAAGTCTCCAGGAGCAGTAGATTCATCATGCTGGAACAAAGCCCCAGCAATAACACTGGTGTCAATGAAAATAATTGATAAATAAATAAAGTTGTGTTTTTAAATACCACTGATCTTAAATATGTTAAGAATCATCTAAATTATCTTTCAAAGAAAGCTAATAAACACTCAAAAGTCTTCACTTCTTAATGACTTTCTACATGTATTGCTTTTTCTCGTCAGGTCATTTCTATCTGTCATATCACTACATAGAAAATACTCTATGTTTGTGCTCTTTGGAGCACTCTGTCCCACCTCTGCTTTAATATATTGCATTCTAGCTCAAAACTGACCAAGATGAGAGTGTTTGTATCAGATATGTGAAAGATACTATAAAATAGACATTGTTAGTTTTATTGACCAAGTTGTCTGTCCTATCCAATGCAATTTCAGCAAAAATATGCAGTGTCGATACCATTACATCTCAAATAACAAAAAATGCAAAATCATTCCTTCAATATTTAAAACCCATTATTGGATGCAGGAAAGATGTTACAACTAACAGGAGTTCCAGTATGGTCTTTATTGGTTCATTTTCCTCTTGCCAGAAACAAAAAAAAATACCAATCAACATGTCTAAGATCACTGTTTTTCTTCACCAGTTGCACACTCATAGTTTCACTACAGGTTAAAAAAAAAAAAAAAACCTCAGCAAAAATTAAAGAAATTGTTCTGTGTGACTCAACTGGTTATATGGAATTTACAATAGAGAGCACTATATATTTTCTTATTTTCAAGTTGTGCTCTGCATATCCTTTACATGAATAAAGTTTATAGTAAACTTTACATGCTTACATCCTATGGTTTTATATGCGCATGTAATCGACATACATATGTACACATTTCTATTGAAGCAACATTGGTATCTGCGTATTTTTTATAGAGCAAATTGCCATTTGCCAGCATAGAGCTGCCTCGGGAAATTGTTTCCAATGCAAATTCCCAGGCTTCAGTTCCTCACACACATTAATAGTGAATCTAGAGTGAAACATAGCAATCCTTTTTAAACAACTTTTTCTTGGCTATTGTGATTTATGTTGCTATAAACGTAGGGATTCATATGCCTTTCAAATTTGTGTTTTCATATACTTAAAATAAATACTTAAGATTGGCATTTCTGGGGGAAAATATACACATGTATATATTTACAGCTAAAGGGGATTTACACTCTCTTTTCAAGAAGAAATAATAATTTACATTCATGATTCTGTACCAGAAATTATACAACAACAACAACAAAAAAAAACTAAGCTAAAATGAAAATATTTCTCTTCCAAAAAAATGGAATTCCTAAGTCAGTCATTTACCACTATAATCAAACCCAGGGGAAGAAATGAGTAGCCTTTTCAAAATTGTTTATGAAATACAGATATCACTTCTTTATTCTAGAAAAGAAATGCCATTAAAAAATTCTCTTCAACTATAAGATAGATTTGGTTCATGGAGTGTCGCACTGAATACCAAATCAGAATGCCAAACCATAATTTGCACTACCAAAATTCATCAATCTACTTTTGCAGCTACTACTTTCAATATTTTATCAATAAATTCCACCCATAGTAGACAAATACTATGCAAATTTTTTCTCCAGGTAAAATGACGTGATAGCTGCCCACTACGTGACCATCTAAATGACTTGGTCCATAAACATAGGTTTTGAAAACGTATCTTACACCCAAATAAATAGCCATTTCAGAAAAAGGAGCTACAAAATACCCAGCTGCTGATCTTCTCCTTTTCTGTTCATCACTTCTGATGTGTTCACACACCGACCATTATAATTTTGTTTTTACTGTTGAACAGTCCCTTGCATATAAACATTAAGTAAGGAATATTATTCCTGATCAGAAAGATCAGCTGAAATATTAAAAATGGAACAAGAAGAGTAATTAGAATATTTAATACAAAGAGATATGCAGTCATTTTTCATCTGAGTGAAATCAAACCTATATTCTCACCTCTCATCCCAATTGAAAAAAAAAAATTGCAATTCCAGAACTAAACATTCGCATCCCCTTTCCTTATGCATCATGTATTGGGATATATGAAGATATTTTGATCAATAAGATGGTGGCCTTGCTAGGATTTTCTCTAGCTACTGTTAAAAAGCCATCTTCTTATAGATTGTAGTGTATTTAATGGTGAAAAGAAAAATTTCTAAATCAATAATTGTAAGAGAGGAATGAATGGCATTTGACAACATTAAGCAAATTCTTATTTGGAGGCTTCCTCGCTTCTGAATTCTGAGGATCAACCTATGATGTATCTACAGTAGTAGAAGCAAGGCAGGTTCATCACTTTATCTACCCTTGATATCTAATTCTAAAGTAAACAGCTACAGGCACAGCAGGACTTAGAAGATAAATTAATTCAAGGCCCTTAGAAACCTTACAATAACTAGAATTAAACTTTCCTTGTCAGGAGCTTAAGTATGGCAAAAAAATAAAATAAGTACAAAAATTTTAAAGTTTTGAAATCAATAAACCCAATTCATTTGTGACATTAGAGACAATGTAAGCTTTTTTTTTAATTAAATAAGAAAAATTATTCAAAGTATTATTATTTCCAGATGCCTTAAAAATCAAAGAATTATGCTTAAAATGAAAGGTCCTGGATTTTCTACTTCTGAGGAGCTGTCAGTATTTTGCTCACAAAATTACTATTCCAGTTATTAAATGTTTCATGTAGTAAAAATGACGCTCCCCTATTTATTTAGCTACACATCCTTAATACACAATAAAGTACACATGATAAGAAAGATAATCACACATTTTTAAGTAGGATGATTATTTAAGTTATATATATGAAGAAGCCAAGGGTATTTTCTTAGTCGTGGAAATTGATGAGTCACTGCCCCAGTGTTAATTACTTACAGCCTTAAGTACAAAGAAAAATCATCAAAAAATAATTTGCTTAATTAACTTGTTTTGGTTTTATTCGCCTGTTTGGTGGGAGGAGGACTTTTGGAAATTGATGCACACAGAAAAGTCATCATGCATTATAGTTAATAAAACATTTTGAATACGTATTATCCGAAGCTATATTTTTTCACCTGATAAGAGGTGGAAGTTTTTTCGGTTTTTTTTTTTTTTTTTTGACTCATTGTTGTTTGTCTAATGTTCAGTATGTATTCTTAGAAAATATATTTTAAAAAATGTTTGGGATCAAGTGAAAGTGTCTTTCCTACTCTTACTACTGCCAAGCCAATGATTTACAAGCAGTTTAATTATTCAGATGTTTATTATGTTCTACATAATGAAATTTGAACCCTCATATTTTCTTCCTACATGCTCGATGCAGCCTGCAATTATAGCCACGGATATCTGTTTATTTGATGAATTTTGCTTCTTCTGCATAGTTTGATAAATATGGAAATAAGTCAAAACCTACTTTATATACAGTAATTAAAGTGAAAAATCTAGTCATGATGCAAATCCTTAATTGGACTCCAGGAGAGATATGCAGAATTTCTCTTTAATAATATGGGATGACTGGGGACAGAAAAACAAAGCACACTAAAATATGGTTTAGAAGCACAATTAATCACAAAACAGAAAACAACCAATTTAGCATAGCTCATTCAGTGACTCTCATGGCTCAGGTAATGTTCTTTTAATCATCTGACTCTAATATTAAGGTTGTGTCATGTGCATCTGAAATAAACTACAACATATATGCTGAGCTGCCGTGTGAAACGTGTTCTTTTGGTCTAATTTGTAAACAGAACTCTTTCATAATAAAATGCTTAGACTACTTAATGACATGTAAGTGATCAAAGCAGTGCAAAATGGTTGTAACTGTATTCCTGGCATATATTTACTCTTCAGACAAAAGTAAATAAATAAATAAACCTTCAGACCTCATGATAATTTGTCAGCTCCCTATGAAAATTTTGTTTGGTCCTAATAAAGCCATAACAACTGTTTTGTAACAATATAAAGGATGTAGTTGGTTAGAAAAATTAAATTAATGTGCCCTCAGATGGTGTAGATGTGATTAGAAAACAAATCATGAAAATATCTAAGTAATCTGAAATCTCATGGATTTGCTTTCATGTGAAGTGTGGGCATTTCTCTAATCAGCTCAAAAGTAGTAGCAATGGTTGTCCCTTAATTCAATTGTAAATATATCATTCTCCATATATGTTTTTGTAATGTCTCATTAAGAGAATAATTGTATGAGTTGGCCTAAAGGGTGGGGGGGCAGGATTTACAGTGCTACTTTCTTTAAACAGAAATCTCATTATTCTGTCCTTTCACAGAAATGTCTCAACCCCATGCTAAGCAAACATGGATACTGTTTTAAGAATTTGGAAACAGTCTCTCTTCAAAGTTAGCCTCAGTGGCCTAAATATGCCCGCCCCCCCCCCAAAAAAAAAAAACATGTGTTTGTGTCCTGAGAAGAAGCCTAAAGAGAAGCTAATGTCTCCATGTCTCGTAGGTCCTCGATGACATTATCACGAGGATCATCTTTCTGCTCCCCAGATGTGTACATCAGCAAAGACCCTGCCTGCTGCCTCCACGCTGAGAGCAGCTGAAATCAGAGAGGCTTGATGTCCAGTATTCAAATCACTGCAACACTCCTTCCAACCTAGGATGTCTACCTTCCCAACCAGATGAAAGGGACCAAAGACAATTGGATTTAGATGGAGTCTTCTCCTGGGCTGCCAGGATGACCTGACATCTCTATGAAGCACCTGCCATAAAATGTAAAGGCTTCAGGGAGGCTGTTCTTTGATGTCTCTTAATGACAGCTGGCCATGCTTTGATGTGGTCCTGTGGCACAACTTTCAGTTTGCACACTGGGACCCAGTTTGATAGCAACTAATTGTTTATACCTAATCAAGGTAATATCGATGTCATTCCTTTCTACATGTTTACAAGCAAGAAAATGGAAAATATGTTTTACTTTGATATGCAGAAGACACGTGCACATTTTAATTAAATATTTTAATTGTAATGAATTTGGAATTCTAAATATCCACACTTATAGTAAAAAAAAAACAGTAAGTCTTCCACCCAATAATGTAGTGGAAATATAAAATGTAGAGTGGAAAATTAAGTCAATTTAAATTTCACATGGGTCAGTACAGTATATGTTTCTACATAGCAATAATAATAATATGGTCCTATCCCTTTCAGATGAATTTATGAACTTTAGAAGTAAATGTGCTATATTTAGTACATATTCAGCATACATTCAGAATTATTTAAGACCCAAATGTGCTTTTTTTTTAATTTCCTGAGTCTTTGATTCTCCATTTTCAGTTATCATAACAGCTTTGGATAAAAGATTTTTAGATTGCTTTCCCTTTTAAGTCGTCTTTTTCTAATATGAAATGCACCTTGTCACAAATTTTGGATGCATTAGGTGCAGAATAAAGGTAAATAATCCTTATCCATATTATTAATGGTTTATTCTTTTATGTATTCCAAATTAATGTGCCTTAATATTTCTCTTATATAGTGTTTAGGAATAGCAAAAAAAAAAAGTCTTTCAGTAACCCTGAAAAATATTTTTAGCTGAATTAGACAGTTACTTTTATATTACCTCTAATTCTATTTTCATTTTATCCAGTAAAATAAAACTACAATCCTCTTGAAAACTGTTATCTATATTATTCAGATAATAATCAAATAATACATGGTAATTACTTGGCAATTAGTCTTTTAATCCATTTGTTATTTCAAACCAAAATTACTTTATTGGTCTCATGTTATTGCTTTATTACTAAGAAACTTTGGTTTAGAATTAATTTTAAACTGTGTCATGTAGAATCACCTTTATATTCCATAATGTTTGCATTGTGATGGAACTATAAAATGTGATAGTGCTTTATCTGTTATTAAGAAGAAATTATATCCCCTGCAACTAGAATACTTAGTCCTGAGAATTTTAGCCTACTGTGATATGCTCCTATAAAAAAAGACATCTACTTGGGTCACTATTATTTTTTTAAAAAGTATAGATTTATGTTTCATTAGCAGCACTTTCATAACAAAAACCCTAGAAGTTTCATTCTGTCTACCTGACTGCTATGCATGCAACTCTTTCCTTATGTGTCTGTATGGGGAACAGACCTATGGCAGCTATTTTATTTTACACAGAGAAAAATTACGCCACTCTTCAGTAAGTCCAACAGATTATTGCCGTCATTGCAAAAAAAAAAAAAAAGATTGAAAAATGGGGAGAAGTACAGATTAAAGTAGTGTTTCCTAGCATCTGAAAATACTGACACTATCATAACATAGAAACCACCTCAGACATACACAGGCTTGCTTGTATACTATAAAATCATATTTTTGACCCTGATAATGCCTCTAGTTTATTATTCCTCTCTAAATAATTAGAAAGATCAATAAACCAGGCATTTAAAAATGTGAAATGTAGATTCCTTATGTAACATTACTTTATTATTTAAAACTCTTTCACTACCCAAAAGGATATCTAAGACTGTGGGGCTCATATGTAACATACACAATTGTAACTGTCATCTATCAAGATAACTGAAAATGATACAAGTCAATCATAACCAACAAAATAACTTTCCACTCCTCTAACAAGTTACAAATGCACATGGAGAAGTCAAGCCTTAAAAAAACAGATAAATGTGTCCAACTCATAATGTGACAACAGGAACTCTCACAGTTGCAGAATCTGACAGTAAAAATTATTATTGTTCTCTGAAAGTGCTTACAAAAGGCTATAGATATACAGATACATGTAGATATGTCTCATTTTTTAAAACACTTTTTAAAGTTTTTATTTATTTTCCCCTTTGTTGCCCTTTTTTTGTAGTTATTATTGTTATTGATGTCTTCGTTGTTAGCTAGGACAGAGAAAGATGGAGAAAGGAGGGGAAGACAGAGAGGGGGAGAGAAAGATAGACACCTGCAGATCTCTTTCACTGCCTGTGAAGTGACTCCCCTGCAGGTGGGGAGCCCGGGGCTCAAACCAGAATCCTTACTTGGGTCCTTGCTCTTCACACCACATGCACTTAACCCTCTACGCTACCACCCAACTCCAGATGTGTGTCTCTTTCACTCTCTCCTTCCACTCCCTCCGCCCTCCACAATCCAGATAGTTGGAGGGAACTCTACTTGTTTAAAAAAATTTCAAAAGCTATGCTTTGGCTAAAACTCAAAACCCCTTTTCCCATGCTCTTCAAAACATTTCAAATTTTGAAAGGGGCTCTAATTTCTATAGAGCCAAAAATCCCACTGGATTCCTTTCCATTTTTTTACAACATTCACATTTTGCTATATGAACATATAAATTGGAGGGGAAGCTTTCACTTGCTTGTCACAGGAGTACAATCACAGTGTGAATGATAGTTTCCTTTCAAAGAGATACACTATTCAATGAAAATTTCTTAGGTTTTCTAAGACTTATAATGTGAGACATTGTGGTCGGGGAGGTGGCGCAGTGGCTAAAGCACTAGACTCTCAAGCATGAGGTCCTGAGTTCAATCCCCGGCAGCACACGTACCAGAGTGATGTCTGGTTCTTTCTCTCTCTCCTATCATTTCTCATTAATGAATAAATAAAAATATTTTTAAAATAATAATAATAATGTGAGACATTATTTGAAAAATGTATACTCATCATCATGAGTATAAGTATGAATAAGTATGAATCATGTATTGTGTCCCCCACCCTAAAAAAAAAAAAAGATATATTCAGGACCAGACTCAGAGTAGAGTCATAGAGCACAGAACTTACATGCCTTTGGGCCCAGATTACATACCCAGCATCACTTTATGCCAGAACCAAGCACTGCTCTAGTCTCTCTTGCTCTCTCTTATATTTTTTTCATATTTATTTATTCCCTTTTGTTACCCTTGCTGTTTTATTGTTGTAGTTATTATTGTTGTTATCGTTGTTGGATAGGACAAAGAGAAATGGAGAGAGGAGGGAAAGACAGAGAGGGGAAGAGAAAGATAGACACATGCAGATCTGCTTCACTGCCTGTGAAGCGACTCCCCTGCAGGTGGGGAGCCGAGCCAGAGGCTGGAACTGGAATCTTTACAGCCAGTCCTTGCGCATTTCACCACGTGTGCTTAACCTACTGCGCTATCGCCCAACTCCCTCTCTTACAAATATTAATGAATCTTTTTAAAAAGAAAAAGAGGAGTGGGGTAAATAGCATAGTGGTTATGCAAAGAGACTTTCATTCCTGAGGCTCCAAAGTCTTAGGTTCAATCCCCAGCACCATCATACACCAAAGTTAAGTGGAGTTCTGGTAAAGAAAGAAAAAAAGAGTGTGGTCCTGGAGATGGTGCAGTGGATAAAGCATTGAACACTCAAACATAAGGTCTTGAGTTCAGTCCCCAGCAGCACATGTACCAGAGTGATGTCTGGTTCCTTCTCTTTTTCTTCCTGTCTTTCTCATAAGTAAATAAAAAAAAAAAATTTTTTTAATTGTTTTTAAAAAAGAAAGAAAAATAGGAGGGAAAAGGATATTTAGGGTCTGGCAGTGGTACAATCAGTAAAGTACGCAAGTCATCATGCATGGGACCCCCAGTTCAAGTCCCACGCCCCCACTTGCAGAAGAAAAGCTTCATAAGTGTCAGACCCGGCTGCAAGTGTTTCTCTCCTTCTCTCTGTCCATTGCTCCCTCCCTGCTTTTTTCTGTCTCCATCATAATTAAAAATACACAGAAAAAAATTAAAAATAATAAATAAATAAATAATGTTAAATGGCCATTTCAGTCACAGCCTTTCTATCATTATTACAAGGACTGAAAACATATTTCAGAGTCACTGAAATACATCATGAAAAAAAGTGAAGTAAGCTTTTACTTCCGGAAATAATGTACAGGTTATAATCGTGACATGATGAAAATTTTCCCTCATCCCTGCTTTGTAATCAGAGATCTGCCTTAAGGTAAACAATAATAAAAGCATTAAACCTTCCCCAGTACTTCCGGAGTGCCAAGGGCTGTGTCAAGAGCACCGAAACACTCATTTTGTTCTCTCGCTCATTCTCACACTACTCAGCTTCAACTTGGTGCAGCTGGTGATATCACTGCTCCAAACAGAGTAGGTGACTGAGCTCGGAGAGATTAAGTACCTGGCCCTTGGTTGCACAGTGAATAAGCACCAGTACCTTGGACACAGTCGTTATGTGATGTCCAGGATCAGAGAAGCTGACCACACCCTATTGGTAACTGAACATTTCCAGCTTCAGTCTCCTGAGGAGGAGAGATGGGCTTTATCATGAAAAGTGAGGTGGGGGCCGTGGGGAGATGTGAGAAAGTGACGGTTGGGGGAATCTGAATAAAGGAGGAACTTGTCTCTTAGTCAGCCAGATGACCTGAGAACAAACCACCTTTATTTTGTTTTTCATTTTATTTATTTATTTATAGACACAGAGAGAAATTAGAGGGGTGGAGGAGATAGAGAGAAGAGAGACACTTGCAGTACTGCTTCACTACTCCTGAAGTTTCCTCCCCTGCAAGTGGGGACCAGGGGCTTGAACC
The DNA here is from genome assembly GCF_950295315.1 of Erinaceus europaeus. Lineage (NCBI taxonomy): Eukaryota > Metazoa > Chordata > Mammalia > Eulipotyphla > Erinaceidae > Erinaceus > Erinaceus europaeus. Next base: position 25,484,845 of record NC_080170.1, on the reverse strand, counting down.
TCAGTTCTCATACATGGTAGCATGTGTGCCCAGCTGGGTGTGCCATTATCCAAACTATTTTTTTTTTCAACCAGAGCACCACTCAACTCTGGCTTTGGTGGACCAGGGGCTAGAATTTGGGACCTCTGTATGCTAGTCCCATGGGCTATTAGAGACCTGTCTTCCTCTTTTAAAGGAAAATAATCTCAGAGCTCAAAGAAACTGCAATGTAAAAGCCATCCTTCTTCAACCATGGAGCTAAGTGTACAAGTTATGGGTCATCAGGCAGAGAGAGAAAGAGAAACTGAAAGGACTGGGTGACGTGGGTATGAAATCCCAAGGTGAACTTGGGGGAGGGGTGGTGTGAGGAGCTAGAGGAGCTTGGACAGAGTAGGTAAATGCCCAGAGACATGGCCACATGAGAGAGTTTTTTCCTCGAGAAAATGAACCCATTCATTACAGGAAGGACACCAGTGGACCAAGACTGACACCAAGATGAGCAAAACCTGGATCGCTGGATACTAAATCTTAGGAGTCCCAGGCTACAAAAGCCACAGACATGCTGGCCAGTGCTAAAGCAAACAAGGGCTATGAAAACAGCTGTTGGAGCAAGCAGAAGGCACCAGCTTAGCATCATCAGAAAGCATTTACTGAGAGCGAGCAATGTGGTCAGAGGAAGGGTCATGCTGGCAGAGTCTATAATTAATTGTCCTGTTTGCTTTCATATTTAGTAAATGGAGTTGTGTTCCGCAGAGCCATTAGAGCATTCTCTAGACAATCCGTTTTTTAATTATAAGTTTAAGAATCGTAATAAGGAGTTTGTCATGTTCAAATAGCTAAATCCAGCTGGATCCTAACAAGACACTGGTCACTGAACAGATACATAGGCTGAAGTTTCATTATCAGCTGGTCTGCTTCACCATCTGATGGGGAAGGGGGAAAGAGATGAGCAGTGCCAAGACTCTTGATAATTTGCTATATCGCCAAGTTCACCCTTTTGGTGACTTTCCCATAGAGTGTCAGAGTACCTAGTGTGTGTTCAAGGACATGCTAGGACCACTGTACTTTTTCCAATTCAGTAGACAATTGGGACCATATTGAGAATAAGGTCATTACTTCAAAATACATTCCTTAAAGTGTGTTATTCCTCTTCTCAACTTCATATTGCCTTTTTGTTTTTCCCCTTCATTTCATTTTCCTTGGGTTCCTTTCTTTTTTTTTTTTTTTTTTTGCTTCTCTCACCCCGAAGAGATCTCCCTTTTCTTGATGTTGTCTGGATCTGCCTGACAACCACCCTTTCTGCACACCTGCATCAATCAAAATCGAGTTACACCACAAATTTTAAAACTGAGTGGTCAGGAGATGGCATAGCGGGTCAAACATCACCCACCCAACACGTACGTGTGAGGCCCCATTTTCAGTTCCTGGAGCCACATATGCCAGAGTGGCCTACTAGCTATATAATGATTATAGAGAAAGCTTTGTGCCTTTCTCTCCTGTGAAACTCTCTAAACTCCTTTGTCTTTCTAATTCATGTGCACATATAGACACATACAGTAGATGCCCTGAGTATAAGTTAGCTAATTGAAAAAAAAAATTACTGGAATTCAATCTAATGATAGTAAGATATTACAATATAAATTATCTCCCTACTCCACAAAGTCTTCTCTTTCAGATAATATGGTAGAAATGAATACAAATAAAGAACATGAGCTTTTTCAACTTCATTGTGTTTGCATTTTGTTCCCTTGTAGTACTCATTATCTCTTTTAGTTGATGCCTGTAGCCCTATGTTCATTTCTCCAATTTTCATGAAGGATTTTTTATTTCTTCCAATTATAGATGTTCCCAATAATTTTGTTGCCCCTAACTTATTTCCGGTGAAGGTCCAAAAAGCATAGTCAGGTTCTGTGGTTTATCTACAATCAGCATTAGTGCTAATGTCCTTTGTCTGAATTACTCTTCATTTTCCCCTATGTCTTTGTAACTGTTGTTGTTTTGCATTAAAATTTTCCTAGCACTTCATCTCCATTTTCTTGAATATCTAATAGGATAATATTATTTTCTGAGACTCTCGTTATTCCTAGCACTCTACACAGAGCCAACAGTGTATATCCCATCAGCTACTAAATTGCTTTAAAACTCTTTTAGGAAACTTTGAATAATTTGATGACTGAAAATGAATGCATGACTCTGACTTCTCTGATCGGCTAAGGTATATCATTATTAATATAGACAGCGTACACCCATTGGTGGAAAGTCAATTATTTTAGAAATTACATGTATTGAAATTCTACGAAAGATGAGTAAATTATATTTTAAAAGCAAAAACATCATAATTTGTTCTATTTAAATATATTTTAAATATAAAACTTGGAGATTCAGCTTTTTTCATAAGCTTTCTTTTAAATTACATCCTCTTTATTATTTTTATTTTGTTAAGCTACTTTCAGAGTAGAAATAAGCAACAGGAATGGAAATTTTAGAAAGTCATTCTTGGGGCCTGGCGATGATGCACCAGATTAAAGGCACATATTAAGAAGTGCAAGGACCAGTGCAAGGATATTGGTTCGAGCCCCCAGCTCCCACCTGCAAGGGGGTCACTTAACTAGCGGTGAAGCAGGTCTGCAGGTGTCTATCTTTCTCTCCCTCTCTCTGTCTTCCCCTCCCCTCTCCATTTCTCTTTGTCCTGTCCAAGGACAATAACAACAGCAGCAACAAAAACAAAAAAATGGCGCCAGGAGCAGTGGGTTCATGGTGCAGGCACCGAGCTGAGCCTCAGCTATAGCCCTGGAGGCAAAAAAAAAAAAAAAGTTATTCTTTGTGTAAGGGGACATTTTGTTTCTTCCTTATGTAAAAGAAAAAAAAAAGGAGAAAGAAAGCATCTTAGCAGTTAAATCTAATAACTATACCCTTTGAATAATGAAAGCATCAATATATCCATCAAACAGAAATAATACTTTTGTATGTTTAACTATAAAATATTAGCTGTGATGTCTGCTATTTTTTCATGGTCTTTGAATGCAAGCCAGTAAATGATTTATGCTCATTTTTAGAAGGAATGGTGGATTGAAGAGAGATATTTTAATTGTGAACAGAAGAGACATTTTGTACAAGGAGATTTGTAATCATCTAACCTGCAGAGAGGACATAATCCTGGTGGATTGAAGAGAGATATTTTAATTGTGAACAGAAGAGACATTTTGTACAAGGAGATTTGTAATCATCTAACCTGCAGAGAGGACATAATCCTGAAGTTTAACATCCTATTCTTGTTGGAAAGTTCATGGACATGTATGCCATGAATGAAAAATTATTAGTGTATATGTCATTTAAAGACTCGGATTTAAATGCCAGACTGTATCCAAGATGAAAATCTATGCAATGAAAGATATTCAACTACAATCATGAGGATTATAGGAAAAAGGCGATACTTAATCTGATTGTACTAAACATGTAATTCCCTGTTCCAACTCCCCAGAAATGACATGCGGGGCTCTCTGGCAGCCTTAGCTTTGTCCTTTGAATTATGGCAAAAGCAACCCTCCCAGCATACACAGACCATAGTCCCCAAACTAAAGCCTGGAGGCAGTTATCACAGACTAGGGTAAATTCAGAAGTGGTGAAAAGAGAGGATGAGACATCTGTGCAACAAAATAAAAGCAAGTGCTCTCAAATCAGACCAACATCTTGACAGCAACTGGCTTCTCAAAACTATAGATACAATCAGAATGCAGTTACTGATTCCTAGACCCGAACTGCCCCTGCGGCTACAGACAGACTATGACCCACATAGTCAACGACTGCCACCTCTCCAGATTCAAAGGAGGTCTCGAAACTTTACATCAGGCTCAACCTGACGTTGTTGACTGGCTACGGAAGAAGGGCAAACGCTAGAAGAAGAAGAAGTGCAAGTATGCCCATGGTGGTTTTGTTTTGTTTATTTTTTTCCCTGTGAAACAGTAGTTTCTACATCAAGTTTATCTTTGGCAAAGGCCATAACATAAGGAATTGTTCCATCACATCGATGACTGTTTATTTGGGTGGAGCAGGCTGTAAAACATGGCTGGTTCGACAGGACAGTGTGTAGTGTTTTCAATACTCAGCTAATATTAGAAGTAATTAAGACAGCTCCAAGTCTCTAGAGGAGACTTCAGAGAAACAATCTTTCTAGGCAAGTTTAAAGAGGCAGGGATCTGTTTTGAACAGGGGCTGTTAGGTGCTCTGAATGCAGAGAGGTCACCCTCCTGCTGTTTGAAACTACATCAGCTGGAAAACCTGGGAAAGAAGTTGCCAATTGCTACCCAAAGTAGTCAGCCTACTGGTGGAAGCCTGGCTCCCAGCCAAAAACTTTTAAAGTCACACACACACAATTCCTAATGACTCTGGTTTTTTGAAAAATTATATTTTGGCAAGTGTAACACACAGATTATGATAAGCTTTGTTTCTTTTTTGACTTTTTTTAATGTTTTATTATTTATTTATTTTTCCTTTTGTTGCCCTTGTTGTTTTATTGTTGTTGTAGTTATTGTTGTTGTTGTCGTTGTTGGATAGGACAGAGAGAAATGGAGAGAGAAGGGAAAGACAAGAGAGGGGGAGAGAAAGACACCTGCAGACCTGCTTCACCACCAGTGTAAAAAATTGTTTTTTAATATTTTTATTTATTTATTTTTATTATTGACTAAAGACAGAGAAATTGAGAGGGGAGAGGGTGTCAGAGAGAGATGGAAAGAGGAAAAGACACCTGCAGCCCTGCTTTACCACTCCTGAAGCTTTCCCCTATGCAGGTGGGGACCAGGGGCTTGAACCTGGGTCCTTGTAATGTGTAAGCTTAACCAGGTGCCTGGCCCCTTATTCATATTATTTTGCAGAAAAATCTTGCATGAACACTTTTTCCATCTGTCTCCATTTCATGCAAGATGGTGGTAAACCAATGTATAACTGTTTAATAAAGATGAAATTTAACTGAATACTTGCTGACATGATTATTTAAAAAAAAAAAGCTGACATGCTTGTTCATAAGACTTCAAATTGGGAGTCGGGAGGTATCGCAGCCGGTTAAGCGCAAGGACCCGCATAAGGATAGCGGTTCAAGCCACATCTCCCCACCTGCAGTGGAGTCGCTTCACAGGAGGTGAAGCAGATCTGCAGGTGTCTATCTTTCTCTCCCCCTCTCTGTCTTCCCCTCCTCTCTCCATTTCTCTCTGTCCTATCCAACAACGACAACATCAATAACCACAACAATAAAACAACAAGGGCAACAAAAGTGTATAAATAAGTATTTTTTTAAAATTTATTTTCTTTTGTTGCCCTTTTTTATTGTTGGAGTTATTGTTGTCATCGTTGTTGGATAGGACATAGAGAATTGGAGAGAGGAGGGGAAGACACAGAGGGGGAGAGAAAGATAGACACCTGCAGACCTACTTCACCGCCTGTGAAGCCACTCGGCTGCAGATGGGGAGCCAGCGGCTCGAACCGGGATCCTTATGCGGGTCCTTGTGTTTTGCGCCACTTGTGCTTCACCCACTGCGCTACCGCTCGACTCCCATAAATAAATATTTTTTAAAAACCATTTTCAAAAAAAGACTTCAGGGAGTAGGGCGGTAGCACAACGGTTAAGCGCAGGTGGCGCAAAGCACAACGACCGGCGAGAGGATCCCGGTTTAAGCCCCCGGCTTCCCACCTGCAGGGGAGTCATTTCACAAGCGGTGAAGCAGGTCTGCAGGTGTCTATCTTTCTCTCCCCTCTCTTTTTCCCCCTCCTCTCTCCATTTCTCTCTGTCCTAACCTACAACGAAGACATCAATAACAACAACAACAATAGCTACAACAATAAAACAACAAGGGCAAAAACAAAGGGAAAATGAATAAATAAATATTTTTTTTAAAAAAGACTTTAAGTTGATGAAGGTAGAAATTTGCACATCATCTTTCTGAATCAGTGATGGGCAGAAGATAACTGAATTTGCAAACCTTAGAAAAGGAAGGAGAGGGGCCAGGCGATGGTGCACCTGGATGAGCATACACATTACAGTGCGCAAGGACCCAGGATCAAGCCCCTGGTCCCCACCTGCTGGGGGAAAGCTTAAGGAATGGTGAAGTAGGGCCACAGGTGTTTCTCTGTCTCTCCCCCTTTCCATCTCTCCCACCCCTCTCAATTTCTGGCTGTCTATATCAAATAAATAAAGATTAAATTTTCTTTTTAATTTTAAAAGTAACTATTAAAAAAAAAAGGAAAAAGAGAAAAATTGGGATGGCATGAAAAAAGCCTAAAAGAGAATTTAGTAGTTCACTCCCATTATTAGGAAATAAAAGGAACAAGGAGAAGAATTCTTGATAAGTGAGAAACAAGAATTTGGAGGATGAGGAGGAAGACTTAGTTGACTATTACCTGCGATCAGAAAAAAAAAAAAAAAAGTTACCCATACCACCAACACAAAGGTAAATGTGCCCCCAAATTCAGGAAGCATTTCATATTTTAGTGTTAATTTGATTTACAACCCCCTCAACACATGCTCTCAAAAACATTTTTTTTTTAGGACAGGATCAACTATAGGTAGTGAGCTTTTATTTATGGTACCATAATTCACCATTGCCTCCAAAATTCACTTTTTTTTTTTTTTTGCCAGATACAATCAATCTCTTTTCCAGACTTATTAAATCTCTTCTGTGCTAATGTACTCACTTCCTACAATTTGCACTATATTATCCCAAATTTGTCCTCACTCTGCAGAAGTACTTCGTGAAGTCTCTTCATTGTTTGCCAAGAAATTAACTCTCAAGAACAGGCAGCGGTTCCTAATGAGCATTTGGCTCCCACATAGCAATCTCTCCACTGCGCTCCCACACAACAGTGTTAATAAGTATTTAACACCTTTAGGGAAGCCTCCCCGGCTAAGGACAAAGTCAGAAGAAGAAGGAGGTCTAGTCCCCAGGCACCATTGAATCTCAAACTCTGCCTGGTCTCAAAATTACCCAAAACAATGCGGAGGGGAGATGATACCACAGAGCCTGATGCTTTGGAATGAGGGTGTGGCCCAGGATCATGAATTTTCGTGAGTCCTCCCCACCTGTAACTTGGAACATAGCTATCTCTCAAGTAAGCCCTGGTCCATTCCTGCTTTCCACCTCATCCCCCCACCCCCGCCGTCCTGACATGACTAGGAACAAGACCAGCATTTATTCTCCAAGTAGCCTTGTTTGAACAAGGAGGATAGAGTCAATCAATATTCTGAAGTTACCCACAAGGACAACATTTTGAGTAGCTCTAGTTGACATTGTCTTTGAGGACAGGCAGTGTTCCTTATGGATCTCCAGTTCACTAGAGACTCCATCGCAGTGTGACCATCCATCAGACAGCTTCTTGTGAAGGTTTGCTATCTGTAAGTTGTTACTCTAGTTCCTGGAATACAGTAGCAAAAAAAGGCCTTACATTTTGTCAGGTGGTGGTGCAGCAGGTTAAGCGCACGTGGCACAAAGCACAACGACCTGCGTAAAGATCCGGGTTGGAGCTCCCGGGCTCCCCACCTTAGGGGAGTCGCTTCACAAGCGGTGAAGCAGGTCTGAGGTGTCTGTCTTTCTCTCCCCCTCTCCGTCTTCCCCTCTTCTTTCCATTTCTCTCTGTCCTATCCAACAATGACATCAACAACAACAAAGGGCAACAAAAGGGAAAATAAATAAATATAAAAAAAGATATTAAAAAATGTTTTAAAAAAAATCTCAAAGGTGGGCTGGAGAAATCACCCAGCTTCACATTCTGAAAAACATTAGTTTTCAAATTAGATGGAAGATAAAGGGGGGGGGGGGAGTGCCTTATGCTGAGAGCTACTGCTAAATTTTGTCAATTTTGTTGTTTACCAGTGCATAAAGTCCTTACACTTTATCATTTGACAAATCTGAAGAGAAAAAAAAAACTGGCTGCAATCAGGTGAAGTAGGTTATTAATGGTTCTGAACAGACACATTGGATTGCCTCATCCTGAGGCAATTAAGGCTGAGAAGAAAGTATTTTTAAAATCTCTGAGGACTGACTAGCAGGGGACAAACAGGTGGTCTCCCTAACTCGGTATAGTTTATATTACTCTGAATTTCTCAGTTCCTTGCTTTTTTTTTTTTAAACAAATAAATTCATAAAATCAGAGGTCTCTCTTTTTTTTAACTTCAACTCAACAACAACGACAACAACAACAACAACAAAAACACTGGAGGAAAGCTAGAGACAGGTTGGAAGAAAATGGTAACAAGAATCTTATAACACTTCATATCATCAAGCTTAGAAGAAAACTTTTGGGAGTCCAGCGGTAGCTCATTGGATTAAGCGCACGTGGCACAAAGCACAAGGTCCGGCATAAGGATCCTGGTTCTAGCCCCCGGCTCCCCACCTGCAGGGGAGTCATCTCACAAAAGCAGGTCTGCAGGTGTCTATCTTTCTCTCCCCCTCTCTGTCTTCCTCTCCTCTCTCCATATCTTTCTGTCTTATCCAACAAGGAGGACATCAATAATTACTACAACAATAAAACAACAAGGATAACAAAAGGGAATAAATAAATAAATATTTTTAAAAAAGAACCTTTGGAGAAAAAAAAAAGAAGAAAACTATTGGCAGTGAAATATAAGTAAATAAAATAAAAGCCAGACTTAAAGGGTCAGAGGGATAGTTCAGTGTTAGAGCACAGTATTTTTGTGTAAATGAGATCCCCAGAGGCCCCAGGTTCAATCCCTGGCCCCAGCATAAGCCAGAGTTGATGCTCTGTGACCTCTATCACCTAGGTGAGTAAATATATCTTTAGGAAAATTTAAAGACAGGACTTTCAGGTGACTTTCCAAGTGGAATCTGTGCATCACTTTGACCCTGGTAACTGGACTGTCAAAATCACAAAACACTTGTGAGTTACTGAGGCTGCTTGTGTTTCTAGTTAAGTGTTATTTCCTGAGGGCTTGGTAGGTTCAAGCCTCCAGTCCCCAGCTGCAAGGGGAAGCAGTTATCTACTCCTTCCCTGTCAATTTCTCTCTATCTGATGCAATAACAAAAGGGAAAATGGCTGCCACTGGGAGTGGTGGATTTGTAGTGCCAGCGACAACCCCCAGAGATAACTTTGGTGAAAATAAATAAATAAATGCTATTCCTTGCAACTCAAAACCACAGTCTTCTTCTTCTTCTAGCGTTTGCCCTTCTTCCATAGCCAGTCAACAGCGTCAGGTTGAAAGCTGTCAGGAGCTGCTTGTTGCTGGCTTTGAAAGTGACTGGGATCCATGTGGATTCAGTCAGCTAGGAAGGATCGTCAGTTTCCCCAATGAGTGGGTACTGGCTTATATCAGAATGGCTTGTATCAAAATACCTAGGTGGGGGGGGGGGGTTAGGCGGTAGTGCAGCAGGTTAAGCGCAGGTGGCACAAAGAGCAAGGACTGGCATAAGGATCCCGGTTTGAGACCCCAGCTCCCCACCTGCAGGGGGCTCATTTCACAGGTGTTGAAGAAGATCTCTCCCCCTCTCTCTGTCTCCCCTCCTCTCTCAATTTCTCTCTGTCCTATACAACAACATCAATGGCAGCAATAGCAATAACGACAATAACAAGGGCAACAACAACAACAAAAAACTGGGGAAAATATGCCCTTGGGAGCAGTGGACTCAAGGTGCAGGCACCAGCCCCAGCGATAGCCCTGGAGGCAAAATAAATAACTAAATAAATAAATAATAAAAACAAAACAAAGCCGGCTAGGGCAATGGTGTACCTAGTTGAGTACCCCTGTCCCTCTCAACTTCTGGCTCTTTCTATCCAATAAATAAAGATAATAATTTTTTTTTTAAATTAAAAAGGGGGAGTCGGGCGGTAGCACAGCGGATTAAATGTAGATGGCGCAAAACACAAGGACCAGTGTAAGGATCCCGGTTCGAGCCCCCGGCTCTCCACCTGCAGGGGAGTTGCTTCACAAGTGGTAAAGCAGGTCTGCCGGTGTCTATCTTTCTCTCCCCCTCTCTGTCTTCCTCTCCTCTCTCCATTTCTCTCTGTTCTATCCAACAATGACAACAACAATAATAACAACAACAATAAAACAACAAGGGCAACAAAAGGGGCAACAAAAGGGAATAATTAAATAAATAACTTTTTTTTATTAAAAAGGTTTCGTTTCTAAGATAAACTGGAAGGTAGAAAGTTATGTTATTAGAGAAGAATATTAAAATCATTTAGGTGACAAGAAACAAAAGTGTGGTAGTCTGGGGAGGTAACACAATTGAAAAAGTATTGGAGTCTCAAGTCAAAGGTTTTGAGTTTGACCGATGGCATTTCATGGACCAGAGTGATGATGTCTGGCTCTCTTTTTAAAAGAACTTTATTTATTTATTTTTTAAAATCTTTTTTATATTTATTTATTCCCTTTTGTTGTCCTTGCTGATTTATTGTTGTAGTTATTATTGTTGTTACTGATGTCATTGTTGTTGGATTGGACAGAGAGAAATGGAGAGAGGAGGGGAAGACAGAGAGCGGGAGAGAAAGACACCTGCAGACCTGCTTCACTGCCTGTGAATCAACTCCCCTACAGGTGGGGAGCCAGGGGCTTGAACCAGGATCCTTATTCCTGTCCTTGCGCTTTGCGCCAAGTGCACTTAACCCGCTGCGCTACCGCCCGACTCCCTATTTATTTAATTTTATAGCACAGAGAGAAATTGAGAGCGAAGGAGGATGGAGAAGGAGAAAAACCTACAGTAATGCTTTACTGTTCGTGAAGCTTTCCCCCTGCAGGTGGAGACTGGGAGGTTGAACCCAGGTCCTTGTGCACTGTAATGTGTACATATAACCAAGTGAAACACTGCCTGGTCCCAAAGTCTGATCCTCTTTCTCTCTCTTTCATTAATAAATAAAGTCTTAAAAAAACAAACAAGCAACAACAGCAACAAACAGAAGCTAAAAGGAGTAAAAACTGAGGGCAAGCTGGAATACAAATCAGACTTGAAGAAGAGGGAAAGAGAAGTGAGGGTGGAGACTTTCAGCTCCAACTGGATCTATCCAGTTCAGTAAGCCAGGTGTGAACAAGTGCAGATCTCTACTAGAAGTTGCAAGTGGAATTTAAAAGGTCAAATGGAACCTGAGGCTAGAGAAGGCACTTAAGATTTATCTACATACAACTGTAGATGCTACAGAAAGTGGATTGGAGGACCTATCTTTAGAGTTGATGGTTACATCTTTGTTTGTGTTATATTTAATATGTATACATCATTATATTTGTATGTATTTTGACACATAGATATTAAGTTTAGCTTGCTTTACAAATTACACATTTATTTATGCCAAAGACATGCTTTTGAGAAAATTAATAGGCTGGCCTAATAGTTAGAAAAGCAGGCCTAATAGTTAGAAAAGCAGGCCTAAGGGCAACAAAAGGAAATAAATAAATATTAACAAAAAAAGAAAAAGAAAAAAAAAGAAGAAAAGCAGGCCTGGAGTGATGGGTGGGACATGCCCTCAGTCTCCCAAAGCTGGGTCATCCTGCCCTGCCACAAGGTCTTGAAATGAGTGCAGCCTGCAATGTTCCCAACTGAGACTATGTGCTACTACTCACACCAATAGGTATTCAAAGGCTACACAGGCTCCTGGACTAAATATATAAGTGTGTGTGTATGTATGTGTGTGTGTATATATATGTATACGTATACATATATGTATACATATCTGGGTCCAGTGGATGGGGTTTGTAAATAGTTAATTTTACTCATAGATTTTTTTTTTCAAGAACTGGAGCTACTCTCTACCCTAATCCAACATTTTAGCCCTTTTTTAAAGTTTTTTTTAAATCTTTATTTATTTATTTTTCTTTTGTTGCCCTTGTTGTTTTATTGTTGTGGTTATTCTTGTTGTTATTGATGTCGTCGTTGGATAGGACAGAGAGAAATGGAGAGAGGTGGGGAAGACAGAGAGGGGGAGTGAGAAACACCTGCAAACCTGCTTCACTGCTTCACTGCTTGTGAAGCGACTCTCCTGCAGGTGGAGAGCCAAGAGCTCGAACCAGGATCCTTACACTGGTCCTTGTGTTTTGCGCCACGTGCGCTTAACCTGCTGCGCTACCACCCGACTCCCTTCAGACAATATTTTTATCCAACTTCATGTTAGCTAGCAAACTCAAGCAAAAACTATTTAATTAAACAAGCTTTTTTTTTTCTCCTGAAATTCCCAAAGGAAAATGATTTAATTTGAGAGCTTTTTTTTTTCCAGTTAAAAAGTGGGAATGGTACAATAAGCTCACTGATCCTAGCGACCATCCCCCCCCCCCAACCTTTTTTAAATAGGGTAAAGAAAAATCAAGGGAGTGAGGTGAGACTGAGAGGGAAAGAGAAAGATACCTGCAGCACTCTTGAAGTGTCCATGCTACAGGTGAAGACCAGGGCTTGAGCCGTGGTCCTTGTCCATGGTAACCTGTGAATTTAACCCAGTGCACCACCATCTGGCCTCCTGTTATTTTCTTAATTTTTGTTTAATTCTAAAAATACTGTAGAAAAAAAATTACTAATTCAGTTATTCTGTACAGAAATTACCTAAGGAGGCCCAGTGGTGGCACACCTGGTTGAGTGCACATGTTACAAGGACCTGGGTTCTAGCCCCTGGTCCCCTCCTGCAGGGAGAAAGCTTTGCAAGTGGTGAAGCAGTGCTGCAAGTGTCTCCCTTTCTCTGTCTCTCTCCCTCTCTATCTCCTCCTCCCCTCTCGGTTTCTGGCTGTCTCTATCAAGTAAATAAATATAATTTTTAAAAATTAATAAAAAACATAAAAGAAAAAATACTATTTTTGATCGTAAGTGTATTTAGTTATGTATTTATGTATTTAGTTAATTACTTTAGGTAGAGACAGAGGAAGCGAGAGTGAAAGAAACCATACCACTGAAGCTTCCTTCAACATGGTAAGCATTAGACTTGAACCTGGACTGCACCCATGGCAAAGGAGCAGGCTGTCCAAGCAAGATGCCTCACTGGTGTCCTCACTGCACGTCCTACCACAGGCATATTCTGGCAGTAGTCTTGACTCTGACAGCTTCTAAAAATCCCTTTCTTACACATGTCTATGAGATGCCATTTATATCTGCTTTGGATTCAGAAAGATCAGCGAATTCCTTTTCCTCTCAAACTAAGAGTTCACTAAAGTATCTTTCCATGTTAATATTGCACCCTTATTCCAAGATTTCTAGAAGAGGGTAGATCTCTTTTGAATAATTTGGCCTGGCTATCTTTAAGAAATGCTGTCCAGGGAGTCCGGTGGTAGCACAGCAGGTTAAGCGCAGGTGGCGCAAAGTGCAAGGACCGGTTTAAGGATCCGAATTCGAGCCCCCAACTCCCCGCCTCCAGGGGAGTCACTTCACAGGCGGTGAAGCAGATCTGTAGGTGTCTATCTTTCTCTCCCTCTGTCTTCCCCTCCTCTCTCCATTTCTCTCTTTCCTATCCAACAATGACGACATCAGTAACAACAAAAATAACTACAACAATAAAACAACAAGGGCAACAAAAGGGAATAAATAAATATTTTTTAAAAATTTTTAAAAGAAATATCCTTTAAAGAAATGTTAATAGAGTCCGGTGGTAGCACAGCAGGTTAAGTGAAGGTGGCGCAAAGCAGAAGGACCCGCGGAAGGATCAGATTTCAAGCCCATGGCTCCCCACTTGCAAGGGAGTCACTTCACAGGAGGTCAAGCAGGTCTGCCTGTGTCTATCTTTCTCTCCCTGTCTCTATCTTCCCCTCCTTTCTCCATTTCTCTCTGCCCTATCTAAAAACGATGACAATAATAGTAACTATAACAACAATAAAAAACAAGGGCAACAAAAGTGAAAATAAATTTAAAAAAATCTTTTTAAAAAAATGTTAATATATTAAAGGTGTGATTCAACCAACATCAAAATTAAGTGAACTTGCTTAAATTAGTTATTTTAGAATATCTAAAAATGTAAATATAAAATAATTATTGGAGGAGGTGGCATGTCATACCTTATTCCTCAGCAAATAGTTAATCTTATCATGTTATCTTGCTTAATAAAATGCTAGACTTTTGAACAAATAAACTGCCTATAAAAGAGCTTACTCTGATAAATGTTTCAGTATGTACATATGTGTTTACATGTGGAGCTACATATAGGCAGCAAATTTATATGTGGATCCACTGTTATTTAAAATAGATTAACTACTTAAATAACTGTCTTAATCTAATTCACATTTATACTTCAAAATGTGAAATGACAATACAGACTTGTTGTTCCTCCACTTTAGTTGATTAAAGGCACACACCTATGATTCCAATATAAGGATTATTGACAATAAAAGTAATAAATATTACAAAAAAATTTTCCATGGGGAAAAGATAAATAGATAAATAGCTAACTTACCAGCCTCACCTTTGAACACTAAAACCTACTTAAAATAGTCTCCTAATTCAACTATCAGCTGAGACAATTATATATATTTTTTTGCCTCCAGGATTATTGCTGGGGCTTGTGCCTGCACTAAATCCACTGCTCCTGGAGGCTATTTTCCCCCCTTTTGTTGCCCATGTTGATTATCGTTCTTATTGCTGTCATTGTTGGATAGGACAGAGAAAAATCAAGAGAGCATGGGAAGACAGAGAGGGGGAGAGAAAGACAGACACCTGCAGACCTGCTTCACTGCTTGTGAAGCGACCCCCCCAGCAGGTGGGGAGCCAGGGGCTGTTTTTGTTTTGGTTTTTGGGTTTTTTTTGTTTGTTTGTTTGTTTTTTGCAAAGTAATGAACCACAAACTGGAGTCTTAAGAATATTTATAAAACTTTATTCCAATTGGTGGGCTATGACTTTGTCCTGAAATCTTCAGGAAGGAGAGATGATATGTCTGGGCTAAAAGAAAGACATACTAGCTCATTACTAGCAAAGTGACTGTTAAGAAATAAGGAAAAATTAAAGCTTGTGACTTTTTTATTTGAAAAAGTAAACAAAGGTTCAACTCTCTTGTCTAAATATGTAACAATAATAATCCAGGGGAAATTGACTGAGTCTCTAAACATAACAGTGGCTCAGAACTCCTTAAATTTCTGGATAACACAGTATATTCAGGAAACTTTACCTACAACTACCGCTGAGAATCAACATAACTGTTAACAGGGGGCAAATCTTCGAAATAACTAAAAATCATGGGAGTTGGCGGTAGCGTAGCGGGTTAAGTGCAGGTGGCACAAAACGCAAGGACCAGCATAAGGAACCTGGTTCGAGCTCCAGGCTCCCAACCTGAAAGGGAGTCGCTTCACAAGCGGTGAAGCAGGTCTGCAGGTGTCTATCTTTCTCTCCCCCTCTCTGTCTTCCCCTCCTCTCTGCATTTCTCTCTGTCCTATCCAATAATAACAATATCAACAACAACAACAACAATAATAACTACAATAAAACAAGGGCAACAAAAGGGAATAAATAAATAAATATTTAAAAAATTTTTAAAAAGAAATAACTAAAAATCAGCCTCTTATTATAGTTGCAGAAGGAACAATATTGAGGTCTTTAATTGATAAAAATAAAACACATAGTGGTCCAGGAGGTGGCACAGTGGATAAAGCATTGAATTCTCAACCATAAGGTCCTGAGTTTGATCCCCAGCAGCACATGTACCAGAGTGATGTCTGGTTCTTTCTCTCCTCCTATCTTTCTCATGAGTAAATGAATAAATTCTTCAAAAAAATAAAACACATAACAATAAATCAAAGGCATATATTATTATATTATCTAGGAAGTGGATCGTTCACTGGAAATGCATATATTTTAATTTTTTTTAAGTGATGATCAAAAGAGTGTCAGAACTTATGGAAAGTATGAGAAACATCGCCTAAAAATTTGGTGGACTTTGAAGTAAATAGAAAAATATATGCAGAGAAATTTGAGGGAGACTACTGGGAAACTGGTGAAAATATTCTACTTTGTAAACTTAAAATAGGCAAACAGCTCCTGCCAGATGTCCTGGGATCCTAAGTGTCTTCTAAATGTGAGGTTGAGATGGTTTTCTTAGTTATGATATTTATTCTACAAGAAGCACAGATTACAGGCCCTTATCCTCACTTTGCAGATTCTATAAAACCCAGGGACTTTGTTAAGGAGCTTCCGGAGGATGGCTGTGGTCTTGGCCTGGTGGGTTTTTAGAAATGAGCACTTTCTGAAAGTTACAGACTCAGTGATACTTTTTCCAGTCCTTGTCTTCTCTAATTCCGTGTTACCAACTCAGACTCTGAGAACACCCCCTCTGTTTTCCTGTTTGTATGTACAGCTTATCTTGCTGAATAAACGTTTTACACGTTGAAATGTCCCATGACGCATGTGGGCAGTTCAAAGGCCATTGGGAAAAAAAAAAAAAAAAAAAGCATCAAGTTCCTGAAGGGAGAATGCTACTCAGTAGGTGTTACTTGATAAGCATTACTTGATAAGTTACTTGATAAGCATTTTCTTTCCACTGGCCCCTCACCCCACTACTATCTCGGCCTAGAAGACACTATTGCCTTGGGTTCTATGAATTAATAAATATGCATAAACCCTTTGAGGAAAATTTTGTGCACACCTTTAGCTAGAGCCCTGTGGAGTTTTTTAAGCTGGAGGGGGTCGACTAATTAAATACCAAAACATAAGTGTGTATACATACACATACATATACATATACATATACATATATATATATATATATATATATTCTTTCTAACAATCCTAAACACAAGGACTTAAAGTTTTTTTTCTTCTACTGCTTATGCAGCCCTCTGCTTTCAGCCCTCAGCTCTCCTACAAGGCCTAGATACTTCTTCCAAAAATTACAATGACAGAGGATTAGTAGTATGTTGTGAAATTTGCTATTGTGAGGGAATGCTGACAGGTTTTTTAAGTGGAGACAGGATTTATCATCCTGTAAAATACAATCTCAGTCCTAGCTGAAAGATAGTAAATGGGAATGAATTCTTTGGTGAAGAATCTACATGGTCTTCTCTAAACTGGTAGCAAAGGTCTCTCTCTCTCTCTCTCTCTCTCTCCCCTGACTTTTCCTACTGGACCCAGAAAGAATATCTGGGATGAATTGAATGGCACTCTAAATGAGGAAAAGCAATGTATCTCTCTTTCCCCCACCTCCTACCCTTCCCCCTCCACACTCATTTCCCAGTGTGGAGCCTATGATGGACAGTAAGCCGGTCTTGGAACACAGAGCAGGCATTGATTTGATTTTCCACAACTATCCCTCCCCTCTTGGCTCCCCGATACTCCCAGAAGCTTTCCAAGCAATTCCCTGGACAAGGCTCAATTTTTAAAAAAATTTTATTATTATTATTAATTATTATTATTTATTTTTTTTTGCCTAAAGAGTACAAAGCTTTCAAGGAATCACAATAAAAGTTGGCAAAGCAACAAAGTTTCGCCTCCAGGGAAGGAAGGACAGGAGTAGGAGGGGGGAATCCTGGTAGTGGTGTCTCGCTTGTCCCCTCCCTTCGATTCTTTTCTTTTCTTTTTTGTCCCCAAAAATCTTGACATCCACCGGGTAGAAAAGTGGGTTAATTAAGCCGAAGTCTTGGCCGGCCCCCGACAGTGGTTTTCAGGTGGCTGCGAGCCTCGAGGCCTCCCGAGCCCAGGGGGATAAAAGCTGGAGGACAATGGTGCAATTATTTGTCTAAAGTCCCATCCTCTGCCGAGCTCCTGGCATAATTCAAGCATAATTAGGCCGACGGTGTTGCCTTTAAAAGCTTGACTTTGAGAAGGGAGGGGGGTGTTTGTTTACTTTGGGGGCTGGCTGCAAGAGTAGCTTCCGGAAGCGCTGGGAGGGAAAATGATGACAGGCGCTTCTGCACCCTCTGCCTGCAGCCTTCACCAAGTCCTCCA